>NC_069376.1:64595000-65220000 GCF_021730395.1 Mercenaria mercenaria | reverse complement strand
CTCAACTGATTGGTTATAGTCGGGTCTGGTGTCTCACTTAACAAGGTAAGTAAGCTTATTGTTATATATTAAAGATGCTTTAAAAGTTACAAAAGTCATACGATTTCTTAAAGTGTTTAAGAAATATTTTACAATTTCGTCTTCATTTGGTTACGGCATTTGGACAATTTATTTATTTATTAATTTGGGTTTTACGGCGCACCAACACAGTATAGGTTATATGGCGCCAAACAGGACTACAAATTTTGGTTCCACACCTCATTTACATCGAAATAAAAACATAAGGTATGGAATCAAAACACAAATCTTATCAGTATGAAAAATTGAAAAAATTGTGAAAATGCACATGTTTAGTAAAACTACATAGGTTTTGATAAAACTTCACATTAAAATTGAAATGTGAAGAACATATTGGCCTGCATCAACTGCAGATACTGTTTCGGCTATCGTAAATCTATATCCGTGAGTTATTGGAGTTCGATATAAGTGCAGAGGGGATCATTGTGCCTGGATTGAAGTCTTGTTCCGTCCTTTTTCGTTATGGCCGATCTAGAGATCAGGTCGGTAATAGACAGAGCAGTCATTTTATCAAAAATATTTAAAACATGACCTTAAAACAATCCGTTAAAGTCCATAAAAGAATAAACACAATAGATAAACCCATAATAGGGCTTAGACTGCGCCCGAAATGGGGCTTGAACTGAATACCACTAAATGTTAACTTACTGGTCCAAAAGCATAACTGAGTTTTATATGCGCGAACATTAGCACTGAATAAATGCGCCCCGAAGGGTTTTAAAATAAATCAGTAAAACTGAATGCACTGTATCAACGTGTTAAGTTTTCGTGCATTGCATCAGCTGCAAATTAAGATGCAGTTACTTCCCTTAGATCAGGATGTTTTATATTACATTGTTTTCATTTTCTTGGCAGCATAACTGAATTCTTTTTTGAGCCAATTTCATTGCATCATGTTTACCGGAATAACGCCTATCAGGTGTGTGTTGTTTGACAACAGGTCGTCCTCGAATCACCTAATAATTTGTGAAATATTTGACTGTCTTTTGTGAAGAAGTAGATCCCAGTCTTCATATCTGTGAACAATAGGATCATCTTTTTCGCACGTGTTATTAATGAGACCTGAGAAGTATATGGTCCTCGGTCCTACACAGTTATACAGTACAAAAATAGAAACTCTCTGGTCAGCAAACTGATTTCTCGAGTGATAATTCTTTTCAGTTGACAAATGCAGCGTAATTAAAGTGCAGTTGTTTGAAATTTATTTGCTGTTGTTCTTTTTGTTTGGAAACTCCCTATGAATTTAGCAACTATAAAACGACGACGCAACTTTTAAACTTCCCGATTTCAAGTATAAAATAAAAAAAGTGGAAATCTTAATTTTCAAGGATTATTCACGTCAGTTTGTGTCAAGAGGGAGTACGTGATCATGTATGAATATGTTTTATTACTCTCCCTTCTAACGGTATAAAAGGTATCTTTGTTGTATTGATTTCCTGTCGAACATTTTACCACTATGTGACTTTTGGTGTTTTTTGGCGATTTTACGAGATGCTTCGGAACGAAAATGCGATGGCAAACAATAAAATTGTTTGAGAAATATTTTAGCGTCATTTATGTTAATGGGATAACACATAGCAATGGATTAATCTAAATCTGCTAGATCGGCTACGTAATTTGCTGAAATTAATAACTTACAAGTAAAATAGCTAGTCTTGTACAAAAATGAATAACACAACAATAAACAAGGGTGCATTGCTTGAACAGCTTAACAACGAAAAAGCAGCTCTGATGATACCTGCTTTTGTGTATTTGGTAGTTTTAATGCTGGCTGGAATAAGTGGCAATATTTTAATTTGCTACTACTACGGTTTCAAGTCAAGAAGAAGCTCAGATAATATGTTTATTCTCAGTGTTGCAATGTATGATCTTACCTTATGCACTTTGTCCATTCCGATTGAAATTGTGGACATAAGATTGTTCTACAATTTTCCTTACGCCAGTGCTTGTAAAGTTATGAGATTCGTGAACTATTTTACAGCAATTGGCAGTGCATTTACTCTAATAGTTATAGCTATTGACAGGTACAGAAAAATTTGCAGACCATTTAAGAAGCAGTTCAAAAATAAAGAGGCTAAAATAGCATGTGGAATTTCTATTCCATTTTCGTTGTTACTATCCTGGCCTGCAGCAATATTCTACACGTCTGTACCTAGTAATGTACAGACAGAGGATGGCATCGAGCTGCAAGGTTTTGACTGTACAACTACAAGAGAAGCCTCATACAAGATATATCTGTGGATTTTCAATGGATTTTTTCTTCTTGCTTTTATAATTTCGACCATTATTCTTTTTGTGCTGTACAGTCTTGTTGGAAGAGCTATATATAAACACAACAAAGCACAAATTAAGTACACTCGACCAAAATCGCCATACTCTCATACCGTTGAAAGTCATATGACCGAAAACAACAGTCCAAAAGTAAACGTAAACAAAAGAAAGACAAATCGTGAAACAGAAGGTGTCATTGAAGCTCATTCTACACGAAGTGAAATTCACTCTAAAATTGATCCTAACAAACCAAAAGAACATGTTAGCGTCAAAACTATGAAATTTACAACAGTAATGTTTGTTATAACGACAGTATTTATTGTTAGTTTTTTGCCACACCTAGTTTTATCGCTCTGGAGAGCCTTCCAAGGCACATATGACTGGGAAACTCTTTCTGACGCTGGATTAGTTGCCCTTCAAATTGGTCTGCGATCATATTTTCTGAATTCAGCAATTAATCCTTTAACCTACGGATTGTTTAACTCGAAATTTCGAGCATTTTTCTACATGACGTTCTGTCCATGTTGCAAAAGGTTAACTGATAGGTGCACGGTTTCCTCGAGCTCTGGCACTCCTTGACCTCCAATTCAAACACTTTTATCGAGAACATTCACACATCATACATGGTATGTTTAATTATCAAAGATTAATAAACCCTAATATCATGTGCAATTGAATGTAGTTTAAGATAGAATATGTAAAATATATGTGCTTGTATTAAATACTATATATGAATGTGTATAAAAGTTGTAAGTATCCTTGTCTATGACCTTGGCCTTAGGACCTAAATCTTTTATGCGGCAGAGATTCCCAAACAGGTGCGACATTACTTCACATCATGTTTAACATATACATCAAGCTTCGCTAGATTATCAGAAATCCGTTAAAAAGTTACATGTATGTCTGAGCCACGTTTCAATGCATGTATATATATTGGTATAGATATATGAATGTACACGGAAGTTTTAAGTGTTCTTGTCTTTGACCTGACCCGTGGACGTTCAAACCTGCGTCTTGTGGGCAGCTCACCTCACAAGGCATTCTACAAGCTATATTATCTCATTTTCTCAATGTTCCTTATTGCAGAGATAATTCAGGTATTTCATGTTTTCGTCAACGTTATAGGTAAAATTAATTGTTGAATATGCATAGTACCAACTGGTTGAACTTTGTCTTTTAGGTGAGAAATACGCGTATGAAATGGACTATTATATCTTCCCGTTTAGTGCCAAGGGCCGATTCGTGCCGATCTGTACAGAACATTTACACCATTCATTTGAATGAGCTGAACTCTTCTTCTCAACGCAGAAAAGTAATATTGTTCCTATGGATATGAAAACATGACAACGTTACAGGCATTTGGTGACGTCATTTTTGATTCACAAGAGATGTCAACGTAACAATAATTCCCACGAAATAATAAATAGATTTCAGCCGTCCAACCGAAGAAATCTTCATACAGTAGACTTCGAATTTTAACGAAGAAATATCAAATATATGGAACAAAGGAACAAAAGAGTAAAGCGATGGTTACCTAGTTTATATTTAACGTAGAATGGAATCTTTAAAACTAAAATATTAATTAAGTTCACATATATTTCCAATGAAGGGCAAACTGTCGGATCAGTATTTTCACAGTATGAAACAATACAATCTTGTTCTCTTTTTTTTTAAAGAAACCGGACAAAATAGATATCTTGTTGAAATGTTTTCCTTTTCATCGTCTTTACTCAAGGAATGTCTTAAACTGTCGTAGACTGCCTTTGAATCTTTTTTGTATAAATTTGTTATTGTTATACAAACACGAAACCTGCATTTGTTTGTTTGTTTGTTTGTTTGTTTTAATATAAAATTTGGTGTATGCATATTACAAATGTGAAAAAGAAATTTGATCGTGAACTAAGTAATACCCGCAAGAATTTGTTGTTATGGTTACCAGTGATGTTTACCAGTGCTTGCAGTCACGGAAAATCTAGCTACATTTAACATATTTACTTTAGGCATTTTAACAATGATATCGTGTAGTCGTCATTTATTTTTTAACCAAATTTACTACTCAGTAAGAATTATTGACAGTCTAAATTATTTCAAAAGCTAGAAATAATTTTTTAATCGTTTTCGAGCAATATCGTTAAAACATACTGCCTATAGAAACCTTTGGAATTAAGAAAAGGTACTTTATGTAATCAAAATATTGGCGATGAGTTTCATTATCTCTTAGAATGTTCAACATTAAATATTGCAAGAAAAAAAATTATTAAACCACAATACATAAGGAACCCTAATATCATACCATTTGAAAAATTAATGACAACCAATTTTAACAATCATGTTGAATATAGAAAGCTATGTATGTTTATTAACGACATCATTAAAATATTTGGGTGATGTTTTTAATACAGTGATTTATGAAAGTGGTGAAATATAAATCCTTTTTTGTCAGGCATTATTGTCATTACTATAAATGAATTAATTTTTTTGTTCTATAGACTATTGAAAGGATCATCTCCCTTTGTATAACCATGTTAAATGTATAATATTTAACCTCACTGATATTATATGTCAAATTTGCCTCATATCATCATGTGTATCATGAAATGAGAGTAATACAGAATTGAAATTGTATTGAATTGGAAAATTGCAAGTCAAATGTGTTGGATAGGAAGCAGTTGTTTGATTGAAGTGTGACCATTCATTGAATGTTTCAAGTGTAGTTGATTACTTGTTATTGAATATTCATAACTTAAATTGTATTTCTCACTTCCAAGTGTTAGAACCGAACGAGTTTTCCGATCATTCGGGTATTTCGTTTAATATATTAATAAACCAGAATCTCATCAACAAACACGTAATGAAATTTTAAAAACAGAGCTGATATTGAAATGGGATAGTGAAAAAATAAATTATTTTAAACAAATTTTGAATAGGGAAGAAAATATATGTTCAACCCTTACTGATCGTATGCATAGTCACGAAACATGGATGAGGTGACAGATTCTTTCGTTCGCACATCAAAAACGCCTGCCCAAACAGTATTTAGACAAGAACGTATATTAACCTCTGAAACGCAGGGTTTTACTCCAGCCATGGTTTAACGCTGATTGTTTTATTACACGAGCGAATTTTAAGAAATCTAGAAATTTATTTTTAAGAAATAAATCTGATATTAATTTGAGACATAATTTTGTACGCTCTAAATACGAATGCAATCGCGATTTACGTATTAGCAAAAACAAATATAAATTACAAGAAAGAAAAAAGTTTACGAATTTAAGTAAATCACAGCCACGCAGGTTTTGAAAGGAAATTAAAAAAAAAAAAAACAATATGTAAAAGTTTCTACAAATTCAAATGAATTGAACATATCAAAGCTATACAATCACTTTTATAATATAACACTGACGAGAATTTAAATTTAGATTCAAATATTATAGAAGACGATGATTTTGACGGAGTTTTAAGCATTTCCGAAATTAAAGATGCTACATTGTTGGCGTACATTGGCGTAACTGACGTTATCGTCGTTTTAAGCCGTTTAGACGTTACAGGGATTACTTGGCGTGGTTGGACTACAGTTTTCATAAATTATGTCGTTTCGATATTTAAGGAAATATCTGATATAGGTTTACTTATAATATTTATTCAATCAAATTATTTATCAGACAGTGAATTATATTGCGGTGTTCAGATACAATTGTAATACATATACATTATTTAAGAAATAATAAATCTGTTCCTATATTTTATCGGTTAATAAAATATGGGCAGGAGTTTGAATGCGTAATAATTAAATCACGAGTGCGTAGCACGAGTGATTTAATTATTCGCATCCAAACGACTGTCCATGTTTTATTCATTGATAAAATTATTGGAACATATTTATTACTTCGATTCTAACAACGCAAATAATTCGCATTTTACAGTACTACATTTTCAGCGTAAAACGTCATTCGGGTCATATGCTGTTACAATTTACCCCCTATGGTTAGAACGTGTTGCATAGCCAATGGAACGTATAGATATTTGTTTCTTTTTTATCAGAATTTTGAGAAGTATTCATAAATTAGTAATCTAACAACTCGCAAACTAATAATGAACAGAATCATCAAGTTAGGCGAGTTGACCCTGTGAAACGAGTGACTAGCTTAACTTTTATATGACGTCACATAATTATGACGTCATACTTTATGTCATACATTTATGACGTCACCGCTGAATCATAATTAAGCTAATTGAATTCGCTCGTAGAGATCAGAACGTGTTTTACGGACCTACACATAAGTCAGTATGACTTTTATTATATTTATGTTTTTGAAATGCTGTTTTCAACCGTTTGGCCCTGAAATAATTCGTATGTAATGGAACTGAAGTAGAATCTCTTATGTTACAATCATAGGGGGTGAAATGTAACAGCCAATCATACTTTATCGTAAATTCATGTATAGGCGATTTCGCTATATGTTTATATAGCAATTGCTGCGGATCGTGTTAGAATTAGTTTTCAAACGTAACGTCGACGTTACATTAATTTCACGGCTGTGACATCTCGGCTAGATTTTGCAATTTTCATGTGTTAAATTTAATTCATATTCAACGTAAGACTTATGCATATCAATTTGCAGACAATTGTATGTACTTTCAGACTGTTGTCGCAATTTTTTAAACAAATACATATTTCTTTAAATATTTCGGCACGTAACAACTTCGTAATTTTATTTTTTGCATTTTTTGGCACGTGTGACATCGCGGCTAGATTAAAGTATACATATATTAAACGCCATTATCAAAGTCAAAATACGGTAAAAACTTAGTAATTCAAAAGTAGAATTTATGTACTTCTTGTCAAAATAAATATTATAGAAAGCATATAATAGTTAAAGAAAATACAGAAATTTTAACAAATCCTGTCGAGGAAAGACATTAAATCTTACGTTTTAAGTTGGACCTGTCTTTTGCTTCCTGTTTGTTACAGAAAGTATTGACAGCAAATGACTGCAATTACGTCAAATATAGTTAACGTCACGTCACCGAGTCTTCTTATTTGACGGAAAAAAATAATTTTATGAATTTACCAAGCCGTTAAATAATGCGCATTGGTGAATTCTGTTACATCTTACATGACGTTTTTGTGTTGTTTTCTATGATTCTATGTCGAATTAAATTTTTACTAATTATTAAACGTAAATGCGATCACATTTACTAACAGGGAGATTGTTTTGCCTTTCTTGTGATATAAGAAGATAAACAACCGTATTTCTAAAACGAATTTCATGAAACATTGAAGCGAACGAAACTGAAAAATGTCCGATGTTCGCCAACAACGTACGCAACGTCTGTATTTTCACAGAAAAATAATGAAAACGTAGGCATAGATGCTTTAATTACGAAATATATACACACTCTTTTGATATCAGTTCGCCTTTCTTATCTGTAAAAGAGCTCTACTATAGTTTATCTACTGTTTTACATTAAAGGTATATTAGAATCGAAATAATTTATAGCAAAAGAGCGTTTTAACACTATTTATACACTCGGGCGGTAATACGTCGTACAAATAATTTCACTCGGGCTACACCCTCATGCAATTATTACGCCCGACGTATAACCGCCCATCGTGCATAGGGCCTAAATAGTGTTAAAACGCTCTTTTGCTATAAATTATTTCTTAGTTAATTCCTAGGCAGAAACATAAATCGGCACAAAGTTTCAAGTACTTTAAAGATTTGTTCTACGAAGGAACAAATGCTTATACATGTAACTGCATTATATTTTGTACTTTGACACCGTTAGTGCCATGAAGGAAAAAACACATTACCACACCCTCTGTTTTACCATATAAACTGGTATCTTCACATCAAAAAGAATCATCGGGTTATTATATTCCAAATTTTAAAAGAAGGACTTCATTTTTAGTAAAATACATAGCTTCTATAGTATGTTTATTGTCTGGATTGTATTTCATTACATAAATAAATGTGTCTCGTTTTTATATCGAAACGACTTTTGGAAAAAATGAATATTCAACTGGAGTAAATAGAGTTGCAGTTTACAGGCAGTAACAATATACATGCTGCATATGAAATTGCCGCTTTGCGGAACTGTGATAAGTAACATTATTTGTTCAACATTTGAGATTCATTAACTAAATCTCAGTTATGTTCGATGCATTTTATGTATACGTCACATAAACCCTGTCATACTTATTTAAAGGCGTACAAGCTTCTTCTTTTCTGAAGTATTTTTTCACACTTACGTAACAGAACATGTAACAAAAGAAAGAATGCCACATCCGTTTTAAATGAACTGAAAGAATTATATGATTTGTTGTTACAGTGCATATCTGCCATCTACTTAGATCAGCGGGAAAAACAAAAGACTTAAAATCAGGAAGTTGCAGATTGACATCCTGGTCGCGATATCAAATGAATGGAAAATATGTTTCATTATTACAATATGTTTTAGCTGAACAGGAAAAAAAGAAAACACTTAAAATCAGGAACATCCTGGTCGAGTATCACGTCTAAGTTCACTCGTCGTCCACCTCTGATTCACGTGGGAAACTTCTTTCAGTCACTTGCAGAGAATGTAAGAATTACATAAACAGTAGCTGTTATACATATATGTTAATACTGGTAGGATTCGGGTAAGGAATCCAGCAACACTGTTCATGTTAACTTAACACCGTATGTATATAAAATGCAGTTGAAAAATAGGATTAAACCAATTAAATCATCAAAATATTTTTCACTGCAGGGCATGCTCGTTGCAACTTCTAGAGCGAACACCACTGGGAAGACGGAAATGTATTTTTACAGAGGTTGTTAACGTTGCTCTTGAGAAGTTAATTTAACCGCCTCGATAGCCTATAGTGGTAGAGCGTCCGCTACGAGTGCGGGAAGTCGTGTGTTCGCTCGATAGCCTATAGTGGTAGAGCGTCCGCTACGAGTGCGGGAAGTCGTGTGTTCGATCCCCGGTACGTGGAGAATGGTAACAGTAACTCCCTTGCCTGGCGCTCAGCATTAAGGGAAACTGTCTTCTCTTCTCTCATACCCTCGTGGCGATGGATTCCATCAGAAATAAATTGTCGAGAGTGATGAGTATAAGTTTTAAAACTTGCTTCACAATCGACCTAAAATAGATTAGTATAATCTAAGTCAATTTACTATGAATTACTTCAAATGAGAAAGAAAAATATTGTCTTGAAAGCGAGGTTTTCGCTCCTCAGAGGTGTCTTTATAAGAGATTATACTTTAACTTAAATGTTCTTGAGAAATAGCTTTACACCCCGTTTTCTTGCAGTTTTACTCACTGAAAGTACGTAACTATATTGATTTGATATATTTAGTTAAGTAAATCATCTTTAATACTATAATGGCAATATTTAAGCAGCTGTTGTATGTGGAGTGTCACATCTATTATTTTACATATATTTTATGCCATAAAGGCAAAAGAAAAACGAACGCATATTATGTTATATTGTCGTGTAGAATTTACTTGTATGAGCGCTAAAATGATATATTGATATAGAACGCACGTGTAAATAATCTTATTAAATATATTTAAGATGATAATTAATCAATATGAAAAACGCATACATACACATTCAAAGAGTAATTATTTTGCTGAAATCAGACATATTTTGGATAAAAGTTTTGGAACGTAGTAGTGCATTCTTAGTATAGCAGTAAAGTGTCGCAATATGTCTCTGTAAATCGTTGCGCAACAACAACTGACTTGCATTGGGTTCGTAAAACAAGAGCTGTCGGAGGACAGCAACATTCGACTATTTAACAGCCTTGTCAATTGAATGAATACAAAAGTCGAAAAAGGGGCATAATTGAGTAAAAAAAGCAAAACAGAGTTATGGAACCTGCATAGTGCTTATCAGCTCATGACAGTGGACAGGTGTGTGGAGTTTCAATCCATTCCCGTTAGTGGGTACCGAGATACCAGCTTACATATAAGAATTTAACAAAAAACTCCTAAGTTGAAAAAGGGGCATAATTTTGTAAAATGCAAAGTAGAGTTATTGACGCTTTGCACTGCATGTCAAATTATGACAGTGAACAAGTGTATGAAGTTTCAATCCTTTCCCATTAGTGGATACTGAGATACCAGCTTACATACAAAAACTTAACAAAAAACTGCTAAGTCGAAAAAGGGGCATAATTAAAAAAAAAACGAATAGAGTTATGGAACCTGCTTTGTGCATGTCAGATCATGACAGTGCACAAGTGTGTGAAGTTTCAATCCATTCCCATCAGTGAGTACTGAGATATCAGCTTACATACAAAACCTTAACCAAAAATTTCTAAGTCAAAAAAGGGGCATAATTTTGTAAAAAAAGGAAAATAGAGTTATGGAACCTGTGCAATATAAGTCAGTTTATCACAGTAAATAAGTGTGTGAAGTTTCAATCCATTCCCATTAGTGAGTACTGAGATACCAGCTTACATATAAAACCTTAACCAAAAATTTCTAAGTCAAGAAAGGGGCATAATTTTGTAAAAAAAAAAGCAAAATAGAGTTATGGAACCTTTGCAACGTGAGTCAGTTTATCACAGTGAATAAGTGTGTGAAGTTTCAATCCATTCCCACAAGTGGTTATCGAGATACCAGCTTACATACAAAACCATAACCAAATCGGGACGCGACGCACACGCAGACGCGGACGCAGACGCCGACGCGGACGCAGACGCATGGGCGAGTCCAATAGCTCTACTATTCTATGAACAGTCGAGCTAAAAATGGCACTTTCTAAAACTTTACCGAATATCGCGAGCATGTTTAATAGCGAAATGATACTGGCTTAATATCGTATATTGTCTACCAACGGATTTTGCTTGTTTGCGCTCGAATTGAACTATTCTGCAAGACGTCCCAATTACTTTGGCGGCACACATGCGCAAAGAAACAGTTTGATATTTGATCTAAATTTACAATAAAAGATATATTAGAATCGAAAGAATTTATAGCAAATCCGTGTTTGAACACTATTTATATACTCTGGCGGTTATACCCCGTACGAAATAATTTCTACGCCCTCGTATAAACGCCCATTGTGCTTAAATAGTGTTTAAACACGGTTTTGCTATAAATTATTTATTTTAATTTCATTCTGCATGTGTTGCAAAAGATTTATCAACACGTTATCGATCGAATTCTGAGTAGCTAACATTAAATCAAATATTGAATGATACCTTGGCAAAATGCTAAAAAGAATAAAAACAGCATAAAGAAACGGTACTCTAATGTACCACAGAAGAATTGACAGCGAACATATACGGGCATGTACCTGTACACTGTGGCTTCTTGTGTGCTTTAGATGCAAGAAATATGCGGATTTCTTGTAACAACTGAAATCTGACATTGTGATTTTATGTCGTCCCAAAAAGAGATACCGATCACAAATTTCATGAAAAAAGTATCTGCTCAAGTGCTTATAATGCTTACGTTGCCTCAGCTTCTAGATTATGGTTACATTACCTGCTGCCATAGTAACAAATCACACCTTGAAAAACTCTAGTTTTATTGATAAAGTCAAGGCCCTTTAAGGGCATCTGACAATAAAAACAGAAACAGAAACAAAATAATGAAAATGGCAAAAACGACAATGATGGCATGATATTCAAAGTGTGCCAGCATGAAATATTTAGTTATTGCATGTTTTTCATTGTAGTTTTTGAACAATAGAATGATGTGTAACATAATAAAATATCTGTTTTGTTCTTTTCTGTTCTGTTCTATAACCTGCAATTTTCGCAGTGAAAAGGGGAGCGGTGGTCTAGTGGATAAGGTGTCGGCCGTTCAATCCAGGGGTCGTGGGTTCGAGCCCCACTGGGGTCACGACCATGATTTCTCATATGACACCAGTACTGGTTTTTCCAGGAAGCGGACTCGAGAGTGGTTCTAATAAGCTTGAAGCTTTCATCACAATCGAGCTAAAACAAATTAGTATAAACTAATTTTCGCAGTGAAAAAGAAGTCAAATACATTTTCACTGAAATTGGTAAATTAGGCAAAACATGCGGTAAAAGAGAAAAACATTTGCCTGCACCACATGCACGACCTAAATATCTAAATATCACCACTCGCGAACACCACATCCCACATCCCCACTCGTAGCTATGCCACTTTTTTTAGAACTGATAAGACAAAGTTCGGGTGGGCAGACGCCGAGCGTCCATATTTTTTTGTAAACAGTGATGTTTTTCTAACGGCTAAAACTTTCTTAAAACACAAATGATATCAATAATTTTTTGATCAATGGAAAGGATATAAAACAAGCAATTTATTAATTACTTTTAATTATCATTTCGAAATAAAATGGCTTTATTATGAACGCTTAACTTACAGTGTTTTTTCTAAAAGTTTGGAGCATCGCTACGCCGCTATTAAAATCATATGTCATTTAAAATGGTCATTCATTTCAAAAAGATATTTAAATGAGAAAATATGAAAATCGTAAGCATTTCAAAACTTTTTGAATTTTTAAAATCCATAAATTAGCGAAAGAGTTATTAAAAATTAAAAATTCCTATCCCATACACAAACGGTGTAAAAAACATTTGTTTTGCCAACCACCAGATAAACAGGTGTTAATGCGTGACGTCAGGGCGATCTCTCCTATCAGTAGATCTATTAATTATTATTCAGATCAATATAAAAAATCTAAGCATTGTTCTAAACCTGCAGTATATACTTTATACATGATTGAGTATTTTATGGGCTAGCCTAAAACATATAAATATTTTTATCATTGCTGGCTGACCACAAAGGCATCCAAATTTGTTAAGGTTCATGAAAATTGACACCTTTTAGTTTTAATTGGATTGCTTTCTTAACCAAAAAATCACAGTTTGGAGCCTGTATGGCCAAAATCATATCTGGCTATTATAATTCTATGTGTATGCAGCTGCTGCCAAGATGTGAAACTTAGTCTCCGGTGAAAACCTATTAGAAAGTTTTATTTTTTTTAATTAATTACATTTTAAAGTAATTGACACCAGGTCTGTTAGAAACATGAATTTCTTTATACAATTACAACAATTATTTGTTGTCGTTATATAATTACAAGATTGTCAGGTGTATATATTATATTGAAACTAAGCCTTCAGCAGAGTAAAAAATCTAAAGTCCTTAGTGACTTTAAAAATAGCTAAAGGAAATAGTCAGCTTACTTCTGAATTCTTGGACAGTTGCTTCTGACTAAGATTGGAAATTTTTGCAATATGAAAGAAACAAAGAAATACACCAAAGTCAGAAAAAATGATTATACTGTAAATATGTAATAATTGTTAAATTTAAAAAACACAGTGTAGTAAAATAATAAGCAGTGAGTGGAATCTTATTACTTCAGCTGTGGCAATTCAAGATCCATGCAGCCTGACCATAATCTGCACTGTCTGCATGCTGTTCAGTTTTTAATTATCCCAAAAACTATAAATGGTACTGACCTAATTGGAAGATAAAGCAGGCCATTTTATAAATACATAGCAGGGTAGAGAACAAAATAACCATCTCAAAGTTTAATTAATGTTTCTTTTCTTTTCTTTTTTCAATAGCTGTTAATTCTTATTTTAGTTCAGAGTTTATATTTTCTAATTAATATGAATTAAAATGTAGTGCCTGAATAAAAGTGTTCATTTTGTATATAAACTTTTACTTTTAAATAAAAGATTTGTCACAAAATTTCAACTTGTGTAATCTTTCCTTTTTTATGTAATAGTGACAAATGCAAGTCTATTTTAGAGATATTCCTAGGGACATGGCTGTAAGATATTGGTTGTAGGATATAGGCTGGCTGCATTCACAATCTTGAAGATAAAGAAATGTAATATCATAGTCTATGAGCTTGTCTGATGACAATAATAATGAAACAATTTCTGTATTACTTTAAACAATAATCTGGTATTAACTTTCAGAATCAATGCTGTTGGAGGAAAGGAGAGGAATGTAAAGCAGGTAGAGAAGAAATGGAGAGATCTTAAGGTCAGTGGATCTGTTAGTATTCTAGTGTTTAGAAAATACACAGATTTTATTGTTGGTGATTATAGAATAAATATAATATTATTCCTGTAACTGAGATAAATCATTTAAAGCACGAGAGTCATCTTACACCCTTACACCTTTTCCAGCACCGTTAAAAATACCAGAAATCCCTGTCTGGTATGCAAGAAAACACTGTTTTATAAGACTGAAATGATTTTTTTTCGACTGCCTTTATTTTGCCACAGTCTATGTACTGTGAAATGATTTTTTTTCGACTGCCTTTATTTTGCCACAGTCTATGTACTGTTCATTTGGAGAAAAAAATGAAGTGAAATAGATGAAATACTATTATTATGTCTGCCCTGATGATTATAATATGAAACCGGTAGGTAGACAAAAGTATTATATATACAGAGGAAACCCATTGGATGTTTTTTTCTTTTCTGTATACAAATAAATAATTCCAATTGCAATTTTTTCATAAATAATTTTTAAAATGTTTTTAATTTTCAGTTATGTAACAATGTGTCAATGCTGGGTAATAGTATTATATATTTCTTTGTTTCAAATAGTATTAAATATTCTTGTTTCAATTAAGACAGTATAAACTTGTTTTAGTTTAAACATTACTCAGCTTGTAATTTAAAATTAACCTAGTATTACTAAATTGTAATTAATTGTAATTATGTAGCTGTGCAATTTTCTTGTAGAGTCAAACAAAATCAAGGGAAGTGAAGAGGCGGACAGAGGCCAAGAAGACAGGTGGGGGAGTAAGCGAAGCGCCATGTCTGTCATCTTTGGAAGAGAAGGTAATTCATCAAAACAAAAAATTTCCTGAGTCTAAATACTTTTGTCAAGTTTTGCAATATATTGCTATATGTTTGTATTGTCTACAGGTCTGATCTATCAGTTCCATTGGTCAAACACACACACTTTTTATCAATTAACATAATATCTTGCTTCATTTTTTGAACCATTTATTTTCCCCAGTAGGTTTCAGAGTTGCAAAAATTTGTTAATTTCATTTCAATGTACTCCTTAGATATCTTTTTTTTGTGTCATGATAATACAAATTCTATTATATATTTTCAGATACTTGGTACTCTACCATCTTGTTCTTTGGATGGAATTCCTGGTGGGAGAGATTCGAGTCTTGATTCCAGTATGCATGGTATTTGAATTACTAATAAGATTTATTTTGTACCCCCATAGTGGGCATTTAGAGTTGCTTTCTGTCCATATTAAAAAGTGACATGTGGCATGCATTAGCTACCCTTAACTTAAAACGTTCAAGAGTTGCCAAACCTCATACAAATGTTAAATGAGAATTAAGAGATGTTGTGCACATAGGTACAGAATTGCCCAGTGTGCCAAGTAGGCTTGAAGTAGGGTCTACAAGTTTAAGTTTGAAACTCAAGAGAATTGGTCAGAATATTTGTCTTTATGACCTCTAGGTCGGGTATGAATCTAGGTAATGTGGGATCAAAAAGAAGGGTCAGTCATACTGATCACAAAGGAAAAGCCTGTTTACACTCCAAAGGCCATATTAATTTTTATCTTAATACAGTACTGTTCAAAAGGGATGTATGCATTGTTTGTTAAAAAGGGATGCATGCACAATGTTTTTTTTCATAAAAAAACGTTTACTTAAAAAAATATGATTAAAGAAATTTGCATAAATCATTGAAGTTTTATTTTTTAAACTTAGAAGTTTTTTACATTGCACAATCATTAATTATGTTAATGCCCCTGTTCATGCCTATTTCAGATGACAGTAATTCCGAGACAAATTTGAATGAGATTTTACAGACAAGATCAGGTCAGTTTTTAGGTATACTGTAAATCTAAAATATTGGCATATGTCTATAAATCTACAGATATTGAAAATAAATAAATAATGTCAGGATTTATTGCAAATTCTATACTGTTCTAAAACTTCCAAAACAAATCTCATAATTAAATTTAGTACAAAACAGTTCTACAGCTGACAGTACATGTAAGCAGTATTCTTAGGCATAAAAATATTTTGTTTCCCAGAGTATCCAGACCCTAAATGAATTTATGACACTGGAGATTTTGCTTTCAACTGTGTAATTATTTCCAAAAAAGTCAGATAGTCATGCACCTGATAAAAAAGTCAAATCTAACTTCCTGTTTGTTTAGCATGTAAACAGAAACAAAGGATTTTTAGACCTTCAAAGTGGTTATATACAACAAGCATTTATAATTGCAGACAGATTATAAATTACTTTTAGCTCATTTGTCATATCTTGACAAGGTGAGGTTTGTGAAAGCTAGATGTTCGTCATTCATTGTGTGTCAACAATTTGTAAAGAAAACCTTCTTATTCTTCAGAACCTCTTGGCCGATTTACACCAAACTGCATAGGAATGATACTTAGATGGTTCCTTTTCAAAATTGCCTAACAAATTTAATTACATACAACACTTTAGTTGCCATGGCAACCAGAAGGAAATCTTCTAAAATCTTTTCAAAAGCTGTAAGCTGGATTTCAAAAACATTTTGTAGAAATAATTTCTGAATGACCCTCTACCAAACTTGCTAAAGCCATTCTGTCTCAGTGGAAAAAAAAAGCTGGCTAAACCTATATAGTACATTTCAAAAATTTTCTCCAAATCCACTGGGCCGATTTACACTAAACTTCACGGAAATGATCCTTGGTTGCCCCCTATCAAAATTGCCAGAATAATTGAAACTTTAAACAGTGTTCTCGTCCAAAACCACAATAGCTAAGTGATTTGATATTTGGTTTGTTGTATCATCTAATGGTCATCTACCAAGCTAGTTCAAGTTATCACCCTAGGGTCAAATATGCTCCAGTCCTTGGGGGTTATATGGTTTAAATGGACTTATATACACTTGGAAAATCGTATTGTCCAAGACCACAGGGCTTAGGGGTTTGATCTTTTTTATGTAACATCATCCAGTGGTCCTCTACTGAGATTTTTCAGATTATCCCCAAGGGTTAGATAATGGCCCACCCCAGCGGTCAAATAGTTTATTATAGACTTATACAGGGAAAAAATTTTAAGATGTTCCTGGCCAAAACCATAGGTCATTGGGCTTTGATATTTGGTATGTAGCACCATCAAATAGTCCTCTACCAAGTATGTTCAAAGTATCACCTAGGGTCTCAAGGGGTCATATGGTTAATATAGACTTATCATAGGGGAAAACTTGGAACATCTTGTCCAAAACCACAGGGTATTGAGCTTTGATAATTGGTATGTAGCATCAACTATTGGTCCTTTACCAAGTTTTTTTTCAGTTTATCCCCCTAGGGTTAAATATTGCCAGGTTGGGTACCATGGTTTAATTAGAGTTGTTTAGAAAAAAAATTTCTTGTCTGAAACCACAAGACTTAGGCCTTAGATGTTTTGTATGTAGCATTGCCTAGTGGTCCTCTACACTGAAATTATACAATTATGCCCCTTAGTTGAAAAGAGGCACCAACCAGGGTAACTCAAGTTTTACATAGACTTATAATGAAAAAATAGAATAAAAAATATCGTGTCTGGAAGTTCAAGACCTAGACCTTTGGTATTTGGTATATATTATTGCAAAGTTGATTTCTAGTAAGATTGTTTGAATTATGCCCATGGGTTGAAAAGAAGCCTCAACCTAACCTTCTTCCTTGTTTTTAAAACACAGCCTTGAAATTTTGGTGACATGTACAGTTTTGCACACTGATTTTAATGTGACTTTCAGTGACCATTTATTCAATGTATTGACCTACTTTCTTACATTTGGTACATGTAGCTCATATTACCAAAGTGAGCGATTCATTATGACCCTCTTGTGTTGTGTTTAATGTATTTTGTAGATGGAGAAAGAATGTTCCACCAAAAGGTACAGGAAACTATTTCAGTGAAAGCTGCTGAAAAAGCTAAAGGTATGTTATATAAATGCAGTGTTTAACTCTTACTTTATGGTTATTTTTGGTTGACTCAACTTGGAATGAAGCTAGTATCACTTGTGAGAACCTGATTCTACTGCTCAGTTAGTTTGGTTTATCCTGCTCAGTAGTAACACACACTCAAATTGCTGAATTTATTTTTGATCGTCACTCTTGTTCAGCTTGAAATTAAATGTGTTCAATTTTTGCATTTTTACATTTTTAGCTCACCTGTCACATAGTGACAAGGGGAGCTTTTGTGATCACCCTTCGTCAGTCCGTCCGTGTGTCCGTCCGTCAACAATTTCTTGTCTGCACGATAGTGGTTTCATTTATGATTTTATTTTAAACAAACTTGCACACAACTTGTATCACCATAAGATCTCGGTTCCTTTATTGAACTGGCCAGATCCCATTATGGGTTCCAGAGTTATGGCCCCTGAAAGGGCAAAAATTAGCTATTTTGACCTTGTCTGCATAATAGCAGCTTCATTTATGATTTGATTTTTACCAAACTGGCACACAACTTGTAGAGACCGTACCATAGCTCTTCGCATACTTTGATTTTTCAAACTAAAGTGATTTTTACAAGTGCACCGGTTACGATGTAAATGTAAACAACGGACTCTGTCTATGAAACTTTGAAATGAATGAATGACAGTCGATCTTAGTCATAATACTGATTGACAGTGAATGCTAATGACTCTGTGTGTTGCAGAAAGGTATTTAGTTTGTAACTGTAATTTCCCATCAATTGAAATCCTCTCAAAACTGGTAAAATAATTACTTATATTTGGACAAAGCTGACCGTCTTTGCCGTTCGACAGCTGCAAAAAGGGCAAATATAAAAAATTCAGTGTAAGTAATATTTCACTGGTACTACCAGTTAGTAAGTTCATACCCTGAACAACACGTCAGAGAAATTTGGGCAGATTTGACCGATTATGACTTTGGCAGCATTAGATAATATTTTTTCTTTACACAAAAATTGTCGTAAGGTAACAAAGCGAATACGCCGATAATCCGGAGTTCACCGATTATTGTTCCAGTTCACGCAATGTAATCCAGCAATTAAACTGCATAACTATTAGCTACTGCTGTTATAGGGAAGTGGTAGAGTGTCTGCCTTAGGTGTGAGAGGTCCTGGGTTCGGGTCCCAGTTAGAGCTTAACTATTTGCATTCTGCTAAAGCATAGTTTTGCTGTTAATAGACTGTTCCAGATGTTCTAAATTTTTAGCACACAGTATCATGGATTATTATTCAGCAATCCAGATCAAAGTTGAATGTTAAATCAAATGCACCCAATTAGAAAATATTCACTATATTATGTCCCTTTGATGTGTATGCTCTCCATGTTAAAGAAGAGTTACATTTCCTTGATCACAAAATTTTCGTTAACATGAAAATATTAAATGCTCATAACTCCACACTTCTGGTTAAAATATTGTCTATATTTCTGTTTTTGAGAAATATATGGACATTTGTTTTCATTTCAAAGCGTTTTAACTTCAAACCTATGATTTGAAAAACTTAGGTACTATCTCTACAACTTGTATCACCATAAGATCTTGGTTCCTTTCTTGAACTGGCCAGATTCCATTATGGGTTCCAGAGTTATGGCCCCTGAAAGGGCCAGAATTAGCTATTTTGACCTTGTCTGCACAATAGCAGCTTCATTTATGATTTGATTTTAACCAAACTTGCACACAACTTGTATCACCACAAGATCTTGGTTCCTTTCTTGAACTGGCGAGATTCCATTACGGGTTCCAGAGTTATGGCCCCTGAAAGGGCCAGAATTAGCAATTTTGACATTGTCTGCACAATAGCAGCTTCATTTATGATTTGAATTTAATCAAACTTGCACAAGACTTGTGTCACCATAAGATCTTGGTTCCTTTCTTGAACTGGCCAGATCCCATAATGGGTTCCAGAGTTATGGCCCCTGAAAGGGCCAAAATTAGCTATTTTGACCTTGTCTGCAAAATAGCAGCTTCATTTATGATTCGATTTTAACCAAAGTTGCACACAACTTATATCACCACAAGATTTTGGTTCCTTTATTGAACTGGCCAGATTTCTTCATGGGTTCCAGAGTTATGGCCCCTTAAAGGTCCAAAATTGGCTATTTTGGCTTTTGCAGCCATATAGAGACTTCATTTATGGTTTTATTTGATACAAACTTCCAAAACAACTTCAACAACAATAATTCTTGGATTTCATGACACATCAGATCCAAGCGTAGGTTCAGAGTTATCTTATATCTGATTACCTCCCCTGATTGTAATCAAAATGGATTTATATCAGTACGTACTTATAGGACTTATTTGAAATTTCATTATTGTCATTAGTTGGACTGAGCCAATCAGGGTTGATAACTATGGACTGATTTTATGTCAAATTACCTCCCTTTATTTCAAATTAAAATGGGTAAATCTCCATAACTAATGAAGATACTGATCTGAAATTTCATTTATGTCAACAGATTTATTTGGCAGATCCTTCTTTTGTTCACTTACAATAATTTTTTTTGTTTTTAATTACTTTCCTTTTACGTTACTATAAATAGCTTATATTTAGTAACTTTTTTATTATTGGCCATAGGGAAAAACCGAGACCACTTTTCTGTGGTACAGCATGGATGGTACCTCCAATTTTTAGGTGTATTTTGACATATCTGTACCTTGTAAGATTTTTTTTTTTTTGTTAAATTTCTTCCCTTTGTTGTTCCTGTCCTTTTTCTGAGGACCTTCTTGTCCTCAAGTGCAATGATAACAGGTGAGCGATATAGGGCCATCATGGCCCTCTTGTTTATGCTTAAATACAGGGATATCTAGATATTTAAAAATGCAATTGCTCTGAAACTTCATTACAGTCTTCAGGGACATGAAACAGTCATGTTGGATAATTAAGAAAGAGAATGCATAAAAGTCAATAACTCAATGTAAAACCCTTACCCAGCTAAATTCTTACAATGAACTTGTCCATATATCAATTTGGACAGTTCCATTTGATGTTAGAAGGTGTGATTTTAAAGCACAAACTACACAGTTGTGCAGGTATGCTGATCGCAAAGGCAGAATCAATTTAACCACAATTTGATACAGTTTATGGGATAAATGGTGTTGCCGTTTTATGTAGATTTATATGCCTGATACAGAATTACATAGCAGTTATATTTTGTTCTGTAAACTGAAATTGAACTGGATACATACATCATGTTCCTGTTTTATATGCATTTCAGATTCATCACGTCAACCTGATTTAGCATTTTCGAAGAGTACGGCTACAGTAACTGGGAAGAGTTTACAGAAGAGAGCAATAAGTAAATTCTCTTTTAAATAATATTTGATATTTTAGAGCTTAAACTTGAGCGATAATGCTAAAAACAATAGACTATCAACTCTAACTTTAACATCTGATCAAGTAATTTTAAGTTACCAGTCATAGACATGGAAGATACTTTTTGCATTCCTTTTTACAAGTCTATCGATAATTTCACGTCAGTTCTGTAACTAGTGCGGTAAGCTGTAAGAACAGTGTAATCTATATCCTTGTAATGTATCTTGCTCAGCATTCTGGTCACTGCCACCGAGGTGGCATTTCTGACTGCAGAACATTTTGTTATAGTGCTGAAGTATTCACAAAGAATTACTTATCAACACCAGTGACATGCCCATGGTCCTGTGTAATTGTTCTTTGCATTTCTTTTATTGCTTTTTAGGTGGAACT
Organism: Mercenaria mercenaria; assembly: GCF_021730395.1. NCBI lineage: Eukaryota > Metazoa > Mollusca > Bivalvia > Venerida > Veneridae > Mercenaria > Mercenaria mercenaria. The sequence continues at coordinate 65,198,011 of NC_069376.1, read as the reverse complement.
GAGGAATTTATTTACAAGATGGAGGAGAAGAAAGTGGCGGAGTTGCAGTTAATTAACAAAACGCTCTCCAGCATTGACAGCAGTTTGAAAGAACTTGTTGCAATAAAAAAAAAGAAATTAGAAACTGAGATTGAGAGCAACTTTTTGCACCAGTTTGAATTTTAAACATTGATAAATCTTTAATACTTTCAAATCAAAGGAAAAGCTTGTTAACACTAGGTATCACAATTTTGGCCCAATCTTAATGAAACTTGCTTAGAATTTTACCCTTAATAACATCTTGGACGAGTATTATATTGGGTTATCTTGACTCAGAAACTAGGTCACCAGGTCAAATCAAAATGAAAGCTTGTTAACAATCAAGAGGTCACACTTTTGGCCCAATCTTAATGAAACTTGGTCAGAATGTTACCCTCAATAAAATCTTGGATGGGTTCGATATTGGGTTATTTGGGGTCAAAAACTAGGTCACCAGGTCAAATCAAAGGAAAAGCATCTTAAAACACTGTAGAGGTCACATTTATGACTGTATCTTCATGAAACTAAGTCAGAATGTTAATCTTGATGATCTTTAGGTCAAGTTTGAATCTGAGTCATGTTGGGTAAAAAATTAGGTCATTGGGTCAAATCAAAGGAGAAGCTAGTTAACACTTTAGAGGCCACATTTATGACCATATCTTAATGAAACTTGGTCAGAATGTTAATCTTGATCTTTAGGTCAATAGGCCAGTTGAGCAATACAGGGCTGTAAACATTTAGCTTCTGTATGTGATAGAGGCTGTATTTTTAACTTGATCTTCCTGAAATTAGGTCAGAATGATTGCCGTGATGCTATGTAGGTAGTATTTAATAAATATGGTAGTCTGGGATCAAAAGCTAGGTCAAATCAAACAGGAACCTTTTGTATGTGATAGAGGCTGTATTTTTAGCTCACCTGTCACATAGTGACAAGGTGAGCTTTTGTGATCACGCAGCGTCCGTCGTCCATCCATCCGTGCGTAAACTTTTGCTTGTGACCACTCTAGAGGTCACATTTTTTGTGGGATCTTTATGAAAGTTTGTCAGAATGTTCATCTTGATGATATCTAGGTCAAGTTCAAAAGTGGGTCATGTGCCTTCAAAAGTAGGTTAGTAGGTCAAATAATGAAAAAACGTTGTGACCTCTCTAGAGGCCATATTTTTCATGGGATCTGTATGAACTTTGGTCTGAATGTTTATCTTGATGATATATAGGTCAATTTTTTAACTGGGTCGACTGAGATCAAAAACTAGGTCAGTAGGTCTTGAAATAGAAAAACCTTGTGACCTCTCTAGAGGCCATACCCTTGAATGGATCTTCATGAAAATTGGTCAGAATGTTTAACTTGATGATATCTAGTTCAAGTTTGAAACTGGGTCAACTGGGGACAAAAACTAGGTCAGTAGGTCTAAAATTATTAAAATCTTTTGACCTCTCTAGAGGCCATATTTTTCAATGGATCTTCATGAAAACTGATCTGAATGTTCACCTTGATGATATCTAAATCAGTTTCGAAACTGGACCACGTGCGGTCAAAAAAGGCCAGTAGATATAAAAATAGAAAAACCTTGTGACCTCTCTAGAGGCCATATTTTTCATGAGATCTTCATGAAAATTAGTGAGAATGTTCACCTTGATGATATCTAGGTAAAGTTCAAAACAGGGTCACGTACCTTCGAAAACTAGGTCAACAGGTAAAATAATAGAAAAACCTTGTGACCTCTGTAGAGACCATATTTTTCAATGGATCTTCATGAAAATTGGTCAGAATTTTTATCTTGATAATATCTAGGTCAAGTTCAAAACTGGGTCACATGAGCTCAAAAACTAGGTCACTATGTCAAATATTAGAAAAAACGACGTCATACTCAAAACTGGGTCATGTGGGAAGAGGTGAGCAATTCAGGACCATCATGGTCCTCTTGTTAAATTGATTTTCATGTAATTTAGTCAGAATGATGGCCTTAATGAATTCTAAGTCAAGTTCGATTATGGGTCAACTGGGGTCAAAAACTAGGTCATTAGGTCAAATTAAAGAAAATACTTGTCTATACTCAAGATTTTTGTTCGAACTGTAATGATAATTGCCCAGAATATTTTTACATGAAATCACTAGGTCAAACATGTTTACACTGTTATGGTGGGTTTCCCAGATGAGCCATCTAGAGCCATCTTGGCCCTCTTATTACCCATTTCATTCCCATCCTGGCGTCAGTGTCACTGATAGGTGAATGTTTTGCATGCAAGTTCAGTTGGCTATCATTGGCATATAGCTTTTAAACTTTCTTTTATTTTTCTAGGTCTATTATAAAACTGACTGGGTCAAGTTCCATAACTCTGACATGTATTTTGAGCAAATTGTGGCCTTCTTGATTTTTCACTTGCAAGTTACTGTCTCCAGAACTAATGCAGATACTGAAACTTTGCATGTGTTTTCAGGATCATAAAACTAGTCGGCAGCATGAAGTTCAATAGCTTTGTCAAGCATTTTGTATAAATCATGCCCCTTTTTGGAATAGAAAATCCTGGTTAAAGTTTTGCATGCAAGTGCATACAGCTATAACCTTGAGGCATGCAGATTAGAAATTCATTTTTTCTTGCCAACCTCACTGGGTCGAGCCCCTTAGTCTAACATGTATTTTGGGCATATTATGTCCCCATTTGGACTTAGAAAATTCTGGTTTAGATTTTACATGCCAGTTACTACCTGCAGAACAAATGGTGATATTATATTGAAACTTCACATGTTTTAAAAGTATTTGCCAGCATCAAGTACCATAAATCTGACATGCATCTTCATCAAATTGTGTCCCCTTTTAAATTTGAAATTTGTGGTTAAAGTTTTGAAAATAAAGTTTAACATGCAGGTCACTATCTACAAAACTAATGCAGATACTGTAGTGAAACTCTAGAGATATTTTAACATTTAGAGTAATATTTTCCTGCTTCTTGGACAGTAATTCAAACAGTCAAGCATTCGCTGTCTAACAGACAGCTCTTGTTTATAAAAAATTGTTAGTGGTAGACCTTTTTCATTTTTTAGCTCACCTGAGCACAAAGTGCTCAAGATGAGCTTTTGTAATGTGATCACCCTGTGTCTGTTGTCTGTCGTCATCAACAATTGGACTGTTAACACTCTAGAGGTCACAGTTTTGGCCCAATCTAAATTAAACTTGGATAGAATGTTGCCCTCAAATAATCTTGGACAAATTCGATATTGGGTCATCTGGGGTCAAAAACTAGGTCACCTGGTCAAATCAAAGGAAAAGTTTGTTAACACCCTAAAGGTCACAATTTTGGCCCAATTTTAATGAAACTTGGTCACAATGTTACCCTCATTAAAATCTTGGATGAGTTTTATATTGGGTTATCTGGACTCAGAAACTAGGTCACTAAATCAAATCAAAGGAAAGGCTTGTTAACACTCTAGATGTCACAATTTGGGCCAAATCTTAATAAAACTTGGTCAGAATGTTACCGTCAATAAAGTCTAGGACGAGTTTGATATTGGGTTATCCGGGTTAAAAAACTAGGTCACCAGGTCAGATCAAAGGAAAAACTTGTTTACACTGTAGAGGCCACATTTGCGACTGTATCATTATGAAACTTGGTCAGAATGTTAATCTTCCTTATCTATAGGTCAGGTTCAAATCTGGGTCAGGTGGGGTCAAAAACTAGGTCACTAGGTCATTCAAGGGAAAAGCCTGTTAACACTAGAGGCCACATTTATGATGTATCTTCGTGAAACTTAGTGAGAATGTTAATCTTGATGACCTTTGGGTCAGGTTTGAATCTTAGTCATGTGGGGTCTAAAACTAGGTCACAGGGTCAAATCAAAGGAAAAGCTTTTTAACACTTTAGAGGCCACATTTATGACTGTATCTTCTTGAAACTTAGTCAGAATGTTAATCTTGATGATCTTTAGGTCAAGTTAGAATCTTTGTCATGTGGGGTCAAAAACTAGGTCTCGGGGTCAAATCAAAGTAAAAGCTTTTTAACACTATAGAGACCACATTTATAACTGGAGTGTAATAAAGCCATTAAATAAAAATGATAATACACTAGTGTAATAAAGCTTTGACGTCGACGTCATTTATAGTATAGGCTATGTCGGTCAAATTGTCTTGTTTATATAGTAAAAGAAAGTCGATTTTTTGATGTTTCGACAAGAAAGGCTTACATGTGATAAAAAGAATATTACATTTGTGACTTTCCACATTGAATATATTAAACTCGTTGAATAAAATTGATAAAATGCTTGGCATAGCCTCGCATTTTATCATTTTATTCAACTCGTTTAATAAATTCAATATGAAAAGACACTCGTGTAATATTCTATATTAATTTTTATATGATTTAGTGCATTACACAAATCTAATATTAATTTCAGTGGAGTATATTGTCTTACAAGCTGTTATTTGTCAAATACACATTAATGTGTATTATTTACATTTGAAATATCAGGACTTTTACACATTTCACTGTAATTTTCCAGAGTTTTATTTTCTTTGTTGTTGTAGTAATATGAATAATTTATTGTATAATTTCATAATGATTTAGCTTCAATAAATTTGTTAACTTATCCTAACTGCTGTCAAATGTTAGTTTATTATCAATCAAACCATTATGAAAAGACACTTGTGTAATATCCTCTATTTGTTCAATTATTCAGAATTATCCGAGAACAAACGGTATTTGGTCATATAGGAAAACTGAGTCTGTATTGACAATAAGTTCTAACTTGGCTTTTATGAATCATTGTTGGAAGTTAAAACGTTTGCTTCATTGATAACTAGGGGAAGTCAAGTCATAGAGATTCTACAGATGACAGGTATAAACCATATACAGTACAAAATGTACCTCTTTATAAGTATGGCTGGCTTTTAAATACAAGAACTCGTCTAACAGGAAATGCCCCCCTTGGAACAGAAATTATATGCTCACTGTAAGCAAAACAAAAGCTTTACTGTTCTGGCTCAATGTGACCTTGACCTTTTGACCTCTGCTGGTCATGATCAACTTCACTATCAACTTTCATGATCATAGGCCCAAGCGTTCTTGATTTATCATCCGGAAACTGATTGGTCTACATACCAACAGACAGACTGACAGCCATCTGTAAAAAATATACCACTCCTTCGATGGGGGGGCACAAAAGTCAGCTGTTCTTCTTCAGGAAAAAATGTCATAAAAAAGCAACAATAAATTCCTTGGTCTACATTATTATTTCGGTAAATGCCAAAAATGATGTTGTAAAAAACACATTTACAGCAAATCCAAATAAATGATTTCATTGAAATAATCGGACCAGCCGTGACCTTTTCTCCGAGCCAGACCTTGATGGTGGCAGCTGGCATACAGAAATATCATCATTGGTGTCACGTTCTGCCAAATCTTCATTCAGTGGTATCTGTCTATCAATACAGAAGTTGTGAAGCCTCACACAAGCTTCTGCGACTTTGCAGCACTTGCTTGGTTTCAACATCAGACATCCCCCGGACTTGTGTAAACACCTGAAAAAGTTAACAATGATTTATTCATGGAATAGGGAGGTAGAAAATTTTGGAGAAAGTCATTCAAATGTTATACAGTACTAAGCTATAGTTTTACTGATTTTTTTCAATCTCTGTGGCAAAACAAGTTCTCACCTAGAGATAGCTAACTTACAATGTAAAGTTATCACTCTCAACACTAACTCACAGTAGTGTTAATCAATGGGCTATAGATATATTTGTTTTACTTCTGTGAATTAATGAAACCAACATAGTTGTCAAGTTTGAATATAATCGATTCACAGGTTAGAGATCGAGTCCTGGAAACATGATAATATCAGAGATCACTATTACTATATTAGAGACTTATGCTTACTGGAACAGAATAGTAGGAAAGCACTTGTATGTCAAACAAAACTAGAGCTATCACTAAAGGAGATGAGAATGTACCCCCAGCCCCCCCCCCTGCATAATTATGTGGACTGTATGTATACAGTATAGTAACAAAAAGCAAGTGCCATAACTATGCAGAATATTTATCTAAAAGAACAAAACATGCCCTGTGAGGGTTCGAAAGATTAGGCGCGCATAAGATTGCATATGCAGACTGTATGTACATAGTATGTTAACAAAAACAAAGTGCCATAACACTGCAATTTTTGTTCTTGAAAGAACCTAACATGCCCCATGCACACCTACTGTTGTTACTTATCACTTGTGTGAAGTTTCATTAAATTATGTTAATGGGGATGAGGAGAGATGGTGCGCACAAGACAGTGTCTATGTATATAGTATATAGTATAGTAACAAAAACCAGAGTCCCATAACTCTGCATTTTTTTCTGGAAGAACCTAACATGCCCCATGCACAACTACTGTTGTTACTGATCACTTGTGTGAAGTTTCATTAAATTGTGTTAATGGGGATGAGGAGAGACGGTGTGCACAAGACTGTGTCTATGTATATAGTATAGTAACAAAAACCAAAGTCCCATAACTCTGCATTTTTTTTTTGAAAGAACCAATCATACTCCATGCACAAATACTGTTGTTATTTGTCACTTGTATGAAGTTTCATTAAATTGTGTCAAGGGGATGAGGAGAGATGGTGCTCACAAGATTGTGTCTACGGACAGACAGACAACCTGAAACCAGTATACACCCCCTTACAACTTTGTTGTCGGGAGCGGGGGTACAATTACTCATATGTACAAAATAACATAAGCTTTTTTTTTCTGAAAATTAATATACAATTATTTAAGGAAGTCATATCTTACTACAGTAATATTACATTAAAGCTCAAATCTTAGCAGAAAAGGGTTCAAGGTTTCTTTCTTTAACACTTATCATGATGTTATTGCACTATGCTGACAAGGTTAAGAATATAAACAAGAAGCTGCTGAAATTACTTATGTTTCAACCATTTATATGCTATGAACTTACTAGGTATTTACATGTAATATATTTACCTGAATCTGGATTTAAGAACCCCAAAAGCCTTTTCTACAACAGAACGACCAGAACTGTGATGATTGTTAAAGTTTACTTCAGCGACTGATGAAGGATTTAAGATTGGTGTCATAAGATAACTCCTGAGTGGATAACCACTGTCTCCAAGGAGATATCCTAAATCAGCAGACTCCAAAACATCCTGGAAAAAGTACACACATGAAATTAATAATCCTTCCTCTTATAAGCGCGCCAGAGAAAGTTCTACATCTGACTTAATGCCTCTGTTATATAACAAAAATGAAATACTAAATATATTGATGTGTTATGTATATTTTAAAAATGAAAGTATAATTGACACACCAGGCAAAAAGCAGACTGTTACACAAATGGACCAACTTATCTGTTTGTGGAAATGTCTGCCTGGGTACAACAATCTTGTGCAGAATTGAAATACTGCTTATTATAACCATACAAAAAGGTATGATTTGCAATGAATGCCTTTGAAAATACCTTCAATCCACAATTGTTGAAGATGAAAGAATCATGTTGAGATCCAGGCCACCTTGCAACAATATCCAGAAATCTGAAAATTATACATGTAACTGGGTTGGTAATCAAGCACATTTAACTTAATATACCATGAAATGGTAGTAATATGTCTAACAAATAAATATAGACTAGTCAACCAATCAACTAGAGCATTTAATAAAGAGAAATTGTTTAAACTTAAAAGACAGTATTAATAAATTAAAGCATCTTTAACTTAACAATACATTGTAAAAAGTGGGAAAAGTGTAACTAACAATCAACACAGGATAGTTTTAAACATTTGATTACTCGAAATGAAATTTAATGAAATGTAAATGAAACAAATATAATACACATACCTCATATTACTGTCAACAACAGCTTGCATATTTATGGCATGAAACCCCTTCCTACAAACATATGCTGCCTCATTTTCTGCTGGGGCCTGTGTTGGCAAGAAAAAGAAATGCCTTTAATATACATAATGTGGTACAATATTAAATATTATAATTCAATCCTCTTGATGATGGAGACAAATATTTCCAGTTTTGATACCATTGCATATGAATATCAGCTGTAAATCCATGCAGTTACATTTCAAAAGTATGTTAATACTTTTGAATATTTCACAATTTTTATTAATAAATAATCATTAATTTACAGAATATTATTCCTATTTTGTGGGACTCACAAAGGACAAGAAAAGTCCTTACTTTTTTGTGAAAATTCTTCCAGACAGTCTGTCAAATGAACTGATACTAGTAACTGATATACATGTCCACTATGCAATCAGATCAAGATCTTAACTGATTGCTAAAAATATGATTCAAAACTTTTAATTGCCACTGCCCTGAAATTGATAAGTTCATTGTAAAAATTCAGCAGGGTCAGGTGGAGTTGGTTCTAAAATGCTAGCGCAAGTATAAATTCACACACACACACACACACACACGCACAAACACACGCATAATTAGGACATTTTTTCAATAAAATATACGAAAACCAATTCATACTGTCAATCAAATAAAATTAAAAATTAAGTGCTGAAAAAATTGTTCAATAAAATTGACTGAATGATACCTGTATAGGAATAAGTGTTCCGTCAATTGCTCCTATGACATTTGGCAACCCGCATTTGTTGTAGAAACTGTACTTTGTACAATTCAGGCTTTCCAAGGGAAATCTACAAAACCAAAAAAAAACGTACAATTACCTATACAAGTTTATCAGCTTCAAAATGTTGTCATGTTAATTTCTACAAACAATTGTTTGTTATTGTTATACAAAAGCCTAGCTCTTTACCAAAACTAGTATAACCTTGAACTGTGCTTGCTGAAATATCTAATTATGTTGACATAATTTCATGTAAAATTCAGTTGAAATCAGTCACAAGGTTTAGAAAAGGTTGTGTTGTAACACAAATTTAGACAGCCACTGATAAACTGCTCAGCATCTAAATGTCCAAGTAAATGGGCAGACACAAGCAAAACACATCTGTACAGTCTGATCATGATCTGCAACATGAAACTCCCTATGAATTGTAAATGCTGCTGCCTAAATTGAAAGATGAGAAGGTTTAATACCTTATGGTGTCTAATTTGTCATTAATAGCTGTGACAACTGACTCGACTGCATGGCAGACACTACTCCTGCTTACACCATGAAGGTCTGCTACCTCTGAGTAGAAGCTACCTTTAGCCAGGTATCTCAGTGTAACAAGAACCTGAAATATAAATTATTTTGCAATCATGTATATGACACTGGCAAGAGTAAATAACGGCATTACAACATAATTTACAGAGCTGCATATGTATATACTGCCTCTAGAGCATAGTGGTAAAGTGTATGCCTTGAATGTTGGAGGTCTGGGGTTCGATCCCCGGCATACCAAAGGCGTGAAAAAGGTACTGGTAGCTACCTTGCTCGGCACTCAGCAATGAAAGGGTTACTACAGGAGGTAAAATAAGCACAGATAAGTACCTGTTACTGGATACCAGGTTTGTTGCACAAGAGCTTTGTAGCTTGTGTTGCATTCTACTGTATGGGATGATAAAAAAGCCTGCAGCAGTGTGTATATAATGTATATAATTTGTCTATGATATCGGTTGTCCGATTAGCTCAGTTGGTAGAGCATCTGACTTGCAAGCAGAAGGTCGCAGGTTCGAGTCCTGTATCGGGCTGCACATTTTTCCGCTCCTATTACATGTCTATGATATCCGATTAGCTCAGTTGGTAGACACACACCACAAGATGAATGCGCGCAGTCTTGTCAGATCACAGGAGCCTGAAATTCTATCTATAATGCTCCAAAATGGCTAAATATAAAAATGACCCCTCCTATATAGATAGAATTTCAGGCTCCTGTGGTCAGATGCAATGCTGTTCGCTGACTGTCTCAAGTTGAACACTAACAGCATGGATCATGACCAGACTGTGCAGATCCATTACAGTCACAAAAGCACTTAGCTGGTTTTCTCATGGCACGGCTCATATTTTAGTGCTCTCAGTAGTCAATTAAAAAGGCTCAGTTAGAGCTTACAGTATGTTATACTTATACTGTATTAATTTATTAATTGTCTTGACGACATAAATCAGACTTATATCTTATCTTATCTTATGGCAAATGCCAGCCTGTGTGAAATCGGTCTGCCTTGCAGGTTGATAGACAATTCCTCTGCCTGTCTGCTAAATTATTTCCATAAAAGTGACTGTCTTCTCAGTAGATCTATGTGGTTACAGCGAAAGTAACAAAAAACCTGTGCTTTTTAAGGAGTTAACATTTTATTCATTAGCTCAGGTACATTGATATAGATGTAGGGTCCATTATAGATCCTAAACAAACATTGAAAACATTACTCTGTGCTTTCAAGTTTGTTATATTTTTCAAGGTCAAGGCCATGATTTATACAGTAGGGTTACAGGTAGATGGTTACAGGCGCAAAGAAAATGTAAGAAGCGCAAAGGATAATAATTTGGTAAAGTGAGCGGAACCGCAGTAATCAAAATTAAAAGGAGGGCTCACCTGAATTTCTGCACTTATTGAACACGATCTCCGTGTAGGTTTCATCAAGTCGTCAGCGAGTAGCCCTATCAAAGCTTCGATCGACACTCTGTCTAACCGGTATCTAGACATCACCTCAAAATCTCTTAACTGATCCAATCCTATCCTTTCACGGAACAGTCTATCATTTCTCCTTCCTTGGCAATTGTACAAATGCAACAATGCGGCCATATTGAATACAATAGACTGACGTCGCTAAGACGTCTACGACGGCACGTATGTTGTCGTAAGTCTGCGACATTTTCTACGACGTCGTAGACCACGACAAACGTTGATAAAACGGTACCGAACTGTCTGCGACACCTCTAAGACAAAAACATGCCTGCGACATGTCGTAGAACGTTGATAAAACGGCCCCCTGGTGCTCGCTCGCGAAAGACAACCCAGTCCTACACCGAAACAAACAAATATCCTTTTTATATATATGTGTAATATAAACGGATAATGAGAGATTTTACGGCAGTTATTTGCATTTGCATATGGACATGATATGTTTACAAAAGATTGAAAGGTTTATTAATACTACTTTGTCGGTACTGTTCACACACTGGATAACCGGCTATCCTGACGCCCGCTGGACAAAAAAAAAAAACGCTGGAAATGTAATCCAGCTGTAAATCGGTAGGTAAAGTTTTTCATTTATATCTATAGAAACGAAGACAATTCTTGCAAATAAACTGGACAGTTTTGTCAAGGAATGGACATGGCTTACATTTACAATTTCTGGGCCGAAAACGATCGTTATGTTTTAAGAAATTTCCTAACAATTTCTTCAGTTTGAAAAAACGAGCAACAATCCGAAGTTTTGCGCAAATTGTTTTGTTTATGAACAACCTGTGAAAATTTTTATCATCTGATTTAACAGATGTGTCCTTTCGGAACACCTGTGTGAAGTGTCCGGGTTCTACGTTCTTTCTGAAAAAAATATATTAGCCGTTAAAGGCATACAGATACTAAATAGAAAAATGGCGATAAAAAAAATGGTATTCGCATAATGGCGGACACAAATAGTCCTCAGTTTTTTTGCTCTGTAGAGCTATTTTCCTTATTTTCTTTGCAATTTTTTGGCTAAAATCACATGACAGGTCTATGATTGACATGAAGGTAGCATTTTCATAATGAAATAACAACATGACAAAATTTTTCATGGAAACTTAGATCATACACCACTAGTACAATTTGGGGTCTCATTTTTTAGCTGATTTTACAGTTTGTGTGTTTGACTGAAATTATTTTTCTTGCATCAAACATGACCCCCACTTTTCTTTTGATTTTTCTTTAGCACTAACAATATTCTTCAAGAAAATGTAGGTTACAGACATTTAAAATGGGTCCTGGTGTGTGCTGCGGCCATTGGAGATAGGTCAGTTTTATATAGAATAAAGGCCTAACTAAACTAAAGGAACCAGCGTGGGAGCCATCTGGTCTAGTCGCGTAATGGCTGCCAGGTATTTGAACACTAATTTTTCACTTGGCATGGCAACAGAGGTCTAAATTGAGGCTAGTTTTTGTTTAAATTTCATTGTGGATGTATTGTTGACATTTTGGTAGGAAAAATGGGAGAGCAGGTTGTATGTATTTGGTGAAGTCAAACTAAATTTTAGTATGAGTAGTACTTCCCGGTCACAGTGCTCAGTGTGATTTTGATGTCAGTTTACAGTAAGTAAATGTGACCAGAGAAATCTCTCTTAGAAGATACGTGACCCCTACTTTTCTCTTCATTTTATATCAGTTTTATCATAACTCCTTAAAATGAGGTAAGGATTTGTTCTCTGAAATGGGTCTAGCTATGTTTGGTAGCTCTTTGAAAAAGGTCAGTTTTATATAGAATATATAGGGAAAACTATTTAGGCTATTGTGACCTAAAGAATAAAAACTATTTAGTGTGTTATAACCTAAATAGGCATAATCTGGTTCCCTGTCCAATATTGGTTCCCATTCAAAATGGCTTCCAATTAATCTGGTTCCCTGTCCAATATTGGTTCCCATTCAAAATGGCTTCCAATTATTGGATCAGGTAACCACTAAGCAAAATAGCCAAAATTGTGGCTAACAGACTGCGTCCTATAATAATATTTGAACAAAGCTGATTCCGTAATCTAAATATATACCAGTCGAGCACCTGAATAGCTCGGCCAATGAGATAGTGTCCTAGATTTTACTAACCAATGAAATCGTGTCCTTGTTTCCAAGGTAAATAAGGAATGACATATCGACAACAACAACATGAAAACTTTTTCCCTCGATTCATTCGGAAAAATTTGAATTTCTATGACGAAAGTACTTCATTTCGTTGTATTTTATGCATGATCATCAGAGAAAAACACAACTTATGCCTCAAGTAATAATGTCTTTGTTCAACAAATGAAGAAAAGCTGAAACTACCAGAAAATGCTGCCAAAAATGGGACACCTGCACTTTACCGGTACGCACATTTAATAAATACACCCCATTTTTTCCTACTGCCCCCACAGCCCCGTTTTTCTTTAATGAATAAATTATTGTTACAATTTATTTAAATGTCAATTGTAACGAGCACGTCCTGCCTTTTAAAATCCTAGCAGTAAGTGCATTCTAGCTTTCCCCCCCCCCCCCCCCCCCCCACATACACACCAAAAAAAAAAAAATAGGCATGCCAGTGACACATGTTGACTCTTGTCAGTCTTGAATTTTGCCCAATAAAATTTATTATATTAGATATTAGATATATACAAGTCTTGTCTTTTCAAAATAAGTTCATTGATAAATGTGCAAAGTCAAAGCTTGTCAGGTTGTTCATGCATAAAACAGTCTCCCAACATTTATAATCATCATAAATTATATTTGCCAAAATGTGACAAAACCCTTATTTATTTTCATTTACACCTGCAATAAATCCCCTCCCCAGTCTCCTTCAAAACAAAACCAGGGACTTGCAGTTATAACTTGTCTTCAATACTGAATGACCATTCACTTGAAAATGCATATTTTGCATAAAATGCCAATTAAATGTTCATGTACTATTAAATCACTCTCAACTAGGATCACTAGTCATGATCAAATACATCCATAGCTTAATTTATGTGTGTCATGCATCTCCACTACAGGAATGTGCATGTCACATGAAGGCTGAAGACTGACAATTTTCAATGGAATGCAGTTTATCATAATGTGATACCTGCTATAAGGGCCACATTCAGTATTTTGGTTTATGAAGTTGCAAAGTTTCTTGAGGATTCCAAGCATATGACCGCTTGGAACATTGTGTAAGCAAACCTGAAATGGTGCAAACTGACTTATATTTGAGGCAGTTTGAGCATGAGTTGTTTTTTTTTACAAAATGTCACAAGTAAATCTTCTATATAAGCAACTTGACTAAGGTGATGGCTTTGACAGTCAGCAATAATAAAGAGTAATGTAAATAAAGTTCTGTGAGTGATTCAATGAAGCCAGCTGAACTTTTGTCTAAAATGATTGATGTATTAATTTTAGGCTGTCAAAAATCAATGCTTTTTGTATTTTGGCCCCTTTCAGATCAGCCCATGCTTCCCCCAATAAACATCACAGTGAGATGTGCACTTACAGCACAGCTATAACTACTGAACAAATTTTGCAGTCTTGACTATCACTTCAAAGAGTATTTTTCTTTTATATTTTTTTATTCATTTAATAATTATGACTTGGCCATATCTAAAAGATTTAACAAAACTGTCTCTAGACAGAATGTAAGTCAATATGTCAAAGTAAAAAAAAATGTTTTTGTATATTTACAGTTATTTTCATTTCAGTTACCTATAATACATCTATATAGGTACTTTTAAACTATAAATCACAAATATTTGGTACTTGTACATTTTTAAGATAAAGGAAAGCAACAATAATTTTATTAAGGTACATAATGCAACGAGGACAGTCACATTTCATGGTGTGAGATCCCTTAATTGTTATAAAAATGTATTGAGACAATAATGTACATTTTGGTGATTAGTATGCAAGTATATGATCTTGAATTTATCATGTACTGTATATTAGTCTTTCATATTGTCCTTGTACCAACAAATTATTGTGTGGGAAATTTAGAGAAAGCCTGTTATGTTTTATGGTTATCTATATTATTTCTCAAAGTGTATACCAAAACAAAATTGTACAAAAATACACAATTAATGACAAAAAAACCCACAATGTTTCGTAAATTGGAAGTCCAAATAAATATTTCTCATAAACAAAGGCTTAGACCTCACATATAAGTTGATTTCCTTTTTGTGAAATTTGAAGACTCAGTGTTATTTCAAATCAGGAATTTTTAATGCTATTTACTCTGGAAAAAATGTTTTTATCAAAATTAACTAAAACTATCTGTTTGAGATTTTTCTGTATGAATAAATAGCACTTTTGGGTAAAATTTACTTTTATGTTGCTGTGCTGAACCATGATATACAAGAAAAAAGGACATGTCAGGAAAGGACAAACAGCAAAGTATGGGCTTAAAGTAGTATAATTTTCTGAGTAATTGTAAAAAGTCTTTTATACCTATTCAATAAAAAATGGGGAAAACTGGATTTCTGTGAAACAAGGCCTCTTCCTACATTCTATAATTATGGAGTGTGGAGTGTAGCAGGCATTTTTTCAAACTGGAAAATATATAATTTTTGAAAACATTTTGGCACAATAACCTTTAAACTGGCATCAGTTCCAAGAAATCATAGAAAATCAAAAATAATTTTTATGTCTCAGCTGCAAAAAAAAAAGAAGAAAAAAACCTATTCCACTATTTTCCATATACTACATTCTCTTATGCATTCCTAAGTTTCCTCAAATATGAATCTTCAAAAATTACTTTGCCTGCAGTGCATATAAATTAAAACCAAAATGACTTATAAAGGGAAAATAAATTGTTGTTGTTTTTTTTTAATAATAAAAATTATAAAAAATATTGTTTGTTTGCAGTGATCTGATATAGATGCTTTTCCCCCATTTCTGCCAACACAGACATGACAAAAATACAGACAAAGAAAATTCGAGCTTTCAATATTTAGGTTAATAATGAATAAATTATTACATTCTACAGAAATAAGTAAACAGTTAATACAATTTTTTCTGTATGCCAGGGCTTCCTGCTAGGATTTGAACCTAGAATTCTTACAGAAGTAAGTGTGTTTCCTTACACTACAAGAAGTAACCCCATAGCAACACAGACATTGTAGAGCATCCTAACACTTTCATTTATATATAATATAAAAGTGCAATTAGTTCCCAAATCTGCAATAACAGATGATAACTGAAAAGACATATACAAAACGGCAACCTATATTATATATGTGACGGGTGATACTTGTAAATATTTCAACGAAACAAAATTAAATACATCATGAACTGTTGTGATATGTGCTGATAAATTTGCAACACTTGGTAGTATGTACATGTAAAAATAGCAAAATGAACCGCGCCATGAGAAAACCAACATAGTGTGTTTGCGACCAGCATCCGTGCAGTCTGGTCAGAATCCATGCTGTTCGCTTTCAACGCCTCTTGCAATTAGAGAAACCGTTAGTGAACAGCATGGATTCATGCTGGTTGCAAAATCACTATTTTGGTTAGATCTATACATAGATCTCTGAATTCGGCTACCCCTGTCGGGCCTCGGTCAGATAAAATACATGTGATCAGCTGTTTAGATGGCACAGAAGCTATGAATATATTTTGGTCTTCTCAATCTCATGGTGCAGCTCAAATGAAAGTGAATTTTGTTGTTGTTGAATCTTTAAGTGTCAAAATTAAAAATATGTTTCATATTTATAAACAAACGGATGCGGTAACCGGATCGCTTGACCCTATGTCTACCGGTCTGGGTATGTTATAATTTACTGGTAATTGCTATTGGGAAAAGCGTTAGACTTGAACTTAGATGGCAGCCACTTAGATTATTAAAAAAATGATTAAATCAATTATTTGGGGACGAACTGTCAAAACAAGAGCGAGTTGACTGGGGGCGAATCTGCAGTATGCCATCATTTACGCGTATTTTTAAGACCTTCGTCTACTTAACATTAAACAAACAATGAAGAACAGTAAATCTATAACATTTAAATGAAATGGGATTTGTAACTGCCTGTATTGATTTGAAACAAATCTACATTTCGTCAGAAAATAAAATCTCTCGGTAGCTTACCTCGCAGCCGCCGCCATATTTGTTTACCAAAATCCCATCAGCCAATCAGGCTACAGAAGTCGTTGGAGGTTACCTGTCGTACTTTTTCGAAGTTCGCAGGGGACCAGTCTAAAATAGGCATGGTCGAATGTTCCCGAAGATGGATGTACGGTACGGGTACGGTACGTGGATTAGGAACAACTTATTTGCATAGTTACTTCCCTTTATAAAAATCTCCCCTTAAAACTTTGATGGACCAAAATAATGGAAGTAAAATCTCAATACACAGTCATGTAAAGATATTGGTTTTATATGGCGTGTAAACACACTGTAAACGTTGATTGTGTACAGTACATATAAAGATTTAAATCACCAGAAAATTCGTAATTTTTAGATATTATGAATAAATATCTCAATATTTCCTAGGATCACATCAAATTAGTTGGACTAGGCGGGTCTCAAGCACAGGTGCCCGTCCAGTCTTTCTTAAAAAACTTACATTTAAATTCAGACAAGCCAAATTGTCTAGACACTTGCAAAATAACAGTGACGACCGGCCATTTTGTTCCAAAACGAAAGTAGAAAACCTTTTCCGTTGTTTACGTCTTAGAATTTAAATGTAAGTTATTTAAGGCTGTTTACTAGGTAGAATAGGATTGTTTACTATGTTATAAATGAATGATGTGTAAATTGCAGCAGGGTAGCTTGCATTGGTACTGAACTGGACATTTTTGTTGTTCCACAGCGTGTCCTAGTAAACCTCCATAGCGTTACGGCAACACATGCACCTTTTCCATATGAGTATATTTAGGGAAAAAAATTTTTTTCAAAAAACTTTTTTTTTCGTTTTAGGCTTAAAACAGTGTTTTTAATTTTTTTTTTTTTTTTTTTTGAGGGGGCGGCACCCATATGGGCACCAAGACTGGACGGGCACCTGTGGTCTCAAGTAACTTAGTTTTACATAATAAACTTTAAAAATCTTCTTTGCTTGAAACTGCAAGACATAGGCTTTTGATACTTGGTATGTTGCAGTGTTCCTCTACCAAAAGGGTTCAGATTATGCCTATAGGGTGAATAGTCTGTTACACTGATCTGTCTTATCGAATACAGAGTCAGTTACAAGCCGATTAAAAACGTACAGATTTCTGTACGAATACCATAATTCACCGCGCGAATGCTAATTTAAAAATAGTCAGGCTTTCCCAAAGAGAAATGTTTAGCTCGGGTTAAACCTTGGTATTGAATGCATATAGTACATGTACATTGTCTTATCAATGTTGAAAGGATTGTTCAATCACATAACACAAAAAGTTAAACCTACAACTATGAAGGTTTAAACAATACACATTGCAATAAGCACTTCCAGTCAGCTATATTGTCCATATTGTAGAATAGGTATAGAAATCTAGATCTACTGGTAACTTACTATAAATCATTCTCTTTGTACGCAGGTATCTAGTATTGATAATAGAATTGTAATTAGGTATAACTAATTGAAATCTTCTGCTGCAAAACTTCATAAATTAATGACTTTCCATATCCAGTGGTCAAATTACTAATGTATCTCCATCATTTATTTTTTCTAACACATTCAACTTTTTGGGTTTAAGGATACTGAATTGTGTGTTACTTTCTTTATTTTTAATTATTTTTTAATTTTTTAAAGAAATATCTAATGTTTTTGTAAATTCCATCTAGCAGCCGACAAAAAAAGAGATCTAAAATAAAAGGGAGCTCTGCGTGACGTTTACATCGATATATACACTCAGCCAATCAGCGATTGCTATCTTTCACTAATTTTATACCTGGTGCGTCATAGTTCTTGGGTTGTAACAGTCGTTAATATGTAGTATCTAACACGTGGAAGAGTCTATAGGGTGAAAAGAGGCCCTGCCCTGGGGGTCCCAAGTTTAACATAGACTTATATAGGGAATAAAAATCTTCTTATGCTAAAAGTTCAAGGCCTAGGCCTTTCATATTGTGTATACTAAGCATTGCCTAGTGGATCTCTTACAAGATTGATAAATTATATGTCTAGGGTGACAAAAGGCCCCCGGCAGCCCTAGGGGTCAGTTGTTATATGAGTCAAAAGGAAAAAGTACTTAAAATTTATTAGCTCTTTATAGTTCCTAGATCAGTCAGGGATGTAACTGTTTTAAGTTATGTAACCTATTTCAGTTATTTTTTTCAAGCATTTTATAACCTGTATTAGTTATCAAAATTAAAATATAAGTTAACTCAGGTAAGTTATTCAAAAAAAGTCTTTTTGCTGTTCTCACAAAGTGACTATACAGTGAAATTAAGTAGCAATCTGTGGTTAATCAAATTCTCTTTTAAGTCTGATCATGACCTGATAAACATAATGGGATGCTAAGAGTTTTATAGCTTTAAACCTTTTGCATAAAACTTTATCAGCCTTGCGTAAAAAAAATTCTGCATAGCTGGAAAGATAAGAGTTCAAGGATTCAGGAAATAATTGCATTAGTCACATTCAAAATGAGGAATTGGCACAGGAGGACTTTGTAATATTTAATGATAACTGAAACAAGTTATGAAAATATAAGCAATAACTCAAATGGGTTATAAACTGCGATAACAGAGTTACACCCCTGACTGTAGATTGTTTGATTATCATAACCTGATGACCCCAAGTGATTAGGGGTCACCTGACTGTGTCCTTGATCTACTGACCTACTTTCTTGTTTTTTAGCTTACCTGAAGGTGAGGTATTGTGATCACGCTGTGTCTGCAGTCCGTGCATCAAGTCGTCTGTCGTCAACAATTATGTTTAAACGACATCTCCTCCAAAACCACTGAATAGATTTTGATGAAACTTTGCCTGGATGTTGTGTGTGGTTCTCTACCAAAGTTGTTCAAATGATTCTGCTTGGTTGCTTATATAAGTTGGGGCTGCCAGAGCTTAATATAGAAAAATCTTCAAACTACATCTCTCCTAAAGTGACAGTCCGATTTTGAAAATAATTTTGCACAAATGGTCCTTATGTCACCCTCTACCAAGATTGTTCAAGTTATACTGAATCATCAAAAAACATGGCCGCCTGGGGGCGTGGTCACTTTTCCCTATAATTACAACTTATAAGCCTACAAACTTGTTAACACTTTACAGGTGAAAATTTTAGCCCAATCTTAATGAAACTTGGTCAGAATGTTACCATCAATAAAATCTTGGACGAATTCCATATTGGGTCATGTAGAGTCAAAAACTAGGTCACCAGGTCAAATCAAAGGAAAAGCTTGTTAACATTCTAGAGGTCAAAATTTTGGCCCAGTCTTAATGAAACTTGGTCAGAATGTTACTTTCAATAAAATCTATGACAAATTCGATATTGGGTCATTTGAGGTCAAAAGCTAGGTCACCAGGTCAAATCAAAGGAAAAGCTTGAAAACAATGTAGAGGCCACATTTATGACTGTATCTCGATGACACTTGGTCAGAATGTTAATCTTGATGATCTTTAGGGTATGTTTAAATCTGGGTTTTCAGGGCTCAAAAACTAGGTCACCAGGTCAAATCAAAGGAAAGGTTAGTTCACACTCTAGTGGCCACATTTATGATCAAATCTTAATGAAACTTCTTCAGAATATCAATCTTGATGATCTTTAGGTTGAATTTATATCTAGGTCAGGTAGGGTGAAAAACTAGGTCACTAGGTCAAATCAAAGGAAAAGGTAATTAACACTCTAGAGGCCACATTTACGACCATGTCTTAATGAAACTTGGTCAGAATCTTAATCTTGATGATCTATAGGTGAAGATCAATTTTGGGTCAGGTGGGGTCAAAAGCTAGGTCACCAGATCAAATAAAAGGAAAAGCTAGTTAACACTCTAAAGGTCAAAATTTTGGCCCAATCTTAATAAAACTTGGTCAGAATGTTACCATGATTCATACAGACTTTTCATGGAAATATTCAGGGACTGTTTAGGGACATTTCAGGGACAGTTATAACAATACTTAGGGCTTCTCAGTTTGTCAACTTCTTCAGAAAATGTGTTAGAGCACTTTGCAATTTCTTTCGATCGGGAATTGCACCGAATCTGATCAATGATGCAGTTTATGTTTTTCGCTTTTTGTCATGCGATTTTAGCGCGCATTCCCTCATCTTCCCTTAATCGATCAACTTTTTGCAAATACAGTCGGCTTTGTACTTATCTTCTGATTTCATCACCCAGCTGTAAGTCGATGACCAGTTTGGATTATATACACACTTGCCAATGATGCAGGTTTACTCAACAAGGCAATTCTGCTATTTCTAAACAGCCATGCAAACTCTGTGATAATTCAACAGCATTAATAAGGGCGGATTTGTTTGTAACGCAGCTGCTAATAAATGGGGTACACCGATATTTACTCCGAACAGATTTACCGGTGTAACAAAACTACATCAGTATCCCATACTACCGATAATTTTATTTAAATACTGCTTCAGCTCTGCTGTATATTTTGTTTAGGACTAATAAATACACTTTTCTATCCTTAAAGTTTTGGTGTTCTCTAAGGATCCCTTCCTCAAGATATTTTATTGTTTTATGCACGGTTTCATATAATAAAAATTACCGATGAACTCATTTTACCTTGACATTCTACTATTATTCACCACTCAGCCTATCCCAGAAAAACAGGCCGCAGACAATGTATGCAAGGAATGCGCACATACCCGACTACCAAATTAGATACTCTGTCCCTCACTGATCGCATTACTGGCATACACCACTCATACTTTGCTTTTAAAACAAATATGCCCATCATTCAAAAATTGGATGTCTTCAGATTTTATCGCTGATATCAATGTTACTGTTCTTAAAATATAACGATCTTAAAAAAGAACAATATACTACAACTTAACGGATATGAAGCAATCTGCATGCTCGGCTGCTAAATTTAGGGCCATTCTAAAGAAATTTAGGGCCAAAGATCCACAGAATTAGGGATCTTTAGAGCTTTTAATGCAAATTAGGGACTTTTTAGCGCAACATCCAAAATTCCAGTCCTTTTCAAGGCTTTGCAAACCATAGTTACCCTAAATAAAATCTTGGACGAGTTTGATATTTGATCATCTGAGGTCAAAAACTAGGTCACCAGGTCAAATCTAAGGAAAAGCTTGTTAACTCTTTAGAGGCCACATTTATGACTTTATCTTCATGAATCTTTGTCAGAATGTTTACTTTGTTGATCTTTAGGTCAAGTTCGAATCTGGGTCATGTTAGGTCAAAAACTAGGTCACCAGGTCAAATAAAAGGTAAAGCTTGTTAACAATCTAGAGGCCACATTTATGATTATGTCTTCATGAAACTTGGTCAGAATCTTAATCTTTATGATCTTTAGGTCAGGTTTGAGTCTGGGTCATGTGGGGACAAAATCTAGATCACTAGGTCAAATCAAAAGAAAAGCTTGTTAACACTTTAGAGGCCACATTTATGACCATATTTTAATGAAACTTGGTCAGAATGTTAATCTTGATGATCTGATCTTTAGGTCCATAGGTCAGGTGAGCGATACAGGACCTTCAGGGCCCTCTTGTTTTTAGGTGTAACTGGCTTAATATCGGCAGTTTTGGAAAAGTGTAAACAAATCGTTCTTTTTTTGGTACTTATTCTACTATTCGGCATTCCTCAAGACCAGTTTTATTTTAAGTTTTGACGCATTTCTTGAAATATCACTTAAAATCTATGCATACTGTGTGGTGGAAAAAATAGCCCAAATGATGTTTTAAACCGGTTTGGGTAGCTGTACAGAAACGTCATTTTTGAAGTCTCTATTGTGCAGATAAGGCTCAGAAACTTCACACATTTATTCATTATACATTGTAATACCTAAAAATGGGCATATTTAGGAAATCTTGGTTAATAATTTTTTTCATAGGCATGACAGTAGTAATGCGCCGGTATTCCTCCGTGGTCCACTCGAATGTAGTCCCTGACACAATATAGTTCAAATATTTTTTTGGGGGGTGGGTGGCCGGGGGTAAAAAAGGCATTTTCATGCTAGGTATTGCTTTTTGTTTTCAATTTAATCAGTAACCATATCCTTCCAGAGTATTTTAGAAGAGTTCAGATATATGGAAGTGGTAATATACAGTTTTGTGACCTTGCTTAGTGACAGCTGAGGATGCTGGGAAGGTTTGCTGAAGAATACATTGTGATGTCATTTGAAGTTAGCAAGTGCTCTTGCATTATGGTCGCCATATTGTTTTTTTCTGTGTTTTCAATAGCATTTGGATTATTTTATACAAGGAACATGGTCTGGCAACAGGTGTAAAAATGGAGAAAAAAAAATAAAACAAGTAGATTTTGACAATTTAATATGACTCAAAGAAGAAATGTTTTTAATACCGTCATACCTGTAGTGGAAATTAAAAAAATCTTCTTGTGTAAAACTGCTGGCCCGATTTTAAAATAATTTCACACAAATAGTCCTTTTGTGACTCTCTACAAAGATTATTCAAATTTATTTTGATTCATCAAAAAATATGGCTGCCAGAGGGCATGGTCACTTTTCATTATATGTATAATTTTACTATATAGTGAAAATTTAAAAGATCTTCTTGTGTGAAACTGCTGGCCTGATTTTAGATTAATTTAACACAAATGGTCCGTGTGTCACCTTCTACCAAGATTGTTCAAATTATACCAATATGTCATAAAACATGGCCGCCAGAGGGTGTGGTCACTTTTCCTTATATGTTTATAGTGGAAACTTTAAAAATCTTCCTGTGTGAAACTGCTATCCCGATTTTAAAATAATTTTACACAAATAGTCCTTACAAGTGTGACTCTCTACCAAGACTGTTCGAATTATTTTGATTTGTCAAAAAAACGTGGTCACCAGAGGGCTTGGTCACTTTTCCCTATATGTATATAGTGGAAACTTTAAAAATCTTCTTGTGTGAAACTTCTGGCACGATCTAAAAATAATTTTGCTCAAATGGTCCTAGTGTGACCCTCTACCAATATTGTTCAAATTATCCCATTTGTTAAAAAATATGGCCGCCAGAGAGCGTGGTCACTTTTCATCAATAATGTCTTTAAACAACATCTCCTCCAAAACCATTGAATGGATCTTGATGAAACTTTACACAAATTACTTCTGTTTACCCCTCTATCAAAGTGGTTCAAATGGTTCTGGTTCATTTAACATATTTGTCTTTTTGGTTAAAAATAAGTTTTTAGCTACGATACTTTAAAGGTGGTCAGTCACATTTAAACAACATTTAATGACATTTTTTACTTTTTGTTTATTCTGGTAGAGAATTATTTAAGGAACAAAAAGACCGATTACATAGAGTTAGATTCCTATTTGAAATGTATATTTTTATAAAATTTTGTAATTACTCCCCTTTAATATGAAAGTATATAAAAAGCTGGGTATTTCTTTTTATTTCGATACAATGTCTAGTTTTACATTTGCATTTGATAGACATATCAACTATTGAACAATCTGAACCAAAATGCAAGTTTAAAAGCTGTGTGTAGCTTCTGAATTCATTTATTTCCAATCTATCTTGGTTGCGCAACCAAGATAGGCAAAGGGAGGTAATAACAATTTTTTTAACTTGCGTTTCTAATGAATTCCATCTAAATACATAATTTTTAATGCAAATATTTTACAAATATATTACAATATGTCTAATATTTATACATTTCCTTAGGCAAAGTATGTTTATCAAATTTATACTTATGATAAAATACTTCTATCTTGGTTGGGCAACCAGGATAGGAAAATGAAATTTTAAAAATACCTCCAGTGAAAATCTAATTTGTATTAAGAGTTAAGTGAACATAAATGAGTGTAAATGATCAGATGCTAAAGTTTCAAACAAATCCGTTACATGGCCAAAGTCTGATTGACCACCTTTAAAAATCTTTTTCTGTTGAGCTTTGATATTTGAATGCGCAGGCTGGTCTGGATCCATGCTGGTCGCAAAGCCACTATGCTGGTTTTCTCATGGCGAGGTTCAAATGTGCTTTTAGATACTGAAGAATATTTATCACTGACAAAAACATGATCACCGTGAATTTGCTGGTACATACTAAAGCTTAACCAGAGACAAAAATTCTGACCAACATGCATTTGTTTTCAGATACTAGAAGATATTTCTTGGTCGCAGTGGATTTGCCAGTGGCACCATGAATGTTGACAGATATGATAGCATGTTGATATGTGATGTATGTGGCAAGAGTTTCAGTAGAAGGAACTATTTAAATCAGCACCTTAGTATACATGCAGGTTAGTGCAGATAATGCTAATGGTACAGTAGTCCTCTAAAAAAACACATGAAAAGTGGTAATACAGTTCAGTTCCTTGGTAAATAAATTAAAAAGATTAATTAAAGTGCCTTTCATATTTTTTTTACATGTTAAGTTTTGTAAAATAAGATAACTCAACTGGTTTCATATTTTTGCAAGATCTTGTATGATAAGAGTTAGATAAGAATTATTAAATATGTTAAAAGAATTTAATGGCATCTTAATTCATTTTTATGCCCCTGAAGGTGGGCATATTAAAATCGCACTGTCTGTGCGTCCGTGTGTCTGGTATTCTTGACTGGGCTGTAACTCTGCCAAAAATATGTGATTTTTTGCGAATACAGCTGTGGCATTCTTGGGCCTACTTTGGGAGCATTTGTCACCAATAGTGACAGCTCTTGTTTCTGCCACTAAATACCCATATTTTTCATTTTGTTTTCTAACATCCTTTCTCCTACCTCTCTTTCCATACTTAAAAAATCAGATTTTTTGACTGGAGCTGTATATTATATCTTCTTTCCTTTGAAAAGTGGTATCCTGGATTAGTAAGATACATATAGCGATAGCTCTATGTTTGAAACTTAATTGTTTCTGTCATGGGTTTGTTTAAATAAATTGCATTCAGTCATATATGATATATGATTGCCCGATTACTAATTTAGCTTCTGTTTTGAAAACATATAATGTGAACTTGTGATTTATACTGTAACCTTCTTGCACTTTAAAATATATACTTTGTTATAAAATGGCTACGCTCTTATGGCAGTATGGCTGAATATATCCAATAGCAGAGTTGATAACAAGGCCTAGTTAATAAGCTGTCATGTGATACTTGCTCATTTAAAACCATCTTTTATATTTTGCCTTGTCTCTTAGCTTTTCGTCTATGTAAGTAGTATAGTTAGAATAGTATGTAATCTTAACAAAGTTATTATTTTAATTATTTTAATTGTTTAAATTTGTGGTATTGGAAAAACCTTAGATGTTATGAATTTTATGCAGATTATTATGTTGTATTTGTTTAAAACCATGCACTTACTGAAAGTATTTTATTTACAGCTCCTATATATTTGTTACTTTTTGTTTGCACTTGTTTTCAGTAGTCAGTTAAAAAGCTCAGTCAGAGCTTATGTTGTATTGTTAAATGTCTTGCCGGCTTCAAATAAAACTTATCTTGTCTTAGTCAAGTAGTGCTGATGTTAGATCTTAATAGTATTTGAATTTGAAATAATATTTTATTCCAGTCTACAAGTGTTTTGTGAGAAATAAATACTGTATAGTGGGTTAATTCTGCGGCTTTGTCCTAAAACGGGCCTAGTTTATTTCTGCGTTTTTAGCTCACCTGTCACAAAGTGACAAGGTGAGCTTTTGTGATCGCATGGTGTCCGTCGTCCGTCCGTGCGTCCGTAAACTTTTGCTTGTGACCACTCTAGAGGTCACATTTTTTGTGGGATCTTTATGAAAGTTGGTCAGAATGTTCATCTTGATGATATCTAGGTCAAGTTCGAAACTGGGTCACGTGCCGTCAAAAACTAGGTCAGTAGGTCTAAAAATAGAAAAACCTTGTGACCTCTCTAGAGGCCATATATTTCACAAGATCTTCATGAAAATTGGTCAGAACGTTCACCTTGATGATATCTAGGTCAAGTTCGAAACTGGGTCACGTGCCATCAAAAACAAGGTCAGTAGGTCAAATAATAGAAAAACCTTGTGACCTCTCTAGAGGTCACATTTTTCATGGGATCTGTATGAAAGTTGGTCTTAATGTTCATCTTGATGATATCTAGGTCAAGTTCAAAACTGGGTCATGTGCGGTCAAAAACTAGGTCAGTAGATCTAAAAATAGAAAAACCTTGTAACCTCTCTAGAGGCCATATATTTCATGAGATCTTCATGAAAATTGGTCAGAATGTTCACCTTCATGATTTCTAGGTCAAGTTCGAAAGTGGGTCACGTGCCGTCAAAAACTAGGTCAGTAGGTCAAATAATAGAAAAATTTTGTGACCTCTCTAGAGGCCATATTTTTCATGGGATCTGTATGAAAGTTGGTCTGAATGTTCATCTTGATGATATCTAGATCAGGTTCGAAAGTGGGTCACGTGCCATCAAAAACTAGGTCAGTAGGTCAAATAATAGAAAAACCTTGTGACCTCTCTAAAGGCCATACTTTTCATGGGATCTGTATGAAAGTTGGTCTGAATGTTCATCTTGATGATATCTAGGTCAAGTTCGAAACAGGGTCATTTGTGGTCAAAAACTAGGTCAGTAGGTCTAAAAATAGAAAAACCTTGTGACCTCTCCATACTTGTGAATGGATCTCCATAAAAATTGGTCAGAATGTTCATCTTGATGATATCTAAGTCAGTTTCGAAAGTGGGTCACGTGCCATCAAAAAGTAGGTCAGTAGGTCAAATAATGAAAAAACGTTATGACCTCTCTAGAGGCCATATTTTTCATGGGATCTGCATGAAAGTTGGTCTGAATGTTTATCTTGATGATATATAGGTCAAGTTTGAAACTGGGTCAACTGCGATCAAAAACTAGGTCAGTAGGTCTTGAAATAGAAAAACCTTGTGACCTCTTTAGAGGCCATACCCTTGAATGGATCTTCATGAAAATTGGTCAGAATGTTCATCTTGATGATATCTAGATCAAGTTTGAAATCGGGTCACATGCCTTAAAAAGCTAGGTCAGTAGGTCAAATAATAAAAAAAACCTTGTGACCTCTCTAGAGGCCATACTTTTCATGGGATCTGTATGAAAGTTGGTCTGAATGTTCATCTTGATGATATCTAGGTCAGGTTTGAAACTGGGTCAACTGTGGTCAAAAACTAGGTCAGTAGGTCTAAAATTAGAAAAATCTTTTGACCTCTGTAGAGGCCATATTTTTCAATGGATCTTCATGAAAATTGATCTGAATGTTCATCTTGATGATATCTAGGTCAGTTTTGAAACTGGGTCACGTACGGTCAAAAACTAGGCCAGTAGGTATAAAAATAGAAAAACCTTGTGACCTCTCTAGAGGCCATATTTTTCATGAGATCTTCATGAAAATTAGTGAGAATGTTCACCTTGATGATATCTAGGTAAAGTTCAAAACAGGGTCACGTACCTTCGAAAACTAGGTCAATAGGTCAAATAATAGAAAAACCTTGTGACCTCTCTAGAGACCATATTTTTCAATGGATCTTCATGAAAATTGGTCAGAATTTTTATCTTGATAATATCTAGGTCAAGTTCAAAACTGGGTCACATGAGCTCAAAATCCAGGTCACTATGTCAAATAATAGAAAAAACGACGTCATACTCAAAACTGGGTCATGTGGGAAGAGGTGAGCGATTCAGGACCATCATGGTCCTCTTGTTTATTTCTGTGACCTTCGAGAAAAGCAGGAATTTTTTTTTTTTCGGTTTGCCTAAACTGGAAGTAAATTATGTACATGGGAAATAGCTACCATATTTACTATGTCAAAATTAACAACTCAAATGCATATAGTTCGCGTCAATTGTGTCTTGGTGGCATTATCTAGGTCAGAATCTAGGACAGTTAAATTGGCGCAGCTGCTTTATGTTTAAATCTAATTTCTTTTCATTACCATGCATGATGAAAAATCAGAGTTAAAAATAAATACTGTAGGTCTAGTACCGGTAATTCATTTTGAAAGATATTTTCATGAAATGTAACACTGCTGGTAAAAAAAATTACGATTTATTTACAAGTATATACAAATGTAAAATCTAGTACATAGTCCATTCATCCATTCATTTACAACAGTTACAACACACATTAATTAGTTTGTTTAACTTTTCATAAACCTAGAGTGTTTTTTACACTTGTAACGATTACACACCCAAAACTGTAACCATTCATTCGTGGATAATAGACTGAGACAATAACAAGCAATCAACCACAATCGATATGGTGTGAATAACTTGACAGCAGACAAAAAATTAAAGATAAAGATAATGGGTCATTATATTAAGCGAAATATCAAAGTTTATTTCTGCGTCAAAAAATTCTGCTGATAGTTTAAATGTGCGGAATTTTTTTCTGCGTGACAGCGTCGACCCGCAGATTTAGCAGAAATAAAAACCAGCAGAATTAACCCGCTATACGGTAGGTTAGTTACTACTGAATGACATGCAAGCATTATGCAGGTCCAGTCAGTAGTATTAAGTAGGCCAGATATGAATTTCTACCTATTCATCCTTTCCTCATGCCTTTTCTCAATTATTATATAAGCATTCTGTTGTTGTTTTTTTGTTAGCTCCCCTGAGCACAAAGTGCTCAAAGGTGAGCTTTTGCGATCGCCCTGTTTATCCGTCGTCCGTTGGCGTCGGCGTCATCAACAATTTGACTGTTAACACTCTAGAGGTCACAATTTTGGCCCAATGTTAATGAAACTTGTTCAGAATGTTACTCTCAATAAAATCTTGGACAAGTTCTATATTGGGTCATCTGGGATCAAAAATTAGGTCACCAGGTCAAATCAAAGGAAAAGCTTGTTAACACTCTAGAGGTCACAATTTTGGCCCAATCTTAATGAAACTTGGTCAGAATGTTACCCTCAATAAAATCTTGGATGAGTTCAATATTGGGTCAGCTGGGGTCAAAAACTAGGTCACCAGGTCAAATCAAAGGAAAAAAATTGTTAACACTCTGGAGGTCACAATTTTGGCCCAATCTTAATGAAACTTGGTCAGAATGTTACCCTCAATAAAATCTTGGACAAGTTCAATATTGGGTCCTCTGGGGTCAAAAACTAGGTCACCAGGTCAAATCAAAGGAAAAGTTTGTAAACACTCTAGACGTTACAGTTTTGGCTAATCTTACTGAAACTTGGTCAAAATGTTACCTCAATAAAAGTCTTGGACGAGTTTGATATTGGGTCATCTAAGGTCAAAAACAAGGTCACCAGGTCAAATCAAAGGAAAAGCTTCTTAACACTGCAGAGACCACATTTATCACTGTATCTTCATGAAACTTGGTCAGAATGTTAATCTTGATGATCTTAAGGTCCATTTTGAATCTGGTTCATGTAGGATCAGAAACTAGGTCACAAGGTCAAATCAAAGGAAAAGCTAGTTAACACTTTAGAGGCCACATTTTTGACCATATCTTAATGAAACTTGGTCAGAATGTTAATCTTGATGATCTATAGGTCACAATCAAATCTGGGTCAGGTGGGGTAAAAAACTAGGTCACTAGGTCAAATCAAAGGAAAAGCTTGTTAACACTCTAGAGGCCACATTTATGGCTATACATGTATCTTCATGAATCTTAGTCAGAATGTTAATCTTGTTGATCTTTAGGTCAAGTTCGAATCTGAGTCATGTGGGGTCAAAAACTAGATCACCAGGTCAAATCAAAGGAAAAACTAGTTAACACTTTAGAGGCCACATTTATGTCCATATCTTAATGAAACTTGGTCAGAATGTTAATCTTGTTGATCTTTAGGTCAATAGGTCAGGTGAGCGATACAGGGCCTTCATGGCCCTCTTGTTTTTTTTCACTTTTTAGCTGCATTCTGCATGACATTGTATCTGTAGCATTTCGTCCAAATCTGAACAACTGTAAATGTCAGCTATTGTGATCACCCAGTGTCAATCATCTGTTGTCATGTGCCATCAACACAATATTGGCTCAGTCTTCATGAAATGTGGTCAGAGTATTACACACAACAAACAACATGACAAAATAATGGATGGCTTTGAAATGGGGTCATCTGAGGTTAAAAATGTAGGTCATTAGGTCAATTGATAGGAACACTTAGTTAACATCCTAGAGGTCACATACAGTTGAATATCGATACCTCGATATCGGTTAGCTCGATACTCCGGTTAGCACGATGTGTTTGAGTCGGTCCCGAATTTTCCCTATTTATCTTAATGTAATTATATATCATTACCTCGATATGATTAGCTCGATATTTTGTTTAGCTCGATGAGATTTTTCAGTCCCGTCTGTTGAACTTACCTGTACTGTTTTACACCTGGTTTTGTCGATATCACAGCTTGTCAAAAAATGTCCATGTTATTTGTATGCTGTGAAAATCAACCTATTGTGGTCCGTCGATGTATTAATCATATTCAAGTTAGTTTGTGTCTTTGTTTTGTTTGTTATTTAATCTTTAATTCAATTTAAATGTCAGGAAGTTTGCATTTAATTCCCAATAATTACCGCTGCATTCAGACTTGTTTAGGGAAGGAATAAAAATGCTAATGCTAATAAAGATATTTTATTTTTAAATAAAATTAAAATCGTATTTACGTTTTATATTATTTCTTCCCCCTTTCAAACCCTCTGAAAAAAAAGCATTGGATATAATGACAATATTATGAATATAGACGTCCAACACAAGTACATAAAAGTCCCAGATAGTCGATATCGTTACGTCAAACTTCGGTATGTGTCGATGCAATTTTTACAGTCCCTTGAATATCGAGGTAACAGTATTCGACTGTATTTTGATATTCATACATATTTGTTAGAATGTTTGTCTTGATTCTAACTTTTAACTTTTCTGTTTTAAGATAAGAAACCCTACAGCTGCTCAGTGTGTTTCAAGAAATTCCTATACAAACAGACATATGAAGAACATTTAGAGAGACACGCTAGAAACAAGAAAGTGCAATGTGAACTTTGTGGGAAAAGGTGAGAACATAATTATGAATGTATGGTAACACATATTATTTTGTGTACAGTATCTGCAAACTTTAGAAAAGGTGTTCAATGCTCCGGTCCCAGAACCACAAAAATCGGAAATTGAAAACAAAATTAATTATTCCAGGTGCATGATTTTCTCTCAAATCTTTAAAAAAAACTATTGCCTTAATATTGGATCAAACTAGTGGACCTCCTGATTTGTACAAATGTGTGTCCTCCATATTGTTCTGTCTAGGCAAGTTCAGGCCCCAATTTCACGAAAAAAACTTAAGTAATTGCTTAGCTAAGTCTGTTATTTCAAATGCTTGTTTTTGCCCTTTATGCGTCTTGAGTGTTGACTTTTTCATCTATATCAGACCCGTACATGACTATTTTATAGATCAAAGCACAACAGTTCTGAATTTTACAGAAAATGAAGTATAAAAATAAGAAATATACTTGAGCAAATACTTAAGTTCGTTATATCGTGCTTAAGTAGAAATATCATATTTGGGTAACTTAAATAAGGACTGCAGATAAATACTTCTAACTATAGTTTAATTTAGCTATAAATACATTGGTATAGAAAAAAATCAACATTTAATAACAATAGCTTAAGCAGTAGCACGATTTTAAAATAACAGACTTAACTAAGTATTTACTTAAGTTTTTTCGTGAAATTGGGGCCTGGTCTCTGTGATGGTAGATTATATAAATATTACGTTATTTATAACTATTTTTACTGGGGAAACATAGGCAAACTTTTAATATAAGACCACTGTGACGTAATGGTTAAAGTTTACATTGAATCACTTGTCCCTGTCAGAAAACATGCCTCGGGTGTAGAATTCTTCATGTGAGGCAGCCGCAGATTAGCTTTTACTGAAAGCGAATGGTTCTACCTAGACACCTACTTATGCCTGAAACAGTCCTCCACCTCCGATTTATGTGGGGAAGTTGGCAGTTACTTGCGGTGAACAGGTTTGTACTGGTACAGAATCGAAGAACACTGGTTAGGTTAACTGCCCGCCGTAACACATGACTAAAATACTGTTGAAAAACGGCGTTAAATCCAAAACAAACAAATATGCCTGAAACAATACCCAAAAGGACACATCGTAGTTCTTCCACAATCAAAAGCTGATAAAGTAGTCATTTGTCTTTGAATGTGTCAATGCGACTGTAAAACCAACAAATTTTTGTATTTTAGGTTCTACAACCAACGGGAGCTGAAATGTCACAAGAAAAAGCATGCAGTTAAAGGGGAATTTCATTGTCAAGTGTGTGATCTCTACTTTGTAGAAGAAGGTTCACTGCAAGCTCATCATAACAGGTTACATGTGTCTTATAGTTGTACATACTGTTCAGAGAAATTCCCAAATAAGAAAGAAATGAAAACACATGCATTTAGACAGCATAAAGACAAAAGAAAATCAGAAAAAGAATTTGTAAAAACCAAGAAAATGGTGTGTCAGTTTTGTAACAAGACTTTATGTAACAAATGGCGCCTAGAATCCCATCTTATAATGCAACACAAGATGGAAAAGCATACTATAATTGAAAAAGGGTTATTACAGTTCAGACGAAGAAAAGGCATGAAAAACATTTCAGAAAATGGTAATGAAGGTAATTGTTCGAGACATGAAAGTGTTAGAAATGTCACAACTATAACTGCAGGAGGAGAACTTGTCTGTAAAGGTTCTATTTCAATAGCTGAACTAGCAATACCTATAACAACAGTCAATCATAGAAAATTACAAAATATAAAATATAAAGATTGTTTTGAAGGCACTGATTTAAATGTTTTTGATGCTAAATGTAAATCCAATTTCAACATTGATGCAAGTAACGGGCATTCAAACATACAGTATGATGTTACCATTGTTAGTGATAGTGCACATAATGATGGTACTTACAAAACTAAGGATAATATTGTAAAGAAGGTAAATTATGATTCGGCTAGAAATACCTTTACTTTAGAGAATGTACAAGAGAATTGTAATAAAAACTCCCAGTCCAAAAGCTTTTGTGGAGATAAAGCTTTGAATAATGTAATTAAAACTGTTGATAAAACTTCAAAACATCATGAAGATAATTTAGAAAACAGTGGAACATTAAGTCCACAGCATCATGCCAGTTTTGCAAATGATGATAGTGATTCAGGTAGTACTTGCAGTGTAGATCTAACTGAGACAAGGAGATTGGTCGAATGTGATGTAACAGACTCCAATGAAGAACTACAACACGAGTTTGATGAAATTGTTGATACTGATGAGAACAATGACAGTGTTCAGAATAAGACAAATATTGCTGACTGCCATGTTCGTCCAAGCTCTGAAGCTTTACAAGAATACTTTGCAAGATATAATATGAAGATTGTGGAAAGAAATAAGGATTTGACAAATGTATGGAAAGAAACAGATATCAGAAATTCAAATATTAAAACGTTAGATGCAGGAAAGCGCAGTACCATTGATCTTGGAACTAAAATAACAACCAGTTTTGGCAAAAGCTTACCTGCCTTTCAAAGAATAAGTGATATGACTCGGTCTAACAATGAAGAAGAGTTAAAGAAAAGCTCTCGTTCACAACATTCAAGTTCTTATTTTGTTGCTGATGACAGCAGAAACAATGATATGAGTTACAGAGATCAGATTTATTGTAAAAAAGGAACAGAAGCCAGAGTGAATTTTGAAAAATGTGCTAGTAAGCAAGAAGCCATGCCTAATATTGAGCTAAGAAACACAGCTGTAACTAATCAAGATATGAATATGTCTAAGAATAACACAAAAACAACAGACACCGTACTTAAGAATGTAGGTGAAACCAGTTATAAGACTGAAAGTGAGACATGTTTTAAATGTCCAGAAAATCCTTGCCCTGTTACAGACAAGAAACGACCAAGAATATACTGGGTTAAATATAAAAATATGCCTTTGTCTCAGAAACAAACACATGTGCAGACTTCAAAATCTCTGTCAGAACCAAATGAAAGACCTGCTTGTGCAATAAATAGAGTAACAGAAATACCTTTGTTTGATAGAAGGGCTGAGAATAGCAGCTGTACGAATCTTCAAAATAATTCAAGTCAAAGTATTAATGTGCGTAAGCCAGTCCCATTAATTTTCAGAACACACAGACTTTCAAATGATGAAAATATTTCAAGCAGCTCACCAACAAGTATCAGAGGTTTTAAAGATGTCCCAACCGTTATTCCTTCTCTACTTAGTTCTGGGTATGTAAGGAAAACAGAGATATCAGAAAACTTTCCAACTATAGCAAGAGCTCTGTCATCTTGTCAAAGCGGTCCTGATCTTAATAGGGCTCCTGACGATGATGCATGTGTTAGCATGTCTACCTTGACTCATAACAAAAAGGAAGGGACAAGTCCTAAGCAAAATGATGAAATGTGTAAGTTAGGACAGAATCTGTCAAAACTAATAAATACCCCCGGGGGTGAAATTTCAAATAAAAAGAAGGCATTTATAGATGAACCACCAAACTTTGATCAGAGTTTACAAATCAGAAGTGGGGAGAAGCTTGTGGCAGTTCCTTTACGAACAGATTACCTTGACAACTGCTTAAACAAAGACAGAAGGACAGTTGATCATAGAGGTTCAAATTGGTCTATGAAAGATGGAGAAAGCGGCAATAAAGCTGGTTTGCAAGAAGCTTCAGAGCAAACATTTCATCAAAAAAATACTCTGTACAGGAAAGAAAATGTTAACAAAGTATATGATCAATTTGCAGATGAAAGTGCAAAGTCTGTTGGTGTCTCTTGGCCTTCAGAATCATCTAGTGATCAAACAGTTGAAAGTAGAGAAAATATTAGTCGTGAAGAAAACACCAAACATATAGCAGATCTGAAAGAATCAAATGAATTAGAAATTGTGAAAGATTCCATAAAGAATAAATTGAACAGAATTCAACATTCTGGGGACTACCCAGATTTTCTGGATGAAATTATTAAATTACTGCAAACAGAGAAAGAAAGAAGGGGAAATAAATGTGTTGATTAAGAAATAGATTATGAGGCATAGGATTATTTTTTTTGCAATACAATTCTGTTTGTTCTTTGATTCTATGTAATGTGCAATTTGATGTTATAGAATAAATATTTATGATTTAAAGTAAAAATGTTATAGAATAAATATTTATGATTTAAAGTAAAAGTTATTTATTAACTTTCTGCTTCTGTTCATTTGTTTGTCACAAAAATGGATATGGTAATAACTTTAAAAAGAAAATATTTTGTCATGAAACATGGTAATTTTACCATAGCAAGATGTTTTTGATCTCAGTTATGCTGCAAGTAGATTTTGAATAAGAATATATGGCCCGTAACTGGCTTTATTAGCTCACCTGTGACAAAGTGACAAGGTGAGCTTTTGTGATCACGCAGCGTCCGTCGTCAGTCCGTGCGTGCGTGCGTGCGTAAACTTTTGCTTGTGACCACTCTAGAGGTCACATTTTTCATGGGATCTTTATGAATATTGGTCAGAATGTTCATCTTGATGATATCTAGGTCAAGTTCGAAACTGGGTCATGTGCAGTCCAAAACTAGGTCAGTAGGTCTAAAAATAGAAAATCCTTGTGACCTCCCTAGAGGCCATATTTTTCAATGGATCTTCATAAAAATTGGTCAGAATGTTCATCTTGAAACTGGGTTACATACCATCAAAAACTAGGTCAGTAGGTCAAATAATAGAAAATCCTTGTGACCTCTCTGGTGGTCATATTTTTCATGGGATCTGCATGAAAATTTGTCAGAATGTTCATCTTGATGAAATCTAGGTCAAGTTCGAAACTGGGTCACGTCCGGTCCAAAACTAGGTCAGTAGGTCAAATAATAGAAAAACCTTGTGACCTCTGTAGAGGCCGTATTTTTCATTGGATCTGTATGAAAATTGATCAGAATGTTCATCTTGATAATATCTAGGTCAAGTTAGAAACCGGGTCAACTGCGGTCAAAAACTAGGTCAGTGGGTCAAATAATAGAAAATCCTTGTGAGTTCTCTAGAGGTCATATTTTTCATGGGATCTGCATGAAAATTGGTCAGAATGTTCATCTTGATGATATTTAAGTCAGGTTCGAAACTGGGTGACGTCTGATCCAAAACTAGGTCAGTAGGTCAAATAATAGAAAAACCTTGTGACCTCTGTAGAGGCCATATTTTTCATGGGATCTGCATGAAAATTGGTCAGAATGTTCATCTTGATGATTTCTAGCTCAAGTTCGAATTGGGTCAACTGCGGTCCAAAACTAGGTCAGTACGTCTAAAAATAGAAAATTCTTGTGACCTCCCTAGAGGCCATATTTTTCATGGGATCTTCATAAAAATTGGTCAGAATGTTCATCTTGATGATATCTAGGTCAGGTTCGAAACTGGGTCACGTGCCATCAAAAACTAGGTCAGTAGGTCAAATAATAGAAAATCCTTGTGACCTCTCTGGAGGTCATATTTTTCATGGGATCTGCATGAAAATTGGTCAGAATGTTCATCTTGGTGATATCTAGGTCAAGTTCGAAACTGGGTCACATGCAGTCAAAAACTAGGTCAGTAGGTCAAATAATAAAAAATCCTTGTGACCTCTCTGGATGTCATATTTTTCATGGGATCTGCATGAAAATTGGTCAGAATGTTCATCTTGGTGATATCTAGGTCAAGTTCGAAACTGGGTCACATGCAGTCAAAAACTAGGTCAGAAAGTCAAATAATAGAAAAACCCTGTGACCTCTGTAGAGGCCATATTTTTCATGGGATCTGCATGAAATTTGGTCAGAATGTTCATCTTGATGATATCTAGGTCAAGTTTGAAACTGGGTCACATGCAGACAAAAATTAGGTCAGTAGGTCAAATAATAGAAAAAACCTTGTGACCACTCTAGAGGCCATAGTTTTCATGGGATCTGTATGAAAGTTGGTCTGAATGTTCATCTTGATGATGTCTAGGTCAAGTTTGAAACTGGGTTACATGCGATCAAAACTAGGTCAGTACGTCTAAAAATAGAAAAACCTTGTGACCTCTCTGGAGGCCATATTTTTCATGAGGTCTATATGAAAATTAGTGAGAATGTTCACCTTGATGATATCTAGGTCAAGTACAAAACTGGGTCACGTCCGGTCCAAAACTAGGTCAGTAGGTCAAATAATAGAAAAACCTTGTGACCTCTGTAGAGGCCGTATTTTTCATTGGATCTGTATGAAAATTGATCAGAATGTTCATCTTGATGATATCTAGGTCAAGTTAGAAACCGGGTCAACTGCGGTCAAAAACTAGGTCAGTGGGTCAAATAATAGAAAATCCTTGTGAGTTCTCTAGAGGTCATATTTTTCATGGGATCTGCATGAAAATTGGTCAGAATGTTCATCTTGATGATATTTAGGTCAGGTTCGAAACTGGGTGACGTCTGATCCAAAACTAGGTCAGTAGGTCAAATAATAGAAAAACCTTGTGACCTCTGTAGAGGCCATATTTTTCATGGGATCTGCATGAAAATTGATCAGAATGTTCATCTTGATGATTTCTAGCTCAAGTTCGAATTGGGTCAACTGCGGTCCAAAACTAGGTCAGTACGTTTAAAAATAGAAAATTCTTGTGACCTCCCTAGAGGCCATATTTTTCATGGGATCTTCATAAAAATTGGTCAGAATGTTCATCTTGATGATATCTAGGTCAAGTTCGAAACTGGGTCACGTGCATCAAAAACTAGGTCAGTAGGTCAAATAATAGAAAATCCTTGTGACCTCTGTAGAGGCATAATTTTTCATGGGATCTGCATGAAAATTGGTCAGAATGTTCATCTTGGGATGATATCTAGGTCAAGTTCGAAACTGGGTCACATGCAGGTCAAAACTAGGTCAGTAGGTCAAATAATAAAAAATCCTTGTGACCTCTCTGGAGCCCATATTTTTCATGGGATCTGCATGAAAATTGGTCAGAATGTTCATCTTGTGATATCTAGGTCAAGTTCGAAACTGGGTCACGTGCAGTCAAAAACTAGGTCAGTAGTCAAATAATAGAAAAACCCTTGTGACCTCTGTAGAGGCCAATTTTTCATGGGATCTGCATGAAATTGGTCAGAATGTTCATCTTGTGATATCTAGGTCAAGTTCGAAACTGGGTCACATGCGGTACAAAAATAGGTCAGTAGGTCAAATAATAGAAAAAACCTTGTGACCTCTAGAGGCCATAGTTTTCATGGGATCTGATGAAAAGTTGGTCAGAATGTTCATCTTGTGATTCTAGGTCAAGTTGAAACTGGGTACATGCGATCAAAAACTAGGTCAGAAACGTCAAAAATAGAAAAACCCTTGTGACCTCTTGGAGGCCATATTTTTCATGAGGTCTTCATGAAAATTGGTAGAATGTTCACCTTGATGATATCTAGGTCAAGTTCAAACTGGTCACGTCGGATCAAAAACTAGGTCAGTAGGTCAAATAATAGAAAAACCTTGTGACCTCTGTAGAGGCCATATTTTCATGGATCTGTATGAAAATTGGTCAGAATGTTCATCTTGATGATTCTAGGTCAAGTTAGAAACAGGTCAACTGCGGTCAAAAACTAGGTCAGTAGGTCAAATAATAGAAAACCTTGTGACTTCTCTAGAGGCATATTTTTCATGGGATTTGCATGAAAATTGGTCAGAATGTTCATCTTGATGATATCTAGGTCAGTTCGAAACTGGGTACGTCTGATCCAAAACTAGGTCAGTAGGTCAAATAATAGAAAAACTTGTGACCTCTGTAGAGGCCTATTTTTCATGGGATCTGCATGAAAATTGGTCAGAATGTTCATCTTGATGATTTCTAGTCAAGTTGAATTGGGTCAACTGCGGTCCAAAACTAGGTCAGTAGGTCTAAAAATAGAAAATCTTGTGACCTCCTAGAGGCATATTTTTCATGGGATCTTCATGAAAAATTGGTCAGAATGTTCATCTTGATGATATCTAGGTCAGTTCGAAACTGGGTCACGTGCCATCAAAAACTAGGTCAGTAGGTCAAATAATAGAAAATCCTTGTGACCTCTCTGGAGGTCATATTTTTCATGGGATCTGCATGAAAATTGGTCAGAATGTTCATCTTGATGATTTCTAGCTCAAGTTCGAATTGGGTCAACTGCGGTCCAAAACTAGGTCAGTACGTCTAAAAATAGAAAATTCTTGTGACCTCCCTAGAGGCCATATTTTTCATGGGATCTTCATAAAAATTGGTCAGAATGTTCATCTTGATGATATCTAGGTCAAGTTCGAAACTGGGTCACGTGCCATCAAAAACTAGGTCAGTAGGTCAAATAATAGAAAATCCTTGTGACCTCTCTGGAGGTCATATTTTTCATGGGATCTGCATGAAAATTGGTCAGAATGTTCATCTTGATGATATCTAGGTCAAGTTCGAAACTGGGTCACGTGCAGTCAAAAACTAGGTCAGTAAGTCAAATAATAGAAAAACCCTGTGACCTCTGTAGAGGCCATATTGTTCATGGGATCTGCATGAAAATTGGTCAGAATGTTCATCTTGATAATATCTAGGTCAGGTTTGAAACTGGGTCACATGCGGACAAAAATTAGGTCAGTAGGTCAAATAATAGAAAAAACCTTGTGACCACTCTAGAGGCCATAGTTTTCATGGGATCTGTATGAAAGTTAGTCTGAATGTTCATCTTGATGATGTCTAGGTCAAGTTTGAAACTGGGTTACATGCGATCAAAACTAGGTCAGTACGTCTAAAAATAGAAAAACCTTGTGACATCTCTGGAGGCCATATTTTTCATGAGGTCTATATGAAAATTGGTGAGAATGTTCACCTTGATGATATCTAGGTCAAGTACAAAACTGGGTCACATGCCTTCAAAAACTAGGTTATTATGTCAAATAATAAAAAAACCTTGTGACCTCTCTAGAGGCCATATTTTTCAATGGATCTTCATGAAAATTGGTCAGAATTTTTATCTTGATGATATCTAGGTCAAGTTCAGAAGTAGGTCACATGAGCTCAAAAACTAGGTCACTGTGTCAAATAATAGAAAAAACGACGTCATACTCAGTTCATGTGGGGGCAGGTGAGCGATTCAGGACCATCATGGTCCTCTTGTTAGGTTAGTAGACTAGAGCAGACAAGAGCACTTTTTGTACATGACAACCTTTGTATGAAATTAGTAAATATGTAACCATAATTGAGTTGGTTTTTTTTTTCCTCTAAAAAGAAATACCAATTTTCAGAGTAATGATATCACAATTTTTTCTAAAATTTAATGCATCATTCCCTCAGTGATTTCTACTAGTACATGGATTTAAATTGATCAAAACAGAACAATTAAAACATACAAAGAATAGAATACAAAAACTTTTATGATCAGAACCTGAAAATGTTATATGTAGCTTATAAGGCTCACTAAGAAAATAAAATTACCAGAAGCTTGCTATTTGTTTGACCTAATCGATTTTAACCTTTAGCCTGCTGGAACGAGACTATTGCCCAGCAAAAAAAGGCCCCCAATCAGAAGGGCCATTTGTTATAATTGGTGCCATAAAAACCACATTTTTTATTTTGAAATTTAATTGCAGAACCTGCATATTCTTTAGATAACCTACCATATACAGGTCAGGTCTTGTGAAAGAATTTCTTGTACTTTTGAAGTTATCACATGATCTTTTTCTCCTATTTTTGAAGTATTTGTTGCCATGGCAACCTCATTTTTTTTTAAACAGCAACAAAATAGTAGGATACAAGTACAGGGTTAGGTTAGGTTTCTTCTATGTTAGCCAATATTATATAAATGTCACACACATTTTTTAACATAGGGCAATAATTTGAACATTTACAATAGACAGTACGCCAAATATCAAGGCCATATGTTCAATTAACTGGAACAATTGGAACAGCTTTGAAAAAGGGCTACCCAGAGATAATTTGTGTAAAGTTTCATCAAAATCCATTCAGTGGTTTTGGAGGAAAGAAACTGTTGATGAAATGTCACCATGCCCTCTGGCGGCAATGTTTTTCGACGAATTAAAAAAATTTGAACACTATTTGTAGAAGGTCACACAAGGGGACAATTTGTGTGAAATTATTTTAAAATCAAGCTACCGGGTAACAGTTTTATACAAGAAGATTTTCTAAGTTTCTACTATATACATATAGGGAACAGTGACCATGCCCCTGGCAGCCATGCTTTTTGACATATCTGAATAATTTGAACAATCTTGGTAGAGGGTCACACATGGACAGTTTGTGTAAAATTATTTTAAAATCAGGCCAGTAGTTTCACACAAAAAGATTTTTAAAGTTTCCACTATATAGGTATAGGGAAAAGTGACCACGCCCTCTGGTGGCCATATTTTTGGACGAATCAAAAGTTGAACAATCTTGGTACA
The DNA here is from genome assembly GCF_021730395.1 of Mercenaria mercenaria. NCBI lineage: Eukaryota > Metazoa > Mollusca > Bivalvia > Venerida > Veneridae > Mercenaria > Mercenaria mercenaria. The sequence continues at coordinate 65,156,043 of NC_069376.1, read as the reverse complement.
GGGTCACACATGAACCATTTGTGTGAAATTATTTTAAAATCAGGCTAGCAGTTTCATACAAGATTTTTAAAGTTTTGACTATATACGTATAGGAACTAGAATGTGTCTGTAGGACACAGGGTGTGCCTCCCCACTGGTACATTTGTCACAGATAAGGGGAAATCATTCAAATGTTTGCAGTCTTATGGGGTATAGCCTCAAAAAAAAAATTATGAAATGGATTCATTATTCTATACCATATACCAAAGAAGTATAAAATACACAGAATGGCAACTGGCTGTAATCACGCGTGATCTCGTGTCAGAGCGTGAATCGGCGTTATCTTAGTAAAAACAAACATCGGCGAGCATAGAGTTACAATTGGTACCTTTAAAACTACATTTAAAATACATGTTAGCTTCTAAAACAATATTAGTTTAATGTGAAATAGTCTTAAGACACAATTACACGTTTCTTACCATCAAAAAAAGCGTGGTCATATGGTGATAATTAATTTACCGATGAATAATTGCTTACGCATACAAAATGGCGCGTGGAGAACGCTTCGCTTCCGGTAAACGAGATCTCATTCAGTTTTCACGGGATGTTGGCGAGATTTGCTCTATATGCCTTTCAAGTTGCTGATCTATTTATTAGTCCCCTACTGGTTGAAAACCAGTTTCGGGGACTATAAGAATGCACTTTTCCGTCATTCCGTCCCTCTGTCTGTCCGTCCGCAATTTCGTGTCCGGTCCATAACTCTGTCATCCATGAAGGGATTTTAATATTACTTGGCACAAATGTTCCCCATGATGAGACGACGTGTCATGCGCAAAACCCGGACCCCTAGCTCAAAGGTCAAGGTCACAATTGGAGGTCAAAGGTCAACAGGGCTTTTTTCCTGTCCGGTCCATAACTCTCCCATCCATGAAGAGATTTTAATATTACTTGGCACAAATGTTCCCCATGAGGAGACGATGTGTCATGCACAAAACCTGGACCCCTAGCTTAAAGGTCAAGGTCACAATTGGAGGTCAAAGGTCAACAAGGCTTTTTTCCTGTCCGGTCCATAACTCTCCCATCTATGAAGGGATTTTAATATTACTTGGCACAAATGTACCTCATAATAAGACGATGTGTCATGCACAACTTTCAGACCCCTAGTTCAAAGGTCAAGGTCACACTTAGCAGTCAAATGTTAACATAGCATGAACAGGGTCTGTTTCGTGTCCGGTCCATAACTCTGACATTCATTAAGGGATTTTAATATCACTTAGCACAAGTGTTCCCCATGATGAGACGACGTGTCATGCGCAAATCCCGGACCCCTAGCTCAGAGGTCAAGGTCACAGTTGGGGGTCAAAGGTCAGCAGAGTTTTTTTCCTGTCCCGTCCATAACTCTGCCATCCATGAAGGGATTTTAATATTACTTGGCACAAATGTTCCCCATGATGAGACAACATGTCATGCGCAATGTGCAGACCCTTAGCTCAAAGGTCAAGGTCACAATTGGAGATCAAAGGTTAATAAGGTGTTTTCCCTGTCCGATCCAGAACTCTGTCAACCATCAAGGGATTACAATATTACTTAGCACAAATGTTCCCAATGATGAGACAACGTGTCATGCGCAAAACCTGGACCACTAGCTCAAAGGTCAAGGTCACAATTATAGTTAACAGGCAATCTGACTAAAGTACATCTCCTATTACGCTACGCATAGGATCTGACAACGAGCTATTGATAGCCTCGTTCTGACGACCCTTCCGCTAGCCAATCAAAAGCTAACTTACAACATTCTGCAAGCTTTAAAAAGCCTTGGTTTTTGATATCTACAATTTTTATGTCGAAAGATGTCAGATAGCTGGTTAGCTCAGTCGGTAGGGCACTTGCTCTGTAAACGAGAGGTCCCGGGTTCGAGCCCTGGATTAACTGCAAAATTTTCTTACTCTTTGACATTCGAACAAGTTGTCTGATTGGTTCAAACAAAAATAGATTTGCGAAAATAAAAAAAGCAATATTGGAAATCCAAAATATACAGAAGGCGAATGTGAATGGGTCGTTCTCAGATCTTCGTTTAGAAGATCAAGTACTTTAGTCAGATTGAGTTAACAGGTCAATAGAGTTTTTCCCTGTCCGGTCTAGAACTCTGTCATCCATCAAGGGATTTTAATATTACTTGACATAAATGTTCCCCATAATGAGACATGTCATGCGCAACACCTAGAATCCTAGCTTAAAGGTCAAGGTCATACTTGGAGGTCAAAGGTCACACTTTGAAGTCAAAGGTCAATAGGATTTTTTCCTGTCCAGTCTATAACTCAACAATCCTTTAAGGGATTACAATATTACTTGGCATAAATGTTTCCCATGGTGAGACGACGTGTCATGCGCAACACCCAGTACCCTAGCTTTAAGGTCAAGGTCACATTTTGAGATCAAAGGTCAAGAGGATTTTTTTCCTGTCTGGTCTATAACTTTGTCATGCAAAGCAGGATTTAGATATCAGTTGGCACAAATATTCCCCTGGATGAGACAACATGTCATGCACAAGAACCAGGTCCCTAGGTCTAAGGTCAAGGTCATATTTAGAGGTCAAAGGTCAAATTCAAGAATGACTTTGTAAGGAACATTTCTTCTTCATGCATGGAGGGATTTTGATGTAACTTGGACCAAATGTTCATCACCATGAGGCACCCTTGTTTTTAGAATTACGTCCCTTTGTTGTTACTATAAATAGATTTTATTGTAACTTTTTTATTACTGGTGGTAGAGAAAAATCGAGACCACTTTTCTGTGGTACAGCATGCATGTTACATCCAATTTTTAGGTGTATTTTGACCTATCTCTACCTGGTAAAGAGTTTCTTGTGGACTAATATTTTATAGATTTTTTTTTTTTAAAGATTAATTTCCCTTTGTTGTTACTATAAATAACTTACATGATAACATTTTTATAATCAGCCAAAAAAAATCAATATGAAAACAACTGTGGGTTTTTATATATGCACATTTTAATCCAGGTGTGTTGTTATCGCATATTGTATATGTAGTACAATATTGTTTATACATCATTGACAGATATCAGTTCATTATGTTATACTGCAGTAGAGAAAATTAGGTGCCTTCCAGTAGGGGACTTTGTATTGCATGGCAATACTTCATGCACTTGTTTTTATAGCTCTGCATATATACTTTTTGAGCTATGAGCATCACAAACAAAAAAATCCACTATTTTGGCTATTTCAAGGGCCATAACTCTGTAATAAATGCTAAAATTCTCAAGAAGAATGCCAAGTGTGCAAGGTCACATTACTCCAGCAAAGTTTCATGAATTTACATTAAATACTTTTTGAGTGAGGCACATAATTAGGTGAAAATGTGCATTTTTTGACTATTTCAGGGGCCATAACTCTAGAAATAGGGGGCGGACCCAGATGAAAAATAGGAGGTGCGCAAGTTCATATCATGATAAAGATTCATGCAAGGTTTCATCAATCTATATCAAATACTTTTTGAGCTAGGCGTGTCACAAGGTGAAAATGTGCATTTTTGATTATTTCAGGGGCCATAACTCTAGAAATAGGGGGCGGACCCAGATGAAAAATAGGAGGTGTGCAAGTTCATATCATGATTAAGACTCATGCAAGGTTTCATGAATCTATATCAAATACCTTTGGAGCTCACTAAGGCATGTCGCAAGGTGAAAATGTGCGTTTTTGACTATTTCAGGGGCCATAACTCTAAAACTAGGGGGTGGAGCCAGACGAAAAATAGGAGGTGCGCAAGTTCATACCATGATAAAGACTTATGCAAGGTTTCATCAATTTATATCAAATACTTTTGGAGCTAGGCGTGTCACAAGGTGAAAATGTGCATTTTTGACTATTTCAGGGGCCATAACTCTAGAAATAGGGGGCGGACCCAGATGAAAAATAGGAGGTGCGCAAGTTCATATCATGATTAAGACTCACACAAGGTTTCATGAATCTGTATCAAATACTTTTGGAGCTAGGCGTGTCACAAATTATGTGAAAATGTGCATTTTTGACTATTTCAGGGGCCATAACTCTAAAATTAGGGGGCAGAGCCAGACGAAAAATAGGTGCGCAAGTTCAGATCGTGATAAAGACTCATACAAGGTTTCATTAATTTATATCAAATACTTTTTGAGCTAGGCGTGTCACGAACTTCAGACGGACGCACGGACAAGAGCAAATCTATATGCCCCCACCACTCAGAAAGTGACCACGCCCCCTGGCAGCCATGTTTTTTTGACAAATCGAAATAATTTGAACATTCTTGGTAGAGGGTCACACAAGGACCATTTATATGAAATTATTTTAGAATCAGGCCAGCAGTTTGGCACAAAAAGATTTTTTAATTTTCCACTATATCCATATAGGGAAAAGTGACCACACCCTCTGGCGGCCATATTTTTTGACGAATCAAAATAATTTGAATAATCTTGGTAGAGCCTCGCCTGGTCACACAAGGACCATTTATGTGAAATTATTTTAAAATCAGGCCAACAGTTCAGCACAAGAAGATTTTGAAAGTTTTCACTATATAGGGAAAAGTGACCATGCCCTCTTAACAGCCATATTTTTTGATGAATCAAAATAATTTGAACATTCTTGGTAGGATGTCACACAAGGACCATTTATGTGAAATTATTCTAAAATTGGGCCAGTAGTTTCATACCAGATTTTTTGAAATTTCCACTCTATACATATATGGAAATGTGACCGAGCCCCCTGGCGGCCATATTTTTTGATGAATTGGTATAATTTAAACAATCTTGGAAAAGGGTGACATAAGGACCATTTATGTAAAATTATTTCAAAATTGGACCATTGATTTAGGAGATGTTGTTTGAAGATTTTTCTATTTTTAGCTCTTTTGGTACAGGACCACCCTTAAGGACATCCAGGCCAAGTTCCATCAAAATCCATTCTGTGGTTTGGGAGGAAATGTTTAAACACAATTGTTAACGATTCAATTTCTGACCACAAATGGCCCAGTTTACATCATCAAGATAATGTAAAGGCAAAACTTCTGACCAGTTTTATGTAGATCTGGTAGAAATGTGGCTTTTAAAGAGTTAACGAATTTATTGCACAATTCAGCCTAGTTACCTGTTGTTGTTTTTTTACCGTAAATGACTCAGTTCAAATTTTACCTATAATTCATAAACGCAAACATCCTGACCAGCTGTCATATATATCGAACAAAAAATGTGGTCTCTAGAGTATCAATATTTTTATGTAGGTTTTGACCCTCAGATGACCAAGTGTCCAATGCTTGAGATGTTATCAAGACATTTAATATTCTGACAAAGTTTTATCAATTTGTCAGAATTGTGGCCTTTAGAGTTTTAACATTAAAATTGCAGATGGTGAAAGTTAAGTGCAAGATCACACACCATACAAACAGCTCACCTTGAACCTTTTAATCAGATCGTCTAAAAAGTTTCTAAAAGAAATAAATGCGATAATAAGATGCTCAAACTCTAAAGAAAGGAATGTTCTTGTTTAACCGTGACCCTAATGAAAATACTTGAAAAACTTGTTCTGTTCAATGATGCTGCGTAAAGTCAAAATGTGGATAAAGTTTAATTTCATAAAGATTTGGCCAAAATTATCATCTTTACAAAGTTAAAGAACTGATGAGAGGCAATGGATGCCAAATCATCCATCTATACTATTAACAAGAGGGCCAAGATGGCCCTAGGTCGCTCACCTAAGAAACACTCCATAACAGTGTAAAACATGTTTGACCAAGTGATTTCATGGAAACAAATATTCTGACCAATTTTCATTAAGATTGGACCAAAAAATTGGTCTCTTGCAATAAAACAAGCATTTTCTTAGATATGACCTAGTTTTTGACCCTAGATGACCCATATTCAAACTCAACCTAGATTTTATCAAGGCAATCATTCTGACCAAAATTCATGAAGATCAACTTAAAAATACAGCCTCTATCACATACAGAAGTTTTTTCTTTGATTTGACCAAGTGACCTAGTTTTTGACCTCAGATGACCCATATTCAAATTCGACCTAGATTTCATTAAGGCAATCAACCTGACCAAATTTCATAAATATCAACTGAAAAAAACAGTCTCTATCGCATACACAAGATTTTTCTTTAATTTGACCTAGTGACCTAGTTTTTAAACTCAGATAACCCATATTCAAAACCGACCTAGTTTTCATCAAGGCAATCACTCTGACCAAATTTCATGAAGATCAATTGAAAGATAAATCCTCTATTGCATACAAAATGTTTTTCTTCGATTTGACCTAGTGACCTAGTTTTTGACCCCAGATGACCCATTTTCGAAATCAGCCTAGATTTTATCAAGGTAATTATTCTGGCTAAATTTCATGAAGATCAGTTGAAAAATACAGCCTCTATTGCATACACAAGGTTTTTCTTTGATTTGACCTAGTGACCTAGTTTTTGACCCCAGATGACCCATTTTCGAACTTGGTCTAAATTTCATCAAGGCAATCATTCTGACCAAAATTCATGAAAATCAATTGAAAAATGCAGCCTCTATCGCATACACAAGGTTTTTACGTGATATGACCTAGTGACCTAGTTTTTGACCCGAGATGACCCATTTTCGAACTCGGCCTAGATTTCATCAAGGTAATCATTCTGACCAAAATTCATGAAGATCAATTGAAAAATACTGCCTCTATCGCATACACAAGGTTTTTCTTTGATTTGACCTAGTGACCTAGTTTTTGACCCGAGATGACCCATTTTCGAACTCGGCCTAAATTTCATCAAGGCAATCATTCTGACCAAAATTCATGAAGATCAATTGAAAAATACAGCCTCTATCGCATACACAAGGTTTTTCTTTGATTTGACCTAGTGACCTAGTTTTTGACCCGAGATGACCCATTTTCAAACTCTGCCTAGATTTCATCAAGGTTATCATTCTGACCAATATTCATGAAGATTAATTGAAAAAAACCACCTCTATCGCATACACAAGGTTTTTCTTTGATTTGACCTAGTGACCTAGTTTTTGACCCGAGATGACCCATTTTCGAACTCGGCCTAGATTTCATCAAAGTTATCATTCTGACCAATATTCATGAAGATTAAATGAAAAATACAGCCTCTATCGCATACACAAGGTTTTTCTTTGATTTGACCTAGTGACCTAGTTTTTGACCCCAGATGACCCATTTTCGAACTCGGCCTAGATTTCATCAAGGTTATCATTCTGACCAAAATTCATGAAGATTAATTGAAAAATACAGCCTCTATCGCATACACAAGCTAAATGTTGACAGACGACGGACGACAGACGCCAGACGACGGACGACGGACGCCGGACATCGAGCGATCAGAAAAACTCACCTGAGCATTGCTCAGGTGAGCTAAAAACATAGTCCAAAGTTTGTTTTTGTGTGGGGTTTAGCGCTATTTTTCAACAGTATTTCAGTTATGTTATGGCAGGGAGCTGCCTGGATTTAGTACTAGTACAATCCTGTTCTCAACAAGTATCTGCCAAGTTTCCCACATGAATCAGAGGTGGAGGAGAATGATTTCAGACACAATGTCTTTATTCAAATTGTCACGGAGAACATGTGCCTCACCCGGGGATCCAACTTGCTACCCCACGATCCGTTGACCTGCGCTCTCCCTGTTCAGCTAAGCAGGTGGGCTACATAATCCAAAGTAATTTTTCATATGCTTGCATGCATTATTATATTATACCAGATTTATAAAGTGCAATTTTCATGATAAACATGTTCAAAAGGCGCTTTACATAGCCTATAGGCAGCCATTCAAGACGCCAAATTCATCAACTACTAGTACAGACACAGAGCAATCTGACAAGAGGGGCAGAGCAAGACAAAGCCCCTAGTAAAGAGAAACCCTTCAGATAAAGGCCTGTCTGGCTAACAGTCTAGCTTTCTGCGAATAGACAGCCTGGTTCTTTAATGTGCCAGGTGTATAGTACCGATACACACAAAGCCGTCTTTTCTGGGAAGAACCAGTAATGGCCTTTTAGTTAGGTGGGAGACACTCAAGAGCATCTCAGAAATTTCCAGTGCCTGGACTGGGATTAGAAACATATCTTAAAAAAGACAACTTCATGACATGATAACTATATTATCTGCAAACTTTTTCAACATGACATTATAAATAATAAATAACATCTCTTAGGCAAACAGAAATACACAAAATATATTGCATACATCAATAGTGGAGCAGTACATAAATTCTTAGGACAATTTGTCACTTTAATTTTCACCATGATTATTTGCAAAATTTTGTTTTATTAAAATTTAATGTTTTTCACTGAACTCTTGAAATAAATAATAAATAAACATGATAATTTCATTGACAAACATATATATATGTACAAACTTTGGTTTAAACCACTGAAAAACGTGAAATAAAATGAAAAATTGACTGTTTTACATATAAAGTATCTTTAAGACAATTTCCCCCATGACACTAGTTAAAATATTTCATCCAGTGCTCTCGTAGTGAAAAAATTTTCATGCGGTGCTCTCTTAGTGAAAGATATTTCATCCGGTGCTCTCTTAATGAGATATTTCATCTGGTGCTCTCTTAGTGAGATATTTCATACAGTGCTCTCATAGTGAAAAATATTTCATGCGGTACTCTCTTAATGAAATATATTTCATCCGGTGCTCTCTTAGTGAAATATATTTCACCTCCAGCTTTTCATTTGCCAAATTTTCTCTTATATTTTCTTAACTTTTATCATGCTGGACACAATTAATTCTGCCATTGCGACCAGTGCAGATTATGATCAGCTTGCATATTCGTGCAGACAGAGCATGATCTGCACTGTTCGCCATTCAGTCAGTATCTTTTTGGTATGTACCCCTTTAAGCTGTTAATGGTTCTGTCCAATTTGAAAGATGGACAAGTTCATTATAGAAATTTAGCAGGATAAGGGTTAAAGAGTGTGAGCTTACTGATTGCACTGCCAGTAGAACAAAACTAGCTCTGCATTTTTAGAAGCTGCCGAATGATAAAGTTGATCAACATTATATGAGAAGAGTTTCAATAGAATTTCAATTGTTTAAATGTTATGTACTTGCTTCCTTCAAGAAAATGCATTAGAACTTGTAAAGCAGTACTATGTCTTTGACCACCTTCCATTTGTTAAGCTGAATACATGGTATGATTCACTGTTTACTTTCTACTACTGGTGCACACATAAAACATGAAAATTTCAAAATTAAAGTCGGCATATAACATTTGGAATGTTCTTTAACCCTTTCCCTGCTAAATTTCTATAATGGGCTAGTCCATCATTCATTTTAAGCAATATCATTTATAATTCAAAGGGGTGTTCATTGAAAATTTACTGACTGAATAGCGAACAGTGCAGACCATGATCAGCCTGCATGGATGTACAGGCTGATCTTGGTCTGCACTGTCGCAAAGACAGAATCACTTGCCATCAGCAGGCTAAAGGTTAAATAAATATCAAAAATAAAACCACTGTAAATATCACTGAAACTACGATACTTCTTGCACTGTATTACTTTGGATGTGTTTGCTTCGCTTTCTGCAAAGTCTGAATCATTTTGTCTAAAAACTCATTGTAATCCTCAGCATTCTGAAAATCCTCTGATTTTGATTTCAAAGCATTTTCAAAATTAGCAAATTCTTGAGCAGAACTATTCTTTGGCAGAAGTTCTTCTAAGTCAGTTGCTTCTTTTTCACTGGAAGCTGTGTCCTGGTTTGTATCAGAAGACACTGGACACTCCGTTTTTATGTTGTCTAAATCTGGTATTAAAATATTTTTTCCTTCTACTATATTTATATTTCTAGATTTAGATATTCGTTGATACTGCATACGTGGACTTTCCTTATTTTGTGTACTAGTAGTACTGTTAATTAACTGGTGTAAAATTTTATTCTGACATTCTTCCTTTGTTTCTCTGTTGTCTGTGTCTTCAGAACTATTTCTTTCACTTTTTAATTCACTTACTCTTTCATGTGTTTGGAGCTGTTCCAACAATGGTAGATTATGGGCATTAACTTCTACACTTGTATGATTTATAACTGTTTCAGCATCATCACTGGATCCAATAATACTTCCTCCATTTGTTTCAAAAGACTTTTGAACTCTACCATCAGTCATTTCCATTGGACCTGTTGCACCAGTTTCATACTCACCTGCCTGTTTCCCTTCATGAAGAAAGTCTGCACCATCAGCTAATATTTCATAATGTTCACCATTTTCTAGCATGAAACTTTTCCCATCTTCTCCTTCATTCAAAATTAAAACTATTCTTTCCGCTCCATCTTCACTTAAAGTTTGTATTTCAGCTTCACTAACAAATTTACTGTCAGACTCTATTTCTTCTACAATTTTCTCAGAAGTTTCATTTGCCTCAGTAAAAACCATGTAATAGTTCTGATCACTTGCATCTACATTTTGTACTCGAGTTTCTGCCATGTTTGATGCAGCAGTACCTTTTTCATCTAATTCAGTGTAAACTCTCTCAATCACATTGTCTTTCAGATTTATTGTTTCACTTGCATCCTCTGCATAACCTATCTTAACATATTCATTAGCATTAACTAGTTCATTATCCTCTAACACTATATATCTCACCTCTTGATCACTTACATTGTCATCTAATGCGGTATGAGTACCCTTAGCCATTGCTTTTAACCTAGAATCGAAGTTTTCTGTCCCTTTCACATAAACAGCCATCTCATCATCTTTATAATACACTCTAAAGCTCTTGTCATTTTCAAGCACCTTGTCGAAGTCTTCAACCATATCACCTGACCGATGCTGATCCATCTGTTTCTTGCTTATTGCTTTCTTTCTTATATTAAGCAAAGTCTTCATATCTTGTTCCCCCAACTGATGCTTCGACATCAAATGTTTACTTAAAACATAACGATTGAAAAATACCCTATGACATAGTGAGCATGCAACTTTCTTGGCCTTGGCAAGCTTCTCTGCAGGCATTTTACGAACTGCTGCTAGATGTTCTTTATGTTCATGAGCTTGGTGAGATTTAAGGTGCTTTTTGTTAACAAAAGTCTGAATACAGAAATCACATTCATGTCTTCTGTTATGCGTTTTAGTGAAGTGTTTGTTTAGTGACTGCTGTGAGTCATAAAACATGTTACACTCATCACAAGCAAATTGAGAGACTGTGTTGTGATACTGCATGTGTTTTCTAAGCTGCCGTTTGTTGTTGAAACTGAAACAAAAGTTATAGAAACTATGAGGACGCAGCATAAATATATAAATGTTCACAGATTACAATAGTTATGATGTTGAAAACAAGTTAGGTTTTGCATCAAAACCAAAAGCAAAAAGGAGTTTATCTGAATGCTGTAAAATTGGAAAGTGATATTTGACATTACCCAAATAAAACAAGAGCTATGGGAGTATGAATCACATTTGAGCCGCGCCACGAGAAAACCACCACAGTGCGTTTGCAACCAGCATGGATCCAGACCAGACTGCACATCTGCGCAGTCTGGTCAGGATCCATGCTGTTCGCTTTCAAAGCCTATTGCAATTAGAGAAACTGTTAGTGAACAGCATGGATCCTGACCAGACTGCGCGGATGCGCAGGCTGGTCTTGATCCATGCTGGCCGCAAACACACTATCTTGGTTTTCTCATGGTGCGGCTCAAATGTGATTCATACTCCCACTAAAACTCTGGTTTGAAAAGGTTCTGATGCTAATAAATAACACTTATTACATTCTATTAAGAACTACTCACTGTATCTGTTATGATCAAGGGGATAATTTTATATTTGAGTGACAGCTGTTTTTCCTAACCCTCAGAAAGGGCAAACCCTGTCTTACATGGGCAGACATGTACGATCCTTATAACCTACCTCTATTGACAGGTGACTCAAACAATTTGTGCCACAAAGCAGAGCAATTTTGTGTACCGGTAGTTTTCAGAAATAAAAATCCTATGCAAGGATGTTACAAAGTCTAGTATTAATAATAAATTGTGTGTCACTATTTTTCAATAAAAGTTTATGCAAAGGGGTCTGTTTACCTACTTGGGTGCGAGGTGTCACTAGGTTCTGTACCACAGCCAACACATTTTCCAAAATATTTAGTAAATGACAACTTACCCTTATCAAAGCTGATAAATGATTGATTTCAGAAGTACTGTCTTCTGTTGAACCTTGCCTTGCATCATGCAGCACATTAACTGAGCTGGGTTAGTTCAAGAGCAGAAGTTGTTTAAAGAAAAATGTCCACACATGGACAGATTAAAGGCCTAGATTCACTACTATATAAGTGTCCCCCCCCCCCCTCAAATCCAATATACAACTCCCATCTTATCTGCTGCTTATCAACGATTATGTAACAGTAACTGATTAGAGGGCAATTAGCACAGCAGGGACCCCAACTAGACCATGAAGATGTGTGCAGTGGAGTTGAAAGAAATTAATTTTTCTTCAGTGAATGTGGAATGATAATAATATTAATTATTATTTTGATATTATATAGATGATAAAAACTATTACTTTGATGTTATAATAATAATAATAATAAAAATAATCATAATTATTATTATTATTGTTATTGTTATTATTATTATTATTATCATTATTATTATTATTATTATTATTATTATTATTATATCACATAAAGGATGATTAAAGATACAGTAATAATATTGAAAATAATAATGATAATAAAACACAAGTATAGTGAAAACTTCATGAGTATTTTGTGCTGACAAACAATGTTTTTATAATTGGAAACTGGGTTTCTTGTATTCATGTAATCAACATTATTTGAACTTAAAATTATTGTGTTCCATCTATACTGAATTTTCATTTTCAGAATATTGCCAAAAGTGACTTTTTACATGCTTTGCTTTGTAACTTTGAAATGCACATACTGTTTTCAATTTTTAGACAAATGTTATTTACAGCTTTAGATGAGTGAAAGTCACATTTTTCTGAAATATCATAATTCTCCAGACAGACTTTGAAAAAATAAAAACTTGCATATTTCTTTAAGTAAGTTTGTCATTATTTCATTATTGTGAAAATAAGTTTCTGATTATCTTATTATTGTGTTTGATCAACAAATATTTTTCTTTACATAGAAATGCCAAAAAAAAAAATAGTATAACTTTAAAAGTTATCAGTTATATATCAATTTAAAATAAATTACATTGTTTCCCCTTCTCACTAATTGATACACTTGTAAGGTAGACTGACTCTCCAATAAACATTGACCCTTGTTTATTGGAACCATACTGTGATGGTCATTAGCCCCCAACTGTGCTGGTGAAGACAGAAATCCCTTGGCCCACTGCCAAAATCTAGGCCTTTAAGAGCAAGTTAACTAACAAAAAAAGATCTTTCAAACAATCAAAATATATGACATTGTATACCTTTTTCCACATATATCACAAGTTTCAGGATTCTCTCCAGTATGTCTTCTCATATGTTCCTGCAGACTTTGATTGTAGGGAAAAGATTTCCCACAAATAGTACACTTAAATGGTTTCACTCCTGTAATATATAATAACAAACATTGAAAGTGTTCAATCACTTTTGGGCAATAGTTTCTGACAATTATAAGTTTTTACATAGTCTGATAGAGATTTATTTATGAAACAAAAAGTTGAATTATTTATATAGAGGATATTATAAAAGTGTCTTTTCATATTGAATTTATTAAACAAGTTGAATAAAATAATAAAATGCAAGACTCTGCCGAGCATTTTATCAATTTCATTCAACATGTTTAATAAATTCAATATGAAAAGTCACAAATGTAATATTCTTTTTATCACATGTTAGATTTTCCTGTCGAAACATAAAAAATTCTACTTTCTTTTACCAAATAAACAAGTCAATTTGACAAATGTCTCATATACTATAAATGACATTGACATCAAAGCTTTATTACACTTAGTGTATTCTCATTTTCATGAAATGGCTTTATTACACTCCTGCAGTGTAAAACATTTGATAAAGTTAGACCCCTATTAGGTTGGTATGTTTTATTACCTTTTATGAATTTTTTGTCATTATCTCCCTTTAATAAATAAAGTACTTAAATAGCGGACTTTTTTCTCTTTTGATTTCAAGATTAGTTCTAGTTTTACATTTGTATTTGACATAAACATCTTGGGACAATTCAGCTATCTGAAACAAAATCAAGGTTTAACACAGAATGTAGCTTCAGGATTCTTCTCTTCGCGATCTATCTTGGCTGCAGAATGGAGAAAGGCAAAGGGATGTACTGATCATTTTAAAACAGATCATTTCTAGTGAACTTCTGCAAAAATATACACTTGTTAAAGTAAATCTTTGACAAATTTAATAATGAAGTCCTTATACCCATATCATTCCTAAGGTATATACATTGTATTTGTTGAATATGTACTTATGCTAAAATAATGTTGTCTTGTTTGGGCAACACAGATAGGAAATCAAATTTAAAAAATATTTCTGGTGAAAATCTGACATTTGTTTGTTTTGGGTTTAGTGCTGTTTTTCAACAGTATATCAGCAGGCAGTTAACCTAACCAGTGTTTCTGGATTCTGTACCAGTACTAACCTGTTCTCTGCAAGAAACTGCCAACTTCACAATATGAATCAGAGGTGGAGCCGAATGATTTCAGACATTCATGTCTTTTATCAAACCCTCACGGAGAAAATATGCCTCCCCCGAGGATCAAACTCGTGATTCCGCGATACGTAGATCTGGGCTTCCCCTATTAAGCTAAGCAGGCAGGTAACATGTATTAATTAGGAACTAAATCTGGTATATCATTAACCAAGTTTTTCCATGATTTAACCTAATAACCTAGATTTCATACAGAGAAACATTCTGACAAAGATTTTTGATGATCAAGTTGAAAAAGTGGCCTCTAAAGTGTTCACAATCATCTGTGATTTGACCTAGTTTCTGACCTAGATAATACAGTATCGAACTTGACCTAGATTTTTATGGAAGAAAATTGAACAGAAAATGTGAACTCTATAGAGTGTTACCAAGGCTTTCTAAGATGTGACATTGTAACCTAGTCTAAGACCCCAGGAAACCCAGTTTTAAACCCGATTTAGATTTCAAAAAGACAAACATTCAGGAATAGTCTTACGAAGATCAAGAAGTAAATGTTGCCTAAACAGTGTGAACAATATTTTTTCAAAGATTGAACCTAGTGACCTAACTAAAGCTTGGGTAACCTAATAGTATATTTTATGGAGGAAAAGATTCTGATAAAGATTTATAATGATCAGGTAGAAGATACAGCCTCCAGAGAGTTAACAAGGTATTTCCATAGTTTGACCTACTGACCTAGTTTCTTACCTCATGATATCCAGTTTATTCTTTATCTAGACTTCATAGAGACAAAATTGTAAGAAGATCAAACAGAAAATGTGGCCTCTAGAGTGTTAACAAGATTTCTCTATGATTTGACCTGGTGACCTAGCTTTTGAACTCATGTTATCCAGTTTAGAACTTGACCTAGATTTTGTAGAGGCAAAAATCTAGTGACCTACTTTTTAACCTCAAGTAACCCAGTTTTAAACTTATCCTAGATTTCACAGAGACAAAAAAAAATTGACAAATTTTCATAAAGATGGGGTACAAAATATGGCCTCAAGCGTTTTACCTAATAATTGACTCAGTGACCTAGTTTTTGACCACAGATGACCGAGCATGGAACTCATTCAAGGTTTTACTGAGGATAATATTCTGACCAAGTTTTATTAAGATTGGGCAAAAATGTGACATCTAGAGTGTTAACAGTCAAACTGTTGATGATGTATGACAGACACAGAGTGATCACAATTATAGCAACTTGAGCACTTTGTGCTCAGGTGAGCTAAAAATGAACAGAATGTTCCCACAAGTTTGTCCTACTGACTTGCATTCCTAAGTCATCCATCTTTAAAGTATATATTTCTGATGAATGTGAGAGATTTAACAGACATCCATAACTCAGGCAGATTTCGTATGTAACTGTATGTAGGTCCTTTCATTTTTAACATTTTCTTCCTGTAACTTGGATACAGCAATGCCTCCTTCACCTCACTGTACACAAAGTGAAAGGCACTACTGAATTAATATAGGTGGACTGTGTGATCCAACATTTTACAACAAGAGCCATGTTAGACATGGCAAATCCCCCCGCCGGGCATATTATAATTGAAGGCTAAAGTTCCTGGTAAGTTTGTGTCTGAAAGTATTTTCTTTTTGGGAGAAGCTTTGAAAAACCGTTTAGTTGTGGTCCACATCACGGGTTTTAAAGATGTGGAGGAAAGAATTATTCAGTGGTGAAGTGGTTTACTGCTAAATTTTATTAATTTTCATGAACAGTATAGCTCTATGATGTTTTTCTATATGGCTACTGTAAAAAGAAGGAATGGAAAGCTAACAGGGAAAAAGAGAGCCAGAATGTCACAATATATGCCCGTCACAGCAAATTTCTTTACTCTAGCAGCTGTATTTGCAAATGGAATTTTAATTTTGTGGTTGTTTAGTAATCATTGTAAGTCTTTTGTTTTTCTAAGTCCACAAAAAAACTCCTTACCAGGTAGAGATGTCTTAAAATACACCTAAAATTGGAAAGTAACATCCAGGTTGTACCACAGAAAAGTGGTCTTGTTTTTTCCCTGTGGTCAATTATAAAAATGTTACAACGTAAGTTATTTATAGTAACAACTAATGGAAGTTAATCTTTAAAAAAAGAAAAATTTTAAGTCCACACAAAAATCTTTACTAGGTAGAGATTGGTCAAAATACACCTCAAAATTGGATGTAGCATGCATGTTGTACTACTGAAAAGTGGTCTCGATTTTTCCCTACGACTAGTAATGAAAAAGTTACAATAAAAGCTATTTAAAGTAAGAACAAAGGTAAGTAATTCTAAAGAAGGGAACTGCGCATGACACTTCGTCTCATGATGGTGTATAATTGTGCCAAGTTACATCAAAATCCCTCCATGCATGAAGAAGAAATGCTTCGGACAAAGTCATTCTTGTATCTGACCTTTGGCCTCTAAGTGTGACCTTGACCTTAGACCTAGGGACCTGGATCTTGCGCACGACACTCTGTCTTGCGGTGGTGAACATTTGTGCCAAGTTATATCAAAATCCCTCTATGCATGAAGAAGTGCTCCGGACAAGGTTTTCATTCTTGTATCCTTTGACCTCTAAGTGTGACCCTGACCTTAGACCTAGGGACCTGGATCTTGTGCACGACACTCCATCTTGTGGTGGTGAACATTTGTGCCAAGATATATCAAAATCCCTACATGCAGGAAAAAGATATGCTGCAGACATTTTTTTTAAAGAAAATATGATAAAGGGGAATAACTCAAAAAGTAGGCAAGGTAGAGTTATTGTTCTTGCACACTGCACTTCCTCCTAATGTGTTCTATCAGTGTATGAAGTTTGAAGAAAATCCCTCCAGTACTTTTGGAGTTATGCTTTGGACAAATTTTTAAAGAAAATATGATAAAGGGGAATAACTCAAAAAATAGGCAGGGTAGAGTTATTGTTCTTGCACACTGCACTTCCTCCCAATGTGTTCTATCAGTGTACGAAGTTTGAAAAAAATCCCTCCAGTACTTTTAGAGTTATGCTCCGGACAAAATTTTTTAAGAAAATATGATAAAGGGGAATAACTCAAAAAATAGGCAAGGTAGAGTTATTGTTCTTGCACACTGCACTTCCTCCCAATGTGTTCTATCAGTGTATGAAGTCTGAAGAAAATCCCTCCAGTACTTTTGGAGTTATGCTCCGGACAAAATTGTTTAAGAAAATATGATAAAGGGGAATAACTCAAAAAATAGGCAAGGTGGAGTTATTGTTCTTGCACACTGCACTTCCTCCCAATGTGTTCTATCAGTGTATGAAGTTTGAAGAAAATCCCTCCAGTACTTTTGGAGTTATGCTCCGGACAAAGATCGTTGCGGACGCACGCACGCACAGACGGACGGAGAGCATTTCTAATATCCCCTTCGCCTTTGGCGGGGGGATAAAAAAGATATTTCAACTTACTATGCATGTAACACATTAGTGAAGAAAAGGGTTTTGAAATTTACAACACTTGAATCCCTAGAACAGTTCAGTTACTACTAAAGGAGATTCAGTCCTTATAGGTGTGGATCAAACTTGCTTATCTGAAAACCACTGCCTTTAGTTTCTTCAATCAATACAGACAGATAGGTACCTGCATGAATGCTGATGTGTTTACTGAGGTAGGCCTTCTGACTATATGACTTGCCACACTTGTGACACTGGTAGCCAGACTTAGGATCATGTTCTTTCAAGTGTGCATCCCTTCCAAGTTTTGACTTGAACTTCTTTCCACAAGTATCACAGGAATAAGCTTTAACATCTGAAAAAGAAATTGTTTTGCACAAGGGAACCATGTTTCTAGTAATCTAAACCATACCGGCAAAACCTACCTGATGCCTCCATGTCAGAAGACGCTGCTGTTTATGAAAATTTACAGTTTATGCATTTATTATAATTATACTGCTTATGTAAAATTTGATAAAATCAAGTACTTTGATAGTTGGCCTTTGTTCCTTATAATAATTATAGATTTCTCAATTAAATAAAGTTATTTCACAGAAAAAAAAAATACAATGTTGCACTACAATTGAGAGAACTAAACTAGAACTCCTGTCATTGTTTGTCTTTGAAACATGATGTCATTTCTGATTAGAAACAATAATTATGGGTTTTGTCAAAAAAGATTGCTTAAAAAATAAAGTATTTTATCAGTCAGGGGTGTAACTGTTTTAAGTTATGTAACCTATTTCAGTTACTTTTTCAAGCATTTTATAACCTGTATCAGTTATAAAATATAGTTAACTCAGGTAAGTTATTCAAAAAAAGTCTTTTTGCTGTTTTCACAAAGTGACCTTTAATGTGAAATTAGTAGGGAACTGTGGTTAATCAAATTCTCTTTAAGTCTGAGCATGACCTGATAAGCATAATGGGATATTAATGGGATATTAAGAGTTTTATAGCTATAAAACTTTTGTGTAAAACTTTATCAGCCTTGCATAAAAATTTTTACTGCATAGCTGGAAAGATAAAAGGTCAAGGATTCTGGAAATAATTGCATTAGTCTCATTCAAAATGAGGCATTGGCACAGGAGGGCTTTATAATATTTCATGATAACTGAAACAAGTTATGAAAGTTTAAGCAATAACTCAAATGGGTTATAAACTGCGATAACTTGAAACAGTTACACCCCTGACTGTTTATTCTGCTTTATTTATTCTGTTATTTGTAAAATATAATGTGCAAGAAAAAGAATCCATCAGAAATTGTCAATGTAGATGTGAATATGAGGGTTTTGGGTTACGGTTTTGGTAGTGATATTTCCATCTGCATCTACAACCAGTGATAGATAATCACATCTATAGCTTTTCTTGCTGATGATTACCTCATTTTTCTACAGTATTACAGTGTTGTTACAGTTACTGTAGTTTTCTTTGAATGAGCTAACTGCTTAGAAAAAATATATCACCTGTATGCGAACGCTTATGAGCGTTGAGGTTGCACCGCCGCAGGAAAGCTTTATTACAGATGTCACATTTATGTTTACGATACCCAGAATGCACAACACTATGAACTCTAAGGTAACTTTTCAAAGCAAATGACATTCCACAGATCTCACACTGAAAAGGCTTGTCATCTGGAAACATAAGATAACTTCCATGGATGAAATATTTCATTTCACAGAAATGTACCAAGCCAGCAAATATTGATTGTATATGCATATTTAACAAATTATGAATGGAAGGACCTGATATGACATGAATGTATACTGGATCAAACAACAATTTGTAAGAGCCCTCATTAAAAAAATACACTTTTGCAGAAAGGTCTTTTATTGAGTAAATATGAAATATGGAATGTGTCTACTCTTCATGAAATCAAAAAACTTCCATCTTTCTGAAAAAAAAATATGTTCAAATACATGTATATGAATTCAATTAAATTATTGCCAATTTAAAATTAAGTAAGATGGACGTTTCAACATGACCTGCATATTTAGTAGACTGACAGTCAACTACAAACCTGTATGAAGTGCCTGATGTTTTCTCAGGTTACATTTGCTGCCAAAAACTTTCGAACATACTGGACACTGATGTGACTTTTCTGTACTAGCCTCATCAACATCAGATACCTCTTCATCTGAAGCATCCAAGTCGTCAAAGTCAATCTCTGCCTGTAAATTTACATCCTTAGTTATTATTCCACCTCTACATTTATCCCCTTCGTTTTTACCTGTATCAATCTCTTCAATTATGCCCTTACATTCCTCAATTTTAATAGTTCTGTTATTTTCGAAACTTGTTTCAGATAGATAACCAATCTCTTTACAGTTTGTCTTTGAATCATACGTTTCAGCAAAACTCCCATCTTCCTTGAAAACTGAACTTGTTTGTACACTGCCAAAATCATAGCCTTCTTTCAAAAAGTCCTTTCCATCACAACTTAAATCATCACACTTTTCATGATCTAAACTTTGTTTAGCTGAATTATCCCAATCATCAAGTTTCCTCCTTTTCCTTTTGTCATCATCACTTTTTAACTCATTCTTAATGTTTTTAGGACCTAGTGTTGATTGTTCAAATACTTTTTTATTTACTTTCTTTTCCTCTGGTATCAGTATCATATCTTTTAACCTAACACAAACCTGGACAGTGCGTTTCTTCACTGGTTTCAAAGCGTCTGTGGTCATATTGTCTACCATAATTTCTTGAACAGTGTGATTCTTCTCCGATTTCAGCACATCTTCTGTGCTACTGCCAGCCACAGTTTCTTGTTCTGAGTTAACTTCCATGCCAGACTTAGTTTCATGGCTTGAGCCAACATTTCGCCCTGACTTAGACTCAACTTTGTCTGATTTTTTTACATCCGCCTCGTTAATATGATCATCTGATTTAGATGATTTCAATACAATTGATGATGATTCTGTTCTCGTTTTCTTGACAGTCTCCTTACTCGTTTTTAAACAATAAAAGTTTGATTTTATTCTGGCATCAGCTTGCCTATTTGACCTTGTCCTCCCTTTTCGCTTTTCTGTAGCATTCTGAGCTGAAGTCTCATTGGAAGCATTCTGATCAGAGTCTACCTGATTCTTTTTCTGTTGTGAAACAAAAGGTCGGAAACTGACAGACAGACTAGCTTTTAACTTCGCAGAGGGCTTCCTAATTCTGGTTGTTGACCGTTTTCTCAAATCATCCATTTTTTGTATTCCTAGCCCTACAAATATACAATGGAATGTAAGTAATTAGGTCAGTCTTGTTTGTATTATAACAGTCATAAAAAGCCATAATCTTTTTTTTGTTGTAGCAAAAAGAGAGTTCAAACCCAAAAGCATTTTACTGGGTTCTAATGATTTCAAACCTGTTGTTAAGGAATCATAACTTACTAAATTTTAGAACAGTATCTCAAGAAATACAGTTAATTAAAGGATGTAGTGTTCTGCCCGTGTCAAGATCACATGCCATTCTTACAAATAAATGACAAAGATCCATAAATCACAGAAGAGTGCTCTTTCGTGGACATTACAATCTGATTCTGGTAAAAGCATGTGTCTCCTCAAACTGGTTCATTAAAATGGAAGGATGAATGAATAAATGTTACCTCATTTTAGCAAAATGACTTAAGCTAAGAAATGTGTAACATTTTAATGTTTGTAATACATTCATTAAAAGTAAAACACATAACAAGTCAACAAGAAGAGGTCTGCCTAATGGGGCATATTATACCAGTTCAATTGTAAGCAGAATGAGCTTAGGGCAGTAAACAATTTGTCATAAAAAATAACAATTATTTTTGCATGGTGGAAAGGAAGGAGGGCCAGGGCCTCTGAAAAATACTGAGAAACACAAGAAACTGCGAGTAAAGAAATGTGGGGTCGGGGGACGTGGACATTTTAAAGCAAGTATCATAACCAAATAACTGACTAAAAAGTAAAAAAAAATACAGGGTCCAAGAGGATTGAGGATTTTTTCAGGGAAGTGGACATACTAAACATGAGAGATACTACAATACAATAAGAAACTGAACTGAAAATAATAAAGAATTACAGCAGCAAAGTGTGGTGGTGCAGGATGTAGATGTATGAGGTTTACTAAGACACAGTATAAAGAAACTGAACTGATAATTAAATTAAGAAAAAATACATGGTTGGGGTGGAGAACAGAGATAAGTTAAGGGAGGTTTGATCAGGGATACTACGATACAACACAAAGAAAGTTAGCAGTCTAACAAGAGTGCGCTCATGAGCGGCTCATCTTTATGAAGAAATTCTATGTGTATGTGGGGAATTGGGAGGTGTTGATGTGGAATGCTAAAGATAAATTTCAAGAAACAGATCTGAAAATAACAAGAGCTGTCCGTAAGACAGCCAAGCTCGACTATTCGAAATATTGACCCAGAAGCAGGAAAATATTACCCAAAAAAGTTAAATATCAAAAGAGTTTTAAGTTCAAAAGGGGGAATAATTTGACCAAAATGCATATCAGTTATGAGACTTGCTGCTATCAACTAGTTTTATAACCCCGAAGGCACATGAGAAGTTTCAATTCAATATCTGCATTAGTTTTGGAGATAGTAACTTGCATGTAAAACTTTAACCAGAATTTTCAAAGTCCAAAAGGGGGCATAATTTGCCCAAAATACATGCCAGAGTTTTGGGACTTGATCCAGTGAGGTTAGTAATTGATCTAGAAAAAGAAAAAATAAGTTTCAAATCTATATGCCTTTTAGTAATAGCTGTATGTACTTGCACGCAAAACTTCAACCAGAATTTTCTAAGTCCAAAAGGGGCATAATTTGGCCAAAATGAAAGTCAGAGTTATGGGACTTGATCCTATCAACTAGTTTTATAACCCCGAAGACACATGTGAAGTTTCAAATCAATATCTGCATTATTTTTGGAGATAATAACTTGCATGTAAAACTTTAACCAAAATTTTCTAAGTCTAAAAGGGGGCATAATTTGCTCAAAAAACATGTCAGAGTTATGGGACTTGACCCAGTGAGGTTGGTAATTGATCTAGAAAAAGAAAAAATAAGTTTTAAATCTATATGCCTTTTAGAAATAGTTGTATGTACTTGCACGCAAAACTTTAACCAGAATTTTCTAAGTCCAAAAGGGGGCATAATTTGGCCAAAATGAAAGTCAGAGTTATGGGACTTGCTGCTATCAACTAGTTTTATAACCCCGAAGACACATGTGAAGTTTCAAATCAATATCTGCATTAGTTTTGGAGATAGTAACTTGCATGTAAAACTTTAACCAAAATTTTCTAAGTCTAAAAGGGGGCATAATTTGCTCAAATAACATGTCAGAGTTATGGGACTTGACCCAGTGAGGTTGGTAATTGATCTAGAAAAAGAAAAAATAAGTTTTAAATCTATATGCCTTTTAGAAATAGTTGTATGTACTTGCACGCAAAACTTTAACCAGAATTTTCTAAGTCCAAAAGGGGGCATAATTTGGCCAAAATGAAAGTCAGAGTTATGGGACTTGCTGCTATCAACTAGTTTTATAACCCCGAAGACACATGTGAAGTTTCAAATCAATATCTGCATTAGTTTTGGAGATAGTAACTTGCATGTAAAACTTTAACCAAAATTTTCTAAGTCCAAAAGGGGGCATAATTTGCTCAAAATACATGTCAGAGTTATGGGACTTGACCCAGAGAGGTTGGTAATTGACCTAGAAAAAGAAGAAATAAGTTTCAAAGCTATATGCCTTTCACTGATGGCTGTATGTACTTGCATGCAAAAACTTAACCAAGGTGTGACGCCGACGCCGACGCCGACGCCAGGGTGAGTAGAATAGCTAGACTATTCTTTGAATAGTCGAGCTAAAAATAATACATGATGGGCAGAGAGTGAAGCATGTGGGGAACAGGTCGGGAAGGTACAGGATCTGGATGAAGAATACTAATATACAATATCAAGAAACTGAGCTGAAAGTAAATAAAAGATGGGATGGGGTCTTATCCCTGTGACCTTAACCTGTTTGCCACTGTCAGATCACAAATTTGACAGGGATCTAACTGTAGTTGTACTTTGCCATTGTGTAATGTTTTAAAGCCTTTACTTTACGAATTAGAATCTAGAAACCACTTTCAGTACCCAGGTCACTGTGACCTACTGACCCCAAAAACAATACAGATCATCTTCATCCTGTATAGTTTAAAATCTGTAGCTATTATACTTTTTGACTAATCAGAAAATCCTGACAGATGGGTGGGCAACATATAATTCCATTAAATTGTATCCCCTTTTTTAAAATACAGGCATATAAAAATATACAGTGCTTTAGGGAATAGCAGATAGCTTACAAACTTTTCCTGCATTCCAGTTCAAAGAAAATAAATTTAATAATTTTTCCTGAAGGAAAATGTATTATTTTCAAAACATTCAGCTTTTAATAAAAAATTATGAGTTCCTTCTCTCCTTGGTATTATTTACATATATATGCACTGATTAAGTGTGTACAGGATAGCTTTGGTCATTTTTCAGTTATTTTAAAATTATTAAAATGCATCTAAATATTTACACTACATAAGATTTTTTTACTCTAACTCAGAATAATAATCTGTACTCTTTTCAAAACCATCAACATTTTAAATTTCTATCAAATACTTTCATTCACTGACGTTTTTGATATACACACTGATTTAGTCAGTAACGGATAGCTCTGATTTTCTTATGATGACAAGTCACGTGAAAAATAATACAGTACCCAGACAGGACCAGTTTCCGGACACATGTAAAAAAAAAAGCTTTAAACAATTTAGGCATTATTCAAGCAATTGTTAATCTGGATCATTTAGATGTTTGTTCTTTATGTCTAAGACTAACCACCGTTTCACAAGGCTGTATAATCTTAGGTGTTATGATGAATGATACTTCACCTCAACAGGGCATGAAAAAGCAATTGCACATGCACAGTAGACTAAGTTTTAACTTGTCAGAGTATCAAGTGGGGAAGAAATAATTATACTGCATATTGATTTTGTGCTGAGAGCATGTGTTCCTTTAAATTACACGCTAATATTTACATAAAATGCAGGGCTGTCTATTTTTGCACTAATTTTATTCTATAATTATTATCTATTTGAATTATCAAGAATTTGTGTAAGATGAAATTTGTGTTTTTGCGAGTTAGCCTCTCTTTGCTTTCGTAACTGCTATTGAAAGTCAGGTTATCTTTCATACACACATGCATTATTGGAGATGTGTAAAAATAGTTTAATATTATTTATTTCACTATCAAAATAACAGTAAACCATTGTCAAAATACTTGTCCAGCTACTGGTTTACCAGTCCATATACTAGGATGTGTCGGGACAGCGTTATAACTTTTGACTGTCACTGTCTCCATCACGTCCAAACGTATTCTGCGTATTTTACAATAACCTAATTGGCACGGAACCGTGTATTCATTTGGAGTTCCTCGGTCATTTAGGTTTTCAAAGAAAAGGTAAACAATCGGTTGAATGCTGGTGTATTTTAACAATTTAGATCCAAGTTTTAATTGAACACTGGTTAAGTCTTATTTTTTATTTATTTTTCAACAAAATTTAGGATGTAAATAACCCTAAAGCTCTAGAAAAAGGAGGTCCGTACTCCAAGAAAACCCCTAACAGGCGTGTCTAGAGGTATGGATCCGTACCCCTAGACACAGGTAAACAATCGGTTGAATGCTGGTGTGTTTTAACAATTCAGATCCATGTTTTAATTGAACACTGGTTAAGTCTTTTTTTTTATTTTCTTTCTAACAAAATTAAGGATGTAAATAACCCTAAAGCTCTAGAAAAAGGAGGTCTGTACCCCCTGAAAACCCCTAACAGGCTTGTCTAGATCCATACCTCTAGAATCAAATTCTAGAGGTACGGATCTGTACCCCTAGACACTTCCATATAATGTATATCGTCAAGTGTCCATCATTCATCACTGGCCTTCATTCGACACCATATTGTTTTTTATGTAGTCTCGCGAGATTTTACAGGTGCACGTGACCATTCATGAGAAAATATTTTACAACCGTAGTAGTAAATGTAAAATTAAATAACAGCATCATAATGCGCAAATAATAGGTAATTTTTCTCTACCTTCTAAGAAAATGTAAAAAGGTATTATTTTACCTGTCTGCATACATGCCATATTTTCAGACAGTCAATAAGGGAGATTTGCCTCAGCAGGGCTTTTTTTAAGGGAGATTTGGGTAAAAATAAGGGAGAACTTTATTCGCTCATTTTTTACGCGCTAAATAGCTGTTTTCATGAAAAAATCATCAAGTTAATTGATGAGTGGAGCCAACAGTTGTGTACAGAATGCATGATTATTACTTATAGCACTTAACTTAATCCAAGGAAATTCAGAATTCCATGAAAGACTGAACCAGGAACTTTGTTTTTGCTTTATGTGTTGATGCTTCTGCATCTGGAGAGAGTGATCTTTTTGACATGTTTAAGCATACAATACTCAAAAGATTGCGGAGATATCATGTCAAAACAGTCTTTTAAGGGCAGTCATTTCTTTTCGTAAATGAAGTTGTTAAAACAACAAGAGCTGTCGGAGGACAGCAACGCTCGACTATTCAACAGCCTTGTCAATTGAATGAATACAGAAGTGGAAAAAGGGGCATAATTTTGTAAAAATGGGAGAAAGGGTTATGGAACCTTCATAGTGGTTATCAGCTCATAAAGTGAACAAGTGTGTGAAGTTTCAATCCATTCCCATAAGTGGATACTGAAATACCAGCATATATACAAAAACTTAACCAAAAACTGCTAAGTCGAAAAAGGGGCATAATTTTGAAAAAAATCAAAGTAGAGTTATGGTACCTATACAGTGCATGTCAGATCATGACAGTAAAGAAGTGTGTGAAGTTTCAATCCATTCCCATTAGTGGGTACTGAGATACCAGCTTACATACAAAACCTTAACCAAGAATTTCTAAGTCGAAAAAGGGGCATAATTTTGTAAAAAAGCAAAATAGAGTTATGGAACCTGTGCAATGTAGGTCAGTTTATCACAGTGAACAAGTGTGTGAAGTTTCAATCCATTCCCGTTAGTGGGTACTGAGATACCAGCTTACATACAAAACCTTAACCAAGAATTTCTAAGTAGAAAAGGGGGCATAATTTTGTCAAAAAGCAAAACAGAGTTATGGAACCTGTGCAATATAGGTCAGTTTATCACAGTGAACAAGTGTGTGAAGTTTCAATCCATTCCCACAAGTGGTTACTGAGATACCAGCTTACATACAAAACCTAAACCAAGAATTTCTAAGTCGAAAAAGGGGCATAATTTTGTAAAAAAGCAAAACAGAGTTATGAAACCTGTGCATTGTAGGTCAGTTTATCACAGCGAATAAGTGTGTGAAGTTTCAATCCATTCCCACAAGTGGTTACTGAGATACCAGCTTACATACAAAACCTTAACCAAATCGGGACGCCGACGCGGACGCAGATGCCGACGCATGGGTGAGTCCAATAGCTCTACTATTCTTTGAATAGTCGAGCTAAAAATGAAAGTCGTTCTTTTGCTGGATTGTCCATATTTAGATTAAAACTACATGTATTTAACCTGGGAATTCTTCTCCCGTTAATTATTGCAACATGACAATATCACAAAGGAATGGCAGTCAATTATTCGGGCAGTATGAATTGCAATTTATTTCATAAAATTCACTTATCCGAATTCATGTTTGTCCGAAATTCTGTGTAGTCTGACATTAACTCGCCAATTTTGTTAAGTCGTTGTTGATTTTTTGCATGTTGTGCAAGTATTTAAATTGAGAAACATAAACTCGGTGTTAGTACTAACCTGTCTCATCCTCTGATGGCTCGATAAATATGGAAAAAAGAGTGTTTCCCGATAAATATTGAGGTCAGCGAAAACGAAAGTACACTTTGGCAGGTGGCGGTAAAATGACGTAATTTTAGGACTGGTTTACATATTGTTTTGAAAAACTACGGATCTGTGGCTTTGATGTTATTGAATCAGCATGCCCATGTTTACAATTGCCTATGGGTAAGATTAAATGGTTAATTGTTTGCAGATGGTGACAGTAGGTGGTAAGATAATTAATGCCTCAGGCGTGTATCTCTCGATAAACAAGCTAGGGATTATAGACAACTATGCGAATTATGTTTGAAGAGTATTTGCGGGCTACTCCATATTGAATTTCAAGTATTTTCTAAAGGTCTACATGTGGTCCGAGATACGATTTTTCGACAGAGGACTTTTTTTCTGAATTTATTTTTTTACAGGAGGTTTTCATGTCCCGGCGGGAGACCGGGAGATATACTGAAAATACGGGAGAAAAAGTCTCCCGGCAGGAGATATGGCATGTGTGTGTCTGCCAACATCTTTTTCTATTTAAATCCAATTTTTATAGAAGTTTTATCCTCAAAATAAATATGACTGTTCGTCTGCTTTTGTTTACAATATGAATGAAGGCCATGTGACCGAAAATTTCCATCTCTCGTGTTGTGACGTCGCAGGAAGTAGTGGGGTAACGACCTTGGGACCAAAATGTGACGGATATTTTTTGCAGTGTGTTGTTTTTTTAAACGGCATGGGGACAATTTATTTTCGATGGTTTGCAGTTAAAACTTGCTAAGTCTATGGATTAAAGGCTATTAACTACTGGTAAGTGCTTAGTTTACCTTGAAGTTCGATAATTATTTTTTATGCATGTGCAAATGCTTACGGTAACGAATGATGGATACTCGAGGATATAATTAGTCTATGGTATTGATTGTTCGATTAGCTCAGTTGGTAGAGCATCTGACTAGCTAGTCTAAATAATGAGACCTGGGGTAGACCGATTTTACATTTTGATATTTTACGTTGTCTACCTAGAGGTCTCAACCAGAAACAATCAAACTGCAAACTGTGGTGGAAACTGTGGTCAATTGAAATCAAGATTTATCAGTAGTCACGACTTTTCTTTAGCCCTAACAGCTTACCTGTTGTTTTAAATCATAAAAAGTAAATAAAAAACATAAGAACAGGACATATTTATCAAGACTTCATGTTATCTGAACTTAATTGGAAGACCCTAGAACAAAGAAGAAATCATTCCTCCCTGGTTATTTTCTGTAAGATAAGAAATGAATTAGTGGCTGTGGACCATCATCATCTCACACAGACACGAAATTTAAATTACTTAATTCCACAGTCCAAAACGTCGTACCATGCAAATTCCTTTTTCCCCAGGACTATCAGACTATGGAACAGTTAACCAATATATATCCAGTCCAGTCCCAATTTGCAGACATTTGTCAGCAGGCTGGACTCGCAGTCTCTCTAAATACTATAATCCGCTGATTTTAAACTGTATACTTTGGGTCTTTTATCTTTTTAATTTTGCACACAACATTTTTACTAAAACACTGTTTCCTGACAGCGCCTGCCAGTCATAATCGCTAGACGATTGTTCGGCAGTAGATAGTTGAAGCTGAAGTTGACTTTCTGTTGTAAAAAATTTAAACCTCTAACATTTCAATCGTCTTCATGTAATGGCGGTCGGAGGCGTGACCAATGAAAACGCTTCGTGTAGTAATGTGTTTACCAGTGATCGGCCATTTTCCAATATGTTGTACACTCGTGGTAAAACTTTGGCATTTTTTAACTGCCATAGTTTGAATTTTTCTCAAGAAATCTCGGTAATATATACATCATTGAAAAGGAAAAATTACAGGCTTTCTATGTATGTATTTCTTTTTTTTATCCGTTGCATAATTATAACATAACTCCCGCCCAATGGATTCCACTGGGTGTTATATACGCAAAGAAGAGGACAGTGCCAACACATTTTTAACCTTTTCTTGTTTGTACTCGGAGGCGGATATCGACAAGTCAAAAAAATATAACAATATTCAATTCTCGAGTACAGTTATTTGGACTACTGACTAGCAAGCAGAAGGTCGCAGGTTCGAGTCCTGTATCGGGCTCCACATTTTTCCGCTCCTATTACAACTCAATAGTGTCAAGAGCTGTGTAATATTTTCAATTCAACTGGATTTAAAATAAGGTGCAAGCATACACCGGTTCTCCATTACTTGATGGAAGATTATAAAGAAGAAGATGGCTGTTTTAGAAATCCGACGTAGTATACTAACAATATCTCTAGATTCTTAATGAAATAATCATTATAAAGATATATCCACCTACACAGTCAACAAATTAGCCTATAACCTTCCCTTACAAATTGCATCGTGCAAATGGTGCTTTTACATATAAGGGAGGTAATTAGGTCTGAACCAATTGTTTAAATTCTGACTACCGTTTCGTACCGTATGACGAAAACCTTATACCTATAGAGTAGCTTTTCATGGTTGACCATGTATTGAACGCCTTGGAGAAGTCAAGTAATATGAGGTCGACTTAGCTCCTCTGGTTCACAGACTGCAGGATATCATCTACTAACATAAGAACCTTAACATATGAAATTGAACGGGTGCAAAGGGCTGCAGCTAGATATGTTTTAAATGATTACTATCACATCTATGCTTGAAACTTTCAAATGGCAAACACTAGAACAAAGAAGAAAACAGGCTTCGTTAATCATGTTTTATAAAATCGGTAATAATCTCGTATTTGTAGACCATAACCATCTTACTCAGGCAAGAAATCACAACTAGGCTACCTTATTCCTTTTTCACGAACACAATACCATATGAATTCTTTTTTTCCTAGGACTATTCGTTACTGGAACAACTTGCCTTACAACATCAAGGCCAGTGAAAGCCTAGCAAGCCACACTGTCAGTCTAAATAATTTCATGTACTAATCAATCATGTCGTTTTTATTTTTAACATTGTATGTAGTAGTCTTACATTTTGTGTTTTCATCCTGTAACATAGGTTATTTTAACAGATTGTCCCCGACCTCCCAGTTATAATCAGTAAATGTTTGTTGGGAGTAACCCCGTATAAGTAGAAGTAGAAGCTGGGTTTTACATGACCCCTTTTCTCGGACGGAAACCATGCTGCAAATCATATAGAACATAATTATTTGATTGAGTAAAATGTTATGCTATACTGGATGAGATAATGTGTTCCAGGGTTTTACACAAGATACAGGTAAGAGAGATTGTGCGGCAATTGGCTGGATCTGACCTGGAGCCTTTTCTAAAAACAGGAGCTACATTTGCCATTTTCCAAATATCTGGAATTGTGGGCTATAGCTCTGCAGTGACTTTCTGAATAATTGAGAGACGATGGGGACAATTTCTTTTAAATACGTTGCTAAAGGGTTAGGCCATCAGCAAGTCTGTTGAAAGTAGCCTATAAACCTACTTTCACTACACTTCTACCCCATTACTTTTCAGAGCAAACTAACTCTCCAGAATCACCCTCCATGCCCAACGCATATGAGTCCTTCAAACACTTCTGACACCATTTAAGTAAACCAGGGACAGAAAATGTTTCCAGGTCCCGACCGGGGATCGAACCCGGATCTTGTGATCCGTAGGCGAACCCACTTTCACTACAATTGTGTTTGCTAATTTCACTGAGTATAAACATGGATGCCGCAAGTGGTTATTGGCGCGACTAATCCACGTTCATTGCTTTGGCACGATGCCTTGGTTTGAATTTTACTTTGATCTCCGCAATTACTTACATTGACGTGGGCTTGTGTCAGAATTTTACTCCGATCAACACAATCTCAGGATTGTTTTGGTGTGGAGCATAGGTTAGACTTTCAGCATCGAGCATAGGACTCTTAAGTGTATATATCTGAGATCCGGAATAACATTTTCAGCTGTGTAAGATTATATGTACACTCACTGGAGTGCCGAGTTGTTGTGTTTTGATAGTGATTCGTTTAAAGAAAACGTTTTCTAGTTTAAGATATCTTATTTCGGATCATAACGCCACAGACTCCCCCGGCCCGCCACACACGCACGCACGCACGCACGCACACGCACGCGCACGCGCACGCACACACACACGCACACGCACACGCACACGCACACGCACACGCACACACACACACACACACACACACACATCTCCTTCGTAGGATCGAGCTCTGCCCGACCGGATCACCATCTTGGCAAATCAATCAGTTTACTTGCGGAAGATTGGAATTTTAACCAGGTGCAGGTTCATGCCTGAATAAAGCCATGAGGTGAAATTAGTGTCTTCCTACCCTACCGTCAAAGCTGAGAAGTCGTTATTTTCCTGAAATATCAGGTTGTATGCCTTTTTGTGAATGTTTAGCTGCTGTCAAATGGATGCACACGTGTATACCTGCTCCAAATGAGACTGATGGAACAACTTACAGTAAACCTCACTTATAAGGAACTCGGATATAAGGAACACTCGGTTATAAGGAACAGTTTTCAATTCCCCGATCTAATTCCTTCTTTATTCAATGTAAAAATCCTCGGTTATAGAGAACTCGGTTATAAGGAACACTCGGTTATAAGGAACAGTTTTTCCAGTCCCAAAGTACGAAATTTAATTGAAAACTCCTCGGTTATAGCGAACAGACATTACGAATAAAAATTATTGAAAACCGGAAATAAACAGGAGAATCGCTGATGACGTCAGAGTAACGTCGGCACTTTCAAGCGCTTTCATGCACATAAATAAACGCAAATTAATTCATTTCTTTGATCTTAAGTTTGTTCATTTATTCGATAAAAAGAAAACATATAATTTCATCAAATTACCAAATACTAGACGATAGTAAACTTATATTTACTCCAAATTATGTTCGAGAGCTACATGTATTAGGTATTTCATGTTAACAATAGTGAACGAAAATCAGTCACGGTTATACTATCCTAAATAAATGTGCTAATTACACGTGATTAACAATGGCAAACAGTCCAGTTTACAAAATTTCAAATTGTAAAAATTATAGCAGGTGCTAAAATGGACAATAGCAAAAGCATAGGTATAATTTATACTTTAATCCGTATGTATGGCGCCGTTGTCTATTCGTAATACACTGTATGTCATAAACACCCCACTTTTAAATTTTAATGGGTAGTCTAATTTAACACGTTTGTAAGAAAAAAAAATTAACATTTGTTTTATATTAGTATTGATGTCAATTTAGCTAACATGTAGCCAAGCAAGATAAAGGGAGTAACTGCAACATATCTTATAGTCATCATGTAGCGCTCTCTAAAAAGAAGATAGAAATAACCGATAAAAATATACACAAATTACAGTCATTCTTACCGACGAACATTTTGGCTTGGTTTAGGTTTAACGTCGCGTTTCAACACTACTTCAGTCATATACATGCAAGAAGTTCACCTTACCATTTCTCCAGAAAAGAACTGGTGCTAGAAACTCAACTATTCAAAGTCGGCCCGGAGTGTGAACACATAGCCATTATCAAACGTCAGTCAAATAGTGTTCGCTATACAAATTGTGTTCGTTATACAAACCTCGGTTACAGGGAACTAGTTCGCTATACGGATATAAGGAACCTCGGTTATAAGGAACAATTTTAGAGGTCCCAAGCTGTTCTTTATAACCGAGGTTTACTGTATTTCTAACCGAGCCATCAGAGTCATGTTTACCTCCCCCATCATTCAATCTAAGCTGATACAGCTATAAACAAATCACCCATCAACAGTGGCCAGCATTCAGTCTAAGCCGATACTGCCAGAAACAGTAGCAACTAGAACGTGATTTTGTTACGGTCACAAAATCATATGGCTCCCCTATGTATTACTTAAAGGCCTAGATTCACTACTATATAAGTGTCCCCCCCCCCCCCCCCACCCCCCAAATCCAATATACAACTCCCATCTTATCTGCTGCTTATCAGCGATTATGTAACAGTAACTGAGGGCAATTAGCACAGCAGGGACCCTAACTAGACCATGAAGATGTGTGCAGTGGAGTTGAAAGAAATTAATTTTTCTTCAGTGAATGTGGAATGATAATAATAAAAGTTATTATTTTGATATTGTATGATACAATAACTATTACTTTAATGTTATAATAATGATAATAATAATAATAATAATAATAATAATAATAATAATAATAATAATAATAATAATAATTATTATTATTATTATTATTTAATTTATATTACATATAGTATGATAAAATATACAGTAATAATATTGAAAATAATAATGATAACAAAACACAAGTTAGTGAAAACTTCATGAGTTCTTTGTGCTGACAAACAATATTTTTCCAATTGGAAATTGATTTTCTTGTATTCATGTAATCAACATTATTTGAATATAAAATTAATGTGTTCCATCTATACTCAATTTGCATTTTCAGTATGTTGCTAAAAGCGACTTTTTCATGCTTTTGCGGTCATTTTGTGCAGCGAAGCAGAACGTGTCAGTAATACGCACAACAAGGCTAAGTACTGATCACTCCTGTGAAGTTTCGTCGAAATCTGTCCATCTGTCTGGCAGTTTGACCTGTAAAAACCGGACAAAATTTTTATTTAGCTCTGGTGGCCATTTTGTGCAGCGAAGTGGAACGTGCCAGCGATATGCACAACTAGGATTGGTGTTGATCACTCCTGTGAAGTTTCGTCGAAATGCAGCCTGCAGTTTGACCTGTGATAGCCGGACAAGATTTTCTATCTTTAGCTCTGGCGGCCATTTTGTACAGCGAAGCGGAACATGTCGGCTATATGCACAACTAGGCTTGGTACTGATCAGTCTTGTGCAGTTTCGTCGAAATCCGGCCTGCAGTTTTACCTGTGAAAGGCGGACAAGATTTTTCTATATTTTTGCTCTTGCGGCCATTATGTGCAGCTGAAAGTGCCTGATCACTCCTGTGAAACTTCCAACGGTCGAAATCCGGCCAGCGACAAACTTCATGCGGACGGGCAGACAGACAGACTGTGCTCCCGTGGTGTAGTCGAAAGAAGTCGCAATTTTTAAGGCAGCAGACCACCACTAAGTGGAATTTCTCTATTCAACCCCTATTTTCTTTTTCGTTTATTTATGACAGAACTTTCATGAAAAATCGGTGTAGGAAAAAAGTGATCTTAGATACGTAAATACGACCTGAAGTTGTCGTTTCTTTATATGAAACAAAGAAGGATTTGAATTGCTGACCTTCAATCTTTCCCGTAATAGGGGAATATCAAGCTTATGTTTAGTAAAGTGAAACTTTAATATGAATGTTTGCTTTCATTTTTAAACTTAAAAGTGGGGACAGTATCGGGGTTGACCTTCATATAAAGTTGTATATAAATTTTATATAATTTTTTGTTGATAAGACTTTACACGCTTCGGAGGACAGAAGGTATACGAAAGGGGAGAGAAGGAACGTTCCCCGTCACGGTCTATCTATAATTATTAAGATACGAAGATATATACGAATACCTTTGGTGGAATACATACCGAGTCATGACAGAAGCGATTAGAAAACAGTCTTCTTCGCGTACTATTGATCAGGTATGTACATTCAGGTATGTATTTACATACATACTAGGTATATGAGGTTGAGAACAAGCTAGTCAACTTCCTCCCTATCGGGTATGTTGATTAAAAAATCTAATACAAATCATTGGAATATTTATAAAAAAATTAAGAAACAAAGTAAACAATTAAAAAAAAAAACATGCCAGAGAAAAGTTTTATGTTAATTTGGAGGACAGCCTGGTCGATTTGAATACAAACAATCAAAAACAATATTGGAAGCTTCTGCGTAGTTTTCTTAAAACTATTTTTTTTCCAGAAATTATCCCCCCTTTGAAAACTTGTAATTCTGACGGCACAGAAACGTACCACTTCTCTGACTTTGAAAAAGCTAATTGTCTAAATGAATACTTTGCATCAATATCACACCTTGACGACATTGATGAAGCGCCATCGCATATGCCCGATTATACAGATGCTAGTTTATCTACTATAGAAATACAAGAATCAGAAATTCAGGACATAATTAAAATCTTAGATAGGGTATTAACAAAGCGGCCGGTGAAGACCTAATTAGTCATAAAGTATTGAAAAATATTGCAAAACAATTTCCAAACCTCTTTGTACATTATTCTATAGGTCTTTGCCAGAATGTGTTTTTCCAGAAATTTGGAAATCAGCAATTGTAATGACACTTTTTAAGAAAGGAGATAATAAGTTGACTTCTAATTATCGTCCTATTTCACTTTTAAGTTGTTTAGGAAAACTTATGGAAATCATTCTACACAAACATATGTATAACCATTTGGTAACTAATCAACTTATTTACTCTAAACAATCCGGCTTTTTGAAAGGACATTCTACAGTTTATCAATTATTAGATATGTACCATCACATTGTTCAATATCTAGATACCAAAACTTATACTTGTATTGTATTTTGTGACATCTCTGAGGCCTTTGACAGAGTTTGGCACAAAGGTCTCCTTTATAAGCTACAACTAAATGATATCAAAGGAAATTTGTTAAAATGGACTAAGAGTTATCTTGCAAACACACACCAGAAAGTTTTTGTTGGCTCTTCTTTATCTGATCCTCTCAGCATCAATGCCGGGGTGCCCCAAGGCTCAGTCCTTTGGCCCCTTTTCTTTCTAGTATATGCAAATGATATCATTGAGAATTTTTTATATACTGCACGTCTTTTTTGCGGACACTTCTTAAGCATGTACTACATCTTCTTTGACTGCTCTTGAAAGAATTGTTAACCATGATCTTGCCATGATAAATGTTTGGTCTAAAAAATGGCTTGTAGATTTTAATTCGAATAAAACAGAAGCAATGTTTTTTACTTTACAACAAAATACCAATAAACCATATTTGACATTTGATAACGTACCTGTTAAATTTGTTGAACGACATAAACACTTAGGTTTAACACTAAGTTCAAATGGAAAATGGCATGATCACATTGACCAAATAACTACATCAGCTTCCAAATTGTTAGGCATGATGAGAAAATTAAAGTACACTCTTAATAGACAGACTCTTTATCAAATATATATATCTTTCTTAAGACCTGTTTTAGAATATGCTTCTGTAGTGTGGGATGGCTGTACTCATTACGAAAAACAAACACTAGAAAAAAATTTACACATTACAACTTAAGAAACGCTGAAAATTATATAATCCTCAGTCGAAGAACTCATATATTTTCTAATTCCTTTGTGTCTTCTGCTATTGATATATGGAAGAATATGAGTCCTGAAATAAGAGCCACAAACACCTTGTCAAGTATTAAAAGATTGTTAAAAACAACCGTTTTTCCAACTACAGAAACTCCAGAATGGTATCTTGTAGGAGAGAGAAAATTTTCTATAATTCATGCAAGGGCTTAGAAACGCGGGTAGTAATTTGAATTTTCATTTATTTTGCAACCATCTGTCTCAGGATTCAAGCTGTTCTTGTGGAGAAGATATTGAAGACGTTATACATTTTCTTTTCATTTGTACGAAATATGCAAATCAAAGGATTAAACTCTTCCGCGATCTAAGGCAATTTCATCCTTTAAATACCCAACTTCTTTTAGTTGGTAATTCCGAATTGTCATATGAAGACAACTGCAAAATATTCTGTTCAGTCCAACATAACATAAAATCAACCAAACGCTTTTGGGACTCACCATATTTAGCAGGCAATATTATTAAATTTATTTATATATATATAAGTTTATTATGGACAAGACCCCAGTTGTTTCTCTTTTTATGTTCTATTTCCCAAATGTAGTACATGTTAATGCAATTTAATTGCATCTTTTCTTTTTTTACTCTTACATCTGACTGTAAACTGACTATAGTCACATATGTTTGTCTATATAAGTACACATGTACTCGTTTCTCCTTTTTTTAAGTTATTTTTTCCCAAATGTAGTACATGTTAATGCAAATTAATTGCATCATTTTTACTCTTACATCTATCTATACATTGCCACTAGTCACAAATGTGTTTGTTTATATAAGTACACATGTACTTGTACCTTATACATATTTCAACTTTTTTTTTCTGTCCTTTTTTGTAGCTATGACATTGTAAACTTATTATTTACCACACATATACTTGATTCGCTGTCATTGCTATAAATTAAATATGTAAATATTTGCATAAGGGAAGACCCGTTACTAATGTTGCGAGAAATTGTGGGTCGACCCTTTTGCCTATCTTATGTACAGTTATCGTAGTTATCTGTTTATGTATGTATGTATTGGCAATAAAATATGTTTAAACTAAACTAAAACATGTATATCAGTGTTTCTATTTCTCCCTTCAATCTGGAACAACTGATACAACTGATACGTCCTTCCTGCTTCAATACATACTAAGGAGTAAAGAACTAAACAATAATATATACACATACAAATTACAGGAAAAAGGGCCAACTAGTCACCTTCTTTTTCTTTCTCCCTCTGCTATTCAGCTTTGTTTTTTTTCTTTTAACATGTATTCAGGTATGTAGATACTATGAGTTGAAGGACAAACCAGTCAGTTTCTTCTCTCTTTACTATATACATGAGGTATTGAAATTTCTAGTTCCCCACTTTCCTGGTCTATTATTTTGGTATGTACATACATGCATACAAGGCCGATCGGCGAGTGACTTGGGAACCAACTAGTCAGAAGCATCCCTTTTCATCATCTACTATTCATCACGGATGTAGATGCGTATATTAGTAGCGAAAGAACAAACTAGTCAAGCACAAGCAGCAGCATCACTAGCAGCACAATCAGCAGCATCAGCAGCACAAACAGTAGTAGCAGCACCAGCAGCACCAGCATCATTGGCAGCAGCACTGGCAGCAGCAGTAGCAGGAGCAGTAGTACCAGCAGCAGTATTAGCAGCAGCAGCAGCATCAGAAGCAGCACAGCACAAGGAGCAGCAGTTCTAGCAGAACCACCAGCAGCAGTTACAGCAGCACTAGCAGCACAAGCAGCACAAGCAGCAGCTTTCTATCATTATCGTTATCATCTTCTTCGTAATCATCGCCATCATCATCATCATTACCATCGTCACCACCACCACCATCTTCATTATCATCGTTGTGTATGAGTTCAATGTAAAATTAAGATATTTGACATCACAACAAGAATCTATTTACCTTCCCCAAAGTTTTTTTTTTCAGAAATGACATTATTTCCTGTCAGAGAAGAGCTAACATACTTTTTTTGTTTGTTCAAAGTTTGGTAATTATAACAGGCAAATGTTATATGAATATTGGATTCAGACCAATACTTTTAGAAGAAGTTCTAAAGGGTTTAGGGATAGAAAACGCTTTTATTACTTTTTAATTTTACATCAGTGTTCAGGCCTCTTTGATCTTAAAAATTATCGATAATATCAATATTCAAACTGCCAATAATTTATATACTTAATGAAAACAACTGTAATCTATACATACTATGTAAAGATTTACACTTTAGGGAGGTACCCTATTTTTGCTTCACTGGTGCATGCAGCCCGAAAATATGTAACAAAAATGCATGCTTAGCCAAGCAAAAAGTTGTGAACTCTATGACTTGTGAAATAAATATTTCGTATCTAATTTTATTGCAAGATGATATTGCGGGCTAATAAGCAATAAGAAAAGACATTCCTCGTTATTCCGTTGTAGGTTACAAGACACCGTTTATGTCGTATATTTTAACAAATACTGTTTTATTTCGCTTTTCGTAAAATCTTATATATTTAATATTGCATGAAAGAAGTTAATCTAGAGCTTCAAGGTGACGTACAACTCGTTAAGAAATTCTAATATCTAAAAATCTGCCAAGGTTTAAAGTATGTTTGTCATTATATTTGGAAAAGAAGTATTTAAAGGTTTGCATGTTTGAAGAGACAGATAAGGTGACGGCCGCTCAATCCAGGGATCGTGGGTTCGAGCTTCATTGGGGTCATGACTATGACTTCTCATATGACACCAGTACTGGGAGCGGACTCGAGAGTGGTTCCAATAAGCTTAAAGCTTTCATCACAATCGAGCTAAAACAAATTAATATAAACTACATATTAAGCAAGAGTCAATGAGACATAAGCTGACTGGGTTAGAAGGTAATGTTTACAACCATAAAATTTATGTCATAATCACATACAATATAATGTTTTCTGTGAATTGGACTATTTTACAAGTGTCTGGCTAAATGAATGCATTTTAATTGTCACTTTTAAACAACAGGTGTCAGCTGACATTCTGCTTCTATAGGCCAAATAGGGTAGATGTGTTTGAAGAAAAATTGTAAAATGAAATTGAGCTAAACTAGCCGGTATAAAGCTGCTATATATTTTGATGTATGATATGTTATCGTATAGAAAGAATCACATCTTAACATCTGAATACACACCTCTCAATTTTGGTATATGACATAGTCATTTCTTACCTAAATGGTATTTTCAATCGCTTTGCAAAATAAAATGATTGCTCAATTGTTTGGGCGTTTTCATGTCATGAAAATAATTATTGTAAATTCATCCGCAGCTCATATAATTAAACAATGCCCGAGTCAGTCCAAACCTTTTTATAATCGCGGTATACACTTTTAAAACGCAAAACATTAAATAAACAGCAATTAAATAATTAACATTTCTAAATCGACTGTTTTAATACTTTTGTACTGTTTGTTCATATAAATATCTGCCTATTACTCCTAGAAATTATCATTAGAATATATTACAGCTATCATTAATCCTTTTATCAATCTAAAAAATACAATCCCTGTTCGAATTATACAAAGTTAATATCATTTTCACTCCTGAGGCTTCTCATTAAATGGAAAACATTTGAGCCGCGCCATGAGAAAACCAACACAGTGCGTTTGCGACCAGCATGGATCTTGACAAGCCTGCGCATCCGCGCAGTCTGGTCAGGATCCATGTTGCTGGCTTACAGTTTCTCTAATTGCAATAGGTTTTGAAAGTGAACAGCATGGATCCTGACCAGACTACGCGGATGCGTAGGTTGGTCTGGATCCAAGCTGGTCGCAAACGCACTATGTTGGTTTTCTCATTGTGCGGCTCAATTATTTTGAATTCCGGTCGTTTGATGTTATTCCACTTTTGACGAAGTTCTTTAACATTTCCGGATGACAGTCGGAAACAAATTCTGAATACGTTTTGGTATAAATTTACATCTGCAAACCAATTATAAATGAAACAGAGTTATTCATAACAAAAAAGCCGATAATCACGATAGAGTTTTATGTAAGGCAGGAATATGTTATATTATCAAATATTAAAAATAAATTTCAAAAGAATCGACAAAGAACTCAATGCTTTATTGCTAACGTTGTGTGTATATCGAACATATATAAAATCGAATCCGCATCCCCCCTCACAGCTACACATAGATGACAGAAATATATAAAATTTGCATACGATAGGAAAAAAAAAACTTTATCGTGTAAGTAAATTTTTAACGCCTAATGGTGAGAAACGCAGCTATTTAATATATACGAAACAAGTTAACGCCAAAAATGCAGCCAGACGTGAAATAGGCTACCCAGTTCCACCCATATTATGCTTACTGAGGCGATGTCAAGTTTTGCACACTTCACTTAACTGCAGCGACACACCTTGCTTGGTATGCAGGGACGTAGAAGGGTGCGAGGTATTTTGAGATCGCGTATATTTAAACTGAACGGCTCTACGGAAACGAAGTTGTTTCAAGGCTATAAATCAGCTGCTCAAGAAAGTGAAAATTAAAAACATTATGATATCATGCCGCTGAAATTGAGTCATAAGATACTCTATAATCTGACTTTGATTATACAGGAATGGAAAAGGGATCGTAATATCTAGCCTTTGTATAATTCAAAAGATTTAGATTTGCTTTTTTTGTCACAAAATGTTGTAAAACATAGAATACGAGTAGCTTGTTAAAATGTACAGCTTGCGGAAAACTCTTGGAAAATACGTTCTTTCCGCATCTTGTTTCATAAATCTTACTCTTGCTTTTTTTCTCGGTAAATCTTTTTAAATTGTTTAAGACACACTCCTTTTTCAGGTGTTAGTTACACAATGTCATGGATTTGTCTTGATTGTAAGGCCATCACTTCTGGCATCAAACACAGTACGTTGTGTTGAACTTCATGAAATCATTTTTTAAAGTACATTTGTAGACAAAAGTAGAAATTTTGTCCGCGGATGCAAATCATGGTATGCTTGAAATCCTGAGTTTTTTTTCCCGCAGGAACGCATGAAATCTGCCAATCAACGACCTGTGAACAGCTTTTCTCGAAAACTCAAAGCCAACTGGAACTCACAGCAATGAGAACGATGTAATTCATGACCACTTACACGCAGTGGTCCCAAGCTGCAAAATTATTGACGGCACGAATTACTGCGTTCGATGACGCTGAGTCTGCCCCTGCATCCAATTACAAAATACACGGCTGGTGATTTCCTTACGCACGACATTTTACGAGTGATTGAATGCTTCAATTACATCTAAATAACTTAATGAAATAAAAAACAGGGTTTAGAGCTGAACGAAGTTACCATAAAGCAGTGGATCTTACAAAACAAGAAACGTAAATATATATCTTTTTCTTGTTTCATATTGCAAATGTTATTAATTTATCTAATTTCGAGATTTTTTACAATAAGGTACAGATTAGTGAAATCGCAAGTTTGGCTGTTCTGCAAAACCGATGAGTATGGAATTCAGAGCTTAGCTTGGTTCAATGGTTACAAAAACTGGAGCTTAGTATTTGGACAATCTGACTAAATTACTTGATCTTCTAAACGAAGATCTGAGAACGACCCATTCACATACGTCTTCTGTATATTTTGGATTTCCAGTATCGCTATTTTTATTTTAACCAATCAAACGACTTGTTCGAATGCCAAAGAGTAAGAAAAATATGCTGATATTTCAAGGCTCGAACCCGGGACCCCTCGCTTACAAAGCAAGTGGCCTACCGACTGAGCTAACCGACCATCTGACACAATACGACATAATAATTGTAAATATCAAAAATCAAGTCTACAGGTAGATTTGCAAAATGTTGTAAGCCAAGCTCTGATTGGCTAGCGGAAGGATCGTCAGAACGAGGCCATGAATAGGTCGTTTTCAGATCCTATGCGTAGCGTAATAGGATATGTACTTTAGTCAGATTGAGTATTTGGACATATTATTTTTATCTTGACGGAGTATCTATGAATGGATGAAAACAAGTTATTTTACCTTTTTACATGAGAAAACTGTCATTTCTGCGTTATTAAGAATTTGCTTAAAGATGCTGGTTACATTTTAGGACCTTTTTGAACATCTGCGCCTGTTGCGATAACGCATGCTGTTTCATTCTATAACATCAGCAGAACCCTAAGTGATTTGTTGGAGTCCGAGGGATTCTGAAGATGTTATACCACGGACAAATGTGCGATTAACGTTATTCTATAACACGTATAAAAAATCCTAAAAACAGATAAGCGTTCAATTCCTTTTTGTTATAATTATTATCCCCCGACGAAAGTCGGAGGGATATAGTTTTGGCGTTGTCCATCCGTCCGTCCGTCCTTCCGTCCGTCTTTCCGTCCATCCGTCCGCCCGGAGCCATATCTAGGAAGTGGTTGGGAATATTTAAATAAAACTTCATATACATGTTCACCACTATGAGTTTATGCGGCCCGTCAAGTTTCAGTCAGATTGCCCAAGTAACACCAGTTATGGTCCTTAGAAGTTTCTAGTGTTAACTATATAGGGTACTATAAAAATGGCAATTTCTGCATCATAACTTTTGATATATTTGACCTAGAACCATGAAACTTATTCAGAATTTAGATCACCATAATGTGGTTGTGCACACGCAATTTCGTTTGGATTTATTCTGTAACTTCAGAGTTATTGCCCTTTTATGTATAAAAATCCACATACTTGTACATAACAACCATACCATTTGGTAGAATTTCATTAAATTTCTTTCATTCTTTTCCATGAACATTTATTATAAACATGTGAAGTTGTGTACCCACACCTGGTCACCCCCT
This sequence comes from Mercenaria mercenaria, assembly GCF_021730395.1. Lineage (NCBI taxonomy): Eukaryota > Metazoa > Mollusca > Bivalvia > Venerida > Veneridae > Mercenaria > Mercenaria mercenaria. The sequence continues at coordinate 65,112,104 of NC_069376.1, read as the reverse complement.
TACCTTGGTCACACCCCTCCCCTCCCGATCCCCCCCCTCCCCCGCCCCAAAAAAAAATATATAAAATAATAAAAAAAAAATATTTCTTATTTTAGACTTTTTCAAACAAACTTTATATACATGTCCACCACAATGAGGTTATGGGACCCGTCAAGTTTCAGTCAGATTTACCAAGTAACACCAGAATTATGGCCCATAAAAGTTTCTAGTTTTAACTATATAGGGTACTATAAATATGGCAATTTCTGCATTGTAACTTTTGATATATAGTTGACCTTGAGCTATGAAACTTAAACAGAATTTAGATCACAATAATGTGGTTGTGCACACACAGTTTCGTTTGGATTTATTTGGTAACTTCAGAGTTATTGTCCTTTAATTGTATAAAAATCCACATATTTGTACATAACAAACTTACCATTTGGTAGAATTTCATTAAATTTCTTTCATTCTTTTCCATGAATATTTATTATAAACATGTGAAGTTGTGTACCCACACCTAGTCACCCCCTTGCCTTGGTCCCCCCCCCCCCCCCCCCCCCCCAAAAAAAAGATATATATTTTTCATTTCTTATTTTTCTTATTTTAGATTATTTTCAAACCTTCCATGAATATTTATCAACATGCAAGTTGTACCATTCCCCCCACCTCAATCCTCCACCCAGTCATGCCCACCACCGATCATGCATCCTCTGCCTCCACCCTCCTTCCCCCATTATTTTTTTTATTTTTTTTTCAGTTCCATCAATATTTATAATCAACATGTGAAGTTTCCTCACCCGTTCACACAGCCCGCCCCCTCAAAACAAAATATAGAAAATATATATTTATATATATACATATTTCCATTCCTTTTTTTAAAAAAAAATGTACAAACCTTCAACATGTTATGTTGTATCTGCACCAACCTTGCCCCCAGCCATTTTCAAGATATCTTACTTGATTGTGTTCTCTTAAGGACATCTGTTCTTTTAAGTTCAAATGTACATGTTAAACAGCAAAACCTGGTGCCAAACCACTCAAAGACAATATTTTGTTCCAGTCAAACTTCAAGCTCACATTTCAATTAACTGCATTTAATTTTAAAAGCTAAGCTTGTTACAGTAAGCACATTCCATTCAAAATAAATTCTTTAGTCAGGATCAAAGTATCATACATTTATTATATGCACTCTTTAATTAAATACCAATTCATCGAATTTGCTTGTGATTTATAGGTCCGTTGTGCATTTACGTCTTGCCATGGAACGCACATATATGAAAAGGTGTGTTATAAGCACATGACCTCTTTGTTCATAAAGTCTATACGATCTCATGGAAGCAAAGAACACAACCGAGCAAAATAGTAGCAGACTCGGTATGGCCGAATTTATTCATGAGAGGGGTATAAAATGTGCATCCCTTTTGTTCCTTAGCACAGGTTGAAGCGAAATTTTATTAAAATAACATATTCGACTCCTAGATTTCAAAGGACCGGAAATATAACAACACTGAGGTCAAGTATGGGGACATGTCACTAAGACACTGCTGTTGTGATAGTTTACATCGTGTTAAAACATCCTTTCTAACTTCGTGATCAAACGACTTTTCTAACATGGATGTTTCGTGTCAGTTGTCAAACATTGTCTATCTATCAAATACATTATTGTTTTTTAAATATACAACGCTTACCTTTGTTTAACTGCCAAATAAATCGACCAATTCTTATTCTTCGACAAACAGTTGCCGCACGGACCGGTGAATGAACATTATGACGCCAGTTACGACATGAAAGAGCCACAAGACGCTCGATTCATTACTATTCGGATGAATGATTTTAGTTCAGCACAATCTTCATCTTAATGTTTAATAGAGCAATGTTAATAAACATGTTAAGCTAAAATGAAAATACTTTTTTTTGTGGTTTGAGCAAGAGGAACGTTGTGGAGAAGTGGGGAAGGTTTTCCCCCGATATTCTGTAATAGGTCTAATATATCAAATTTCAGATGGCTGCTAAAAGGTTTGGTTTTGCTAAGGGGCTTACCAGCTTCATGTTACTTTGTGTACAACTGTGTAAAGGTCAAGTACCGGATAACGTTGATGGAGGTGCAGACGGTGTTAATGGTAATCAATTTCTCACCGGAAGCCCTAACGTAAGTTGTTTATACCGGTCTACATGTTTTGTCTTATTACAATGAACTAAATTCCGACAGTGAAATGGGTTACTCTCCCACTTAAAACTCTTTCAAAGTCAAAACGTTGTGTAGTAGATAGCAAATGATCAGATATATCTATTGGAAGTAAAAACTAATGTAAAATATTATAAGTGGTTGTACATTGGTGTCTTTCAACTTTTATTCAGCCCGATTGTAAAGAAGACAAAACGCTTAATTACTGGGTCTCCAGTCCGTTTCCATGTCAACTCAGCACTTGAGTCTTTTTATGTGGCGTATAGTCACCTTAGTCCAAACTAGCGTCTTTAGCTTCTCTTGCTTGCATCACAACTCTAAACATCCTATTTAGCACTTGTTTTAGTTTGATAAACCGTTGTAAAATTTTTAATGACATCAAACATTATTGTCTGTCTCCTGGTAGACCATGAATAAAAAGCCTTTTGAGAGGTTCTAGGAAATATTCTCCGATTTCATTTCAAATCTGCAGAAATCCTATGTGCGAGAGTAAAAAACGATGTTGCTTGCAAATACTTGCGAATAATATAGGTAGTAAGCGTGCTAATGGAAGCCCGTGGTTTCCGTACACTGTTAAATGTCACTTTTCAACAGTAAACTACAGTTATTTCACACCATTACTGTGTCTTCTCTTTACTACAAATAAACTCAACAAATATATACATTTCGCCTTGTAGCGATGCACCCTGGCTACGAGAGGCCGTTTATTCCGATACACATTATACAAATATACAGTGTTATACAAATGATACTATAACTCATTGTGGCTCTCTCAATTTTCCACCTCACCGGAAAACACGACGTCCAGGAAAAAACAGAGAATTTAGCTCCGAAAACCTGTGTCCAAAAAAACAACAAGTTCAGTGCCTTCCTCAGTGGTGCGTGTGGACTTCACACATATATTGTAAAATTAATTTGACCTGTCAAAAACTGCTCCCGGCCCCCACCAAATTCTGTTCATGCCTGTATAAGAATAACATGAACGCCAGAAACATGCCCCGACAGGACAACTAAATAATACAATACAACAGTATTTAAAAATGTTATACAGTTTTTAAACAATTGCTAACATGAGCATATTGAAATCTAAAGCTTTTTTCATGTATGTAAATCACAGATGAAATTTTAATCTTAAAATTTCTAACGTTTGAAAACTTAATGTCCGTATTAAACGTACTACTGAGGTGCACGCTAGAATTTTTATTTCACGCGTTTCGAAGTATAGCGTGAAATATTTGTCTGAACGCGGAACGCTTTACAAAGGGTGATAATTGATATTGGTCAGTATGGATTTTGCACGGGGTTTTTCAGTGAAGCGTACATGTATGTACATATAAATAGATGTGTAATCAGATACTGGTCATTCTACCAGACGACTCCGAACAAGTTAAATTTGTTAGATAACACGTGGTAGCCGGATAAAATGGAGGAGGAAAATGCCATGCTTTCGCGCTTAGAGACAATGATAAACAGCAAATTTGAGGCTTTTGAGAAAAGGATTAGTGATAACCAGAAGGAATTATCACAGTCACAGATTTCAGTGATTCAAGAAAATCTTCATGATAATTACGTATTTAAGAAAAAGGGACATGAACAACAGTACAAAGTTAATTCGCAAGTTATAGACAAATTGCGTAGAGCAGAGGGTTTTGTAAAAGAGGCGAGCAGAGATTCTTCAAACGAGGCCGCAGATAATGCCATCAGCAAAATTACCGAAGGTATTGATATTCTTCAGCATCGTCAAAAATGTATTAAGCTCGCTGATTCATCGGAACACGGTTGGAAAGTAGTACACGAATACGAAGCTCACCCACTGGCAGACGATTCCGATGACGAGAAAAAGATATACAGAGCCCAAATGCAGGCAGAACGTAAAGTTCAGCGGGAGAGACGTACGAGGAGCAGACGTTACGTTCCCTACACAAACCCCGGTAACCAGTCCAGCGGTACAGCGTCCATATCAACAAGACCACAGACGCAGTCGGCAAACAGGAAACCAGGTTCTTGTTTCCGGTGCGGCAAGCCAGGCCACTGGAGGGTTGATTGTCGTGTGGCGCAGACTGAGTCTCAGTCGGACAAGAATGTACAGATAAGTACTTTTGTTAGTTCTTTTAGCTGTAAAGATTTGAACTCCGGGGAGAGAGAAAATGATTTTCTGCTAAGTTCAAAATTGTCTGAAAATACCAAAATATTAAACAAAAATTGTAAGTCTGAGTTAGCGCAGACGAAAAATGCAGAATCTCCTGTTGGTAGACTGAAGTCTTCTTTCAGACACTGGCAAGATGCCGGTGCAGGGGAGTATATTTTAGACATAATTCAGAACGGTTACAAGTTACCTTTCCAGAAGGTGTCCAGTTCTGTAGAATTAAACAATAATAAATCAGCCCGTGATAATGCATCATTCGTTTCAAAAGAAATTCAAAGTTTATTATCAAAAGGCTGTATTCGAGAAGTATCAGCACCGCCGAAGGTGATAAATCCACTTACTGTAGCAATCAATCGTTCAGGCAAGAAAAGGCTCGTTTTGGACTGTAGGCACTTGAATTTAGATTTGTTTAAGTATAAATGTTGTTTTGAAAATCATTCGGTAGCCAGAGACATATTTTCAAAAGGAGACTATTTATTCAGTTTTGACATAAAGGGGGCTTATCATCATATAATGATTTTCCCCGAGCATACGACGTATCTCGGATTTGCTTGGCTGGAAAACGGTGTGAAACGTTATTACGTTTTTCAAGTTTTACCATTTGGAATTTCTACTGCCGGATTTATATTTACAAAAATTTTAAGAATCTGTGTTAAAAAATGGAGGGAAATTGGGTTCAAAATCGTATTATTCCTAGACGATGGTTTGGGAGGAGCAAGTACTTTTGAAACAGCCTTCACTACTGCAAAATTCATAAGCCAAGATTTACTTAATTTCGGGTTTTTATTAGCAAAAGACAAATGTCACTGGTTACCGTGTTTATATGCGGTTTGGTTGGGCAATGAATGGTACATGTCGGATGGTATCCTAAAAGTGACCGAAGGTAGAATCTGTCGTACTGAAAAGTTGCTTGATGACTTGATTAACCAAATTGGTAACGGTTCAGTTCTTGTGCCCGTGAGAAAAATAGCTTGTTTGATAGGCCAGCTCATTTCTATGCAGAGTGCTATCGGTGATACGGTTAGGTTACGTTCAAGGTCACTGTATGCTTGTGTAGCTTCCAGATCAGGCTGGAACGCCCCAGTTCAGGTTAGTTCTACCGCCTTATGTGAAATAATGTTTTGGAAAGATAATTTGAGAAAACTGAACATGAATGATTTAGAAACAAAATCTGTTAATCGGGCATACGTCACTGTTGACGCCAGTGAAGCTAGATATGTAGAATATGCTAACGTCTTTGTTGACGCCAGTGGAGCTGGATTTGGTGGTTTTATCGAAGAAAGCGAGAATAGCGAAGTAACCGGAAGTTGGTTAGGTTCCGAAAGTATTTTGAGTTCCACATGGAGAGAATTAGAGTCTGTTTACCGCGTGATGAAAAGTCATGTTACAAATTTGCAGGATAAAAAAGTAATTGTACATACAGATAACAAAAATGCAACCTCAGTTTTACGAATCGGCAGTAATAAGCCGTATTTGCAAGATGTTTCATTAAAAGTGAACGAATTCTGTTCAGAAAATAACATTTCTTTATTTCCTAGGTGGTTGCCAAGGGCAGATAACTCTGAGGCAGATTACCTTAGTCGATGTTCAGACAGTGACGACTGGTCCATTTTAGATTCTATATTCAGGGCGTTAGACGAAAAATGGGGACCACACTCTGTAGATCGTTTCGCTTGTCATTACAACGCAAAATGCAGTAATTTTAATTCTAGGTACTGGTGTCCTGGCACAACGGGCGTTGATGCATTTAAGCAAATTTGGTCTGAAGAGAACAACTGGATTGTTCCTCCGCCTAGATTGATTTTGAAGTGTATTCGTAAGATATTAGCCGACAGATGTCACTGTACAATTGTAGTTCCTCAGTGGAAGTCTGCGCCATACTGGCCAGAATTATTTCCGGGCGGAAGTCAAGCTATATTTATTAAAGACTGTGTTTATTTTCAGCCTGGAAAGTTGACAAAAAGAGGAAAAGGTAGAAACGGGATTTTTGACGGCAGACAATTATTGTTTGGCTTTGTTGCTGTAAGAATTGAATAGCTTGTGAAACAGAAATTGTTTTTATCCTTCAGGTTTGAGCTTGCAGCAATGCATTGCCAGTGAAGTCGAGAAGACTGGATTATCAGACAGATCTTTTGATGACCTTACCCATAAAATGGCCGGATTTTTAGTGAACTCTAAGAGTGACAATACAGTTAAGAAGTACTTTCATTATTTTCAAAAATGGGAACATTTCGCAAGTTCAAAAGGAGGTCAGTCTATACCTGCCTCTCCAATTATTGTGTGTCTATATTTGACAGATCTTTTGGATAAAAAAATTTCAGATAATGTTATTTCATCGACAGTATATAGCATTAAGTGGGCACATTCATTGAGAAATCTTACTGATCCAACAGACAATTTATTTGTGAAGAATTTATTAGATTCTGCGAAACGTATTTCTCACAGAACTGTAAATAAAAAGGATCCTGTTTCTTCACAGTTGTTGATAGAGCTTTGTAGCAAACATGTAAATACGAGAGATGTTCTTGTTCTCAGAGATTTGTGCATGATTCTTTTAGGTTTTTCAGCCTTTTTAAGGTACGACGAAATCAGGAATCTTCATTGTAATGATGTAAAGTTTCATGAAGATCATTTCAGTTTATTTATTCGCAAAAGCAAAACTGACCAATATCGTTTCGGTAACGAAGTTGTCCTTTCAAAAGGTTCTACCTCAGCATGTCCGTTTGCAATGCTTCAGCGTTATTTAGATGTGTCTGGTCAAACTTCTGATAGTGAACAGTTTTTGTTTAGACCTTGTTTCAGGTCGCATGGCAAAAGCCGTCTCATATATAAAAACAAACCTCTGAGTTATACAAGGGCCAGGGAAACTATAGTTTCTAGACTTAAAGAAAACAAAGCTGCTGGAGATTTAAATTTAAGTTTGCATTCACTTCGTGCAGGTGGCGCTTCAGCAGCTGCAAATTCCGGTGTAAATGAACGCTGTTGGAAAAGACACGGTAGGTGGAAAAGCGAAAACAGTAAGGACGGATATGTCGCTGATTCTTTAGAGAGTAGACTCGCAGTTTCTAAACAGTTATTTTTATAACAACATCAGCCCGCTCTTTTCGAATTCTACACTCACGTCTGGTCATGCATATAGTGTTGTTTGTGTTTTATTAGTGTAGTACAGACTTTTTATTTCACGCGTTTCGAAGTATAGCGTGAAATATTTGTCTGAACGCGGAACGCTTTACAAAGGGTGATAATTGATATTGGTCAGTATGGATTTTGCACGGGGTTTTTCAGTGAAGCGTACATGTATGTACATATAAATAGATGTGTAATCAGATACTGGTCATTCTACCAGACGACTCCGAACAAGTTAAATTTGTTTCAAAAATTTAAGGGGGAAGATCTAATGTTAGTTATTAAAATACATGGCGGCAGAATTTTTGCATATTTTTTAAAACATCATTTTCCGTAGAATAAAGGCTTATGTACTTTGCAAAGAAAATATGACTTTGTTTGATTTGATCTATATTAAGTTTCAGTTTTCATATTCAATGTATTGTGATTTTTTCTTTCTTTTCAAATACGAAGTACATTTCAAAAGACATTTTTGTACACTCCAACGTCATCTATTAAATGGCGAAGTCAAAATATGTGTATATTAAGTCTTCTTGATATTTAACATTTTGATCTATATTTAGTTTCAGTTTTCATATTCAATGCATTGTGTAAATTTTTACAAATATGAAATACGTTTCAAAGACATGTTTGCTTATTCCAAGGTCATCTAATGACGAAGTAAATATTAATACATGAAGTCATCTTGACATTTATTATTTTGTTTTACTAGTATTCTATAAATTCAGTATTTGAGCAAATGATGTAAAATCTCACTTTAACTGATTTATAATATTATTATGATATCATACGTCTACATACGCATTATGAATGGGGTCCAACATTCAGTGATCTGACATTTGACAAAAGGACACAGGTTTCTCAGAGAAATTTCATAAAAAAAAAAAAAAAAAAAAAAAAAAAAAAAGAAAAAATGTTTTGATCTCTGTGTTTTTCCTGGGCGAGTCAGTTCGCGACAGCGTGCCTTCGGATTAAATCAGATATGGGCTATGATTTTTACGCACTAGTTTTGTTTCTTCATCTAGTTTTGAAGGCAAGAGACGTATGGTATTATCTGTGTGACCAAAAAAAAAAATGTTTCATTTTGTGATGTATTGTAATTATCCGGCTGCTTACATTGCCTTAATAAATAACACTCACGTCTGATCATGCATATAGTGTTGTTTGTGTTTCATTAGTGTAGTACAGACCTGACCAATTTTACATCAACATATCACATACCCGATACAAATGATTTCTATTGGACAAATTTTAGACAAAACAATGAACCATTGGCTACCCTTTCAATACCTCTTACTGAAGCGGTTTAATGAACCGTAACTTGCAGACATAACTTTTCCGCTATACTACGTAACGCGGAAAAGGTAAAATTAATCTCTGAAAAGATTGTCATATTCAGATTGACATTCGTTCTGTTATATATAGCTAATCTGCGTGAATTATGATCGCATAAATACTAAAAATAGGGCTCACGTGCAGCAATATTCGAATGGAGCTACGTGGAGCTATAATTAACTGAGGCTACGTATAGCTAATTTCGAATGGAGCTACGTGGAGCTATAATTAAATGGAGATACGTAGAGCTATATTCGAATGGAGCTACGTGGAGCTATAATTAACTGAAGCTACGTAGAGCTATATTCGAATGGAGCTACGTGGGGCTATAATTTACTGGAGTTACGTAGAGCTATAGTCGAATGGAGCTACGTGGGGCTATAATTAACTGGAGCTACGTAGAGCTATATTCGAATGGAACTACGTGGGGTTGTAATTAACTGGAGCTACGAAGAGCTATATTCGGATGGAGCTGCGCGGTTCTGTTATATAAAGCTAACCTGCGTGAATTATGATCGCATAAATAGGGTTCACGTGCAGCAATATTCGAATGGAGCTACTTGGGGCTATAATTTACTGGAGCTACGTAGACATATATTCGAATGGAGCTACTTGGGGCTATGTGCTACATGGAGCTTTATTTGAACGGAGTCATGTGGAAATTATTCGAATGGATCTATTTCATGTTATATTCTAATCACAGGTGCCCGTCCAGTCGTGGTGCCCATATGGGTGCTGCCCCCCCCCCCCTCCGCCCCATCAAAAAAAGTTAAACACCACTGTTTTAATCCTAAAACGAAAAAAAATATTTATTTTCTTTTGATTTTTTTCCCTATAGGCCTATATACTCTTCCATGTAAGAGTACTATATAGGGGGGGGGGGGGGGGGGGGGGATTCGTTTTACGCTTAAAACGGTGTTTTTATTTTTTTTTTTTTTTTTTTATTTTTTTGGAGGGGGCAGCACCCATATGGGCACCAAGAGTGGACGGGCACCTGTGATTCTAATGGAAGTATGTAATGCTATATTCGAACGAAACCATACACAGTGCTATCATTTATAAAAACTGGTTACAAGTCGCGGTGAGAACACTGAATGATCCTTTATCTTACCTTTTTTATTTCAGACAGAGAAGATCATACGTAAGTATAAATTCATTCTACAGCACAATTATTTCGCTTTTATATGGATTATTTCAACATTATTATGATCATCAAGGTACACTTGAATTGTCATTTTGATATATATTAATTCAAGTACAAGTCGGTTGTCATATAGAAATGTGATAACTGAGCAAAAGTAAAGGTTAACCTATATGTCTAACATACATCTCTGTAAATCACTTCTTAACTTTGTTAACATCTGTGATCACTAAACACTTAATCTGTTTTTAGTACCGTATTGTAATTTAGACATGATTGTGATAAACATAGTGCATCTATTTACATTGACACTTTTTAAGCAATTGATAAACAATTTTACTATTGATACTTTTTCTGATTTCACTGTATGGCACGTATGTTTGGACCTCTCAAAATCAGAAGGAAAATGCCACTGTACATGTTAAACATATACCTAAGTATACCATGAAAACCATGTACCCAACGTTTAAACGCATATTTCTAACATAAAACGCGCAGTTTGGGAAATGTGCACAATGCGTATTTGCCAATATATAATTTATAATTACAATGTGCAATTACCAGTATGACGGTTATATATATTGTTTGTTTTTTGTGTGTGTCTGTTTCGCAGTTGGCTTAAACTGTATCAAAGACACTACAGATTCGACAGAGGTTAAGTTCGAGATGTATGTTTACCAAAGTGACGACGCCTTTAAGTTTAATCCGGCATCTACCACAGTTAGACAAAGCGAACTTGTGACGTAAGTTAGTTATCGTGGCCATTTATCAAGGGAAATAAACTTGTAATTTTCGACGATATAACTGATTAATGTCGAGTTCCCTCCCTTATGCATTTCAAATGTACATTGTTTAGAGATGGTACCTAAAAAATTCAAATTCATCTTTACAGGTTTTTTTCAGAGTGAAATGATAGCTAAGTGCACCAATTTTCTAAATATATTTATGGTTTTCCTCTTCTCCATGTCAAAAATAGAAATATTTGATATCTATAAAATGACTTTCTCAAAATATCTGAAGCAAAATGGACAACTCTTGTATTGACCGTTTTTCAAGGATTTTAGGACTTTCCCAATTATAGTCTATATCAAAAGCTCCCACAGCTAAATAAATTCAATAGGGTATAATGAAAGTTTACTCTACTTTCAACATTTTGAAAGAGCCTATACTGAACTTCCTTTTGTCTTTTAATAAAGTCAAATTCCAAGACTAGCCAAGAGTCTAAAACGCTTGAAAAAATTCTGAGTGAAAGAGAATGACATGCTCTTTATTATAAGCTTACCAAAAACATACCAAAAATGTACCTTAAAGAAGTTATTAAAGATTTTATATTGTAAACAAACCCCTACACCATTTTACTATCAATATTTTCCATTCATGAATGCACTCAATTCAGGTGATAATTGTTGATATATTTGTAAATGAGAGGCCCCGACAAAAACCTTTTTTCAAGTTGTGTAAACAGTTTAGGTTTCAAATTAATGTTGATATCTGAAGTTATCCGATTACTTGTTTTCAACAATAAATAAGACACCTTATAGTTTGTTTAGGGTAGTTGACCTGTAACGAAAATCATCAAATAGAGTAATCTCCATATGATTTTTCAACATTTATTCGTTTTTCAAGGAAAGCAAATGATCGTGCTAGTTCCCTCCAGAGAATGTTTAAATTGAGAATTGCTTAAAATACATTACATATAGTCATTACCTATTAGCTACCTTAACATGTAGTAATTACAGCCACTACCTTAAAACATTGTGATAATATTTGATGACAATTAATTTTTGCGTTACCAGTTTAACTTTTTTTGTTATTTCTCATTGTTAGATATATACATTCTACATTTTGATACATAAATGTTGTGTAAACCAATGTATCACCATTGAGAACAATAAATAAATAACTTTGGCTAAAAGATCAAAACTTAATAACGTTTCTTAATGTCGTTAATTTTCTTAAAAGGAATGTATGCATTATTCTATATCATCTTCATGCATTACTAAACTTTCAGGGCCTCACTACAACTTACAAAATAACTGTCAGTGTAAGTCATGAGAAAAGCATGCATATTGTATATTGAATACAAAGGGATTTAAACAAATGTAGGTCATATTTTGTCTGCCTGATAAGTTGTTTGAATAAGGACCTATCTGATTTTTCTTTCACATTTGATCACTGTTTAATGTTGGCTTCAGTTTATTGGTCAATTCAGAGTTGCCCCCCTTTGATTTATTTGTGTAGGTACCATCTCTACATTGTTGTTCTGTAATGAGAATCAGTAAAGCTACATCTAACATATTGTCTGCATGCATGTAATGGCTATTAGAAGTTTTTATTTATATATCTATCATAGTTGTGTTGTATTATTTCTGTTAGATACAATTATATTTATGTATATTTTGTTCGTGAGTGTCTGCGCTGCTGTGGTTTAAGTTGTACTTTAACTGTGATTAAGGAACGTAACATTCCCTTCTGAATATTCATCCTTGTTCCACTTTCCCCTTCAACAACCCCCTTCTACCCCCTACCCCTTTTTTCTATATTTTGCATAAAATTAAAATGTACTTGTTGGATTTCTGAAGCAACCCGTTGATAATATTTTTCCGTTACAGTTTCTTTTTGTTGTGAGTCTACTTTTCAAACGCGTGGCTCCGAGAATGTGCATGTGGTGCTCTGTACTTCCGTACTTCTCAGAAATCTACCCTTACCTATTATTTTAGGATTAGGGTAAGGGCTAGGTAAAATAAGAAAAGATAATAGGTAAGAGTAGATTTCTCGGAAGTACGGAAGTATGATACTTGTCTAGCACCTTGTAGAAATATTTGTTCTTAGACTTGTCTTCCACCTTGAAGAAATATTTGTTCTAGATACTTGTCTTGCACATTGAAGAAATGTTTGTTCTGATGTTCTGATAATTGTCTTGCACCTTGAAGAAATATTTGTTCTGATACTTGTCTTACACCTTGAAGAAATATTTGTTCTGATACTTGTCTTGCACCCTAAAGAAATATTTGTTCTGATACTTGTCTTACACCTTGAAGAAATATTTGTTCCGATACTTGTCTTTCATCTCGAAGAGAAGAAATATTTGCTCTGATACTTGTCTTACACCTTGAAGAAATATTTGTTCTGATACTTGTCTTACACCTTGAAGAAATATTTGTTCCGATACTTGTCTTACACCTTGAAGAAATATTTGTTCTGATACTTGTCTTACATCTCGAAGAAATATTTGTTCTGATACTTATCTTATACCTTGAAGAAATGTTTGTTCTGATACTTGTCTTACCCTTTGAAGAAATATTTGCTCTGATTCTTGTCTTGCAGCTACGAGAAGTGTTATTTTATTGACGCAGCGCTCTTTGATACCACGCAAAATGTCAAGGCAGCGAATGCTCATGCAAACTGCGGAAACAGCGTGGATTTCTCTCCGTTGGAAACACCGACAAGTAGTTCGACTGATTATGAGAAGCGAACGAAGAAGGCAACACTATCTGTACCAAATCCGGCACAATCCGTACAATACCAGTGTGGCGCAAGAAAAGTAGTAAGTTATAAGTCTAAGATTACATATAATGTTATAATGTAATATGTAAGTTTAAAGGACATTTAAAAATTCTACAGTATTTGACTATCGATATTCAAATGGTTTAAAAGCATTGTGATACTGGTAAATGTAAACGAAAACAACCACAACAACAACAACAACAGTTTCTGTCATGAAAAATGTTAAAATCGTTACAATAAATGATCAATTTTGGAATATTCACGAAAACATTTATAACAGTTATATAAACATGACTATTTAAGGATGTAACAAATCCAACGCGAGAGCGCAATTGGGATGTTACAATGTAACTGACGCGCAGAAGATATAGCTAGAATTTCGTGCTTTTGTGGGACTGCTTACTTCAAGGTTGATCGATTTTTAAAATTCAACACGTGAAGTTCTTCAAGTGTAATTTGGTATGAAGAAAACAAGTCTAATTCATCAAATTTAAGTTTTTTATTAAAAAAATACCCTAGTTATATTACATCAGGATAATTTCATTTGCTGTTCAGTATATATCCTCCCGTAAGTTCTTCCTTTCATTTTTATTGCAACAAGATAGAGACATTGCCTTTCACTGTTCGTTGCATTCTGTATCATACTCTGTTTCCAGAGCGATGTACACAGGCTGCTGTCGTTCACTCTTAACTCTACGTTATTTTCTCGAAGGTTTTAGATAAAACAGAATAACACTGTTTTTCACTTTTCATTTCATCGGTTCAGGCCGCTTTCAGTCTCTCTTCATCACTTGTTATCTCTACCTCTGTATTTAGGACAATGAGATTCAGGCCACTTTCATTCACTCTTTATCAAATGTTATCTCTTCCTCTGATTTCAGGACAATGATACGCACTCCGCTTTTGTCCACTCTATCAAATGTTATATCTCCCGCTTTTGTTCACTTTTACTCACATGGTATGTCAACTTCTATTTTTGGACAATAAGACGCAGATTGTTGTTATTCACTTTTCCTGACATATTATCTCTTCCTCTATTTTAGGATAACGAGACAGGGGTAACTGTCGGTCATGTTCCCCTCATGTTTTCTCTCTGTTTTCAGGGCAATGAGATAGAGGTTGCTGTTTACTGCAAACGAGATGTTGACTATGATAAAGATTTCGACATTGTTTTTATTGCTAGACATGGCACAGATGGCTGTACGGCAACATCAGTTTCGCCGGACAAAGCAAAAATTGCGTAAGTTAAAAGCCCATGTAGTCATAAATGTGTGAAACATTTTTAGCATTTTCATACTTGTGTGTGGATTTAGATGATAATAATAGGGTAATAAATAGAAAATTTTACCGCGATTTTTACACGATTTTATATTGTATTTGTTACATCTCTTAATACACAAATTTTGATGTTAACTACTGATTGTTCTAATCTTTAGTTCTTGCCGGAGTGTTTAAGTGATCTTTACTTTGTTTCAGAAATTGCTGGACCTTTTAGTTCTTGCCAGTGTGTTTCAGCGATAATAAGTTATGTTTCAGAACTTGCTGGACCTTAAGTTCTCGTCGGGGTGTATTAGCAATCTTTAGCTATGTTTCAGAAATTGCTTGAGCTTTAGTTCTTGCCGGGGTGTTTTAGCGGATATCTAGTTATGTTTCAGACATTGCCGGACCTATAATTATTGTTGGGGTGTCTTAGCGATCTTTAGCTATGTTTCAGAAATCAATTGCTGGATCTTTTATTCTTGCCGGCGTATCTTAGAGATCTTTAGTTGTTTTTTTTTTCAGAAATAACTGAATCTTTAATTCTCTTCAGGTGTTCTAACCGATTTTCAGTTATTTTGTTTTAGAAAATGCTGGATCTTAAGATCTCGTCGAGGTGTCTTAGAGAACTTTAGTTTTGTTTCAGGCAATGTTGGATCGCCGGGGTGTCTTAGCGATCTTTTATTTCCTGAGGTACTGGATCTTTCATTCTGCTTTCAAATCAGTTCCTAGTAATATCAGCAAGCAAAAGTGTAATTCTAAGCTTTCTTACATGTAGTAAAATGAGGTTGGATTATTGTTCCAGTAATTATGTATCCTCTGAAATCAAGCATTACACCAACAACCCAAATGTGGACAAAATGTCTCACTCTGATGGACGATTTTTAATGTTCAAACACCCAGTCTTGAAGTGTTGGGTCAAGTTATTTTGTCATCGTTTATTACTTTACAAATTCCAGCGATCCAAATACTGTGAGCGTGAAATATAATATAGAAGTGACAATGAAAGCGTACAAACATACTGATATCGGGACTGTAGTCAACGGCCCAGAAAGTCCCAGCGCTAATGAAATAACGGCTGCTACGCCACTAGGAACGGCAACCTACTTGGAGGTTTGCGCGAAGATCCCTCAAGTTACTACAGCTACTGCCAACGACATAAATAACCAGTTCTTTGGTAAGTTATTTTCCCAATGATCTTGTAAGTTCCGCAAGGAGAACTGTTGATTACTTCAACAGTCTGCTTGGCAAAGTTACTTGCCTTTTAGGCATTCTTCTGTCCACTTTTATATCAGATCTTCGGTTTTGTTCTATTAAAACCAGTGATTTGATTTTACCTCTTGAGATCAGATATTTTTACCTCCATTACAGTAAAATATTTACTATACCCATTGTTTTCTTCCTAAGGAAAGTTCTTTGTTATATCCTTACCATTTCTTACTTATTTTCCTTACAATCAGTTCTTTGTTCTGACAACTGGTTCTTTGTTGTTTCTTTTTCAGTCAGAGTTTTGTTCTTAGCATCAACTGTCATTTTCCTTTCAACGAGTCCTAAAACCAGTTCTTTTTTACAGATATTTCATGGTTCTTACAGCCAGTTCTTTGTTTACTACTTTACATTCAGTTCTTTGCTATTTCCCATGTAATAATCTTTTCTTCATCAACCAATTTTCCGTTAAGTTATAAATCAGATTGTAAGTTTTTTGTTTAATCTTTTTTTTTAATAAGTTGTCTCCCTTTCAAAATGTGTTTATTGATGAGTTGTCTCCCTTACAGCAACAATCAGTTCATTCGTGAATTGCATATCCCCCTTACAGCCAGTGATGGAATACTTTCAGAAGTCCGCAAGACTTTTTAAGTGGCATTAATCTGCCTTTATTGTAGGGATAATACACGGATTGTTAGTGACCGAGACCGAAGGTCGAGGTCACAAACATATCTCAAGGGCTTCTGCAGACGTTAATACACAAAACAAACGTGTATTGTCGCTATTCTTGCATAAAAAAACATTACATGACGACTTTATGTATTGTTTTCATATGTGATGACTTAACGATTCCGGTACATTTTTTATTTACCATTCTGTTGTTCTTGGAAACGGTAAACATGTTTTAAATATCCGTTCCCGGGGCCCAGAAATAAACAACACTATCAAAAGTACATCCTGAATATAAACGATTATAACTGTTATAAACGATTTTTTATCTCTCGTCATTACAAACGTAAAATTACGAATAATTTTTTATATCACTTCACAATTTGGTGGACTCGAGCACAATTTCAAGAAAAATAACTTTACATTCGAGTTATATTGAGTACGGACACAGTTGGAGTACGGACGAGTACGAACATATGTCAAGCTTCCAACCTGTTTATATAAATTCATCGAGAGATTAGATAAAAACATACCGACTGATACTTACCAAAATCATAGATATGATTCCTAAAAACAAAGGATCGCACAGGTTACACGCGACTCTAACATTCATGGTTGTCTACAAAATCTGAATCGACGCCGAGTTCTAAAAGGGGAGTAAACAAGGGAAGAAACGAGTACTAACATTGTTGGGGGCAGCGCATTTGGCGTTAGTTACTGATACAGCAAAACATTCTATGGTTTAGATTGCATTTTTTATTCTTCAAGAAGAGGTTTTTATGAATGCAACAAGACGCAGATACCAGATGTCAATCTGCGCAGAAATACATATACGTCCCTGGGAAAGCATTTCAAAAATAAAATCGGGTATTAGAGATTTTCAACTTACTTCGACGCGGACTGCGGACAGCGGACTGCGTACTTACAGTAGGGGTTTTCTCAAAATATTTAAAGGTTCGCAAGAACCTAGATACCTATGGTATATATGTTTCTTTTACCTATATGTGTAGTTACTTTTGCCTTCTCAATTAGTGTATTGTGATATAAGTATCTGCTAATACAATACATACGTTTGAAAATATATGGATAGTAAACAGGCTACATTTAACACTCGTAATCGCAATTTTTAGATGTCATACTCTATTACATGTCACATTTAAACGAGTCGGCTACATACATGTCTACATGTAGGATGCCTCTAAATTCAGCTTAATACCGGTACTCTGTCGCATTTTACTTGCTTTTAGCATGTTCTTCAAATATCCGTATGCTTTAACATTTTGTTTTGATATTGAGACATTTCTTCTGCGCGACGCTAACGACTTCGAACCCCCAGTGCAACGATAATACTTCATCTTAATATGTTCATGCATTAAAAAAGTCAACTTGAAACGTGGATTTGAAGATAACGGCGATTCCTATAAAAAAAAAACACCAGTTTGGGTTTAATTTGTGTCCGTCCATACGTTTCCTAGACTTGTATTTCCTAGCAACAACATAAAAAAAAGCAGTACAAAATATTATTGTAAAAAAGAATGATACATTTTGAATAAAACAAATGTCCGTTTAATTTTTGTTGCATAGTACGTTGTATAAATACCGTGTTCTCTTAGAATTTCTGTACTGAAAAAGTCATTGTTTTTTCATTAATTTTGATAACTGTAGAATGTTACATAAAACCATGAGAAGTTTAATGAAATATCTTAAATGATTTAGTTCAACACTTTGTCAAAACATACGGGAAGTTCTCAAACATGCATCTTTTATCCCTGTCGAAACGAGATCCGATATTTTACCTTAATTTAGCGGCAACATCCTGAATTAGTTATGTATCAGCATGTTTGAAAATTAAAAAGAAAGAATATCCACTTCATATTAACATAATCTGATATCAGATTTTGAAAAATGATCAAGACAAGCTCGATCTTGATTACTGAGATCACGCCAAGACTGAATTCCTAGGCTTCTGTTTTCAAAACATTTTGGGTCTCAGTTGAGTTTGATAATGAAACATTGTCATTGATATCAATATTGCATGTTAAAATTTAAGATTTAAATTCATGACTATTTTTAAGTGGCTATTCAGTATGGATTGTCAGTCTCAACTGGAATATAATCTTTAAGTATCATCAAAACTAGCTGTCATCTTTTCAATCTAAAACCCAACTGAGACCGAAAATTGTTTTGTAAAGAAAGGGCCTGAGAAGCGTTCAAGGACAAAATTCCGATCATATTCCAAAAATGTTTCATGGCCAGTAAATGCATAGAATTGTCAACGAGATTATATTTTTGAATTAGTCAACTCCTATGACGACATTTGAGCAATTCTGTGTGGTCATTTAATACAACAAGCTTTGAAGTCGAGGCTAGCCTTTTATCATTATTTACAAAGCCTTTTTAGTCGAACACATGCAAAAAAGGGGTATGTGTAGATACTTGTCTTCAGGGAACTTGAACAAAGTTTTAAACTCATGAAAACTCAAGGTCTATATTGTTTTAAAAATTAGCCATCACGTATATCATTGTAGGGTGACCGGGAATACTGAATGAATTCAGTATCGTATAAAGCTGAATTTGTAGGGTTTGAAATGGTTAAGAATATAATAATACCACGCGTGGCATATTTTACCGCGATGTATTACAATGTCACGTATCGTACTGTGCATATTCAAAATTGTGCGTCGTACAATAGCATTTCAGCGTCGCGCGTGCTATAATACGAGCCAATGCTCCATATACACTATATACATATTTGATACCAAAAATGTTGTTGTGATCCCCTACCGTAAGGGCCGGTGAACCTCTTGCGGCGCAGAGGAAGAGTGTCTTTCTCCTCACTAGAAGGTCATTGGTTCAAATTCTGGTTTATAGGGTATGTTGATCGTTGAATCAACAGCCGTTTTCACTGCTAGCGATTACTAGCTAGAACCTCACGAAATTGACAGCAAGCATATAAATAAGTTGCAGCACTTCAAATAAAAAAGAAGTTTGCGATACAGATCCTCTAGCTTCTTGTTCATAAATACGGTAGTCGAAAGATTTGAATATACATTAATCAAAAAGCGATATAAAAGGTAAAAGGGTGAACAATTTTGAAAATGCCCCCACACTGTTAAGAAAATATATTGGTAATTCATATACAATAAAACGGATATTGATAAATCTTATAGCTGTCTTTTCTCAGATATTTTAAATGAAAACAGTATTACGGCATTAGAACCGGATGCTAAATATGCAACTGTTCATTTATACATAACTTCCTCATATACAGTTTGAGAAAACCACTATAGTAAGTCCGTAGTCCGTGGTCCGCAGTACGCATCTGGTAAGCTGAAAATCTCTATTAACAGCACGTGAATTGCCTAGTTTGCACACGATTTTCTCCCGTAAATACATGGGCGGATCAAGTGAAAAAAGTAGTTTTTTATGCTAGAATGTCTTTTCTAGCATAAAACTGCTATTATTGTCACTTTTCGAGGGTGTTTTAACAAGAGAGAAAACGTGTGTTAACAGAGATTCTCGCGCTCACGTGCTGTTATAACACCTATTTATATATGCGCGTTTCGTGGCAAAGCGTAAACGTATTACGTCCCAAAAACGGATAATACAAAAGGAAATGATGTCAACGTGAAAAAACAACGTGGAAATTTCATGACGTTGAGCGACAATTTATTCGTTTATCTGGTTTTTATGTGTTTTATGCTAGAACAGCGTTAGGGCATGTTCTTTTCGTGTTATAACATCTTCAGAATCCCTCGGGAGTCGTTGATACCCTCGCCCTAAAGGGGTCGGGTACCAACCAATCCCTCGGGATTCTGCAGCTGTTATAACACGAAAAAACATGCGTTATTCCTTCATTCTAGCATAAAACCGCTGTTCATGTGAAAATTTAATGACGTTGAGTAACATTGTATCCAATTATCAGTTTTAATGCGTTTTATGCTAGAATAGCATTAGCTTATGTTTATTTCGTGTTATAACATCTGCAGAATCCCTCGGGATACGTTGGTGCCCGAGCCCGTTATTCTGCAGATGTTATAACACGAAAAAACATGCGTAATCCCTACACTGAAATAGGAAAGGTCACCGTGACGTCCCGCAGTGTTTTACATCGTTTGTAGACTTTTGAAAAAAGAAGTACAAAAAGCGTATCAATTTAGGGACAACACACTTTTTTTGTGTATTAACGTTTGCAGAAGCTCGCGGGAATGTTTGTGACCGAGACCGCTATTCTTGCATAAAAATCATTACACGACGACTAAATGTATTGTTTTCATATATGATGACTTTACGATTCAGTTACAATTCTTTATTACCATTCTGTTGTTCTTGGAAAAGGTAAACATGTTTTAAATAACCATAACCATGGCCCAGGAATCAATTTTACCAAAAGCACTTACTGAAGGCTTCTAAACGATTTTGTATTATTTACAAACATGACATTACCTATAGTTTTTCATATAACTTAAACATTTGGTAAACAGGAGTAAACTTTCAAGAATGATAAGTTTACATTGGAGTTATTTTGAGTACGAACACATTTCGAGTAAGAATGATTACGAATGTAGTGACAAGCTATAAAGTATTGGAGAAATTAGATAAAAACATACCGGCTGATACTTACCAAAATCATTAATATGATTCCGAAAAACAGATTTTTACACGCGCTTCTTAGACATTCACGGTTATCTACAAAAACTGACTCGACATGGACTTCTAAAGGGGAGTGAATAAGGGGAGAACAGAACATGAACGTTGTTGGGGTGCATTCAGTTGCGTTGGTAACTGATGCAACAAAACATTCTGTGGTTTAGATTGCATCTTTTATCTTACAAGAAGCGGTCAATATGAAAAAAACAAAACGCAGATACCACATGTCAATTTGCGCAGAAATACATATACAGCCCGGGGAAAGCATTTCAAAAATAAAAATCATGAATAAACACCACGTGAATTGCCTTGTTTGCACTTGATTTTCTACATGGGCGGATCCAGTGAAAAAAGTAGTTTTATGCAAGAATGATTACTTTAAGGTTCTGCAAAAGTCAGTTGACCTTTATTTACCTGATAAATGAGTTTCTCTTGAAAACGTCGTATTGTTAGATGAAAGATTTTATGTTACGACTGACAAATGTCGAATAATGTTTTGCAGAGAACGGAATTTCTCCGATGGCTTTTATGCCACACTCTTGCACGGCGGCCGCTGATATTGCCAACCAGGACTTTCAAGCCAATATAGAAGCAAAGACTGTGTGGGCTAACCTAAATGACGCATTTGGGTATGTCAGTTATATTGAATTTCGTGTGGAAGTCACACCTAGGGAATCTTTAACGAATGTGGTAATTTTGAGTAATGGGGATCCATGAAAAATACCCCGTAGTCAAAGCACAAAAGGATGTAGGTGAAACGTAGCATTTAAACACACTCTTGCATATTTTGGATCGTACGACAAAATTCATAGAACTCCGCTAAAGAGTAAGACCCATATTTTAAAACATGTGAAAAGCTTTGTTCAGTAGAGTCGTTGTTACTTATTACATACATATTTCAGACTCTCAGTTTAAGCGGTCGTTTATAGAAATGTTAAATGACAAAGGCCTTTCATTTGTTCGTCCGTATGTACAGCTTTGTAAATCAGAACATTAGACATGTTAGATCATGTTCCGCTTTGGCTCTGGCCGATTCATTTAATTTTTTTGTATGTCAGTTTGTTTATAGTCGCCACCAATAGCCCATACGAATGAAGAAAACTCTAATTACAAAAAAACCTCTTTAGTTCTTGAGTATGCCAGGTGTAAATCACCCATACACAGGACTCTTAGCCAAATGTTAGTAATATTTAGTCGGAGGAGCGGTTGCTCTAACTCAAGACCCTTTGTTTCGTTGTTAGACAGTACGTGTTCATCAGTACGACAGGTAAAATGTACATACCAGGTCTCTAGGTCCAGGAACAAGGTCAGACTTTCCGGGGCTTTGAACACATTCGTTTGCTCATACTAAATTTCAAGTGTGTCGTGGTTTGAAACTTGATGCACAATATAGGAGCGGACAAGCAGTTTACCAAGTAAAGCAAATAAGTTGTATGCCGTGTGCCCATGTTCAAGTGCCGGTTTGATCGCGTATTCACTTCACCCTGTACCGGTGACGTTTCTGCTGTTCATTTTAAGGCTTCGTGTACATGTAAGTTTAGTTGCATGAAAAACAAGTAATACAGGCAGACAAGTCTTTGTAAGGAACGGATACCTATATAGAAAGGCAGATGGTTTCTTTTTAATAATGTGAATCTCTTAAGTTAATGAACCTCTCCTCAGCAACGACCTCTGTATAATAAACATTCTTCCAAGCGGTGTGAGCTCTGTAGAAAGTGCATTTTATTTTAATCGGTTAATATGTACTAGTTTGTTTAAAACATATCTTGTAAAAATACATTTCTCATTACATCAGAAAAGTATTAAAACGTTTACAGGTGCGGTGCTGCAGGGACGGGTGCTGCTGCAGACAAAGGGCTAGCCGAGTATTTTGCCTCAGATGTGTTCATATTCAAATATGCGGAAACAACACCCGCTGTTGCTAACAGCCATCTTATGTCTCCGAATTGTGTCAGGTAAGATAGCAAGTTTGTTTGATTTGTCATGCGGCGACTTTCAAGATTTTGATGATAAAAGAAGATAAGGTAAGAACATGTATCCGGGTGGAACAACAGACTCAACGTAGTCAGCTAAATGGTTTCATCACGTGTGATTCAAAGTCAATTACCTTAAGCACTCGGCCATGGAGGCCCCTCAACCACGGAGGACCCTAAAACAAGTTAATATTAGTTAATAGTATAAACAGTTATGTTTCAGAAATACTGTGGTTAACGACCTGCTCCAGTCCTACCTTTTAACCTTGAATTATTGAAAAAGCATGAAAATCCTGACTATGAACAGTACGTGACGCCTGTCAAAACAGTGTCTATTTTATATAAAATTCTATATGAAATACCAGTGGTTTTGCGTTCTAAAGTGTGTCACGTGGCCGTTAACTGTTACGTTTTGTAAGCATGGGTTGCATACACACAATTTGAATAGCCGCGGAGCAGGGCGTTAAGATTTCTATCCGTCCACGTGCCAGAAATCCCGATCGTAAATATAACTTATTGACATTATAGAAAGATAAATAAATAGAATGAACGGGAAAACAAACATCTAAATCCTGTTATATACAGTTGAAATCGTATCATTATATCGCTTCTCCCAAAACTGATTTTCTGGGAAGAATTTGGAAATCCTGTCACATTTTCCTCTAGATTTTCACATTTTACTCCGTTCAAGTCATATTCGACATATTGCAACAATTTAAAATTGTAGAATTAATTGATTTCTATGATATTGTGTGTACAGCTTTGATTTCCAGGATGCAGTGAGTACTGATTTTATATCCAGCATGTAGTATGTAATTGACTGATTTTCAGGATATACTGTGTATTGGTCTAATTATTGAGATGCAGTGAGTACTGGTTTGATTTACAGGATGCAGTAAGAATTGATTTGATTTACAGGATGGAGTGAGTACTAGTGTGTTTTACAGGATGGAGTGAGTACTGGTTTGATTTACAGGATGCAGTGAGTACTGGTGTGATTTACAGGTTGCAGTGAGGACTGATGTGATTTACAGGATGCAGTGAGTAGTGTTGTGATTTACATGATGCAGTGAGTACTGGCATGAATTACATGATGCAGCGAGTACTGGTTTGATTTACAGGAGACAGTGAGTACTGGTTTGATTTATAGGATACAGCGAGTACTAGTGCGATGAAATACTAAACTCCGTTCTTGTTCGAAAACAAGTTCATGATTAGTACATTTCCAGTATGTGAATCGTGAAAGAACACCCTCATAGTTATAGAAAAACGATCTTATTTTATACAGTACTCACTGTATACTTGAAATCACACCAGTACTCACTGTATCCTGTAAATCACACCAGTACTCAATGCATCATGTAAATCAAACCAGTACTCACTGCATCCTGCAAATCACACCAGTACTCTCTGCATTCTGCAAATCAGACCAGTTCTCACGGTATCCTGTAAATCACACTAGTACTCACTGCATCATGTAAATCACACCAGTACTCACTGCATCCTGCAAATCACACCAGTACTCACTGAATCCTGTAAGTCACACAAGTACTCACTGTATCCTGTAAATCACACGAGTACTCACTGTCTCCTGCAGAGTACACAAGTACTCACTATATCCTGTTTATCAACCAGTACTCACTGTATCCTGCAAATCACTCCAGTACTCACTGTATGCTGTAAATCACACCAGTATTCACTGCATCCTGTAATTCACACCAGTACTCATTGCATCCTGTAAATCACACCAGTATTCACTGCATCCTGTAATTCACACCAGTACTCATTGCATCCTGTAAATCACACCAGTACTCACTGCATCCTGTAAATCAAACCAGTACTCACTGCATCCTGTTAATCACACCAGTACTCACTGCATAATGTAAATTACTCCAGTACTCACTGCATCCTGAAAATCAAACCAGTACTCAGTGCATCTTGTAAATCAATCCAGTACTCACTGCATCCTGTAAATCACTCCAGTACTTACTGCATCCTGTAAATCAAACCAGTACTCACTGCATCCTGTTAATCACACCAGTACTCACTGCATCCTGTTAATCATACCAGTACTCACGGCATCACGTAAATCACGCCAGTACTCACTGCATCCTGTTAATCACAACAGTGCTCACTGCATAATGTAAATCACATCAGTAATCGCTGCATTATGCAGATCACACCAGTACTCACTGCATGGTGCAAACCACACCAATACTCACTGCATCGTGTAAACCAGACCAGTACTCACTCAATCCTTTAAATCACATCAGTACACACTGCATCCTCTTTATCACATCAGTACTCACTGCATCATGTAAAACACACCAGTACTCATTGCATCCTGTTTATCACACCAGTCCTCAATGCATCCTGTAAATCACACCAGTACTCAATGCATCCTGTAAATCACACCAGTACTCACTGCATCTTATAAATCAAACCAGTACTCACTGCATCTTATAAATCAAACCAGTACTCACTGCATCCTGTTAATCACACCAGTACTCACTCTATCCTGTAAATCAAACCAGTACTTACTGCATCATGTAGATCTTACCAGTACTCACTGACTCTCAATAATCAGGCCAATACACAGTATATCCTGAAAATCAGTCAATTACACACTAGATGCTGGATATAAAATCAGTACTCACTTTATCCTGCAAATCACACCAGTACTCACTGTATCCTGTAAATCAAACCAGTACTCACTGTTTCTTGTTAATCACACCAGTGCTCACTGCATCCTGTAATTCACACCAGTACTCAATCCATCCTTTAAATCAACTGTATCATGTAAATCATGCCAGTACTCACTGCATCCTGTAAATCACATCAGTACTCTCTGCATCCTGGAAATCACACCAGTACTCACTGCATCCTGTAAATCACACCAGTACTCACTGTATCCTGTATATCACTCCAGTACTCACTGCATCATGTCAATCACACAAGATCTCACTGCATCCTGCAAATTACACCAGTACTCACTGGATCCTGGAAATCACAACAGTACTCACTGCATCCTGTAAATCACACCAGTACTCACTGTATCCTGTAATTCACACCAGCACTCACTGTCACTTGTAAATCACACCAGTACTTACTGCATCCTGTAATTCACACCAGCACTCACTGTCTCTTGTAAATCACACCAGTACTCACTGCATTCTGCAATTCACACTAGTACTCACTGCATCCTGTAAATCACAACAATACTCTCTGTTTCCTGTAAATCACACCAGTATTTACTGTATCCTACAAGTCAGACCAGTACTCACTTCATCTTGTAAATCAAACAAGTACTCACTGCATCATGTAAATAACGCCAGTACTCACTGCATCAAGTTAATCATGCCAGTACTCACTCCATCCTTTAAATCACATCAGTTTTCACTGCATCCTGCAAAACACACCAGTACTCACTGCATCATGTAAATCACACCAGTACTTTTTGCATCCTGTTTATCACACCAGTACTTACTGCATCTTGGAAATAAAACCAGTACTCACTGCATCATGTAAATCACGCCAGTACTCACTGCATCATGTAAATCACACCAGTATTCACTGCATCATGTAAATCACATCAGTACTCACTGCATCTTGCAAACCACACCAGTACTCACTGCATCCTGCAAACCACACCAAGACTCATTGCATCCTGTAAATCAAACCAGTACTCACTGCATCCTTTAAATCACATCAGTACTCACTGCATACTGATTAATCACATCAATACTCACTGCATCATGTAAATCGCACCAGTACTTATTACATCCTGTTTATCACACCAGTACTCACTGCATCGTGTAAATCAAACCAGCGCTCACTCCATCCTGTAAATCAAACAAGTACTTTCTGTATCCTGTAAATCAAACCAGTACTCACTGCATCTAAATAACCAGACCAATACACACTACATGTATATCCTGAAAATCACAGTCAATTACACACTATATGCTGGATACAAAATCACTACTCACTGTTTCCTGTTAATCACACCAGTACTTAATATATCCTGTAAATCACACCAGTACTCAGTGTCTCCTGTAAATCACATCAGTACTTACTGCAGCCTGCAATTCACACCAGTACTCATTGCATCCTTTAAATCACACCAGAACTCACTTCATCCTGCAAATCACACCAGTACTCACTGTTTCCTGTAAATCACACCAATATTTACTGTATCATGCAAATCACACCAGTACTCACTGTCTCCTGTTAATCAAACCAGTGCTCGCTGCATCATGGAAATCATGCCTGTACTCACTGCATCATGTAAATCACATCAGTACTCACGGCATCCTGTAAAGCACACCAGTACTCACTGCATCCTGTAAATCAAACCAGTACTCACTGCGTCTTGTAAATCATGCCAGTTCTCACTGCTTCATGTAAGTCACATCAGTACTGACTGCATCCTGTTAATCACACCAGTCCTCACTTCATCCTGTAAATCACATCAATACTTACTGCATCCTGGAAACCACACCAATACTAACTGCATCCTGTAAATCACGCCAGTACTCACTGCTTCATGTAAGACACATCAGTACTGACTGCATCCTGTTAATCACACCAGTCCTCACTTCATCCTGTAAATCACACCAATACTTACTGCATCCTGGAAACCACACCAATACTAACTGCATCCTGTAAATCACGCCAGTACTCACTGCAACATGTAAATCACACCAGTACTCACTGCATCCTGTAAATCACCACAGTCTCACTGCATCATGTAAAACACACCAGTACTCACTGCATCCTGCAAACACACCAGTACTCGCTGCATCCTTCAAACCACACCAACACTCACTGAATCATGTAAATCACGCCAGTACTCATAGCAACATGTAAATCACATCAGTACTCACTGCATCCTGTAAATCACACCAGTACTCACTGCATCATGTTTATCACACCAGTACTAACTGCATCATGTAAATCACACCAGTACTCACTGCATCCAGTTTATCACACCAGTTCTCATTACATCCTGTAAATCACACCAGTATTCACTGCATCCTGTAAATTAAACCAGTACTCGCTCCATCATGTAAATCACACCAGTACTGACTGCATCATATAGATCAAACCAGTACTCACTGCATCTTGTAAATCTCACTAGTACTCACTCCATCCTGTAAATCAAACCATTACTTACTACATCCTGTAAATCAAACCAGTACTCACTGCATCTCAATAATTAGACCAATGCACAGTATATCCTGAAAATCAGTCAATTACACACTACATGCTGGATATAAAATCAGTACTCACTGCATCCTGGAAATCAAATCTGTACACACAATATCACAGTAATCAATCCAATACTCAGTGCACTCTACAAACCAAACCAATTGCATTGCTCCCCGGAAATCAAACCAGTACACAATACATCTTAGATTACAATCTCGAGTTTACTGCGTCCTAGAAATCAAACTAGTATCACTGCATTCTGGAAATGAAACCAGTACTTACTCTATCCTTGAAACATCACACCAGTATCCTGCAAAAACACTAGTACTTGCAGCATTCTTGAAACCAAACCAGTACTCGCTGCATCCTTGAGCTCAAACCAGTATTAACTGCATCCTGGAAATTAAACCAGTACTCACTGCAGTCTTGAAATCAAACCAGTACTCGCTGCATCCTGGAAATCAAACTAGTACTCAATGCATCCTGGAAATCATACCAGCACTCACGCAGTCTGGAAATGAAACCAGTACTCACTCTATCCTGGAAATCAAACCAGTACTCACTGCAATTTTGGAAATCAAACCAGTACCCACTGCATTCTTGAAATCAAACCAGTACTCACTGCATTCTGTAAACCAAACCAGTTCTCACTGTATCCTGGAAATCAAACAAGTACTCACTGCAGTCTAGAAATCAAATCAGTACTCACTGCATCCTCAAAATCAATTCAGTACTTACTCCATCCATGAAATCAGACCAGTACTCACTGCAATCTGGAAAACAAACCAGTGGTCACTAAAGACTGAATAACAGCATCTTAAAAATCAAGCAGTACTTACTGCATCATGGAAATCAAACCAATACTCCTTGAAATCAAACCCGTACTCTCTTCATTCTGGAAATTAAACCAGTACTTACTTCAACCTGGAAATAAAACCAGTACTTACGGCATCCTGGAAATCAAACCAGTACTTACTGCATTCTCGAATTCATACCAGTACTCACTGCCGTCTGGAAATCAATCCACTACTCACTGTATTCTGGAAATCAAAACCGTACTCACTGCATCCTGGAAATCAAAACCGTACTCACTGCATCCTGGAAATCAAACCAGTAATAACTGCATCCTCGAAATCAAACCAATACTAACCGCATCCTTGAAATCAAACCAATACTAACTGCATCCTGGAAATCAAATCTGTACTCACTGCATCCTGGAATTCAAACCAATACATACTGAGTCTTCAAAATCTAACTAGTACTCACTGCATGTTTTAAATTAAAGCAGTACTCACTGCATACTGGAAATCAAACTAGTAAGCACTACATTTTGCAAATTCAACCAACACTCACTGCATCTTCGAAATCAAACCTGTACTTACTGCGTCCTGGAAATCAAACCAATACTCACTGCGTCCTAGAAATAAAACAAACCAAAATCTACCATCTCCTAGGAGACAAGCCGACAACATTGCATGTTGGAAATCAATGAAATAATCACTGCATCTTGGAAATTAAACTGGTATTTGTTGATTCATGAAAATCAAGCCAGTAATCAATGAAACTAAGAAGCGAACCCAGCTCTAATCGCATCCTGGAAATCAAGCCAGCAATTGCCCTTTTGGAAATAGAACTAGTAGTCAATGCTTCCAAAACCTTAAACCAGTAATAATTAGACTTTGAAGACATTGTAGTTTCATTTCTAATTTTATATCTGTTTCGATATTTGTATTAGGTGTTAGTTTTACTACCGTATATTTTAATTTCCTAAGGAATTTCTGTTTGTGTTGTATATAGTTTATACTTTAAAAGGTACTTTTTGAAAATTTCATTTCCTTTTGTGTCTGTTTTTTTTTATTTCTCTTCCAATTGTGTTTTTTTTGTATATGTATCAAATTTACTATGTATAATGAGTTCAATTTCGACGACTTTGTTTTTAAAATTTGACTTGATAATTTTTATCACTGAATCTACAGATCCATAACATTTCCGCTAGTGTCCTATGCCAGACTTAAAGCTGCGGATATTGTAGATACTATCTTCACATGCAAACTAGACCCTTGTACATCAGGAGGTGACAATAAATGTTTTGTGAGTATATTATCTATGTTATATTTATTATATTAGCTAAGTAGTTGTACTTGAAGTCTTCAAAAGATGAAGTTAGTGCAAAGATAAACATTCAACGATAAGAAAGATTTTTGACATTAAAAACTGAGACCGACATTGGACATTCCAATATGAGAGATCGACATTGACTGCCGAATCAGGAACAACATTGGATATCCGAATCGAGAACGACATAAGACGTCCGAATGGAAAGCGACATCGGGCATTCTAATCGAGAACGACATTGGATGTCCGGATCGAGAACGACATCGGTCATTCTAATCGAAAACGACATCGGACATTCTAATCCAGAACGACATTGGACATTCTAATCCAGAACGACATTGGATGTCCGAATTGAGAGCGACATTATAAGACGTCCGAATCGAAAGCGACATCTGACATTCTAATCGAGAACGACATTGGATGTTCGAATCGAGAACGACATCGGTCATTCTAATCGAAAACGACATCGGACATTTTAATCGTGAACGACATTGGATGTCCGAATCGAGAATAAAATTGGATGTCCGAATTGAGAGCGATATTTGATGTCCGAACAGAGAGCGACATATGATGTCCGAATCGAGAAAGACATTGATGTCCGAATCGAGAAACATTGGATGTCCGAATCGTGGGTGACATTGGATGTCCGAATAGAGAACGCCATTTGATGTCCGAATCGAGAACGACATTGGACGCCCGAAAGGAAAGCGACATCGGACATTTTAATCGAGAAAGACAGTGATGTCCGAATCGAGAAACATTGGATGTCCGAATCGAGAGTGACATTGGATGTCCGAATAAAGAACGTCATTTGATGTCCGAATCGAGAACGGCATCGGGCATTCTAACCGAGAACTACATTGGACATTCTAATCGAGAACGACATTGTGTGTCCGAACCGAGAACAAAATGTCCGAATTGAGAGCGACATTTGATGTCGAACAGAGAACGACCTATGATGTCCGAATCGAGAAAGACATTGGATGTCCGAATCGAGAAACATTGGATGTCCGAATCGAAAGTGACATTGGATGTGCGAATAGAGAACAAAATTGAATGTCCGAATTGGATGTCCGACATTAAATCTCCGAATCGAGAATGACATTGGACATCTGAATCGAGAACGATTTTGGACATTAAAATCGATAATTACAGTGGCCATTAAAACCCAGAACGACATTAGACATTCAAACTGGAATCGAATTGGACATTCAAACGAGGACGGAATTGGACATTCAGACCTAGAACGATATTTAATATTATTAGTAACAGTATGATGCCGATATATTTAAAGCTCATCTTAGCACACAATGTTCATGATCACTCACAGACCGTCTTCAGTTCGTCCGTCTAAGATTTTTACATTTTCTTCCAACGACATGAAACCGTTAGTTTGAGATGATAAACTTAACTTGGATGTTTTTGGATAGTTATGCACATAGGGGCCATCAAATTAGAAAATATAAACATCTTGGAACATAGCCATCACCTTAACCGCTAGTTTAAGAGTGACCCATTACCAGAATTGTTGAAAATATTGCTGTTCGAGCATTGTAACTTTTCCCTGTGTATAATATATATAAAATATAACATAAGTATAAACTTTCAGTATGTTCTTGCCTTATACTAAAAGCAAATATATCAAGACTGATCGGACTATTTCTATTTGTCAGAAGCATAGTCACCAGAGGGCGTGGTTACTTTTCCTGTGTGTATATTGTAGAAATTAAAAAGAAAAACCTTGCCAGATTTTAAGACAAATTTAAAGAAGTCTTTTTGAATGACCCTATACGAAGGGTGTTTTAACTATTCAGAATTTAAAAAAAAGCAAACAAGAAAACAACAAAATGGTCACTAAAAGAAATCTTTGTTAAAACGCTGGTTAGATCTTAAAATAGTTTCTTGGGCGAAACTCTACCAAGTTTATCCGAACTATTCTGATTCGTAAAAAGCATGGAGACCACATGTTCATTCTCTTTTATAGTAAATAGCTTTTTGTCATAAAATGCTGGCAGATTTTACAATAATTTTACACACATTTTCTTTTGGTGACCTTTTACAAAATTTGTTCTAATCACTTTTAAAAAATCTTCCAACGGCATCTCACCCCTAACTGTTCGTCCGATGTTAAAATAATGTTCTTTGAGCGACCATCTAGTACATTGTATATTCATATGTTCGAACATGTCAAAAATCATAGCGGTTGTAAATGAATAAATCTTCAATCGCAATCACCTCCAGAATTGCCAGTTTTGTTCTTGAGACTAAGAATTGATAATATTTATTTTACTCTATACTTTAGTCAGTTTGTTTTTCTATATAAAGGCTGATAAAGCTGGAGGAAGCAATAACTACCCGACTTGCCCACCACCCTCAGGAAGAAAAAGGCGAGAAACTATCAAAGTTGGTCCAGAGATACCCTCAGAAGTGTCCGTTCGCGTGAAAGTCATGATGCCAGGTATGTTTTTGTTTTGTTCGTTTCTGTTCGTATGTTTATATCGTCTTGTCTTAACTCCCATTCTAATGATCATCCCCATTTTTATGCCCCTCCCCACACTTTATGCCCCCCCCCCCCCCTTCCCCATTTCGTATTTATCCCCCTTCACCCTCTTCCCATTTAAACGATCAAAATGTACGTGTAGATGGATATTTAATGGCTATTTGAATCAATCCATCTACTGTTGTAGATCTTTACACTACAATTTCTTCTTAATGTTGGCTTACTTTGCGATGTGTGGCTTTATCTGTGTTTGCGTAAAGCCTCTAAACAGACTAATTTTACCATTTAATTTCTGACGAAGGTTCCCTGTACCGCTTTTAAATTACTGAGAAGATTAGAATCAAACGTTTATATCATCATCCATAGAGCCAGTATTTATCAATCCAGTGATAGTTATAGTGTCGTCAGATATGCCTATTTCACAATCAAGCGCATCGAAACTTTCAAGCGCACTTCTGCCAAATGTAGAACTTTAATTTTTATATAAAAAGCTATTATGTTTTTCTTTAACTTTCCATGCACCACTGGCAGGATTTTCATAAAATAAGAATAAATGTTAACCTCGTCATGATGACATACAGAGCGCACATATTTATCGTCGATTAATTCTTAACTGTGCTTTTTGAAAAAAAAAACAAATCGCTTGTAAGTCTACCCTTTTCTATGAATATTCAAACACGCCGAATGTTAGTATAACTGTATGTTTAGGTATACATTCTAACATAGCTTGATTTGATTGCAAGTTAGATAAAGAAAATGTCAAGCTATGTGTTTTCTGTGACAAACAACGAATGGCGCACGGACTGACAGAAAGTAATATGACGTTAATTATGAAGTCAAATTGCTGCATGACGTCCGGTTCATTACTATTCGGGTAAAAGAAAGAAACCCAATACTTTATCAAAATGTTTCAATGAGCATATGTAAGAATGAAAAATATCAATGATTTCTTGTGTTTTACCATCTAATTTACCACGATCATCGTTCAGATACCTGGATATTTAACTACCCAGGCCAACGCTTTCATGGTTCAACTGACGTATCTGAACGCTGAACCGTGATAAATCAGAATAACAAAACCTCGATTGCCTTAATAATTTTGTAAATATAAAACAGCAACGTCGTGTTTTCAGCCGGTATTGGCACCTTTAATCCAAAACCAGCACTCTGGCTACGCCCTATAGCCATTAAATATTTAAGCCTGTTAGTAATCAACACAGGACGCCAATTTCTCTTCCCTGACCAAGGATCATTAACTTGTACTATTTGTACTGTTTTAGGAGCGAACAGGACCAGCACAGATAAGTTTGACGGCTGTTTCGAGAAGAAGACTTTTATTGGCCTCACATCTGTAAGTACGACCTTTGCTGGTCTCTGTTTTGTAAATAAGGCCCGTTATAAGCCACACCTCTGTAATTGCGACCTTATTTGCATACCTCTGTAGGTTAAACTGGTTTTCTTGAACACACTATTGGCATATCTCTGTAAGTATAACTGGTTTACTTCAGCACGCTGTTGGCATACTTATATTATTCATGACCAAAGGAGGAATATTCTGTTTGTAAACTTATATCATTCAAGACTAAAGCTGGAATATTCCATGTGTATACTTATATCACTCACGACCAAAGCTGGAATATTCCATGTGTAAACTTATATCACTCACGACCAAATACTGAATATTCCATGTGTAATGTAGAAGGAATTTCTCATGCGTAAACCTGTAACACTCACGACCAAAGCTAGAATTCTGTGTGTAAACTTGTATCACTCACGACCATAGGTGAAATATTCCCATGTTTAAAGTTGGATACGATCATGCGTAAAGTGATATTTCCTTTGATTAAAAGAGTGATGTAAGCACGTAACACATGCAGCAGACTGTTCTAAAACTGATAATGAACAGAAATTGCTTACATATCTCCATATTGTTCGATGACTTAGCTAAATAGCATTACGGACAAGTTGAAAGAAAAAAAAAAACAAAACATCAGTATGCCGATAAAATGCCAACACCAGAAGTGAACAGTTATATCACGCGAGATCTTTATTCCCACTCTTTACGTTCCATTTATACACATGTCCATTTTCTTGTTAAAATGTTAATATGAGAGTATATTATTTCTTCACTATTTTATTTCAGGGATTGGTGGCACTGCTGACAGCTGTACTCATTGCTGCTATCTTCCTTTCCGTAAAACTGAGTACATCTCCCCCAGAATCATCAACTGATTCTATGACCGGCATACAAAACAAAGGGTATTACTAAATACAGACTGGCTCAAAGACGAAGATACATAATTATATTATGATTGATTTCAAGTCGATGTTTGAAAACCGAAGAATCAATATACTGTGCCCTTTTGGTCACATGCGTCATCGTGTCATCATTTCCTGAACTTGATATAAATTTTCTCTGCATTTTTATACTTTTCTTGTTTACACATATCTCGGATATATAGCATTTTACATATTTGATATTTTACAGAATCTTAAATCTGTTTCCTTCACAGATATAATCTGAGTAAAATGTTTGAATTTTTCAAAGACGTCTATTACTTTTAAGCTTAGAAGGTATAAGAACATGTGTGGGAAATATATTTTTATATAAAAAAGTAAACATTTCTTTTCTTTGAAAAGTCCTTGTACTTGATTATATACATATCTGTCGTGTTTTTTTTCTGTTGTTTAGCTTTATGCATCTATTGTTTAGCTTTATGCATATATCTACAAATGTAGCTTTTAGCCTTTATCTATATGCCATGTAAGATAATAAATAAAAATGTTTAGAAAAGGAGTGTTTTATATGCCCTACAACGCTGTAAAAGCATGCTTCTTGGTATATCTATACCAACTATTTTTGTCAACAAAATAATTAATAATACAGTCAGGAGAGAGAAAGAGAGAGCGAGAGCGAGAGAGAGAGAGAGAGAGAGAGTGTGCGTGTGTGTGTGTGTGTGTGTGTGTGTGTGTGTGTTCAAACTCGGTGTGTCAAACTCGGTGTGTCAAAAGTTGATTACAAACCCGAGTGCTTTCGGCTTTTCAAGGTTAGCATAAATCAAAACAATTATGGTTAATATTCCGCCTTTATAGTTCGATATTATAAATACCAGTATATATGTAAAAAAAACCTTTGTGAGGTGTCATTTGACACCCACTTTTAGCAAATCAAATAAAGTGTCTACATGAACGCATACATATACAAATATGAACTCTCTTATTACAATTTCTCTACCAAACAGTTGGTTGACAGTCAATGATTCAGCTTTGCGTAGAAAGTTTACCGTTAAGACCACCTATTCCGTAACAATCTAAGAGTGTTTCTTTGATTTTTCTTAAAATATAAGATGAAACAATTTCTATACACTATTTCAAGAAGACTTAATTTCAAAATACCTTAATTAGTATGATATTTTTCATTTCTGCTATGTTGCCGGACACCAACATTTTATAAATTACAGTTCTTCGATGTTATAAACCTTTCAGAATATCTAAGCATTAAAGCAGCATTTCAATATAAAAATTTTTTTTTTAAATGTTTATGGGACAGAATTTTACATAGGAAAAATACGTTATGGCCCGAAATTAGTTTTAAAAAAGATACTACTAAAGTATCTAAAATCACTTTAAGCCGTCGCCTCGGGAACCCCGGTAGACTGTCTACCATTGAGAATAAACTAAAATTAATCTTACATCAGATAACTGAAAATCACAAAAAAATGATGTTTTATGGAGTTATCGTAATCACATTTAGGCACCGCGCCGTAGCGTTTGTCCCTTCTTTCAAGGACTGCCTAACTGAAGCAGACAACTGAGATATGATGAACGAAATTCATCTATGAAATGATTTTGAATTTGAAGTCATACGTTGGTACACATTTTTATTCTTTATTTAATTCACATTGCACATTTATATTATATATATTATACACATTTTAGCATATAAGTATAGTTAAACGACGACTTAATTTTCTCATTAGCCAATCATAGATCGGAACTTCATTAAGAAAGTTCGTGCAATTTTTTTTTTCTGTAACGTTGATGAAACTATAAACTACGCCTTATTTCTCTATGATAAGAAATATTCAACCCGGGAGATGTACATTCCAACGCAAGTCAAGTCTCAACGACACGTGTTGCAAAACATCAACAACACACTATACGGTGTCTCAACAATTATGTTTCTGTGTCGCTTCATACGTCTACAATATGACATCAATTTCTTGATTTTAAACGAACATCAGCAACTGACATGGTCAGATAACTTTCCCTGTCACCCATTGATCTCATAGTATATCAACAGCTGGTTTATATTTCATCCAGTCAGATCAATTATACCACAATTTAAAGAAATGAACATATTCTTTAAAACTAAACATAAGGCACAATGTTTTCCGACATTTATACGTGTAGACATTATGAGATGTTTGATTGTGGTCAGTAGTGATCCTACAATCATTATTGTACACGTAGTTTAAAATGAAGCCCTAGATATTCTTTATAATGTTACGAAGTCTAACAGAATACGTTGCAAACTTTAAACGATGGCACAATCATATGTTACCAGCTCTCGTCGATCGTTTTGAGTATTTATACAGATCTGCAACGAAACTCATAAATAAAGTATTACATTTATCATTATGTTACCTTGACAGAATTCAAATCTTAAATGTGTCTTTTTGTTTGACACAGCATCAGATGCCATAATAATGAATACATGCCATTTTTAAGGTAACATGTAACCTATGACCTTGACAGCGTATATTAACCCTTTCGCTGCCACACTATAAATTCAAAATTGCCAATGACGTTCACGACGTCGTCTAAATATAACCGTAATATTTTCGAACGTTGACGTTTCTAATATTAGCACGACGTTGCATTAATTGAGTAGTAATTGCTAATTGGGAGTATGTAAATATATAAAAACGCGTGTTTCAGATATGATATTTTACTGAACTTTTTATCATTCTTTTGAAATACAAGTGCATAATTCTCATTTTAAAACAGATGGTAAGGGCGAGTTTATAGAAATTCTATTTTAGCTCGATTTGGATAAAGTTTCAAGCTTATTTGAATCACTTTCGGGTCGGCTACCTTGAAAAACAAATACTGGTGCCATATAAGAAGGCGTGGTCGTAACACGTGGGACTGACTACTGACTACCCCAGGTTGAGCAGCCGGCACTTAAACCATTAGACTATAAGGCACCCTCCCCACCCTCATCCCCCCTCCCCCTCACACCCCCAACTACGTCAGAGCTAAGAATAAATCTCAATAGCCAATATAAAGTTTTACTTAATAGCAGTGAACATGTCGTGAGATATACAAACATATGTTTAACAATAAAAAGGGAAGTGAATTTTTACATCCAACATCTCGAGCAACTTTGTTAAAAACGCTTATTTATTCCTCATATTAACGTGGTATACCATCAAAATCATAAGTGAAATAGAAAAAAAATAAATAGAAAAAGTGGAAACTCTACAGGGAACTAAACACAACAAAAACGAAAATGTTGCAGGGCCTGTTCATGGACGGTAGTGGAAACGCATGCTACCGTCCACGCTCTCTAGCCCCGGGTCGAGCAGAACTTAACACATGTTAAATGTACAAGGGAAAAAAGAAAGAAAAAAAAACGAGAAAAAAAAAAATAAGAAAACTCAATGGATAACCCTGTGAACGAAAACCATTCTTAGCATAATCAGTGATGTTTTCATTGTCGCTGTAAACGAGTACACCCAATAATTCAGTTTATACATGTACAAAATTTTTCTGCTATACCTTAAAATTTCATTCACTTCTTTGATTGAAAATTCTATGCCAGAACTAATGATGCTAGGAACGGACGGAAGTGCCGTTGATGCAACCCCAACGTTGCCATGAAATTATGGTGTGAACTGCCATTGAAAAGGGATTCGGTGCCGTACGTAAACAAATACGTTTGCAAAAGTACTATGTTATCATGATTAGTTTTGGATTAGAGTGTATAATTTAAAACATATATTTAAGGGACTCTTGCTTAAGCAAAAATGGTAGCTTTATAAAAATGGTTGCATTTTATTTCTTGTACACTCTCAGGTTCAATTATATGCAACTACATTAAAAAATGAAACAGTTTATCTATATATGTATAAAAAGTGCAGGGCATTCGTAAGTTGACAACACCGCATCACAGTTCGATGAACAACTAATAATATAAGAACAGGCTAGGAAATTGAAATGTCATTTGTTTCACGTGTATTTCATATTGCTATATTACAAAGCACAAAACAAATGCAAAAGTACAAAACCTTACACAGGTTGGACGAATTAGTGCTTATATAAACAACATTCATTTCGGCCCTACCAAAACGAAAGATATAATTTTTCTTTTGCAAATTTGCATAACATATGTAATTTATGTAATGAATTAGGATTACCTAAGATGGGAAAGAGACATGATAAATACTAAAATGCCTTGTAGTGCATACTCGCCTCATTTAAAATATGTTCTGTGCTGTTAAGCTAAAATACGCTTAATTTGATTATGCAGGCGTGAAAATATGTCCGATTAACTTGCTCATATCCTTTCCGCAGCCTTAACGAACTAAAACGTATTAGCGTCTGATGGCCCTTTCACGCTTCCGTAGAAACAACATTTATTACACGAAACTTATTTTGAAAAAATTTCTGAAATGTCTAGGTCTGCAGCTCTCAAATACGGTTATATCTTACATCTGAGGCATATACTGACACTCTCAGACAACATCAAAAATGACATTTTGAGCGATTTGATGAAGTTCCAAAATTATCAATGTACCCTTGGTCCATTACGGACTCCTGTGGGATTTCTGTTTATCCAGAGCTCAAATATTTTTTCACAGATTAAAAGCTGACATGCTGTACTAAAGCCCAGGTAATTTCAATTCGTAATAAAGTGCTGAAAAATAAAAAAAAATAAAAGAAGTTCACGCGCATACATTTAGACGGGGTGACCCCTGCGCGTGACCCCTGACTATCTACGAATCAAAATGCGGCTTTCGTTTTCAAGTTTAGCTTTTCTACTTTCATTTTATTTACTTCCGGAAAAAGCTGAAGGTCGAGTGACGTCATTTTCTGTGTTGTCAAAAACATACATATGCCTGGCGAGATTGCATAAATATGTGCTGGCCGTCCTAAGGTTATGAAGCATTTATGGAAATTTGTCTTCCTTAATTATTATTTTCTAAGTAAGGTCGGGACCTGGAAAGTTATTACAAACATTATGTTGTTGGTCTGCGTGCAAGTACACATGCAGTTTATTGGTTGTTCTGACTGAACTCCTAGCTTAGCCAGTTTGTCTGCCTCTTCATTGCCTGCAAGTCCACAATGGGATGGAATCCACTTAGGCATGGGATGAGAAAAAAAATCAGTAAAAAGTTAGTGTTAGAAATTAAGAAGGGGAAGAAGGATAGCAGGTTGTGTTTATATGTGTATGTGGGTGGGGGAGGGGTGTGGAGGAGAGTGGTTGGGACGGGGATTGAGGGAGTATGAGAGATACTTACAATCCGGATAAGATATAAGTAAATGTGAGAAATGTAAAAAAAATAAACAGAAAAGTGTACATGTAGCGGGATGAGTAGCACATGGAGGTGGGGGGCGGATGCAGGATACTGAAATATATGTATGAGATATAGAATATAAATAAGTGTTAGGGAATGTGAGGTATGTAAAGGGGGTTTCGCGAGGTAGATGAACGATTGGTAAGCGTTCGAAACGGGGGTAGGTGTTAGACTTGTGGATATGTTCGATACCTGTATTAAAAAAGCTAAATTGAGCAGTGCGCCATAAAACTTTGAACTATTAATCAACCGCTTCGAGAGATATGATGACTATAGGGGTAGTAGATACAGTTAAATTAAAAAGCTTGCTATTAAACTTAAACCAGCACTGTTACAATTTTTGACCACAGTGATCATAACATGCGATGTGCCTGACCCAAACTGTCGAATCTATGCCCCATAACAAGACCAAATATTATGTGAAATTGAGAAGCTTCCCAAAACACTTATGCCGACACTATTAAAATATTTGCCCCAATGACCTTGACCTCTAAGATATTTGACCCTAAATAACCAGATATCTAGCCCTTTCCTATACCTTTACGTGAAGTTTGAGGATGATAGGGACAGTGATTAAAAAGATATAGTGAAAATGATAAGCGTGCAATAAAACTTTAGTGCAACGGCGGAACAGACGGGAACCCCGATGCCGATGCCGACGAAAGGTTGAGTACAATAATCAAGGTAAAAATGACAAAGGGGAGAAAAATAGATGATGACAGCGCAGTGTCAGGTTATATAAACATTGCAAGCTTAAATATATG
Source organism: Mercenaria mercenaria (assembly GCF_021730395.1). Taxonomy (NCBI): domain Eukaryota; kingdom Metazoa; phylum Mollusca; class Bivalvia; order Venerida; family Veneridae; genus Mercenaria; species Mercenaria mercenaria. Next base: position 65,070,754 of record NC_069376.1, on the reverse strand, counting down.
ACGCTAATGCAAACAAATATTTATTACAAAACTTAGCATCTAACGTGCAAAGTCTGAACTAAGCAGAGGGGGCGCATTTAAAGGTTTTAAATACAGACGCTGATACGAATAATCAAGCTTCCCCAGTAAAACTTTATCAATGATGTCTTATGACAGAACAAAGACTTTAGACATATATTCGCTTAATTACGATCGAATGTCGACGTGTTTTGACAATGCCTCCCCTTGTTTCGCAATTGTCACACTTAAATGTTTTTTATCCTCCGTATAATGCTTCAATATGCGTTTTTACTTTTACTTTTACTACATGTTTTACACGCATAAGGTCTTGAATCTAAGCGTTTGTTTTTGTGTCTTAAAAAATAAGTTTTTCATAAAACTGTTGTCCACTTATTTCACATAATTATGTATTTTTAAATGCCCTCAAACATATCTTTGCAGGGTAAATCTGTTGTTGAACTTTCAAACCTCCATGGGCCTCCGTGGCCGAGTGGTTAAGGTTGCTGACTTCAAATCACTTGCCCCTCATCGATGTGGGTTCGAGCCTTTATTTAGCCATATTTAGTAACATGGTGAGAAACAGTAACATTGGTTTAGTTTTTGATGAAACGTTGCAACAATCGTTTAGAGTTTGCCTCAAAATGAAATATGTACATTTAAATGCTAAACGGGTGAATATGACAAGATTTTGTAGATACAAATGTAGATCCAGCAAAGCACATGACAACATTTAACTGATGGTACATGTATGTAATTACTCATCAATGGGAAATAAATATATCTAGCTAAATTTTACTTTCGTTTCAGTTTTAGTAGGAAACATAGAGCAGATATTTCACTATGTAGCCCTTACAAGTCATACAGTTGCTGCAAATTGCATTATAAAATTTGTATTTCCCGTAAAACATACATTTCTTCACGAAACACGTAATTCAGTACACTTTCCTGTGGAGTGAGGTCACATGATAAAATTGCAGGTGATAGTTTGCAACACGACATAGTTGAGACTTGACTTACGTTGGAACGTTGGAAAGGTGGCAGGGGAGCGGTTTCGCAGTTTGGCCCCTGTCGATTTTCTGTATAAACAGGACAGGATAGATATAAAGGCATATCTATCTTACTGGTTATTTATCATTATTAATTCTTTAATATATCTGGGGAATGAGGAACGGTTAATGATTCTACATGGCGGGTGTTTTAAAATTCCTAGCTCCGTACTTCCGGTTGAGGCTAAAACATAAACATCAGAACAAAAAGTCGGCCAGACGCTCGGCTGTTATCCATCCACTTTTTTAAAGTGAAAATTAGGGAAATAAAGTGGTGGTTGGGAGACACATTCCACACCACCTGGGTATGCATCTATGTTCGCACTATACATAAATGCTACGAAATTGGATTTAAAAATACAAAATGGATGAATGGCAGAGTTCAAAGTGAGGCCCGGTTAGGCTAATTTTGGTCTATAAAATTTGGGTGATTTGGCCAATTTGCACTACATCTGGCACGGAAAGCGACAGGTGCATAGGACCGGAGAGTTGTCTTTATGTAGTCTATAGTATCTGCAATAGTCCATAGTAGTTTCAAAGAGAAATAAGCAAAACCAAGATTTCTATGGATATTTCAACACTGGTACCCACACGTCAATGTGGAATTCGCAAATCTGCACTCCCCTGCCACCGAACGTACCTCTCCCGGAGTGATACTGAAGAAATGTGACCGGTACACAATGGAAGATAAGTTACCACATGTATAATATCACATTTAACGAAATGTGTGTTTTAGGTATGAAATGCGCGATTGAAATGGGTTAGTATTTTCCCCCTTCATGACCATGGTTCTTGTAGTATACCTAGGGGTAGTGTATAACATGTACAGAGGCATTTTTATTCTGGTCTGGTGCCAGTGTGATGAACGAAGTTAAAACTTAGCTAATGGATGGTGGTGGAACAAAACCACCAAGACTAAACTCAAACTCACCTTTTGTTTGCTTTTGTTATCGATCTCAATTACGTATCTGACTAATGCATTATTTGCTCTTCGTTTGATTTGCTAAAAAGACTGGTGCAAAAACTCGTATCGCCAGTGTGTTAACTTACACGTCAATTTTGATGTCAGTAGTAGGCTTGTTCGAGTACTGGGTTCAGAAACCTAATATTATGTTTTGACAAATCTGTCATCATTAGGATAATAAGTCTGACAGCGCACTGGAATAAACGAGTCTCTCATTGCTACGTTTTAAATAATAAAAACAAACAATAGGAAACAGTTCTTAGTTTAAATTCAAATGTCAAAAATTCTATTTACCATCTTAAGTTATTCTTCGATTCGATTGTATGGTCAATTTTATGTAGATATCAGCTTTTCAGATATCAGTTGGTCAGATACCAACTTGTTAGATATCAACTAGTAAGATACCAGCTTGTTAGATATCCACTAGTAAGATACCAACTTGTCGGATATCAACTTGTCAGATATCTGCTAATCAGGTACTAGCTTCTTAGACGTCAACTTGTCAGATATCAGCTTGCTAGATGTCAGCTTGTTACATACTAGCTTCTTTATGCCTAAATACAAAGAAATATCCTTGTAGATGGTTTTTATCTACATATTTGTTCAACAATCCCATGAAGGTAGAATCAGCTTCCGAAAGTTAAGTATATGAAATTCACTGCTTTTGTCACTTGTCTCAGGCAAGGAACAATAGTAGTCTTATTTCATATTTACCACCTTTTAGTATTATTAGTATACCCTGCTTTATTTTTGACCCATTGGACTTCAAGATGTACCAGCGTAAATACAAAATTATCTTGAGGCCGCATGTCAAACACCAAAATTGACCTGTACTCAAACCCTTGCGTTGTCACCGGCGTTAACAACTCAAATGAACAACTATTGATAAACGTACTACAATATCTATACAAGTTTTGAAAGGTCAACTTCGTAGTAAGTATGTTTCTCAAGTGTCCTTTCAGTGACCTTATTACCCATTGACACCGATAGATAATTTATCTTGCCTCAACATGAACATATTCGTTCTAGATATAAAGAAAAATACGTTTAATTAATCTAAAAGTATTTCCGTTTAACAAATTTTCTCTATTTTGCACCAGAAAACATGTTTCTCGCTTAAAACACGTCCAACCTACTAATGAAAGAAATAACAAGATTCCTCCCTAGTTTATATTTATATCGAAAAAAAATCATTAAATCATTTCAAGATACATTTTAATCAAATGAACAAATATCAACCAATAACCTGCATGCCAACGCCACCATTGTCGCTCGTTCCCCTGTAATAAAAGAGATATATCTCACTTAATTTTCTTACTTTCCGTCTTTTCTTTTATCTTATTTGATATAAGGTCCAAAAGAAGATTTATATTCTCCCCAATACACTTCAAATGTCAAATACACCCTAATCATCCTAATATATACAGTGAAGTGAAAGATATGAATTAAAATAATGTATTATGAACAAATTGATTCTTAGGAAAATCAAGAACTGTGTAGAGAATAATGAATATATTTTTTTATAAATGTATATAACAGTAATTTTTCGTGATACTTACAATGTCTGAGAACCCATGAGTGCGAAGAATGAATAGTTTACACCTATGAATGATATTGTGGATGGTGGTGGTCCGAGAAATGGAATGCACAAATCAGGAAATAAGGAAACGAACAGCCATAACAGTACTCTCCCCACTGAAGCTATCCTACCCCTATTGACGGATATTAGTGCTTAAAGATTTACATGGTACGCACAGACGGGCTGCATAAAGAAGTTCAAACCCCCTGGTTAATGGTGCCATCACTAATTTGTTAAAGAAAAAAGGAAACAATATTATACACTACCCCATGAGGGTACAGTACCCATGGAGCCTGTACCAACAAGTATAGAAAATATGTAAATGGAATTTTATTAATAGGGGAGTTCATTCCACATCCTGGGACCACCAACCGGGAATGACCTGAAAAATTACTAACTGAACAGCGAACAGTGCAGACCATGATCTGTCTGCACAGACGTGCAGGCAGATTTTGGTCTGCACTGGCCGCAAAGGCAGAATCACTTGCCACCAGCAGGCTAAAGGTAATAAACGTCCATGATTGTGATGTATTGGTTAGGCGATTCGTGATATTACAAGATGACGACTTGACCTTCGATTGAATAATTGGTAGCCTGATTCTGCTTTCACTATTTTACGTTATGATAATCCTTATAATCCTTACTTATTTACCAACTTTCCCTCAAATAAATGGTTGCAATTGGTTACTTTTATCTTTATCAAATAAGAGGAATTGAAATCATGGTATATGGTGGTTTATTTATGCCATTTCGTTATTTCGTTCTGTTGTTATGGCGCTCGAGAAACGTCGCCCGCCAAATGTCGCACCGACAAACGTCGCCCTCCAAATGTCGCGCCGCCGAATGTCGCTGTGACAGAACGAAATAACGAAATGGCACAAATTAGCCACCATATACCTTGGTGGCAATGACTCTTATTTGTTTGGTAACCTGGCATTACTTACTTTTTCTCACATAAAGGGTAGCCAACTCTTTGCTTGCATACTCCGTCGTGCCAGTTGAAATCGTAAGCACCATTCAACGCCATACAATCTTCTTTGTTGTCCGGCTTATTATTGGGTTGGCTGCAATGGAAATAATATTTTTTTTGAGCCGTGATGCGTTTATAAGGTCCATCTTGCTGTAGTAATCACTGTTCACTATTTACAGTAAATGTAATATCCAAGAACCCGAATACCTATTCATAATTTGTATCAAACCTTTATTTATAGAAATCCTAAAAACTGACTTGTTATTTATAGATCTACCATACTAATATCTAGTTCATCATTTACACCAAACCTAAAATCCCATTTATTATTCCAACATTATTTGCAACAAACTAATATCCCAGTATTATTTATACCAAACCTAAAATCCCATTAATTATTCCAACATTATTTGCAACAAACTAATATCCCAGTATTATTTACACCAAACCTAAAATCCCATTTATTATTCCAACATTATTTGCAACAAACTAATATCCCAGTATTATTTACACCAAACCTAAAATCCCATTTATTATTCCAACATTATTTGCAACAAACTAATATCCCAGTATTATTTACACCAAACCTAAAACCTCATTTATTATTCCAACATTATTTGCAACAAACTAATATCCCAGTATTATTTATACCAAACCTAAAATCTCATTTATTATTCCAACATTATTTGCAACAAACTAATATCCCAGTATTATTTACACCAAACCTAAAATCCCATTTATTATTCCAACATTATTTGCAACAAACTAATATCCCAGTATTATTTACACCAAACCTAAAATCCCATTTATTATTCCAACATTATTTGCAACAAACTAATATCCCAGTATTATTTATAACAAACCTTATATCTCATTCATTACTTATTATAATAAACCAAATCTAAAATCACATTTATTATTGATAACAAAGCTAAAAACCAATTCACTATACCAAACCAATCCCATTCATTATTTACGCAAAAATAAATATCTCATTATATTTCACAAAAAGCTTAATATTCCATTCATTATTCATACCAAATCTAACACCCCATTTATTATTTATACCAAACCTAACATCCCATTCTGTATAAGTAAGCTCCTCGTCCGTTGATACCCATTTCCAGATTCCGTCTATGTCAGTATCACTGGCCCCTAACCAAAACGCGGTTACGTTTCTGCTCCCAGAATCTGTCAGAAAATCAATTGCATGAATTAATAGATCTAGTTTACTTATTAAAGTATCACAAATGATGACACAGCAATGTATATATAATATACAAATTCGCCTCAAAATTTAAGTACATAGCGTTTTTCGCATACTTCTGTAAGACTGAGGAATGTATTAGAGGTAAAATTCACACAACATTTTTATTTTACATATATATAGTATAAACCTTAGGCTGTTTTAAAGTGAGCTTCAGTTCAATAAATCATACATTTGTAGACCACTGCCTCTTTGATGTTTTTGAGTTTCATCTCCTTATACCAGGGTTTGTTAAAAAATAATGTAGACTTCCGCAGTCAAATCCTATGCATCCTAATGTTATTGGTTTATTAGAAATTACGCCGAAGTGACACAAACTATTTGCAGATGACTATGAATTGCAAACAAATAGCAAAGTATCAACTATATCCTACACCCCCCACCAAAAAAAAAAAAAAAAAAAAAAAAAAAAGAATCAAAAATAAAATTATGGTTTGGAGATCAGATACGAAGGATTATATATCAAGAGGGCACGTGATATAATAATACGCATCTAAACGACAATGTTTTTATTCAAGAGCAAATCACTGTTTGAGATATATTATTTCGATTCTAACACGTTATCAATATTTATTATCATGACGCCCTTGAAGACATTCAGCAAATATTTGCCTGTTTTGTATGGGTTTCTTTTTCGGCACACCGCTATTTGACATTTGTCGCAATGACGTAATGATAACTGTAACGTACATCAAGTAGTGAACTGTTGTATAATAACACCAATTTTCTTCTTTGTTAATAGGAAAACAAATCGGGTCGAGTGATAGTGTACGCTAACGTCAATCCATGACGCCACGGATACAAACAGACTACTTGCGAGTTCCTGTTTAAGATGTCGGGTATTTGTAATACTATTTGCATAATTCAAAATGAACAATTAATTATAACTCATGCATAGTTTATCTAATTTCTAAAAGTAAATGAAAAATATTAATTAATGCAAGTTAATGAAATTATCCTACTGAAGTCACGACGCCGGTTACGTTCTTTGAATGTGATCATCATGTATTGGCTTAATGCTAGTGGCTGATTTCGGGAAGGCATAATTTTTGACAGTCACATTTGCAGTGAAGTAAGAGGAAAGACTGCGCATCATGATTGTTATTTCTTGTTTCTTTCATTAAAGTATAAAAGCTTGTAAAAAAAAGTCTACTTTATTTAGAACAGCCCTTGTATACAAAAATATTGTTCACATACAATTTGTGATCAGAGATTATTTCAATTTTGAAATTTTAAAATTTTAAAAATCCATCTTTTAGAAGCGTACCCTGTGCTTTATCATACGGGATATAATTTCTAACTCAATCTGGTTTAGTCATAGAGGATTTCAGTGAACGTAACTAATAAAGTCATTTAGATGAGACATCGTTATCATAAAATAAATAAAAATGTTGCCGCATTTTACTATCGTAATTCAAATTTGTTCTTAGAATCTAAGATATCAGCGACACGGCCTATCAAGACCAGATTTTTACAGAGACGTTGTTAACAATCTACGTAAGATATTTAGTCATGAAAATGTTCCAGTTATGTGTTTGTTTAAGTTAAAAACATGTTATTCAAATATATTATTATATTATGACACGCCTGTTTGTGACAGACCGCGTGTTTGGTGTTCAATCCGTTTACATTTGGACAGAACAGATGGAATACTCCAGTATAGGCGTTCTTAAAGCCCAACGGGACTGGTCTGCCTTTGATACTTGTCTTCTGGCATATCAAATTCTTCATGCCTTGATGCCGTGTCTTCTGCGAAGGCTTTGAGTACATGCGAAAATGGTTCGTTTCATATTTCATACTAGTATTTGTGTACCTTCCGTTACTGTAACGCGTGTAGGTAATTCACCTGGTGGGGAAAACTTTTATTTAAATTGACTTGTAATTTAAGAACACGGCAGGAATTAAAGTGGCTGTAGATGCATTATTAATATGTTTAAACTCCACCGTGATGTTTTGCTTCTAATTGTTTCAATACTACCCCCGCACGATAAGTTAAACAACAGCATGTTTATATTATTGTTTGATTGCTATGGTTGTCATGCATCGTTGAACTCAAAAAGGTTGTTAATTATAGAAGTTAAATGCATACTTTAATGTTTTACAAAAGTATTTTCTGTATTGAAACGCTTTAATGAAGAAAATCATAATTATCAAACATGTTATCGTTTGTCGTCACACTGTGTTTTGGTTTTGTTTTTATTTTGGCTTTGTTGTTTTACTGTTTTATTTGCCTAAATATTGTGTGCATATTTTCATAGTGTACACATCCGTATGCACACTGCTATAAGGTTTCACTGTCAAGAGAGCGGGGTGGAGGAGAGAGATTCCCTTCCTATTAGATATTTGTTTCGGATATATCCGTTCAATTCTATTATAAATTGAATTGTTTTACCTATTGTGACGAAGGTTTGTAGAAATGTGTACATTTTGAGCAGATAATCGAGTAACAGTAAAGGTTGTTATATTTAGTGACATCAATTGCATTAAAAACAAATCGTCCTCCTAATGTTCTTAAAATACAGCCAAGGATTATCAAATGTAAAGTACCGCGTTTGAAAAGTTTCCTGGCGAAGAATTTCAAGAATTTGCTCTCATACTCCGTTTCAACAGTAACCAGGTCGCTGTTCTTGAGTCTGCAAATTGACTGCAAAGTACACTGAGAAATGAGTCTTGCAAAAAAATAACAACTGAGGAAAATATACAATAAATTTTATTGAAAACAAATCAATATTTTAAAGTATGATAACGTTGAACTGGTGTATTAGTTATGTTACCGCTACCAATAACGGCATCTTATTTATACATCGATACACTTTGCATATAACCAAATATTTGTTGTCTGAATTAGTTCAACATCATTCACTCTAAAGACAAATACATATGTTGACAAAAAAGACTTTATTTTCCTAAATTTGCAGTTGGATTCCCAGCATATTCATAACAAAGCGAAAATTAATGGAAATTCAGACAGTGTGCTTAGTGGATGTTGTTACAATGTAGACACAGTGGTCCAATGGTACAACGCTTGACTACGAAATCTGCAGTCGTGAGTTTAAGCCCCCGCTCATTCAACTAAAAACTTCCATTGAGTAAAAGAGTTCCCCGTGTATGGGTGCTTTACATCTGGTACGTTAAACCCAGAGAAGCGTCTGGGATGTCTGCGTCTTCTGTACTTTGCAATTTTCTCAAACTAAAATTACTGATATATTTACCCATATGATAGGTATGTACGCGCATGCGTGCGTATGTCTAAGCTTATTATAAATCGCCTCCGATTATAAAACAAACGAGCTACTACTCCAGAAGATTGTTGGATAATAGTGCATGATACAGGAACCCTTCCCATTCCAGAAGCTTCCCTGATTCTTTAGCGCGCATTTGTGAAGCAACCAAACACGATATTCTAATTCGAACGTTAGCATTTTGAAATGGAGGTGGGTGTGGGGAATCCCTTGTTTTGCAGTCTGATATTACTGTATCTGCTCTTTTACTTGCGGGCTGATGTTTTCCAGAAATGATACACTTAAAACACAAAAAAATCTCGCTATTGAATTAATGTAACAGAATCATAATATTGTTTTCGAAAAGGTCACGTTGAATCCTAACACTGGGAATAAGTTTACAGACAGAAAAACTGAGCACCTACCACTGCCTCAGCCCAGTCGACTTTATCCTCATCGTAAAATTGGTAGCAAGAACCTTTAAATGGTAACCAGCTATCAGGGCAACATGTTGATGACGCTAAAACACGTATAAAAATGTATGATGCATGACAAAACAAACGTATTATTCAAATAAATGAGACAATGTACACCGTTATGGAATAAAATGTTATAGCTCCCTTACAGAATGGTTTTAAAATATTTTTCGTCGACATTCTTCGAGATTTTGTCCATCAAATTTGCTCGCTCCCGATGCCAATTGTTGCAAATGTGATATGACTTTTAAATACTGTATGCAAATCAAATGTATAAGATACCTTTCGTTGTATGGATCGCTGTGAAAGTGAGGATACCGAACAACACGGACACCACCATGTTTGTCTCTTTATAATGAAACCCTGGAGAACAAGATAAGGGAATACAATTTGACCTATTTTTGTTTAAATACCTTATCAACATTTATACATTCCTGTTGTCCAAGTCATATATACTCACAAACACATGTACATGTATACGGTTGTTTTGGTTTTCTTTTTACACATGCAGTGATCTTAGATTACCATTACGCAAACAAGAGAATCACTCATCGCATATAAATCATATTTAAAATGTCCAGTAAAATCATTATGGGTTATTTCTTCTAATATTTTAAGTTCAGGTGTGCATTTTGTGTACATATCGGTCATGTTCAGGTCCATGGTGGTGTATTTAAGGTACTTAAGTCTTTATACACAATAAACCGCCTTAAACACGGTGCCCACTTATGTTGTTTGTTTTGTTTCTTCGTTTGCCCGATTCTTTTTATTTTATCTTTTGAGTTTTGTTTACATATCTGGTATGTACACACCAGTAAATTCACGACTGCAGGGTTTCAGTTTTGAGGCCTCTGCGTTCTTTAAATTGTCATTATGTTCAAATACAACGTTATATTTGCATAAGCTTAGTTTTAGACTTCTGTTACAGAGTGTACCAAGGTTGTTGGATTACTTGTGTGCGTTGTTCTCGTAGTCTATTTGTGTTACACTGTGGATGTGTTATTTTGTACATAAAAGTACTAACCCACGCATTTTAAGCGAAAAATAATTTCTCCCAAGAATCCTTAAAAGTGAGTACTCTGAAAGTGACTAGTGGTACAAACTTTTATTGAGATAAGATTTTTGCAAGTTATTCCTATAAAAATAAACAAAAATATTGTGAAGAAGGTAGTAAACCGTTGCCACGCTTTTGAAATAATGCGAAAAATTTATATTCTCCTTGCATTTTTACCAATATCTAACTTTTATTTTTACCCACTTTATCATTTTTCAGTGTCACATATACACTCTATGCCAAACTTGGTGAAAATGAATGTTGAAAACTTCAACCTAAAATGTGGGCGAGTAGCTCTAAAATTCATGTCGACATTGATACAGTACTGCCGTACAGTTAAAACGTAACTTATTTGATATCTGTCCTTGTTTTTATGTGAAATGATTCAGTCATACCTAAATCTAAAACAATTATAATTATAATTATAATTATAATTATATATATATAATATATATATAGCACAAACACTAGAAACTGAAAAATGTGCTCATTATATAATATAGCCTACAATACTATAATATAGGTTCACATTCAGTTGTCATACTAATTCTAAAATGTTTCTATATAGTTTTCAAGACAACGGAAATATCTATATAATTTATTATGCCTTCTATCGTTTGTGTTGTCCATTTGTCGTTTTATATCATGCCGTTGAGGACGTCATCATCAAAATGATCCGCAATATGTTCTCTTCTGGCTATATCTCGGTCTTCTATTCCACGCATGTTTTCATCATCTGTAAATATATACAGTATGATTATGCTATATATCCTTAGGACGGCCAGCACATATTTATGCAATCTCGCCAGGCATATAATTATATGTTTCTGATAACACAGAAAATGACGTCACTCGACCTTCAGCTATTTCCGGAAGTAAAGAAAATGAAAGTAGAAATGCTAAACTTGAAAACGAAAGCCGTATTTTGATTCGTAGATAGTCAGGGGTCATGCGCATGGGTCACCCCGTCTAAATGTATGCGCGTGGACTTTTTTTTTGTTTTTTGCTATTGGGGAGTAAATTTTCAGCACTTTCTAACGAATTGAAATTACCTGGGCTTTAGTATGGCATGTCAGCTTTTCATCTATGAAAATATATTTGAGTTCGGGATAAACACAAATCCCACAGGAGTCCGTAACGGACCAAGGGTAGACTACATTGATAATTTTGGAACTTCATCAAATCGCTCAAAAGGTCGTGTTTGATGTTGTCTGAGAGTGTCAGTATATGCCTCGGATGTAAGATATAACCGTATTTAAGAGCTGCAGACCTAGACATTTCAGAAATATTTTCAAAGTAAATTTCATGTAATAGATGTTGATTCTATGGAAGCGTGAAAGGGCCATCAGACGCTAATACGTTTTATTACGTTAAGGCTGCGGAAAGGATATTGTATATGATCGCTGATTTTTGCATAGGCGTTGAATGTGTGGAGTTGGCGTGTTCGCGAAAACTACGGCGTTGCCACAAAAAAAGACGCCATATTACCAACCAGGAAATATATGGTATAACAGATGACGCCCTCTGCATGTACATGTACACAGAGATAAAAGCTTAACGTTAAAAACCGCATGTACGTTTATATGAGCTTACGATGCAACTCAAGTTAATCTTTCCATACGGATAAGGTACTTTATAGGACTGGGACGATTACTCGGTTAATCGGATCCGATTCGATGACTAAGTGAAACCGGTTTCAATTTTGCAAAACCGCTAATCGCTCTCAAACAGTAAGCATCACGAATTGTACTTTATCTTTATACATTTCTTTGACCGGCACATACTATATAATAGACCCGCAGTATATTTCCGCTTAAACACATCAACTTGAACATAATCAATAGTCTCGGATTTGCCTGTCGTTATATATCTAAAATAAAACACACCAAAATATGACTTATAAATTACCACACTGCTTGCAAACGATAAAGTTCGTAAGTTCCTGATGAAGTCAGCTGCTGGAAGTACCTTGATACGGTCGTCAGGAAAGAACACAGCATTTTCAAATATGGCGGCCGGTTCGATTCGATTTCATGCAACTGATTACAACCGGTTTCAAAATTTTGAAATCGTCCCAGCCCTAGTACTTTATCCCTTTTAATGACACTCAGATGCGTATGTTTTTACCAGACAAATTAAAAGACGAAATTCATGATATAAATAAAGGATTAACACTGTGATGCTTCCAGGCAATCGAAGAGTGAACACTCGTCTGTAGACCGTATACCTTCAGGTGATTATTCCCTCAGGGCATATTTTCGCATTCTGTAGGGGTAACATCAAAGTCTTCGTGTCCTAATATGCATGGTAAACGACCATTTTTGTAGGATCGATTTTACATGTATTGGTTCACATATAGGTGGCGTCATACATGCTACGTCATCATGTTGATACAAGCTATGTAGACTATATAAGTAAGGGCCAACCAGGGCTAAAGCAAAGGTAGGAAACTTTCTTACTTTGAGTTTCCAAAGAAAGTAGTAAGCATCAAAGGTAATTATGCTGATACTGAAATTTCACACAGTGGTCATATGCTGTGACGTTATCATTACGTGAGGCGCCACTTCCGATCGATTGACGTCAACGTATATATATAATTAGCCAGATAGTTAAATGTAAATAATTAAAACGCGCAACTGCTCATTCGTGAAAATCGTAAAAAATTGTATCATTTTGCCTGTAATACACAGCATTACCTTTTAATTGTTTTTGCCGGCCATCACTTTTGTTGCTTTTTCCTTTCTGTCTATGATTGCGATCACTCTTTCCATACTTTTCGTCAGTCAGTAAATGATCACATTTCTTAGGGTTATCTCTTACTTTACATAGCAGCTTTAACAACTTTGTTCTCCTGTAAATACACCAAATATTATTGCATCTTACAGCAGCTAGTCATTGAAGAAAACGCGGCAGCTGAGTAGATAAATATTAAACACGTTAATTACTTAACATTGATAGGGATGAACACATTTATCTTTCCTATAATAATCTGTCATTCAATAGAATGCTTATTTGTTCTAAATTATAATAATCTGTCACTGATTGTAGATGAAGATACGGATATCCGATTCGAGGGTAACAGTTTTGGCGGTAACGAGGCTCTGTCGAGTTACCGCCAAAATAGGTACCCGAGAGGAGGATATTCCCATCTGCATTTACAATTAGTGACAGATTATTTTCCTTGCATACCTTATTCAACGAATTATAGAATAAAAAACGAGATACTTTCTTTGTACATAGCACTTTTTCATACAGTAGCGTATTTAAACAAAGCATGAGAAATGAATGTCCGTAAACAAATGTGACGTCAAGACGTTTCAGCGACGCACAACAACAAAGTTCCGGTTCAGCTTTGTCATTTGTAGCGTAACGTTATGATTTTTCCTTAAACTAACTTATTTTGAATCGAGAAATTTACAATATGGAACGGACAGCAACTATCAATGTATTTGATTTTTATCGTATTTTATATAACCAATATATAAAAGTGCACGAGTCATAAGTTGTCATTAACATCAGTAGAGCCATCAGAAGAGTTTTGCCGGCATGGGTAAAATCACCGTAAACGCCAGTCAGGGTGTCAAACGCACGTGATTTTTCCGTATCACACACACACGGGAAAAATAACTTGATTTAGGTAACATTTTTTCTTATATCATTATTATCACTCGACGAATTTTAATAAGATAAAAACCGTTAAAGACAATGAGTACTTTCCTCTGCAAAAAGCGTCTGTCACACATTCTCAATACTTTTCTCAAAGATTTCAGTATGTAAATTACCCATGCATTTCGTCCATGAAAAAAACAAATTTGCGCAAAGTGTTTGAGAACGGTATTGAGAATATCAATACGTGGAAAGCACTCGTTTCCCTGTTTTCGGTGTCTTTTTAATGAAATCAAAATTAGTCAATTAGTTTGGAATTTGTAAGCAATAATACTACCTGAATCGAGCGATTTCTCCGTGTGTATGATACCGAAATGTCACGTGGGTGGGCCACCCTGTAATTGGTTCATTCATATCCAATACTACGAGTATTTATATTCATTTGCTGAATTACCACGTTTTCCTGTAACATGAACAGAAGTTGTTATTTGTTATATTTTGGTATAGAAAAATGAATGTATGAGCTTTGTTACTGTTTTATTGATATCAGTTTACAGTAACTTTTACACGAAGAGAGGTTTATTAAACATGTGTATTTGTAATGCCCCTGTAATAGATGCATGGTCTGTCGTATTGCTTCGGCACCGGATTTAGATGAAATGCTGTCTCGTTTGCCTGACATAAACGGTCTTATTAACATTAATATACACGTCGTTATTAAAAGTTTATTCCATACAATCCGTCAAGTGCAATACCGTATTTAGTTTTGAACGACGCAACAACTTTGACTCGAGTCACTATGTTAACTAAGCGACTGTAATACCACTGGGTAGACTAATAAATATATCCGCATGAAAATAGCATCAGTGTACGTTCTGTATGCGTTTAAAAGGCGGAATCATGTTTGTCTGATTGTTTTTCATTAAATAGATATTAAAAGTGTCCTGTTGATATACTTCGACCTTGTACTCATCCTATTTATTTTAATTCGAATAGACCTTTTCATATTGTACAGAACAATGTCAAATAACTTAATATTATTGGACAAAGTCAAATGCCGTATTGACGGGTCATTGTAGAGCTGTCAAATAATAATCATGTTGATAGTACAATGATTTGGGTAAAACCATCATTGAATTGGATTGGATATTGTTAACGAAACAAAAAATATTGCCAATATTTAGAAAGTAAAATTTGAATTTAATTTTGGCTCTCATTGAGGCGTTCCTTTTTAAAATGGCGACCAACCTATGTCCCTTTTCAACATCTCCGTGTCTCCAAGGTGGCTTTTTACACGCCACTATCACAGCACAGACCACAAGTAGTGTAAGTATACGCAAGTCCATGTCAGTCTCCTGTTAGTGCAGAAAAGAGAAAAGTAGCATCAAGTTTTTCATGTTCCTGCTAGCTACTTAAGAAATAATAAATGGAGAACCCTTAGACGACGTTGGACAATTGCTCCTAGTTTCAACAATATATAGTATGAATGATAAATGCGCTATCCAATTCTGCGCGACGTCGATGCTGGTGTTGCGCATCAAAATATTGAGGTAGAAGACTTTTTGTTTTCGTTGATAATGACACAATTACGAATGTTTTCGATAAAAGCAAAATGCTATTCGACATAAAAATGAATAAAGATTATATGTGTGAAATATCTGCTTTGTAATTTAAGAATCGGCTATGTTATCACGAAAAGTCATGAACAGTATCATGTAAAATGCGAATTTCTTGACTCGTGTGCCTACGTTATGGAAATGCGACGCTTCTGATGATCAAACACGTGCAATAAAGTCTTAAATATTACATATACTTGAATAAAATGTTGCTTTTAGTGAAAGAATAGGGTCGGGTATGGAGTTGCTTGTATAAATTATATAGTCAAATAGTCCTTTTTTAATCCCATTAGTTTTTACAATGTCATTTTCTTTTATTTTTTATCTATTTATTTATTTGTCTAAAAACTCGTTTGCAGCCAGTGTCCTTAGCAGTCTACGGCCAACGATTGACTTAAGTACACATAAAATTCACCCATTGGGCCGACGAAATACAATACCTATGTCATGTTTGCAACAGGATACAACCAATGCAGGTCACATTTGCCTCAAGGATGGTCTTAATCGACACAAGAGCAGGAAGCATCATGCTGGCTTTTTAGGTTTAACAATATTAGCAATCTGACTAAAGTACTTGATCTTCTAAACGAAGATCTGAGAACGACCCATTCACATTCGTCTTCTGTATATTTTGGGTTTCCAATATTGCTATTTTTATTTTCGCAAATCTATTTTTATTTGAACCAATCAGACGACTTGTTCGAATGTCAAAGAGTAAGAAAAATGTGCAGTCAAACCATGGCTGGAACCCGGGACCCCTCGCTTACAGAGCAAGTGACCTACCGACTGAGCTAAACGGCTGTCTGACACATTACGACATAAGAATTGTAAATATCAAAAATCAAGTCATTTTTCCGCATGAATCAGGGTGGGGGACAAATGATTTCTGATACGATGTTTTTTTTTTTATTTACAACGGAGACCATACACCTCGCCCGAGGATAAAACTCACAACCCTATGGTACGTATATCTGTGTTCTCTCTATTGTTGCTGTAACATATACGCGCGACCGGTGTAGAAACAGTTCAGCTGAAAGACATTTTGATTCTCGCATCAACAATCCTCTGACAGAAAATTGTCCGGACATGCAGGGAAACTTCACTAGCAGCACTCCTTAACTTTGAAATATTAGATTTGTGTTAATGCGGTCGACGGCATTAGGTCAATGTTATTCCAGAATTGCAAACGTTGCCACTTTGTTTGTCTGCTAGTTGTCTCATAGTTACGCAAATGAAATACAAAATGATAACCTCCTAGTTAAAAATGAAGAAATTATGCATGTTTTCCTCAATTATTCTGTTCTGTTCCTCATGACTTGCATTATAATTACTATAACATTTTGAGGTAAACTGTACGATTTGGTACGGACAGTGATACAATACGGGTATTTCATTATCTCCGATTGTGTTCAAATTATGGCCCCATTCTTCTCGAAATAATTTAGGCAATTATACCCGTTGAAAAAGTACCTATGCCATGCAGTCAAATACCTGACAGGAAAGTTTGACATTATAGTATATACGAACAATTTCGTTCCAGGGCCGCAAGCCCATCCCGGATGATTTTTTGTCGATTATGTCCCCATAAGCAGGACTTGAAGTAAAAACTGAAACTGTAATATTCGCTACTATATAACAGTTGGGTCATTAGAAGCGTCAGATGTCCTGAAATTAGGCACATGAGGTCAGAAACTGACACTTTTGTTGATTTTATACTTTTATACGCTTCGTGTTGCCGGAGTCTTTGTGATAATAGGGCCGAGTCATAAATTACAAACAAGACACGTATGACATTTCATCATATCTATGTTGAGAACATTTATACTGAGAAAAAAAAACTTCTTTACCACAATTTTGTCTTTTTTACGCGCAACACCAGTAACGTATTCCTGTCGGGAATTTGATCCGTGTTTAACAAGCTGCTTACTGAAAAGGTAACTCACCCAGGGCCTCCATTAAGAAAGTAATTGTTATTTTTTTTATTTTTTTTTTCTGTGTTCTGATACATGTTTGACGGCTGATACATGTTTGACGGGATATCCCGTCAAACATGTATCAGAATACAAAAAAAAAAAAAATAATAATAGGAAAATCACTTTTAGACGGTTAGATTTTTTTTAATGAAACAATTACTAGTAGTCACTATCACAATTTTATTTTCATGAAAAAATATTTGAATATCTTTTTAATACATGGATATATGATTTGTAAAGCAATGAAAAACCGTTTAAAGTACTAAATAATTTATAAATAGTGAAAATAGTTAACAAACTTACTGATCGTTTAAACCTCCCTTTAGTTGAAGTATGTAAACGGTTAAAGACAACTACTGTTTAAAAAGGGCAATTAGTTCACTGGACAACTAAAAAGTATCAAGAAAAATGTATGAAAACAGTCATGAAGTAGACAATTAAATAGTTATAATAATTACAGACGTTTATTTGACGTATATGCGTGAGTGGGAAATGCTTAAACTTTTAATGTAGCCATAAAATGAAACATTTTTATTGCTTTCTTTAAGTGGATTATGCTTATAAACTCAAAGGTGATCGCGTACCGATCAAAACTTATGGCGTATTTTTTTTCTGTTGGATCAGTTCATATATTTTCAAAAGACTTCATAAAGCTTTATACGTCATCATAATGTATATTTATTCACAAACATTCAAACAGGATGACAATAAATGTACACTTTGCGTAAGGTATAACACAATAGGTGAATATTTACTTCGGGCGTTGTAGCGTTTCCTAATGTTTTGAAACAGAGACCCCAGCTTCTAATTGATTGGTTCTGATCTCAAATTTGAAACTGGACAATGGCAAGGTTCCGTTCTACGGCTAATCTTTAAACACAATTTTATAACCTATATTATAAAAGAAATGAAATGATTTTTTTTCGGTGTTCATGCGAAATGAACGACAGAATAAGATCGGCAAATTAAACTTGAATCGTTCATGTTTAATTTGCCGATCCTATTCAGTCGTTCATTTCGCATGAACACCGAAAAAAATAGTTTTATTTCTTATATTTACATTATATTACCTTTCCATTTGTAAACAAGATAATTTTATAAATTGCACATATTTTGTGGCATTTAACATTAAAATTAGCTTCCCGGCCATTCTGTTTGGCAGACGGAACAACTGCGACGTCATCTAAGGAACGTTCTCCCTGACTATACGCGGACGTCGTCAAAACAGCGGTCGGTTATCACTAAGCAGCGATGACGTAATTTTCGCGCCTTTCCTTTTGCTGTGCATACGAAATGTACGTCATAATTTTCAGTGGAAAAGAATAGAGAGGGCGAATGTAAATATAAAGAGATCAAACACATGTCATGAAATTTTAGTTAATGTCCCTTTTACAAAGTACAAATTTAAAATGATTTGCAGATTCAGTTTTGACAAAAATGTGACCTATTTCTTTTAAAGTTTTGTAAGAAAGCGAGTATAACTGTTACCATTTACAGCACTAGCCGTATCTTTTTCGCGGTTGCCCTTTGGTAACTTTACAAAATGTTGTAAGGCACATAAAATATTTCATGCGGATACCCAGAAGCTTATCTGAAAATTAGTTTAAGTTTAATAATATTTTATTGCATTTAATATATACAATGGGATTGGGCACAAGTTATATCAACATTATTAAAACCCTCTCCCAGAAAATTAACAAAACAATGGCAACTGCAAGAAAATACATGTAGTTACAAAATCAAAAGTATACATTGCATAATTTAAATAAACAAAAAAAAAAAACAAAAAAAACGGTTGTCAATAATTACTGAAAGTAAAGGATTATTTATAGTGGGTGTGGACATTCTAGAAAACATCATACTCATATAATAATAAAGTATACAGTTTTCTTAAAAGCGTTTTGAACTCTTCAAAAAACGATGCACTGTTTGGAAGATATATGAGTTTTCCTCAAGAGAGAGAGTTTCACAACCGAACAATAACAAATCAAGTGATATATCATACATAGACAAACTTCTCATGAGAGTAAATCTTTCATCATCATACAAACAACATTCAAAGAAATAATGACAAGCATTTTCACAAGATTACCACATATGCACGACGGATCGTCTATAATATTGACTCTATATAAATCATAATTTAAACTACTACAATGATGTCTTAAACGTGTATGCCATATGTTACTTTTCCTTTCTCCAGTAAGATAAAATGGAGGTACATCATTTTTAACAGTATTAATAGAAGTTTTAAAGGAAGATAAGGTAGGTTTGCGTCTACAATCAATTTCTAAATTATTCCATAGCCTAATTGAAGACGGTATAAAGGATTTATTACTTAATGTCAGTCTGTTATTCGGTAAAATATAATCTTCGCTATTTCTTAAGGGATAAGCAACAGAATCCCTTACTTGACTAGGGAGTAATTCTATTAAATAGGTGGGTACAAGGTTGTTATGCATCTTATAGAAAGTACAAAGTTTACGCTTTTCTCGTCTAATAGAAAGTGGCTCAAAGCCTGATTCAAAACAAAGTGCATCTTTACTACAAAATATTGGCAAACCACATGCAATTCTAGCCATTTCTAACTGAACTGATTCTAGTAAGTTATTACTTTCGAGAGAGCAGCCATCCCATACCTCTGAAGCATACTCTAAAACCGGAAGAATAAAACAATTATACAATCTAAGAAGAGTTTTTCTATTCAAAATATATTTTAACTTTCTTAAGACACCCACTTTCTTCATGCAAGATGTATAGATATTTTCAACATGACAAGCCCACTTTGCATCGGATGAGATTGTGACTCCAAGATGTTTGTGATGGTCTGTTGCGCTAAGTTCAACATTGCCAAATTTGAGCGAAATATTTTGTCTTTGCATGGAATTTGTTATGAACAACATTTCTGTTTTATTAGGATTAAAATTTGTCAACCAGCTGTCTGACCATATTTTAAGTTTCTGTAAATCTGAATTAATATTTTCTTGAATATCAACTGATGAAATGGAAGAGTAAGACAAGGAAGTATCGTCAGCAAACAACCTAGTTAGACTTTGGATATCATCAGCAATATCATTCATGAAAATTAAAAACAAAAGAGGTCCAAGCACTGATCCTTGAGGGACTCCAGCATTTATTTTACCTACGGGTGATGTCATATTATTTAGTAATACACATTGCTCCCTATTAGAAATATAATCACGTAACCAGTTAAATAAATTTCCACTGAGTCCATATGCTTTCAGTTTTGTCATTAATCCACGATGCCAAACTCTATCAAAAGCCTTTGATATGTCACAAAATATTAAACATGTATGTTCTCTCTTTTCAAGAGACTGACAAATATTATCATAAATTTCAATAAGCTGATATACTGTGCTGTGAGATGGCATAAATCCTGACTGGTATTTGTAAAATAAATCGTTTCTTACAAAATAATTGTGTAAATGTTTGAATATTACTCTTTCAAACACTTTTCCAACGCAAGATAGAAGTGAAATTGGCCGGTAATTGGTAACATCATGTCTATCGCCTTTTTTGTAAAGAGGTAAAACTATAGATTCTTTCCACTGTTTTGGAAACATTTGTGTTTGTAATGAAAAATTGAACAATATCTTAAGGGGTTTGCATACTGTAAATTTAGTGCCTCTTAACATTTGGTGACTAATCGTATCCTTTCCTGAGGCCTTTCCTAGCTTTAAGTTTTTCAAAACATCACATATTTCCTCAGATGAAACATTTAAATCACTAAATGTAGCATTTGTTCTCTTTTCAAAAACTGGAACATTTTTATCATTATCGTTAATAGTAGATATAGAACAAAAATAATTGTTTAACAATGATGCTTTACACTTATCATCAACTATTACCTCTGAACTGTTGCTGTCAATTAGAGGAGGTATACGGCCTGTTTTACCAGAGGTTTTTGTTAATTTACCTATAAGTTTCCAATATGACTTTGGATCATTTGTCATAAAATTGTCAATAATTCCGTTAACATTTTCAAAAAAGTTTTGTCTAGCATACTGTTTCATATTGTTTACTTTATTTCTCTGATTTTTAAAAATAAGAATGTCATTTGGTGATTGAGAATGTCTGGCTTTTTTATGGAGTTTATTTCGCAAATGTATTTCTTTCCTCAGTTCAGAGGTCATCCATGGTTTATCATTTGGTCTAATTGTTACAAATTTTGTTGGTATGCATAATCGGGCAAAACTTAAGAATTTCTCCGTAAATTTTTGACAAGCTATATCAATATTACTATCTTGGAAGAGCAGATACGTGTGCCAATCAAATGCTTCAATTAATCTGTTAAATTCGTCAAAATCAGCGTGTTTATATAGCCAAACTTCTCTTTTATATGTGGTAGATAATGAAATGGGTATATCAACATATGCTAAACATGCATAATGGTCACTATAGCATAAGTTTGTTTTTATAACTGAGGCTTCGTTACATAAACATGAATCAGTTAACAAAATAGGATCTAACAAACTATTACGAGTATTACAGACACGTGTAGGTTCAGTAATAACATTTCGTAAATTATAACGTAACATGATATCAGTAAGAATATGAAATCTTGGAACATCTAATAAATCAACATTGATATCACCAACCACAACTATATTGTTACTAACATCTAAAGCTTTTTCAAATGAGTATTGTAAATTATACCAGAAGTTATCAGGACTATTTGGTGGTCTATATATATTACATATTAGAAGAGTAAAATGTTTAATCTTTAATTCGACCCATATCACTTCACCTCCCAGGAATTCTAGATCTTCCCTCCTTCGGCTTTTTAACAACTCAGAGACATACACTAAAACTCCGCCTCCGGCAAAAGATCTATCTTTCCTGAACGGCTGGAAAAATCCAGATATTTCTAAGTCTACGTTTAGAACTGTTTCGTCTAAATGCGTTTCAGTAATACAAATGTAGTTGTATTCACCTGCTATATCCTCCAAATAGTCTAGTTTATTCCTTACACTTCTAGCATTCCAATGAAAAATTGACATAAGATTTAACGGCCCAGGATTAGTTTCAATATCCATGTGTTGCGCTAAGATTATTAATATTATAAAGTGAAAATCGGCATTTTGCATTTGAGAACATTGAAAGCATTTCAAACATTTCATTGTTTTATGCATTAAAGCACGCAATTGAAATAACAAGTAGAGAAGAGGTATGTTTATTTCTATGACGGAACAGTTTCTCTTGAGGAAACCACTACAATATGCTTTGCAATAGAAATGACCGATTGCAACTCGATGGCACATAGCTAATTCAAACATTTAGATAAATATTAACCATTATCAAATACAAAGCCATAGTTCACCGAGATTTTGCGCATCGGCGTTCCATTGAAGCGTACATCGTAAAAACATCCAAGTTCAAAAATGCAAATGTTTGTCCACAACAATAAAAATAAAAGAAGAAGATGTACGTACATGAGCGATACTGCTTTTCCGATTGGAAATTTGGGGTTGAAAACATAATGTAATCAAAAGTAATATGTACATTATAACAGCCTATTACAATTTTTCGTCAATCTATAACATATGTTCGTTAGTATGTAATACAAAACGACGACTACAATAGTTAAAATACTAATGAAGTCCAGAAGCTAGCTACATCACTCACTTTTCCGATCACATAATCATCACAATCGAAAATTAGTGTGCGTGTTACCTAACGATTCCGGTTTTGCAATGAATCTTACATGGATTGCGAATCTTACATGGATCGCTAACATTACCAATGTTACAAATCTAATAAACATTCAGTATTCTGTCAAAAAAGAGTAAAGACATTGTAGAAATTTAAGTATCACCCATATATAAGCAGATTACATGAGGTTTTTTTTCAGTTTAAAGTTTGATCACATACTAGTAGATTAACACAATATTGATATATTAGTCTTAGATAAACAAATAGAAAAAGAGAAGAGAAGTATGTTACGTGGTTTTGTAGATTACGTTCTTTATTCCAATTGCACCTGGAAACGGAATAGATTTCATTTAAGAAATGAAATGTTTTTTGTCGGTGTTCATGCGAAATGAAGGACAGAATAGGATCGGCAAATTAAACATGAATCGCTATCGCGATTCATGTTTAATTTGCCGATCCTATCGCGATTCATGTTTAATTTGCCGATCCTATTCTGTCCTTCATTTCGCATGAACACCGAAAAAAAGTAGTTTCATTTCTTATATTTACATTATATTTCCTTTCCATTTGTAAACAAGATAATATTATAAATCGCATATATGTTGTGGCATTTTACATCAAAGTCAGCTTCCCGGTCATTATGTGCACCAGACGGAATAACTGCGACGTCATCTAAGGAACGTTCTCCTTGACTATACGCGGACGTCGTCAAAACAGCGGCAGGTTATCACTAAGCAGCGATGACGTAACTTTCGCGCCTTTCCTTTTGCTGTTTATACGAAATGAACCTCATAATTTTCAATGGAAAAGAATAGGGCGAATGTAAATATTTCATATTGTTAATACAAAGGACCATTTAGCTGAGATGATTTCATTTAAACCAACATTTACAAAGGCAGAGCGTCGACAAAATGAGTTTTATGAAACAGTGTGTTACAGATGTTATTGCTATCAGTTTTTAAAACACGGACGCCTGTTTCCTCTTTAAAATAAATAAACTTCGCTGAAGGAAAAGAAAAAAAAATCAACTTCAAGTTGACAAGAAACAAGGAAACTACGAATGAAATATAACTTAGTATCACAGTAATGTAATACCCTAAATTAAACAATCAGCCGTGAATTTTGAAATAGATACCGAACGTTTTCACTGGAGCATAAAATGCAAAATATCAGTCATATCAGCCATGTATTTATATTGTTTCAATTATTCAATGCTCTATATTTACATTCGGCCTATTCTTTTCCATTGAAACTTTTGACGTCCATTCCGTATAATCAGCAAATAAAGAGGCGCGAAAGTTACGTCATCGCTGCTTCGTGATAACCGACCGCCGTTTTGACAGCGTCCGCGTATAGTCAGGGAGAACGTTCCTTAGATGACGTCGCAGTTGTTCCGTCTGTTGAATAGAATGGCCCGGAAGCTGATTTTAATGTTTAATGCTGCAAATTATATGCAATTCATAATATTATATAGTTTACAAATGGAAAGGTAAAATAATGTAAATATAAGAAATGAAACTATTTTTTTTCGGTGTTCATGCGAAATGAACGACAGAATAGGATCGGCAAATTGAACATGAATCGTGGATTTGCCGATCATATTCTGTCGTTCATTTTGCATGAACACCGGAAAAAATTATTTCATTTCTTAAATGAGCTGCACTTGAAAGGCTGAATTTACTGCATCGAAAATTCATCAAATTTATATATGCAGAATTCATGAAACTAAATGGACTGAAACTAAAACATCAACGAATTAAGAATAATGTTATATCATATACGAACATGGTTCTACAGGTACAAAGCAAGTACACATTGCTTCATTTTCGCCAAAAGAAGGGTTAATTCTTTGAAGAATTGTCTGTAGATGGAAGCAATGGAACTTCAAGAAGGAGATTCATAAAAGAATACGCGTCTCAAAGACGACCGGTCTGGATTGATAAGACTAAAAATAACCCTTCTAATTCAGCTTTACTGACATTTTATATTCATTTTTTACGCTAAACATTTCGATTGCATAAAACATCAAATGTCGTAAACATGCATACTTAAGATAAATTCTAAACTGTGCGAAATGAATGAAATTCTAGCTGATCACCTCTTTCGCAAAATGAGAGGTTGGTAAGGAATAATCATGTGTTTTCTTGTCGAGAAAACTCTTCCAGGTGTGGCATTTAGAGATAAGTTGCTTTGTATGTTTGGAAGCTATACAGGTACATTTGGGCTAAAGGTTGCACATAGGACATTTCTTATGAAAGTGACGACTATACGTTTCCAATCTGTGGGTTAATAGAATCTATATTTGTTTCCAGTGAGATATGCTCATAGTAAAGATATAAGATATTTGGTTCTATGATATACCTACGAATTTTCTGTATAAAATACAGCATGTTTTTCACTAACGAATCCAAAATTTTAACTCACATCGGATAAGGAATATATTCGATGGTGGGATTACTTGTTTTAGTTGTGACGTCAAATATGACGCTAGAAATGACGTAACTGTGGCCTCTCGAAGTTCCACGCATCAGAAAGTTCACAGTTTCAAATGCGTTTTACAACCTGATTCATCTAAACTTATAGCATTTTGGCTGATATTTCACTAAAAATGTATATGTATATACGTATTTCTAATATGACTAGCAATGTTTAAACCATCACAACGATATTATGCTGACGTCACGTCGACGTGATATTTAGCGTCATGTACGCATCGAGAAAAAGTGCTTTTAAATTTTATCAAATATTTTACTTAAAACATATTTAAAACGAAATGTCACATAACACAGCAGTCTTAATTTATTTACACACACATGGAGTTCGTTATTAGCTGTGCAGAATAATTCGCCATCATTTGCCCCTTAATTGAACTATTCCGCAAGACGTATTACCATTTCCGGTCTTGGTGTGTATAAACAAAGGAGCGTGACGACCTACCATTTGGCGCAATACATGCGCCAAGAAACAGTTCTATCATATTTGATCTAAATTTTACCACAAAAGACATATTAGAACATGAAATTATTATGCCGGACGTATAACCGCCCATCGTGTATAAATAGTGTTAAAACACGGTTTTGCCATAAATTATTTCTTCACTAATAAAAGAAACATTAAAATAATATCTTAATCTTCAATAATAAAGTCGGCTCTCGTGGGTATCACCAGGCCGAATAACACTCAGCGCAAGCGCCTCCTGGGACCCAGGCAAGGCAAAATCCACTCGAGCCGAAGACGACATTATTATTCAACTTTACAATATTTCATACTGTATTAGACCAATTGCAAACATCATATGAAACAGACAGAGTTAATACAAAACATAACTGAGCCAATATGAGAAAAACAGGGCCAATACGAGAAAAACAGGGCCAATACGGAATTCAAGCATTTTGATTGGTTCAAAAGAGAGGGCCTATACGGAGAACCCACTTCCGTCAGATTTTTAAATGACGCCATTTTGTTTTACATCAGAGTTATAGGTTACATTTTTTTTCTCATATTTTGACAAAAACAATCATGCAACATGTTCATTTAATAACCAAGTATGACTGAGCGTGATGTACGTCTTCAGAGATTACAACGGTACTTTCGCTTATTCGGTATTGTGTAAAATGCAAGTGTTTCCTGTCAGAAATTTTGGCAGTTGTCAAGGAAAATAATAAGAAAATATGGAAACTCAGATTAATTAAAAGGATGAGACTTATCTTTAACAGCCATTTTGATAGTGTGGATTATTTGTGCAATGATAAATAGCGATTCAAGTGCTGGAAGTGGATAAATAAATTGGCGAACAAGAGTGTCAGTTGTGAACTGCAAACAATTTCGGATAAGAATTAAACGAGGCATGGGACTATATAATATGTGCTTGGTTGGTTGTATTATCTTGATCAACACATATGTGTATAATTTTGTGTCTCATTACTTGCAGCCTAAAAGGAAATGACTTTTAAAGCAGTTTTTATCACAGTTCAAATAATAAGATACTCGCTAAAGAAAATAAATAGGAATTCCAAAAAATAAGGTAAGTTCTAGTTACTCTTGATTTTGTCGCATTAAAAATATCTCTCAAAATTATTCTCAAGTACCTACATACAACTCAATTTGTTTTACTGGCGAAAATGATCATGATTTCTAAAATACGTCTAAACAACTTGTCAAGATTTTTCACCTGAACGTGCATAGCTGTCATAAGGTAACTCACAGAGTTCTTATACTGTACCGCCAACAGCTGAAAGTTGAATAATAATATTATCATTAATCAAGCGATTTCATATTGGCCTAGTTCTTTGTCCTCGGGCAGTCGTATTGGCCCTCGGTCTACGGCCTCAGGTCAATACGACAACCCTTGGACAAATAACAAGGCCAATATGAAATTGCTTGATTAATAACATTATATTACAGGTCAAGGTACTGGTATATTAACCTCTTTTGTGTAGCTGATATTTCACCAGGACCACTGACTTTGCAGAATGATTCCTACTTGTTGATGCTGGCATGTATCTTTTTTACACAATTGTATTAGATCTATATTAAGCATTTGAGTTTCAGGCATCTCGATTCAATTTACTATTCATTATAAAATTTCAGGATTACCTATAAGTGGTTGCAAACGATTATATTATCCACATAAAATTTTAAAATTTTATTCTTCCACCGTCTACCTGAGCTATTACATATCTATACCTGTTGATACAACCTTAGGCCTGCAATATAATAGAAGAATTCAGTATCAGAGAAGGAAGTCGGCAATTGTTTGCTTGTGCTTCCGAAGGATCTTATACATTTCATTAACTTCCACAACTTTCAGTCTTTCGATTGCCGTGAGTCTCTCTGTTTAACTCAGAATCGATATATTTATGGTTATATTAGATCATGATGTTTGTACAATTTATCTGTATAACAGAAGTCCGCTTAAGGTCAGAGACCACCAATTCAAAATAGTACAGGGAACTTACTGGGAATGAGGTAAGTGCATACCTGGGAATAAGGTAACGTCTGTTCGTTATGATTGGTCAGTCATGTAAACAAACCCAGAAAGTGATTATCTTTTCAAAATTGATATTTTATCACTGCATTTACAGTATTTTATTATACATTTTGACAAAATTTGCTACATTTTATGTGCATTGAAAAAAGTTTTATCAAACGAATAACAACACAATAGAACGATGATGACACCACGGTGGAGAAGGACTGTCGTGTTATTGACACCGTATGTTGCGCTTCTCTATCGTACTGTCGCGCTTCCCACCTTCGAAATGCCCGTTCACAGGAAGCAGGGTTACCATACCAGTGAGTCTATAACATAAGAACATCAACACTTTTCTTTCATAGTCGGCTTAAGAAGACTGCTGTGTTGTAACATTACATATTATTAAAGGGGCTTCCATACTCTAAATGGATGACAAATAATATCAAAACTTAATCAAGAGTCGGGGTGACCCTTTACTGTCGCCACACCGCACGTATATGATTCAAATATATCAGTAATGCACACAAAACAATATATCTTTTTCAATTTATTTTAACTAAATTACATTTAATATTATCATCGAGTGGTTCCCGTTCATTGTTTTCCACTAGAAGCTCGACATAGTGCAACCAGGGTACCATTGTAAACATATTGTATACGAAAATGTTCTTCTATGTTGTGTTGGAGAATGATTTATTTGAAATATCCGGTACCATTGGATTTGGCTTTAGTTGGTATAAAGCTGCTGTCTCTGGTTCAAAAAATCTATAAGAAGATCGTTTGGAAACAAGAATTTGTAACGGGTTCGGTTTCAGAACACAGTTTGTACATCTATTTAGACCATTATCCACATCACAACTAGACGAGCAGATCTATGCAAAAAGCGAAAACCTAAAATGAAATTTATGTTAATACACAACTCTAGCATCTGAATAACAAACTCCATTTTGAATCTTTGCATTTTGAATTATTAATCACGAGCAGAAATATGTACAGTCATAGTAAAGAAGCAGATGACAAAGGACAGAAAGCGCAAATAAAAACTGAGAAGCTCAAAACGAGAATGACTGGACCGTATTGACTCTGTCTATTTCTGTACTTGCTGTCTGTACAGGGGAAATAACTTCGGATTTCTCTTATAATGGGTAAGGTAAATGATTAGTTTGCACACAGACAGACGTTGAAAAAAGTTATTGTGCTAAAGGAGCCTCTGTGAAAATAAGATACATATATATGCAAACTAAAATACATGATACTGGTATTCAATCAGCAGGAAATGTCGGATGTGAATATATTTATAAATGATACTGCAATAAGCATGTCTAAAAATCACATTCCTTAAACAAGCGGCACATATCCAATTCAAAGTCTTGCAATATAAAGTTTAATTTATATCTTCCGTCTAGCAAGTAAAGACAACAGGTCAAGGTCGTCACTATCCTCACTTCTCCTGTCCAACTCATCAGTACTCTCAGTTTCTGACCTTTCGTCTTCGTCTTCGGTGGTGCTAGTGGCATCACTTTCTGAAAAAATAACACTAGCCTTTGGTATCTGATACATGTAAACCAGTCAAATATTTAACGAAGCCTAAGTTTCTAAATGCGGACACCGATAAATCAGACAACTGACCATGCATATTGAATACCATGTAAAAATTGAACGTACTTGAAGTATTGCTACCCAATGTATTATATCAAGGATTGTTATCAAATGTATATACAAGATCATACTGACTGAACGGCGGTACCAAAACCACTTGCTGCGTTAGAATGCATGTCTGGTGTTTTTGAATAACACATGACCGTGAAATTCAAAATGACTATCACCCTGGACAATATTCAAAATGAATCCCAGTGAGCGTTTACTTAAGGTATAATAAGAAGATTTATCAATCTCTACGCGCTCTGTCAATAACTTAATAATACCATCTCTCCGCTGCATATCTTCTGAATCACCACCATCTTCCGCTAGTAGGGCTTTGAGGTCAGCTAACACGTTTTCTTCTCTTTCAGAAACTTTAAATACAGATTCAGGTCGAAAAATTAGAATAAGAAATATTAGTTTCTCCTTTTACTGACTGTACTAATTTAAACAATACATTAATACCTAACACATAGTTGTCACGTATGCAACCAATTATGTTTGATCGGACTTAAAAGTAGTAGTAAAGGAGGATACTGTTTCAGACAGGTAAAAATGAGTCATGAAGATAGAATGAAACGAATGAAACTGAGAGAAGAATCGGTTCATAGAGGTAATTTTACAGTACATTTGAATGAAAACTATGATCTCACAGAAATAATGTTTGGATTACTTGGATATACTACATGATTGAAAAAGAATCACAAACCATGTTTGTCTCTGATATCTTGTGAGAGATGTTTGTTCCGTAATTCCAACAACTCCCTCCTGAGAAAAGGTTAAAATACATTAAATTTTATGATTTACTGTAAATATGCTCAGACCAAAACATCTATGTGTATATTTTAATAATTTAGTCGAAACATTTGTTTCAAATTTAGATAAGAAATCATATATATGCTGTTATCTACTTTACATTATATATATATATTAGGTAACAGCATTGCTTTTCAGTCGCAACACTTGGAGTCATATTTTGAATTCATTTACAAGAATTTCTAATTCTGACATTGATTATCACGATTTGGGATGCGTTTAACAATAACGATATGTATGTATCAAACTTGACACGGTCCTTTCAAATTCTACAGCAGTAATGGCTGTAATGACGTCAAATTCGAAATTCTTACGCAAGTCCAGGGTGTTTATGGTGGTGTTTGTTGCCTTTGTGTCCTTTTCCTTGGGCATCGTGTCCTTTGTCAGAGTTGTTAGTGTGTTTGCAGACAGCTAGTGTCAAGAACATTAGAAATAACGGTAAGATCCTGGTATCCATGTTAGTGTCTAGAGAAATAAAAAAAAACCCTTTAATTACAAAAATATGTGGTCAGGGTAATTACCAAATTACAAGTTCAAAGAAAAACATGAAATATTCTGTATATACTATTTTCAAAATTTTGACTCAACATAAGTACGTGACTTTAACTTGGCTAGTTAAAGGCTTGTCTGGGTTTACAGCAAGTTATGTGATTAACTCCCAAATGTAAATAAATAAATACATAATTTCTTTTGCAGTACCCAAAGTATTATCTAATGTGCTTTACGTATAGGATATCGACCGAGTACGAGGCCTTTCTCTGTAGAAAGGACTGCGCACGGGCTTCTTGTGAACACCGAAAGCGCGAAGTGCTCGAGGTGTTTCGAGAAGCCAGTGCGCAGGTCTTTCCTGCAGAGAAAGGCCGATATCCAACTTACATACCGTCATTCCTTCTCAAAATGTCCAGCGGTTACGATTCTGACGAAATTTTATCGAAGGCATTACATCTCAGATGATATAATGAACTTAATAAATATTTTCCTGACACAGAATACATACAGGTAAGGAATTAATGTGACTTTTAGAAAATCACTTTTATTTGTAGAAATTATGGCGTGATAATTGTTCTCGTGCTTTATTAGTCCCTTACTGGTAGAAAACCAGTTTCGGGGACTATAGGAATGCGCTTTTCCGTCATTTCGTCCTTCTGTCCGTCCGTCCGTCCGTCCGCAATTTCGTGTCCGGTCCATAACTCTGTTATCCGTGAAGGGATTTTTATATTACTTGGCATAAATGTTCCCCATGATGAGACGACGTGTCATGCGCATAACCCGGACCCCTAGCTCAAAGGTCAATGTCACAATTGGAGGTCAAAGGTCAACAGGGCTTTTTTCCTGTCCGGTTCATAACTCTGCCATCCACGAAGGGATTTTAACATTACTTGGCACAAATGTTCCCCATGATGAGACAACGTGTCGTGCGCAAAACCCGGACCCCTAGCTCAAAGATCAAGGTCACACTTGGCAGTCAAATGTTTTCATGGCTTGAACAGGGTCTGTTACGTGTCCGGTCCATAACTCTGTCATCTATGAAGGGATTTTAATATTACTTGGCACAAATGTTCCATGGTGAGACAACGTGTCATGCGCAAAGCTTGACCCCTAGCTTAAAATTCAAGGTCACAATTGGGGGTCAAAGGTCAACAGGGGTTTTTTCCTGTCCGGTCCATAACTCTGTCATCCATGAAGGGATTTTAATATTACTTGGCACAAATGTTTCCCATGATGAGACAATATGTCATGCGTAAAACCCAGACCCCAAGCTTAAAGGTCAAAGTCACAATTGGAGGTCAAAGGTCAATATGTTTTTTGTCCTGTCCGGTCCAGAACTCTGTCATCCATCAAGGGATTTAAAAATTTCTAGGCACAAATATTTTCCATGATGAGA
Organism: Mercenaria mercenaria; assembly: GCF_021730395.1. Lineage (NCBI taxonomy): Eukaryota > Metazoa > Mollusca > Bivalvia > Venerida > Veneridae > Mercenaria > Mercenaria mercenaria. The sequence continues at coordinate 65,037,992 of NC_069376.1, read as the reverse complement.
TGACATGCCATGCGCAACACCCATAACCCTAGCTTAAAGGTCAAGGTCACACTTGGAGGTCAAAGGTCAATAGGATTTTTTTCCTGTCCTGTCTATAACTCAACAATCCTTATAGGGATTTTAATATTACTTGGCACAAATGAGTGTCATGTGCAAAAACCAGGTCCCTTGGTCTAAGGTCAAGGTCACACACAGAGGCCAAAGGTCAGATACAAAAATGACTTTGTCCGGAGCATTTCTTCTTCATGCATAGAGGGATTTTGATGTAGCTTGGCACAAATGTTCACCACTATGAGGCGGATTGTCATGCGCAAGAACCAGGTCCCTAGGTTAAGGTCAAGGTCACACTTAGAGGTCAAAGATCAAATTCAAGAATGACGTTGTCCAGAGCATTTCGTCTTCATGCATGGAGGGATTTTGATGTAACTTGGCACAAATTTCACCACCATGAGGCACCCTTGTTTTTAGAATTAAGTCCCTTTGTTGTTACTATAAATAGATTATATTGTAACTTCTTTATTACTGGCCGTAGGGAAAAATCAAGACCACTTTTCTGTGGTACAACATGCATGTTACATCCAATTTTTAGGTGCATTTTGACCTATCTCTACCTGAAAAAGAGTTTCTGGTGGACTTATATGATATATATTTTTTTAGGATTAATTTCCCTTTATTGTTACTATAAATAACTTATATTATAACTTTTTTATAATCGGCCAAAAAATCCATATGAAAACAACTGTAGATTTTTATATATGCAAAATTTTAATCCAAGTGTTTTGTTAAAACATATCGTATATATAGTACAATATTGTTTATACATCATTGACAGATATCAATTCATTATGTTACACTGCAGTAGAGAAAATTAGGCGCCTTCCAGTAGGGGACTTTATATTGCATGGCAATACTTCATTCACTTGTTTATATAGGTGGAGAAAGTGGCATTAGTGCATATGTAAGACCGGGAAGATATGTTACCCCAACAAATATTATCTGAAAGTTTTATGCAGGATAATAATCGCCTGCCTACCAAAACAGTACATCGATACCGGTAGACAATATGAAACATCAGAAAAGTAAAATAAAAAATATTTTCAATTTTGTAGAGAAAGTTATGGACATTTTTGTCACACAACACCAACAGACTGCCAAAACTGTTTAAAAACCTTTTACTGTAATCGACCATAAAGAAATTTGATATAATTTGACAAAGGTCACACAAATCTCGTCCTCGTCGAATTTGACGTTTATTTATCAAATAAAAAATGAAAGTATGATGTACAATTAGCACCATATAATCGTATCCACTACGGTTTACTATGGCCACACGTCTGTTCCAGGAAGGCGTTCATGAACAGCTTATCATGGAACAAACGGGACACAGTTTCCTTGCCAGAAGTTTGTCATTTATGGCTGGATTTTATAATAACTTTTCTGAGTGATAATCACATTGATCTGACGTGCCGTGCGTAATACCCAGGTCAATAGTTCAATGATAAATATCACACGTATAAGTCAAAAGTCATGAAGTCCTGAAAATGTATTCACATAGTATGTTGAAGGTAAAATTGTCTAATTGAAAGAACAGCGTTTTTATTCTCTTTTCGAAAGAAGCTTGTCTGTCCGGTACCGATTCGAAAATTATGTAAGAGATTATCCCCCTACTTTGAAAGAAGTGAAGTTTTAAAGAACCCGACTCAGGATTTGAAATATATCCCCTTAGTATAAAAGATTGTCCTGAGTATAACTAGAAAACTATATAAATGGTTAACTTAATATTTCACACATTTAAAGAAGTAAGTGAGAGGGTGACTGCAGTGACATCGTATCATAAATGCAGCTGACATTTTTAAGATATATCCCTAGATGTTTAAAAATTGCATGGAGCATTACTTGTGCAGTATAAGATATGCTCATAATTATAAAACATACTGAGGATAAGTGAAAAGGCACAAACCGCAACCATCCCTTGCAAATATTATTAAAATCTGTGTTGCTTAATATTCAGTTTTTCAAAAGTTTGAAAATAATGTTTTGACTGGAATATTCTGGAAAATGGTGAATTGTAAACTTTTTGTTTGCCTCAGTGGTAGTGCGGTTATTCTTTATTTTCACTTATTATTATGTTTCCCGCCACACAATGGTGTGGGAGACATATTGATTTACTCCAGTCTGTGTGTCTGTCTGTCACAAATCTTGTCCGCACTCTAAGTCGAACATTTCTCATCCGAACTTCACCAAACTTGAACAAAATGTGTTTGACCATAAGTCCTCGGCCAAGTTCGATAACTAGCCAAATCGGCCCAGGCACTTTGGAGTTATGGCTCTTGAATTACCGAAAATCGGCCTTTTTTCTCTTGTCCGCACTCTAAATCGAAGATATCTCATCCAATCTTCACCAAACTTGAACAAAATGTGTTTGACCACAAGTCCCCGGCCAAATTCGATAACTAGCCAAATTGGTCAAGGCGCTTCGGAATTATGGTTCTTGAATTACAGAAAACCGGCCTTTTACTCTTGTCCGCGCTCTAAGTCGAACATTTCTCATCCAATCTTCACCAAACTTGAACAAAATGTGTTTGACCATAAGTCCTCGGCCAAATTCGATAAGCATCCAAACTGGCCCAGGCACTTCGGAATTATGGCCTTTGAATTACCCAAAATCAGCCGTTTTACTCTTCAAAGGTATATTTGTAGAGAGTAAACAGTATATAAAGACTGACTTACTATTAAGATGATTAGGCAGTTGTGGGAGACATGCGCTTTTCTCAAAAGCAGCTCTAGTTTTGATTTCACTTACAAATTTTTCCTCTCTTTTACGGCTTTGAAATTAGGATTTGTTTCTCATTTTGATCATAAATACATGTAAGGTGCATTTAAAAACAAGAAATGTTTATAAAATTACGCACGTTTTTCTTGAAAATCCGTTTAAAAACCACTGACTATTTTATTAGGTAATCATGATCAATCATGATAAAATCACCAGAAAAGCATGTTATTGAAACATATTTATGTGTTTAATAGATGCTATTTCATCACTTTTTGGCGTGCTCAGGTCTGGGTCAGAACAGCTAGACCTCTGCACGAGAATTCTTTTGTTCAAAGAGGTCTTTCAGAAAAATATAGACATCTGTCTAACAAAGGACAAGGTATGTAAAGTAGAAAGATTCTGCATTGATATCTCGCGAAAAGATCCATCAATCCGATAAACGAAAAAGACAGTATTTGTTTTTATAAAATTAACATTAACAATCGCCAGATGTGGTAAATGAATTTTGAAATCTCTTTTGCAATCAATGGTTACCTCCATCTGGAGCATCTACAATAGGGAAACTACATGTACAGATACTGGCTCGATTCGAATGACATTGACAGCATTTCTGACTTTTTGCAACAATATTTGTAAGTATTATACAGTGCCGTGGTCCGACTATGGCCTGTTTTGCAAATATACTTGGTACTCGTACTAAGTCGTTTGACATATATAGGGCCCTAATCGCCAAATATTTCTCTAAAGACGGGAAGTGATACCATTTAAAGTAACTGACAAAATAAATCATATAATTTACATCTAAGTTCATTGACAAAATTAATGATACCATTTATGTTCAAGGAAAGAATTAATGATATCATGTATATTCTTTAATTTCAAGAACATTTAAAACAGTGCAGGCCTCCTAAGACATGACAATATTTGCATGTGAAGCCTTTTTTTTGTTTGAATTAATATTAACGGTTAAGTAATATCTTACGGTCCAGATTTTATCTTTAATGAAACATTACTTGATAAATATACCAACAAATAAAGTTTCTTTCAACAAAATAAAACATCAAATTTACAAGATACTGCTATATCTTAAATAAGATTCAAAGTCATCATTTTACTAACACAGATTACCTTGTTAGATATGTTACATACACACTTGTTTAAAAAACACACCTTAATGCAATTCATTTTTGAGAAAAGAAGTTCGATATTCCCTCCGAAGTAGACCATTAACAATTCTAACACGACCGGCAGCAACTGCTTGCAAACACCCTATAAATTAATTTTCGAAAAAAACATTGTTGTTTCATTTCAAACCACGATAATTGTTAAATAAGAGATTCCGCTTCCCTTGTATGCTGTTTAAAAGCTTAATTTTAGAGTGTTAAATGGTAGTGATACATTACACTTTGCCGGTCTACCATAAGATAAGTTGCCCCAGTTCAACATCGCAGCGTCATCTGACTGGCCATCTAAGCGCATTTAATGCAAGCACCAAAAAAGTTCAATTACTATAACAATAAATGACTTATGACCCATGTTACAATCGTCCAAACTCCAGTGTATGCCGAATGTTGTATTTGAGTGTCATTATAGGTCACGTGTACTATTGAACTGTATGCTTTGCATAAAATGTTTTCCTTCGATTTCTATTATAACAGTCATAGGATCATTATACAGTTTTTATCGATAAAGATTAAGAAATATCGGTAAAAAATCGTTCTGCCATGCTTTCCAACCGTGTGGAGTTAATTATAACAGCACGACGTATCGAGCTAAAACGTAGTGCTGTAAAATGCGAAGCGTTTGTGTAGTTAGAATCAAAATAATACATATGTTCCAATAATTCAGTCAATAAATTATAGGTAGTCTTTCGGAAGGGAATAATTTAATCACTCGTAATACGTATCAGTGATTTAATCATTACGCATCCGAACTCCAGCCAATATTTGACTAACTGATCAAATATAGGAATAAATTTGTTATTTCTTAATCAAAATATATAATAAAGCAAACAGTTGTAAAGATGTTGACATTAAACAATTTTTGCTATTTTTTTCGAAGAAGCACAAAGAATACATATATACATGTAATTTTGAAAATGTGTTAACACTGTCAGTACATAGCATTTTGATAATTTGTGTTATCCGACAGGTAATTGATAACAAGGATGAGAGAAACTTTTTTATTTGAACGCGGGTGTCAATGAATCGTGCACACTTTATCAAATGTTCACGCTATTTTGTTATTGATATTCGTTTACATTTAAAACGAAAATTTGATTAATATATCTACTTAGTACGAATTAATGAAGTTCCTATTAACAAGCAGATTTATGCATAATAGTACCGCGTATCATATAAATACATTATATTAAATCTGCAGCAAAGATGAAGAATCTAAAAATGTTTCCATTACTTACTTATAAAGTATTAACCATAACATAGCTATTATCATTAATTTGGTCTTTTTTCTTAAATGTAAGTGGTATCATTTCAGACTGTTGAGTAATATTGGGCTATCAAAACATTTGAGACCCCCCAAAACGCAGTCTATATTTTAAAATGTCAAGGTACATCGAGCGAGCCGTAAATCTTAAATGTTATTGATAATCTCTCTGGTTTTCCAAAGAATATTTGAGAATGTAACTGGTATCAATCATTGAATACGATTTAGAACGAGATATTTACTAAAATTAGCAGGTTTGATGGTCAAATATACTACATGAAAAAGGATCTAGTCGGTCTGTGACACCCGGGCTTTATTATATTTAAATTAATTGTTGTAAAAGCGAATCGAGCAAAAATTGCACGTGTGATATCAGCCTAGCAGGTACCTGCGACGTAAATACTACCATTTGCCCACTGAAGTTTCCAATTGATTTTAAGATAAAATGTTTTGTCCGATCCATTCTCAAATCGGAATTTTCCTCCAAAGGCATATTCGATTACTTTATTAGGTTGATTTAAATTGTAAAGATATATTTTTTATATTTTAAACCACCTTTTGATATCCAAGTAGATAAAGAAAGAAAGAATCCTGTTGATTCTACCAATTTAGCCAAACGAGTAGGTAATATAAAAATGTAAGAAATGTATACAAGACATTTTTATATGCTTATAACTCTACCTCAAGAAATTTTAAATGATAACTAAAGCTGGAAAGTCGCCATATGACCTATCATGTGTCGGTGCGACGTTAAATCCAAAAAAAAAAAAGAAAAAAAAAGAAAAAAAAATTAGAATGAAAGAGAGTACATACCTGTGTCTTCTGTATATATCAAATGCTGTTCTGCTTTGAATAGCGAATTAAACCCTTATTTATATACATAAATCCTCGGACAAATTTATTGTTTGATTGCATTACTCTCAGCATAGATACTGTATCAGCAAGACAACTTATAGTTGCCAGCGCCGAAGAATGTCTTATAACATTAATAATGACCTGTAATCTTACGTATAACATTATTAAAGAGAATTTTGTGCTGAAAACAATGAATAAATAAAAACAGTGGGTCACCAGGCTTGTTTTTGTGAAAAATTGATTTGAACACACCAACTGTTGCTGAAACTGCCAGCGACTTTTCAACATTTTCATAATTTTCTACTTTTTTATAAATACCAACCAAAATATACATCAAGACAGCACGATAAGGTTTATTCTTTTTACAGATTTTATTATATACTTATTTGATATCACAGTCATAATTGTAATACTATATCCTTACAATAATGGGTACAAATGAAAACAACAATCTTGTTTCCTATTCACTTTTGTTAACTTTTCTCAATGAAAAATACCCATAGTGAAGAATATATTTTTCAATTTTGAAAAAAAAACTATTTTATAGAATTTTTTCCTGTTTTTCTTGTGTATGAATAATTGTATTGTGAGCATAAAAATGGCTAAAAATGTATGGGTCACCAGGCTAAATTTTATGTTAAGACCGCTTGAATACAACACCTGTTCGGACTAAAAATAGCGCGAATCTGACCAAATTGATTACATGTATATCTGCTAGAAGTTAAAAAAAGTTTTGAAAATTCTTAATTCTTTCTGTAACTGAATACTAAATAATCTGAAAGGTGATATTATCTTATCAGTACTAAGTCTATTGTCTTACATTATATGAACAACACTGTCTTTGTACTAAAATGCGATGTGAAAACACAACCACAAAAATGTCAAGATACCTGTCAAGCATGATATTTGTCAATACAACATAAACCAGTATCAACATTTGATTACTGATAAAACTTATCAAAAATGTTATTTCATTCAAGATTCCTCATATTTAAGATTGTCTGTCACATGTTTCAACAAATGTTGACTTCACTGTAGTTTTCCATGGTAAGTGTCGGCTGCGCAGAAAGATGCGCATAAAAAACTACAGGAATTCCCTTTAATATTACATGTAAATGTCTCACTTACGTAGTGGGGGCCCTATTTTCTAGCAGATAGAGCCGCTACCTTCGAATTGCTTGCCAGTCAGCCTTACATAGTGAGGACAAAATTGACTGGCAAGTTAGGATCACTGTATGGAATCGCTTTTTCAGCCTTACGTAACGGGACAACGTTTGCTCGAGCATTTAAGGTAGTAGAGGTGTAATAGCAATGTTTACAAAATGGCATTTGCTTGGTATATTCTTAAAGATGACCGTGTTTTGCACTGTATTGCAAATTTTAAACAACTTTTACCATGCCGTTTTTTCTAAATTTTGTATAACTTGTGGTATCTCCTCTAGCTCAAGTAGAGACAAATTTCAAAGTGATGGCCGCTATATAAAATGTTTGCAGAGAACTCATTTTACCATTAATTTTAATAAAAGAATCATCAAACTATTGTTAAACAATTATTAAACACAAAATAAAAATGTGGATATCATTTTATATAGTGTTCCTCAAGTAAACGGATTTAATGATACAGAATTCTTATTTCAACGTTGAAAAAATAAGGTCGAATCCTTGTTTCTGTTTTGAATTTTGCTTACTTCATTCAAAAATTACCTTGGGACAGATGTAAAACCTACCTAAATTTCTTCCACAATATGTAATCTAAAGAATGGAAGCAAAATAGAGAACTTTTACCACATGTAACTGAATATTTTTACAGATGTGTAACTCTACCCCTTCTGTTTAAGTAGTAAATTCACTTTGAACAGCAAGAAATCGCTTAGCAAATGTTTTTTTTTTCATTTTTGTACAATAAATCTATCATAAGTCTTGAAAGAAGTAAAAACTTACTAGAAAAAATCGAAAATAAGGGGAAAAAAAATTGGTCCCAGTAGGGCTTGAACCTACGCACCCCTGAGAATTGCAGTAAATGTGGGTTTATGGTAGGAATTGAATACTCTTCAAAAAGGAGGTACTCTATTACACATCTACTACCTTAACGCCGCTAATTTCGAATCGTTTGCCACTCAATGCTAAGAATTCTGTACCACATAAAACTGCCATTGTTTTCATCGACATAGAGTTTCTAACCAGGTGCACAACCGTGCACGAAATATTACCGGGAGGGATACCTTGAGAACCTCATTAAAACGTTTGACAGGCATTGTATGACCGATATTGTGGTAGCTTTAAACCCAATGAAACAGACAACATAGTGGTCTTTTTCTCCTTGTAGTTGTTCATCAGTACTTGATGATAAGATAAGTTTCATCTAGTTCAAACGGAAGTTTGGTAGACTTCATACGAAGAGAATATACTTTTTTTTTATTAACTTCGATTCCTTATACAGACACATTTATTAACTATTTCCGAATATTTGATTCAATAATATTACAGAGATATTAATCAACTTAAAAGAAGATGTGCCGCAATTATCATGTTTCGACACAAAAAAGATGAATATCCAACAGGTAAAGCCGCATTTCAACATGCAGCCTCTCCAAACTGCTGCCGTAATGACATTGTGAAAATATGTAGACACATGTATATATAAACATTTAAGCAGAAATTCCCTTTTCCTATGACATTCGTACATTTGGTCAGAAGTTACATGTTTTTTATTCTTCGAATGGGTCGTACCAAATCACATCTCATGTGGTGTGGTTGATGTCTTACCGTTGCATGCAAGAGTGATTCCCTCCAAAAAATAAATTTGAAAACGGCCCAATAATCATTTTTATTGAATCATTTTTTAAATTAATGGTAATAAACAAAACATTGTCATATTCCTGTTTTGTCAGAGACTTGGATATATATAAAGTAAGTAAGTAAGTAAGTAATTTTAGTGACTTGGGTATTAATGTTCATCTACATCAATACTTTAATAGACAATCAAACACTAAAACTGTAATAGATTTGCTAAACCATAAGACCCTAGCTACCTCTCCAGGAACCACTACTTTCCAGATACCTCTCCAGGAACCACTACGTTCCTCACATGAAAACTTCTTCACCCTATGTAAGGTTTCGGAACCCACATATGCGAGGGTTAAGTACTTTGAAGTCAGTGACCTTAACAACCAGGTTACGGAGACTTCAAATATGCCAAATAGCCTAGCATCCGCGAATGGTCTCGTGGAAACCTCGACTTGCGTTACGCGCTTACGACGGCACACAGTTGATAAATCTACTTCATTAATATTCATTTCACGTCATTGCCTTTTTAGCCATTACCGTGCTTACAAATATCACATCGCACAATGCGTAGAATAGGAAAGGAATTTGAAAGCTTTAACATTTTAATGAGCCAATGATTTTATTTTTTTATTTTGAATAAAGATTAAACTTTCGACAGAGTTTTATGATATACAGCTTAACCTGTGTGACATTTATACGCCATTCTTGAACTTCTCAGGCAGACGTGATAAATTAATCTTTTGCAATTCCGTACCATGGCATTGGTAATATTTTATGTTAAGCTTGCAACAACCGATAAAGTAAGGTGATTGCACTATCTTAAAAATTATATGTCTCAATAAACTTGACCAATATGCTCATACATAAATAAATATATTTTTAGAATTTAATACGATACCGTTTTCATTGTAGCGGCATTGTTATAGATATCAAAATGTGTTATGGTTGATTTCTGCTATTTTGTGTCTTCGGGGACGAAGACGCACGAAGACACGAGGACACGAAAGGACGAGCAATTGCTGATTTGCCGTGTCTTACTGTCCACGCGTGTTGGGGGCAAATGGAGGACATTAAACACTAAAGGCCAAATAGCGAAACACTATGGGCGAACACACGAAATGTTCTACTTGCAAACGTCTTGTCACACTTTCATTGTCGTACGAGGTCACGAAAACACGACGAATCGTCGTCCTATCGTGTATAAATCCCAGATGCTTAATAGCAGATGATAGATGCTAGTTGTTGATTTGGAAATGGAGGACACAAACGCTTATTGCTAAATGCTCATGGAAATAATAAACTGAACACAGCAGTGGGCTAATACGTCCTTTAAAGTGTATCCTTTGCTGATTTACTATTTCTTTTCCTAAAACATTTTACATTTAAGGGATTATGTTTCGATCGTATCGCAGGTAGAACTAGCTATAACCATTAAACGTATACATTCCTTTAGCATTCACGATTTCGGCAACTAGCAATGAATATTTCACATATAGCATTTGTCATTTTCCATTTAAAATATATATAGCATATAGCATTTGGTATTTGAAACATTAAGTATTTAGAATTTATTGAAGGCCAGTGCGCCATGTTAATTGCCAAATGCTATATTATTAATAATACGGAATATTTAATGCTAAATGTCAATCATTTCATGCCAAATGTCGATTATCTAATATCAAATGCTTAATGTTACATATAAAATGCTTTATATTATACACTGATTGCCAAATGCTAAATGTCAAATCGCTAATGCATATTATTGTCAATTGTCTAATTCTTAAACATTATGAATTAACGATTTCTATCTCTTAACTTAATGGATCTTACTTTTAATTATTTAAGATATATATAATATAAGGTTATCGTAATAGTAGCTTATCTTGGGTGCTTTATTCAGCTCAAGTGAATTTTGCAAATTCGGTTTACACTTGGAGCGCAGCGCCGAGTTCCTACAATGTAAAATCCAAGAAAGTTGAAAATTAATCCCATTTCTAGCTACTGTTTTAATGCTTCTTTTATTATATACCTCCATCTTTTTGTTTGTCGTTTTATTATCAAACGAAATATTCAATATTTTAACAGATTATCGATGCCGTAAAATAGAACAAAGTGCAGTGTTTGTGTGCACTATTAATAGAACTGTGTCAGATTACGCATACTGAATGAAAGTAGTCCAGCAACATGCAACACAAGGGGTACAATATGGATTTTTCTCCCTGTTCGGATTTACTTGTAAAATACACGCTGTATTTTTGACAGAATTTATAGGGTTAGTATAACAGTTGCTTGATCTAGGATGTTATATTCGACGCGAATTGATTTGTCAGGGCGGATCACACAGGACGCGGAAGCATTTTGTTGAGCATATGACACAACCGCCTTCCGTACATTATGCCATATGAATCAGAAGAATTGTAATTATGACTAGCTCGTCATGAGACTTATCACGTGGTATATCTGATTTCTAAAATTTCCTGACTGTAACTGATTGTAATTTTATAGTGCAGCGTAAATCAATACAATTTAAAGAGAGTGTTTCATGAAAATGAATTAGCAACTATATCTGATGCTTATTTATCGTTGAGCGGAATGAAATTACAAAAAAATCGAAAAATAATTCACTATAACAGTTGCAGACAGGGCAATAATTTGCTATAAAAGGAAGTTGTGGCAATTTAACATTCCCAAGTCCTAAACTTTAACTTCATCTTTCCTAAAATGCATATCAGAATAAAATAAAAACAAGACAATTTATTTCATATTATCGCGACTTTCAATGTTTGTAAAAAAGCAAAAACAAAGTAAATGATGTAAAACAAAATTACAAATGTATATGTGCATTATTTATTACAGTCCTTTTCATGTTAACAATTTCTCATGATAGAAGTCATTAATTAAGCAAATTGACTTTCTCGTTACTACTAGAATGGTGAGAAATATTTTATTGTTATTTCCTATTCCTCTTTAACCAGACACTTACAGAGGCACGTGATGTATCAAGTAGCCTTTGTTGTAATCGTGTAAAAGCGTTTATTAATTAATCGATACTGAGAGAAACATATTATGTTAGCTAAAGTGCCTGGTTAAATTGAAGTAAAGAAGGGCGATAAAGATTAAAGCTTTAATTGTAAAAATAAACAAAGGTTACGATAATCGACTCACATGACTTTAAACCTTCAGATAAACCCCGGTTAAGTTTCACACGTATTTACATTTAACTGTGCTATTGTGACATTTATGTTGGGAGTACATTTGCAAGTATATTTGTTTAACTGCTCAATAGGAATTCATAACGAAGGACTAAAGTAACGACTGAATATGAAGACAACAGTACTAAGTGTATTGTTTGGACTTTTAACCATTACATCGGCACGTAAGAATGTTTTATTCTTTGCTGTAGACGATCTGAGACCAGAGCTGACTTGTTTTGAAGGACCGGACTTCCCTTCGCCGGTCCATCCTCCTATGCATACACCTAACATTGATGCTCTTGCCGCGAGGAGTTTGGTCCTGAAGAGGGCCTTTGTTCAACAAGCTGTGTGCTCTCCGAGTCGTACTTCACTTCTAACAGGTCGTAGGCCGGATACGACTCATATATATGACCTGGTACATTACTTCCGCAAATTGGGTGGAAATTTTACAACGATTCCTGAATTTTTCAAGATGAATGGATACATTTCTGCTGGGATGGGAAAAATCTTCCATCCTGGCCCTGCAAGTGGCGGCGACGATCCTATTTCCTGGTCACTGCCATATTTTCATGCAACAAAATATGGCTGGGAAAACAAAGAAAAGAGCTGGGACGCTATTCCTGACGAAAAGTTAACGGACAAACCTTTAGTGGATTATCAAATAGCTCAACAGGCGGATAAAACTTTAAAAATGTTTGCAGAAGGAGGTGAACACGAGGGAACACCGTTCTTTATTGCTGTCGGCTTTCATCGTCCGCATCTGCCATTTGTTTTTCCAGAATCTTTTCTGAAATATTATCCGGACGATAATATTCGTCTACCACCAAATCCATATGCACCAGTTAATATGCCGGAAGTTGCTTGGAGTAGTTACGGGGAGTTGCGAAACTATGGTGATCAGTCGAAATTAAATGCCTCTGGTATGATAAATACTACATTGCCTATAAATGATGTCCGCGCATTACGCCGAGGTTACTATAGTGCAGTGAGTTGGACAGATTCTCTCGTAGGTTACGTAATGCAACAACTGGAAAAGTATGGGTTTGGAAACAACACAATAGTTTCATTTTGGGGTGATCACGGTTGGCAGCTTGGTGAACATGGGGAATGGTGCAAACATACAAATTTTGAACTCGCAACCCATGCACCTATGATGGTCCGTGTACCCGGAAAGACCGATAGTGGTATGGTTACGGAAAAACTTACGGAATTTGTCGATCTATTTCCGACATTAGTCGATGCAGCTGAACTTGAACCGATACCGCTTTGTCCGGAAAATTCGAGTGAAATCGCTCTTTGCCGAGAAGGAGAGAGTCTTATGTCATTGATAGAGAATCCATCGGCCCCGTGGAAAGACGCCGCTTTTTCTCAGTATCCTCGTGATCAAAACGGAGTAAAAATCATGGGTTACACGATTCGGACGGGCCGGTTTAGATATACAGAGTGGCCGAAATTCAATTACGCACCGGATTACCAACCGGAATGGGGAGAATTGTACGGGTTAGAATTGTATGACCATCAGTTTGACCCTCAGGAAAATATAAATCGTGCTCTCGAGCCAACCTTTGCACAGATCAGGCAAATACTTAGCAAGAAACTGCATGCTGGTTGGCGGGCTGCTTTACCTGGACAATGAGGGAAATTGTGTATCAATGATTTTCACAGAATATTAGTGCAATAACTTTCAATTTATTATCATTCAAAGTTCTGCAAAGTGCAATATTAGAGACGTCTATTGTTTGTCAATACAAACATCTTTTGTAGATTATATATTTGAAAATGTCAGAAAGAGCAAGTGAATAACATTCCATAATAGTGTTAAGTGGTAACTTTCACAGACAGTACGTTCAATTGGTTTTAATTAAACTAAATTCATCGACGTTGTTAATGTCGCTCTTTACAGGGAAAGGAATGTCTTACAATTAGTTAATTTTATATGAAAGCCATCCTCAAGCTTTTCATAACGCTGAAAGAAGCTGTTGAAACAGATATGGCAGTTTGAAATTTAAGAAAATGGCTTATCATGGAGGCAGTCATTTAGTGTGTTTATGACGTCATTTACATATTGCTTAATTCCTTATTAGGAAATAACCTTTTAAATAGATTTATTTCATATGTTTCTTGAGTGTAATATATAAAACATGATTATCGTAATTTCTTTCATTATAGTTGGGAAAAGTAGAAAAACTATTTTACAGACTTGAAAAATGTATCTAGAGATTTAATAAATCCGCCGTTTTGTTGTTTGTTGCCATAGAAACAAAATGACCGCCATTTTGATCAAATATTTAAATGCTCATAACTTTCTATTTTTAAGCCGATTTTGAAAATTCTTTCACTACTTTTAATGATTTAAGAACTTCTAGCAGAAGGAATTAACATAAGAACATCTTTGCCTTTCCCTTTAAAAGAATGCATGGACGAAGTTCGTGTGAAAAATTCTAGTAAATATAATACTAATTTAGCAACCTGTGATGAGAGTACACACTTTTGTATATTTCAAAGAACAAGACTGTAGTTTTTACGGAAGAGCATTAGTGCCAGGTGAATGTTTTTTATTAACTCGAAATTTCGAGTTCCTAACTCGAAATTTCGCATCTCAAACGTTCGAGTTACTAACTATAATAGTTTATGTTGATGTATAGGTCCTGGCCAAGATAAGGTACCTGGTGTATTCATCAGGTAGCCCTACAGGGTCATTAAGATGACCGGGCAGCGGTTGCTCATAAAAATATCACTATTTAAACCATGTTTAAGTCTGGAGGTTTTCAACTAGTTTGAGCCCATACTGCAAGGAAATATAGACATACCCTACATGAACGTGTAGTATTGACTCTGGCCAAGATTGGGTACCTGGATCGATTTAGAGGTCATAGAAGGTGGCCGACAAGTATTCAAACTTAGAAGATTTCACTATTTTGACCACATCTGGAAGGTTTTCGACCTAGTTCAAGCCCCTGCCAGCTGGACATCCTATACATGTAAATTATGAAGGTATATATCCTGGATACAGTTTGAAATCTGGAGTAGCTCTACAGGCTTAGTAAATTGAAATTTCGACTTAGTAACTCGAAATTTCGAGATACTAAATAACATACACCTGGCACTAATGATCTTCCGTAAGTTTTTCACTGTTATCTCGTATGTAATATTTTATTTTATTACCTTTTTTATTCAGTTAATTCTTTAAATATTAGAGTGCAATATATATCGTATTTCTACATATTAGTACAAGTGAAGCACAAATAAACAATTCAAAGTTTACGGAATGAAAATTCATCCACTCCTGAAACACCTGAAAGAACCAATACGGAATCCATGGTGAATTCAATTTCGGCAATTTTTATTGACTTTCTGATATTCTTAAAAAAACTAACAATGAATTAAACCCCTATCTGCATAAAAATTTAAAAAATCCTCTTCTTAAACATTTAGCTCTGACATTTAAATATTCTAAGCACAGGTTCTAGACACAATCAAATATTTTACGTAGTTAGTATATGCATATAAACCTAAAGTGTCCGAGAAGGCAGAAACACTCATGCTTGCTGAACATTTCATGTAACAGAAAATGAATACATTTATATAAACGTCTTTCCTTTTGTTTTGAAACTTTAGATTCGGCCATGAAAGGACGGCCAAATATTTCGAAAAAAAAAACCAACAAAAAACAACATGTAAAGTAATTTTCTTCTTTGATAAAAACGAGACTGATATAAAGTTGTGTGTATTCCTACTTTGTTTGCATGCTCTTGTCTAAATATCCTCTGGGCACCAGGCACATTTTCATGCAATCTCGCCAGGCATAGGTATGTTTTTCACAACACAGAAAATGATCTCATTCTATCACCAGCTATTCCCGGAACTTCCGGGAAGTAAAGAAAATGAAAGTAGACAGGCTAAACTTGAAAACGAAAGTCGCATTTGCATTGGCCGATAGTCAGGGATCAAGCGCAGTGGTCATCCTGTCAAAATGTATGCGCCTGAACTTCTTTTTTTTTCATTTTCGTTATAGGGAGTTAATTTTCTGCTCTTTCTGAGGATTTGAAATTCCTGGGCTTTAGCACGACATGTCAGCCTTTCATCTACGAAAAATGTTTAACTCGGAATAAACACAAATCCCACAGACACTAATACGTTTTATTATGATAAAGGTTGTATTTTGTATTTTGCATGCTTTTCACGAAGAAAAGCGTGAGGAAAATGAAGGTCGCTTTAAAGCCCAGAGAATCCTATCATACACACTTAGTGAAATCATCTTGTATCGGGTTATTTTATGGTTTGTGCTTTTTATATTAAAGCGCTAAACTTTTTGTCGGAACTAATTCATGTTTTTTTCGTATAGTTGTCAAACCAATGGTTGTATTTTCCTTAAATAGCTGTGTGAAATAAAAGCTCTGTTCTGTTCTGTTAAATTCTGTTCTCTTTTCTTATTATTATGAACGTTATCACTTCATATCCCTGGATTGAATTGTCAATTGTTGGTATATGTAGTTCTGTAAATTAACACAGCGTAATAGAGCTTTAAGAAATCCACCATTAAATGGAAGCAAGAAGCTTTTACCTTATTAAAGTTATAAATATGTTATCATATTGTTCATAAAGGTAAGAACACTAACATGTGTGCTAATAAGTTGTCATATTTGGAAAAACATGATTTATTTGCCTCTAAAGTGAAAGAAATTGTAAATTTCAGTGAGTTTCAATAAATGCTCAATGTCAGTGAATGTGATACTTTTAAAACAAAATTGAAAGCAATAAGATATTCTGTTAGAATAAATATTTCTACATGATATTAAAGAGGAGAGATTGATGTATAATGTCATATCTGCTTAAACATTCACTTATATAATCTATTGCTCAAAGTTTTATCAAGACTGCACACCACTAAATTCGGCTGTTCTTTTTTTTTTATATAAAATGCACTTACTTTATAACGGGTTTTCGACATTTTCTAGCATATCAGATTTTCACAGACATTTATGGTAGAACCTATTATGAACAGCAGGCAGTATGCCTATTAACGATAGCGACATCATGCACATGCGCATACAAAATCTGAATTATATTTCCACAAGTATACGTAATATTCAGCGTTTGCCAAAGACTATTAGGTAATCTTTACCCGATACATAACTTGTACGCTTTTATGTGAATAATTTTTACTTTTCTGATTTTTGTCGCATGAAATGCTCTTTGAACCTACACGTATGCGTATCCGCACAAGTACAAATTCGCAACCTCTCAATTACAAAATATACAGCCAGACCTGAGTTAAACAACCCACAAAGGAATGAACCCATGCAGTTGCCAAAGGCAGGTGGCTGCCTAAGTCTTGATGCAAGGACCAACTTAAGACTGGTTACGATCAAGGTAGAACATACAGAGAGGTTCACTTTATCTATATCGTTGCACGACGTCAGTACAAATATTCTAAAACTTTTCTTATTAGCATTCACAAACAACAAACACACAGGTAGATGGGAAATGGCCGCGAGTTTATGTCATTGATATTATGGCATATAGCGTGTTTAAATTTATAGAAATAAATACGAACACAAGAAAGAAAAATCACTAGCTAAATGGCATAGCAACTTACAGGCAAAGCAAAGAGGCAGAAGCCCATTTTATAGGCTGACAATGAAGAAACTGGCAAAATGCAGAAATTTCTCCATTCACAGCTGGTGAGAAAATGAGGCGAATTGTTCCTTGTTTACTTCAATTCATAAATTGCTATATGCCAGACCGAAATGCACATATGATCGCATGTGTATTGAGAGCCACTAAATATTTTATGAAATAAAATTTGTCCAATCTGTACACAGAATGCTGTTTATTTGTTGATTGTTCTTTGTCAAAATTATATGTTAATTACATGAGCCTAAGAGTATATAAAAGGAATAACTCACGCTTTTTTACCCATGGTTTATATAATGAAGTTCCAGCTGTATTCTGTCTTACAGTAACCGACACCTTTATATTTGTAGCTGAAACTAGATGTCATGCTTTCTTGTACTGAAATTTAAAAACAAAGGACTTGACGAAATAAGAACATTTATAAATTGTTACATCTTAATAATCCAGATGAATGGTAACAGAAAATATAGGAATCTTTAAAGTTTGCCAGCGGTTATACATATGACCTAACATGTATCAATATATGTATTAAGACAGAAATAGTACGAGTATGAAACTAGACATCATACTCTCCTCAAGCTCAAATCCGAATGCCTGCAATTTCATAACTGCATACTGAAGTCACAGCAGATATCCTTTAACGAACAGCCTTGCCCGTGTTAGAAACAACTTATGATAAAGACAGGAGCGAGTGCTGAAGTAGAACAATCGATTTGATTTTCCTTTTTTTTTGTTTGTAAGCCAGCTGGGTTGCTTCTTACATGCTGCATTTAACCCTGAACGTATTTCGAACACCCAACAGAGAGGGACAAGTGATCCATACCTTATGACATAAATTTGTCGACCGCAACGGCCTAATTAAAATGCATTATATCTAATATTTTCATAAATATATTATTATCATTCTTTTTTAAAATTAAGTTCCTGAAACATTCAACAATGAAACTGAAACTGAAACTGCTTTATTTGATTAAACGCCTAATTTTACACATAGTATATTCACTGGCGTTGTACATTAAATTAAAAAAAAAAAAAGAAAAATCATGAAAAGCAGTTTCAACAGCTTCAAAACAAAGTCAAACGTAATTTTACCTTTTACCTGTCATCATCGTCATACCATCATAATATCATAATCATCATCATACCACCACCACCACCACCACCATCATCATCATCATCATCATCACCATCATAATTACATTATCAAAATACATGCATATCATCATCATCATCTACAAAACGGGTCACCACTTGATATCATGCTGACGAAACTGAACAAGGAGTGTAGCTCTCTTTGATATCGGTTATTCTAATCATCGTTATCATCATTGCCAGCAGTCTTTTGATTATCTCCAATTACAGTAAATTAAGCTGTTGTTACATGATGATTGTTCAGCTGTTAACAGACATACATGTGCGCAGAGCTCGAGATTTTGAACGAAGAGTTATGCAACGCTGAACATTGTTCTAAAATAAACTTTGTTATGCATGACAACAAAAAAATGATATAAAACTTATCTGCACTTTCGTGTCCCAGAAACCATTCCTTCTCCAGAATACCATCCAACCAACGTAACAGCTTAAATTCATACTACGAGGTACCTATTATACAGCATTTTTTCTATCGATGTTGTTTGGACGATTCCAGCAAGCAAACTGGTACGAGGGCGTGGCAAATATATGCACGGACTTCTCGTTTTTTTGCCGCCACGCGTGTAGATTATAAATTTACGAAACAAAGTTAACCGTAAAACGGAATGCAACTGATGTTGAATAATAGCAGACAAGTAATCTCTTATAACATGAAAATTAGTACACATTTATCACCAAAAATAACATAATTTATTTCTAGAAGAGAACATAAATGCATATATTCTAATAAAGAACTATATCGCTCCTATAGAAAAACAAAAAGAAAATGGGTATTAACTTTTATATAAGAAAACTACAGTTCGTTAAAGTTAACCCGCTGAATTTACTCCTTTTCGCTTCTTTCAATGTCTCTTTTCGAGGCATAAAAGTCTTACGCCGCCATTTCTATCTAGCATGCGATAGAAACATGCCAATTTCGATAGAATGCTATACATACAACACGTTGCTATTGTGAAAGGGCACGAGGAAAGAAAAAAAGATTGACTCGTAATGCCGACAAAACAGCATCCACGACCCACCCCCACCCACACCCACACCCACACACACACACGCACTTACACTTAGGTGTTTACTTAGGTGCATTCAATTGTTATTATGAAAATATACATGCTCTTTAATGACTAGTTCTTAATGTACAGGTAATAGTTGCTAAAGACTAAACATGACCTATGTCTTAAATAAGCAATCAGGTAAATGTAATGTAAATTAAAGAATTAATATAGGTTAAACAATCTCGAATAATTTAGATAAAAAAATTGAAGGCTTGTCACTACGTACGAACTCATCCGTACTCGAAATGTGTTCGTACGCAAAATAAATCGAATATAAAGTTATTATTCTTGAAATTTTATTCATGTTTACCAATTTTTTAAGTAATATGAAAAAAAATGGTAATTTCATGTTTGAAATAACGAGAGGAAAAAATCGTTTAAAAACCTCCAATAAGTGCTTTTGGAAGAGTTGTTGATTTCTGGGCTACCTTAGCTGTGGATATTTAAAGCATGTTTACCGTTTCCAAAAACAACAGAATGGTAAATAAAAAAATGTACCGGAATTGTAAAGTCGTCCCTTATGAAAACAAAAAATTTAGTCGTCGTGTAGTGTTTTTTATGCAAGAATAGCGGTCTCTGTCACAAACATTCCCGCGAGCTTCTGCAGACGTTAGTACACACAAAAAACGTGAATTATCCCTATACATTAACGATATTTTTGTTTAAGAAACTAAACAAAATTGCATAAAGGGTTTAAGTCAGAGAAACCGCCCGTACATGCGGATTCAAGAAACATAATGCGCTCGGCCCTTCGGTACTTGTGAATTGTTTTTCACGAATCCACTGTTATAGTTCGTCAGTGACCTCTGAGCTGAACCTGCAGACGGGTAGTCAGAAATTCGGACTGACTTTACCATTTTAAATCAGTTGTATGAAAAAAATGTGTTTATTAATTAGTAAAAAGTTTTTTTTTTTTGTTTTTTGTTGTTTGTTTTTTTGGCAAAATTACTTGCTAGCGCAGTACGTAGAGAAATAAGGTTTCGGATCAATACAGGACATACTCGAATCAAGCTCTGGTGGTTTTCTTTTTTCTCTTCTTATAAATTATTATTCGTTTCTGTTTTCAACCTGTTTAAATTTACGGGAGTTTTATCTACAACATTTTTGATAAGAGGCCAAGCTAAGGCAATCTCTTCTCTTCTGTGCAAAATGCATAGACATATTTCATTATTTCCTTTCAATCGCCACACTAGTACCTACTAGTACTCAATGAGAATCTGAGCTGAGCTGACAATAAGATTTTTTGGTATTTCTAAAAGCCCGTGATGGAGTCCAACCTTTTGGCCTACATATCTTGTTGCTTTTGCTTGCATACTGACCGTCTGAGCTACTAAACGCTTCAGCCAGTTTACGCAGTTTTGCCGACTATATTTGGGTTGCTCCATTATTATTATAACCTGTATTAGTGACAAAATAAAAATTGAGATAAAAAATATTCGTGAAGAATATTCAAAACTTTCATGTCTGAAATTGTGAAGAATTTTTTTTTTTTCAAAACTTGCAATGCTTATAAGTGAGACACCGAAGGCATTTAATGACGCCATGAAAGCATATGACGTATATTTTTCATATCATTTATGCGAACAGTTATGTAATAAAACAATACCTTTTAGCAATGGCATTTAGCAATTAGTGTAATGCAAATGGATAAAAAACAACAATTTTTAAAGTCTGATTCCGAAAGGCACACCAGGTGACATAAATATCAATAGTTTATTACCGTGATATTTTGCTAAAAGCTATCAGTGTCCAGTTTATGCCTATTCCATGCCCTTTTAATTTGCTCCAGTACGTCGGTCTGTGGGCCATTAAATTTGGTTTCCAATAAACTACTCTCAGTGCGTCAAATCTGAACTGGAGATTGAAAAAGGTTTCTGATTTTATACTTACATATGCTTTTGTCTACGACCGTCAAACTGTATAAGAATATTACTACTGTCAGTTGTTCTAGCGATATGTAGGTCAATCACACAGGATACAGTGATATAGAAACCTAAAACGATTTCGTTTGCTGGAGAAAGCCCGAGCCTGTTAAAGATTAATTGTTGTGACGGAAAGTATAGTCAGGTGTCAAAGTAACAGTGAAATTTTATCCAGTTGTTAGATGGAGTAGACTCGTGTGTACACCCAACAAACTCACTACGTAATATCAATATAAATGCTACCTAGATGAGATATCATATATACATTAATGATGAAGGAGGCTGGGCCCTTTTCTATTTTCATACACCCATTGCGTGTGTTTCTTGAATCAGTAATCTTATTTCAAAAGACCAGGAGCATAAAGGTCAAAATCATATTGACCTTGAATTTTGAAAAACCTTCTTGTTTAATAAATACATGTATAACTCGCTTGGACATACAATTGCCGCTCACCTGTGGTAGGTTAATGACCATTATTTCTCGGACGGTAAGGTCATATGTCGACTTTCTAGATTTTATTTTGGTGGAGGTAGACCCTGGGTGCCTCTCCGGGCATTATTTCATCACGGGCGTGCACCTGGGTAGAACCGCCAATCTTTCCTAAGCCAGTTGGATGGCTTCCTCACTTATGTACTTAGACTTATGTGCCCCACATCCGTTAGGGGCAGTGATTTGTAGGCATTGACCTTAACCGCTCGGACACGGAGGCCCTTGAATGTAAGAGCTTCTTATTAAAATCTAAGCGTATTTTTGAAGACAATGACACATCAAATGTGTTTTGTATTTCAAAGAACTCTTGTTACTCATTTTATCGAGCAAAGAGGGAAAAATGTTGGCACTATCTGATTTGTTTTAATATTGTTTTTTCTCATGTTTAGATAAGTTATATGCATGTTGGTCAATTCAAGCACTACCTGTTTGATATCTAGCACATCAACTATTAAGGAAAACAGGTTTGCTAGGCCAAGCTAGTACATTTTTATTATTTATAATTTTTATACATAACACAATTAGCCGACGAAAAAGGCAACACTTTATAAGTTATAACCTTAGGACGGCCAGCACATATTTATGCAATCTCGCCAGGCATATGTATGTTTTTGACAACACAGAAAATGACGTCACTCGACCTTCAGCTATTTCCGGAAGTAAATAAAATGAAAGTAGAAATGCTAAACTTGAAAACGAAAGCCGCATTTTGATTCGTAGATAGTCAGGGGTCACGCGCAGGGGTCACCCCGTGTAAATGTATGCTCGTGGATTTCTTTTTTCTTTTTTTTTTTGCTATTGGGGAACCAATTTTCAGCACTTTATTACGAATTGAAATTACCTGGGCTTTAGTACAGCATGTCAGCTTTTAATCTATGAAAAAATATTTGAGCTCTGGATAAACAGAAATCTCACAGGGGTCCGTAACGGACCAAGGGTACATTGATAATTTTGGAACTTCATCAAATCGCTCAAAATGTCATTTTTGATGTTGTCTGAGAGTGTCAGTATACGCCTCAGATGTAAGATATAACCGTATTTGAGAGCTGCAGACCTAGACATTTCAGAAATATTTTCAAAATAAGGTTCGTGTAATAAATGTTGTTTCTACGGAAGCGTGAAAGGGCCATCAGACGCTAATACGTTTTAGTACGTTAAGGCTGCGGAAAGGATATAAAAGTACTTGTGTATGTGGGATCTACTTACTTGTTCTCGCAAGTAACTGACAGTTTCGTGTCTCGTATACAGCGGGGAAGAATTATAAATTAAACGAAGTTTCAAATAAATATTCAGTGAAAACTTACGTCTCGTCGGGAACAGGCCTCCGTCGCCGAGTGGTAAAGAATTCACTGAAACGCTCGGCCATCGCATTTGTTGGTTCCAAGCATCTATGTACACGTCTGTGCCTGAAATATTGCCTCGAAGGGAACCAGCGGTATTTCTTCACCATAAAAAGATAGAAGGTCGTCATATAACGTATTTTGTGTCCGTTTGGCTTTACACTTCACAAACTGAAGCTATACTGCTGGTACTGGGCTTGCAAAACAGAAGAACTCATGTGGAGAGAAATTCAACAGGTAAGTATGTATTATGATTGGTTACCCGATAAAGACGTCATAACTAATACATTTAAAAACTTCAAAAGATTGGGTCATGGTACACTGAATGATTTTCTATGAGCGTAGTCAATGACCTGTTTTAGACAAGTGATTATATCGTCTCTTAATAGGTTTATATATATACCATATTTCATTTCAGTAATTATACTGAAATTTCCTGCTTTGTATCGTCGACTGGCTTGGCAAACATTTTCGTCTGCCTCTAAAATCCCTGCGTAAATTAAATTTTCACAGAATTAAGTTCAGTCCAATGCATCACGATCTTTCTGCAAAAAAAATGATAATAATACCAGAAACTCAATGAACCCCAATTACTACTAATTTGCGAAATTTTAGTGCGATCTTTAATGTATAGATAAAGGTATGATTCATTTTGAAAAAAAAATATATACGAACTGTCAACAATTTCCAGGCTGAGCCCTACCTAAGAACCGGTTAAAGTCGTATACAACAATTCTGAGGCCATATTACGATCTTTTCAGTTTATATATCATTTTCGGAAAATGTATGAGCTTGAAAAAAACATTCTACTGCAGGATTTAGCAACCATTAACAAAAATGGGTGTATCATTATCAGCCAGTCAACTATCCCGCTTTGCATGAACCGAATGAACCACAAATTAGACCAAATTGTGCAAGCTTACATTGCCAAAACAATGGAGAATTTTCCAGACACTTACTTCTTAGCGAGTTTTCTCGTTTCGCTAATGCGGGGATATAATAAAAGAGAAATACAAAAAAAGCCTGGGTATTTAAAGTTGACATTTTCACGTTTTAATATTACCTAAAGGATGCCTAAATGGTACTTTTCACGCAAATTTTATAAAAAGCATTTATGTAATTCTGTGTCTTATAGAGGATCAATTGGAAGTAAAACTCAAACATGTGTTGTGTTTTGACTGAAATATTTCTAGAATGTAAACACTTACTGCTCTTTTTGTATATCCGCTTAGTTGGTTACAATGAATCATTGTACCTGTGCACCCCAAAAAGGTGACCATAACAAAGTTAGTGACTACTAGGGTATTTCTCTCACTAGTATATGATTGAAAAGTTTTTTTCAATTTTATTAGGTAACAGGCTATGCAAGTGGGCTCAAAATGTTGACATATTATCAGATGTTTAATTTGGATTCCGAAAAGGAAGAATTTTATTCTATAATAAACACATTATTAAAATTATAAAAGAAAAAGAAATAGTTTAGCCATTGTTAATTTTAAAAGCATTTGTTATTGTTGATTGAAAAACAGTCTGGTTTAAGGTTATCAATTTTTGTGCAGGCTAAGTGCTCGTTCAATTAACTCGAACCAAAATCAATGAGATATTTTTTTTTATCTTAATAGTAAGTGAGAAGACTTCATTAAAATCACTTCTGCAATTTGGTACAGGACGATCGAAGAATTCTTTAATTCAGAATATTTTTCATCAAAATTATTATTTAAAATTTCAAAATATTTGCATGTCAGTAGAGCAGACATGAAACACTACTGTTGTGGCTTTTGACAAAATGTGAACGCAACCGCATATTCGCTCATACGAAGCTACGCGACTGCTTCGCTGTTTCGCAATATTTCAGCATATTTACAAAAAAGTTATTATCGCGCAGTACGCATGCGCTAGCGTGTTATAGCTTGTTAACATTACGATGAAAGATATATTTAGATTAATGGCCTACTGTGCGTGTATAAATATTGGCGGTTTCAGTGAGTAGTGTGCATAAAACTAAAGCGTGAATAATAATAATGAGGTATGTGATTTTGTTTACATTTTCTGTTTATTTTGTTGATCTTATTGTACGTTGAAACTGAGAATTATAGGCAATTTAAAAGAGCAATTGATATTGTTAAGAAGATATCGATCGATATTCCGAACACTGATTGTAGGCCTAAATCAGCAACAGTAATTTATATTTCAAATTGAAGAAAAAGGGTTTTAGGTCCTCAAGTAAGAACAATACAGTAATCACGATCAATCTGTTCATAATTAATACCTGGTAGACATGTACTGTACACATTATTTCTACTGATACTTCATTAAAATGGCTGTAAATATGTTTAATGAGAGTGATTTATTTCTGCGTGTTTTATGCCAGTTTTGTTCTGAAATTTTAAACCTACATACCTGTAACGTTAGTTAGTAAAGGGAGTGACTTAAATTAATGCATCAATACTTTTGGTTTATAAATAAGTTTGTTTTATCTATTTCAGCCTCATGATATAATTTATTTGCACTTTGCAACATTTTTATTTGAAATTTATTTTCATATTTTCACAGGAACATTGTCTTTATCTTAATCCTAATCTTAATCGTAATCTATGTATAAATTTTATTATCACATTTTATCCATATATCAATTATGATTAATAATAAAATTTAATACCAAGAATACGTTTATTATAAATGGACAATTAATGAGTATAGTCCTTTAAAAGGGGCATAGTCCGAAATGAGAGCACAATGTTATTATTTTACAATATAATTTATGTCAAAACCATAGACGTGTAAAATAGTATATGACATCGATTTATAAGTAGTGTGCATCCATCGGCAGATCAAAGACGATTTATATATATTTTTCTCGCTTTTGAACACAAGTACTTTTATACTGACATTGTACTTAATAGGTATTACAGTAGCCCAACTAATTGTGCGCTATTATTACAGTTGACACATTCAGCTACACGTAGTTACGTGTTTTCAGTGATATTTGACAGCTGTGAAACTTGTACACCATTTACATTAAGAAATGTCCCTCCAGCTACCTTCTGTTAGGCTCCTGGCCCATAACCCCTGAATTCCCAAGGTATATATGTAAAAGGACCCTGGTGACCGAATGAGCCGTCTAGGCTCCATTACCCTTGTATTGCCAAATTCTATCTAGCGCAGATGTCCGATTGAGGCTTCTAGCCCATTACCCTCATATTGCCAAATTGTATCTAGAAAGGGCACTGATGACTGAGTGAGCTTTCTAGCCAGTTACCGCAATATTGCCAAATTGTAACTAGAAAGGTTGCTGGCTGAATGAGGTTACTAGCCAGACTAATACAAACAGAATCAGGCTTCTAGACTATTATCCGTATATTTCCGAAGTGTATACATATACAGGGCGCTGGTGTCTGAATGAGGCTCTTTACCAGTTAATGTGTCCATATATTGAAAAGACTACCGTATGTGGGCAGGGTGCTGTCTGCTGTCTGCTGTCTGCTGAGGTCTACGACAACTTTGTTTGAATCAGTTGTCTCTCAACACTGTATGTGCAAATCCAGCGTGTTTTGTTTCACGCGAGGAGGCTGTCTACCTGACCTGGAAGAGATTGGTTTTTTAGGCAAGGTTCACAGTCTTATCTGAAGTAATAGACTGAAATGCGCCTCTTTGGTTAGAGCTGGGAGGTTAAAATCTGACATAATTTAGTTTTGTTGTGACTCCACTTTTCAGATATTTTAAAAGAAGGTTCAATTTCAATACATCGGTCCCTAAGGTTGTTTGGCAGCCAGCTTCTCTGCATATAAGTATTACGCATCTATCATGAATCTCATTTTAAGTATTTTGGTGCGTGTCTTCAGCGAGATAGGTTTTTCATGACGAACGGTTGTTTAAGTGGGCTTTGTTGTCCTACAAAGCTAGTGTTGTTTTGTTCTCTTGCAGAATTCGAAATAAAGCAGCAAGGAACATAATTATGCATATCTTACTTTGTCCGTCTGTATGTCATTCTTCCGTCTTCTTTTCTGTCCATCGGTCTCAAAAGATGGTACTTACGATACCTTTAAAAGTGCAGAAGATTTTTCTATTGTCAAAAATTATATGTACTCATACCGGTAGAGTAATAGTCCTGATGAGATAATGACACCATCAATATGGAAAGGGATGGTAATGTTAGAACTTCATTAAAGGTTTTCATTAAACCAAGTTGAAAACTGTTCAGTTTCTGTTCAAAGAACAGTTCCAAAATATTATTGAACTGAAAGATGTTAAATTTTATAAAGAAGTAAATAACGGCCTAAATAGTTGTTTTCATTTGGGTAAGAAATACGTTGGGTAATTTCAATGGCTCGAGCTACCGATAACTCGAACAAATTTACCTGTTTATTGGTTCGACTGTACAATTAAGTATTTCGTAACAAACCTGATGTTAATGAAATACGATTTGGCTGATATCTAGGGCCCAGCCATTTTGCTTAGTAATCTGTCGGTCCCTTCTGGTTTATAACATTTAAATTGTTTCAGGGTTGTTATTAGCTCTGGAAAATTAAGAGAAAGTACGGTGTGCAGAATCATAAATTTACATTGCTTACTTTTTAAAATTAATTACCTAAATTAAACTAAGTTGTCTGTGCCATCACTTAAAAAGTTTTGGAGAATTTATTCCAGCAGCAAACATACTTAGGGGATATTAAGGGAAACTGCGGTATACTAGAACTATAACTCTACCTTGTTTATTTTTGAAATATATTTCTTTATCACTTTTATTAAAAACTTGCAAACAATGACAGAGTACATTAGGTGAAAATACACTGGATAAGAACGATAACTCTAACGTGTTAATTTATTTGACTTTCAGCCTTCATTTTATTTACTTGTCCGGACCTTGACTGTAAACATGCTGAAGACAGATTACCAAAACTGATTGCAAAGATATTAAATGAAGGTGCAATTTGGAAGAACAATATCTCTTTCTTTGCTTAATTTTAAAAACACTTTTGTCCGGAGAATATGTCGCTCAAAAACTTTCACTTAATCAATAAGGACATTGAAAGAAAATGCAATGTAAATGATTCATAACTCTTCTCATACCTTACCTACTTTGTGAATTGTCAAAACTCAAAAAAAATCAAAACTTAAAATAATAATGTATTACAAACATTCAATGATCTGTTTTATGTCATAATATAACAAATTAAATTAAGAAAGTGGTTTATACGAATACAGACACTGGTCCTGCTGACGTGAAACGCATTTTTGTTAAGATTAAATGAAATTGCATTTATTTTATCATAATACCATGTCGTTGATGAACGTACATGTGCATACTATTTTATTTCACAGCCTTAAACATTTTACGTTCCTCTCGTACAGTTGTTCGATTTCATTCAAATCATATAGTTTGCTTTCCTTTTTTACAATGCTGAAAGAATTTTTTCCATGACACCGACGTTTTAGGCATATGTGTCACCATTGTAGAAATCGTAGAACAGATACAGACAAACATACGAGATTTGGATTTACAAAACGGCCAACTTTTCGAAAAGTATATTTAAAGTCATCCATCGTTGTTTAATGTCCATCGTTGTGTAGAGTGACCATTGTTGTGGTGTGTGTGTGTGTGTGTGTGTTTATGTGTGCGCGTGCGTAAGCGTGCGTGCGTGCTTGTGTGCGTGTTTGTGAAGTGATATTATATGCGATGCTCAAGTTCTGATAATTTCATACGGCTATTCAATAAACTGACATCACGTATAAACAGAATAAAGATTTCACGGATGTGAGAATAATCCAGTATGCTACTGGCGTAATTAAACATGGTGGCATGGTTTTGACGCATGTGTTTTGTTACACTGCCTCTGACTAACTGACTGACAGATTGTAATATTCTTGACCTTATTGCGTTATGACAGCAAAACTAATAAGTTGAGATAGGCTTGCTTTTCGGAAATGGTCAGAAGAACTTAAAACACAGAGCTATGTATTCGATAGGAAAGGCAATTTTGCAAGAGCGCAGCCCCCTCGAAATGTAACTTTATAACAGTGTATGTAAAGTGCACCTGCTTGGTTTAAAATATCTTTATACAAACTAACGTTTCCAAAGTGGTAATACATGGCACCTTCCTTTATATGCTGTTGTGATATTAAAACAACTTGCCAGCAACAAATCTTTACCATATTATTATGTTTGAAATGTCTTTGCGTCAGAACCGTAAGGAAACAAGAAGCGTTCGCCATAAAATCACTTCTAGAAATCATACCGTTATTTGCGATACGGTAGGTTAGCCAGACCGTTTTATTGATTATCTTAAATTTCTTTTGCTGAGCAATAACAAGCACCACTTGCATGATTATGACTCACGTGAAAAATGATGGACATGTATAATGCTTAACTAAAGATAATAGGTAAGGGTAGATTTCTCGGAAGCACAGAGCACCAGAAACATTGCCCCAGAGCCACGCATTTACACAGCAGGCCCACAACAAAAAGAAGTTGTAATGGAAAATATTTCAGACGGGTTGCTTCAAACATCCAACAAGTACATATTCAATTATGCTAAATATTGATGGATCCGAAGGAAACGGCAAGGGGTGAAATGGGATCGGGGATGAGGGAAGCATATTTGAGATAAATGTCATTTGTATAAATATACTTTGATCTGCAGGAGCCTCCTTGGCCGAGTGGTTACAGTCGCTGATTGCAAATCACTTGCAGCTCGTCGATGTTGGTTCGAGCCTCACTCGGGGTGTTGAATTCTTCATGTGAGGAAGCCATCCAATTGGCTTACGGAAGGTCGGTGGTTTACCCAGGTGCACGCTCGTGATGAAATAATGCACGGAGGGGCACCTGGGGTCTTCCTCAACCATCAAAGCTGGAAAGTCGCCATATGACCTATAAATGTGTTGGTGCGACATGAAACCAAACAAAATAAAACATTGATCTGCAATTAAATTTTGTATTTTGCTAGATGGCGGTTGGTCAATGTGGAAAAACAGGGGATTATATTGATGTTAGTACATGTAACAGAACAGCGTGTCCAGGTTAGTATTATGTGTATAGTAATTATGAAATTACAATCTACATTATACAGAAGAAGAAATAAGATTAAATCAACCACAAAACCATATCTTATAACTTATACTTTTATTACGGATGATGGCAGTTTTGTAAAATAAAAAATAGTTAGAGACAGATAGAACAAACAAATACAAGTAACAAGGATAAGGATCTATTAGGAATAGTCATGTTCCCAGAACGCAGACTCCCAAAACAAAACTCCACAGAACGTATATGTGTTTAACAAATAGACAGTGGGACATTGCCTTGGAGGGGTCAGTGGCATAACATCACTAGGGAGATTAAATAAAACCTGAAAAAAAGATCCTTTGGAAGTATAGAATACAACCAAGCAGAATAATAGTAGACTCCGTTTGATCGACTCTGTTCATAAGAGGTAATGAAATGTGCAACACCTCTAAACCCATTAAATACGCATATGCCGTCATACAAGGCATTCATCTTAATCAGGCTGCATATTATTGTTCGTGAAGAAAAGTACTCGCGGTAACGATAGAAGTCTCTAATCATAAATACCGACACGGAACTTAATTTCTTAAATCTCTCTGAAATAATACGTTTGAATTTAATTTTACTTATTTACTTGTTTTGTTTAACAGAACACAATGTGGCATTCACAGCGTACAATATTCTCCAGAATTCGTCAAGCTTAACAACCCTCTTGTTCTAGAACATCTACATCAACTATGGAAACGCATATGACACCACCACAGGAAATTTACATGTTATGTTCCTGGTGTGTACCATTTTGTTGTGACTTTAATAAAGTAGTATCCAGATATTGGCTCTTTATCTGCATATTTAAGAATCAATGGCAGCAGTAAGCTTAGGCTGTACTTTCGCCTTAAAGACGGTAACAGCAATGAAGTTGGTAACTACATGTTGACAGGTGCTGGTACCTTTCATCTAGATTGACAGGATTTCGTAGATGTTTTTGGCGTTCCTAACTATTTTAATGGTGGTTATTTGTCTTACTTCACTGGATTCTTGATAACTCCAGATTAATAAAGTCAGTTTATAAGTTATTGAATAAACAAAATCATACAAAACTCAGAAATATAATGTAGAAAAAAAGATTAAATAAATCATTTTAATAATAGTTAACAATGATAATGAGAAGTACGCCACATTTTATGATGACAAATTTATTCTAATTTTTGAGAAGTATCATTTATTACACAGAAATTTGGGGAAATCATAATAATTGACGGCTATTCTGTCTTAAAATGTAACAGGAAGAAAGGTTTTAAAAACATGAAAAGTCAGTAGCACATTTTAATTCTTTCATTGCTCGAGTGTTTAATTAAAGCAACATTTCAAAATGGTAGTTTATGGGACAATTACAAATTTAGTGAGACCTCCTCGCGTATAGAAAAATCCTGCACTGTATTCTTTTCATGAAACCTTACACAGTTGCACACTCAACCTATATTCTATCAAAAGGTTAAATTGAATGTGCATGCAAGGTGAATAAAACTTGCGTTAAAACTTTTCATTTTACATAAGCTAAAAGTAATCGTACTAGATATGTTTCGCGTCCATGTGTAAAATAACCCAACAGCAACGTTTGTATCTTTAACAATAGACGAAAGGAACAAGACAATTATACTTAGGAACACAGTGGGATACCGCTGAAACGGTCAGGGATCAGTGGCGGGCGCAGTGTTTAGCAGTTTGGACTTTAACGTCGGCGGTCTGGGTACGATTCCCAGTCGCGACTGATATCCCGACTAGTGTTCAGTGCTGGATAATTGACTTAAATTAGTACTGTTTCAACAGTATCGGCCTAGACTGGATGCTGGGGAGGTAAATATGACTCCTGACGTGGGCTTGGTTGGAAATAAGTTGTTCCATCCATTCACGATGGGGACTTTCGCAGACTACTCACGTTAAACAAGACACTTTACCCTTTTTTGTGACCGCTCGATGTCCGTCTTCGTCGTGCGTCTTATGTCGTGTATGTCCGTCGTCCGTCCGTCAACATTTTCTAAACTAATCTTCTCCTTGAATACCATTTGGTAGATTTACACCAAACATCACAGGAATGATCCTTGGGTGGCCCCCTTTCAAAACCGCAAGGCATAGTGCCATCATATTTTGCATGTGACATCATCTAATGGTCCTTTATGAATATTTTTCAAATTATGCTCCTGGGGTGAAAAGAGGCTCCGCCCCTTGGGTCCCAAGTTTTACGAGACTTATATAGAAAAACATTTTAAAAATCTTCTCGTCTGAAACCACAAGATCTAGGCCTTTGATATTTGGTATGTAGCATAGCCTTGTGGTTCTCTACCAAGGTTGTTTAAATTATTACCCTGGCGTGAAAAAAGGCCCCGCCCCGGGGGTCCCAAGTTTTACATAGACTGATTAAGGAAAAAAACTTTAAAACTCTTCTTGTCTGAAAGTGCAAAGTCTAGGCTTTTGATATTTGGTATGTTGCATTGCATAGTGGTCCTCTACCAATATTATCCAAATTATGTCCCCCGAGTTGAAAAGAGGCCCCAGGGGGTCCCAAATTGCCTAAAACTGCAAGGCCTAGGCTTTTGATATTTAGTATGTAGCATTGCCTATTGGTCCTCTACCAAAATTTTTCAAATTGTGCCCCTGAGGTGAAAAGAGGCCCTGACCTTGGGGTCCCAAGTTTTACATAGACTTATATGACAAATATATTTAAAATTCTTCTTGTCTAAACGTTCAAGGCCTATGCCTTTGATATATGGTATGTAGCATTCTTTAGTGGAACTCTAACAAAATTGTTTAAATTAAATCCCTGGGGGTAAAGGAGGCCCCGCCCCGGGGTTCACTTGTTGTATGAGTTAGATAGGAAAAAAATACTTCAAAAATATCAGATCATATTTCCTAGACTAACAAAAGAATAGAAGCAATATATTTGATGGGTTTTTTTTAATTTATGTTTTCCTTATCTGCTTTTCATAATTGATCTTACTTCTAACATCTGCTTTCTTTTAAGAAAATGCGAATTTCAAACCCGTTTAATTACTGAAAAGCTTTAGCAATCAAAATTAACTATATCTATGTATGTATATATGTATAAGAGTGACATAAAAACACATTACTTTTGCAATGTATAGCGTGACCACCCTGGGAAGGGCCCTTGATAATGTTGTCATAATTTTTGGCCCAACCCATTTGTATATATGACATATTTGATGTATGTGATTGTTGTTTGTGTTTCTGTATATATGTACAATAAAATATGATTAAACTAAGCTTTATATAAACTGAAGAAAAACAATCACGAGAACACGTTTGTTTCATGTTTTTCTCCGTAACAATAAAAATTGAAAATAATGTTGAAATTGCTGTTTTCTCGATACATGATTGAATTCCGTTTCAAGGTAAGGACCTGGATGGCAATGAAGTTAATAAAGTAAACTTTCTGATTGTTTCAATCAAGGGGACAGGTTGCAATTTTGGATCAGACTAGTTTGTTTATCTGACTCTTCGTGGACAGTAGGATTGCATATTTCCGTCCTTCTATCCCGGATTTTTGTGTCCTGATCTAGACTAGTGACGATTTTCAAGCAGCCAGAGTCAAATGTTGACCACGTCATGACTACATGCTGCGTACAAACCTAGGGCCTTACTTCAAAGGCCAAGGTTACAAGTAACTGAGTGGCATTGTGTGATGTACGGATAAATGAGTCGGCAGTTCGACTATCTCAATCTGCAACAGTTGAGCTATAAATATGTATGGCAACATGTAACCATATAGGTGTGGCTTTATTACTTCAGAAAGGTGTAACTTGGTCATCGACGTTGTTTATTTGTTAGTTTTAGGTTTAAGGCCGTTTTTCAACAGTATTTCAGTTATGTAACGACGGACAGTAAACATAACCAGTGTTCCTGGACAAACCTGTTATCCGCAAGCAACTTCCAACTTCCCCACATGAATCAGAAGTGGATGACGAATGATTTTATACACAGTGTCTTTCAGCAAATCGTCACGGAGAACATATGCCCCGCCCGAGGATCGAACTCGCGACGCCGAGATCCTTAGATCTGCACTCTCTCTATTGAGCTAAGCGGGTGGGCTCGACGTGGTTTATGGTTAAAATGTTATGAAATGAGTTCTTAATTTTCAAAAAAGAATCATATTTAAACATTGCAATCAGGACGTTAACATAAATGAAGCTGCAATAAACAAGTCTCACACGTGCGGTAAAAATATTTTTCAAATAAAAAGACCATAAATATTGAAGTCTAGAGGAGTCAACTAATTCAGACGATTTACTCTTTGTCTCCGTGGACCTGCCGTTGTTTTTTTAGCTCACCTGATACTCCGGTGAGTTTTTCTGACCACTCCATGTCCGGCGTCTGTCCTCTGTCTGTCTGTCCGTCAACATTTAGCTTGTGTATGCGATAGAGGCTGTATTTTTCAACTGATCTTCATGAAATTTGGTCAGAATGATTACCTTGATGAAATCTAGGCCGAGTTAGAAAATGGGTCATCTGGGGTCAAAAACTAGGTCACTAGGTCAAATCAAAGAAAAACCTTGTGTATGCGATAGAGGCTGTAGTTTTCAATTAATATTCATGAATTTTGGTCAGAATACTTGCCTTGATGAAATCTAGGTCAGATTTGAATATGGGTCATCTTGAATCAAAAATTAGGTCACTAGGTCTAATCAAAGAAAAACCTTGTGTATGCGAAAGAGGCTGTATTTTTGAATTGATTTTTACGAAATTTGGTCAGAATGATTGCCTTGATAAAATCTAGGTTGAATTTGATTATTGGTCATCTGGGGTCAAAAAGTAGGTCACTAGATCAAATCAAAGAAAAACTTTATGTATGCAATAGAGGCTATTGTATATTTTTCAATTGATCTTCATGAAATTTGATCAGAATGATTGCCTTGATGAAATCTAGGTAAAGTTCGAATATGGGTCATCTGGGGTCAAAAAGTAGGTCACTAGGTCAAATCAAAGGAAAACCTTGTGTATGCGATAGAGGCTGTTTTTTTTTCAATTGATCTTCCTGAAAATAAGTCAGAATGATTGCCTTGATGAAATCTAGGTTGAATTTGAATATGGGTCATCTGTAGTCAGAAAGTAGGTCACTAGGTTAAATCAAAGAAAAACCTCGTGTATGTGATAGAGGCTGTATTTTTCAACTGATCTTCATGAAATTTTGTCAAAATGATAGCCTTGATAAAATCTAGGTCAGGTTTAAATATGGGTCATCTGAGTTCAAAAACTAGGTCACTAGGTCAAATCAAAGAAAAACCTTGTGTATGCGAGAGAGGCTGTATTTTTCAATTGATCTTTATGAAATTTGGTCAGAATGATAGCCTTGATGAAATCTAGGTCAGATTTGAATATGGGTTATCTGGGGTCAAAAACTAGGTCACTAGGTCAAATCAAAGAAAATACTTGTTTTTGCTCCAATCTTAATGATAATTGGTCAGAATTTTTTTTCCATGAAATCACTAGGTCAAACATGTTTACAGTTTTACACTGTTATGGTGTATTATGGTGTGTTTCGCAGGTGAGCGACCTAGGGCCATCTTGGCCCTCTTGGTTTTTTTTTCTTTCAATTATTTAAACTGGCATTGCCAAATGCATATTATAAATCATTACGCAGTTGGCGTCAGTTAATCGGAATCAGTGTTATTTTGCCTTGTCGTTTGACAGCATGGATTCTTAATAAAACAGACTCGGCTATTTTTTTGCTTGATTGTGTTCGAAGGGAGTTTTTGTTTGTTTATACGATATATTTTCTACTTTACAAAAAACATAATTATGAGACGATGCCCACGTCATTTAGAGATCTATCCCGTATAAAATGACCGAGAAGAAATGTTCTTGATTTGTTTCCAGCATAGATTCGAATCGTATTCAACAGCGCCATTGTATCCAAAAAAAAACCATGTAATATCAGTGAACGGGAAGGACGGAAAAATATACTAATCCAAACTTCTTACGATTCCTCGATATTTTTGGTGATGACTTTCGTACATATAACAACATTCTCACAGCTATAGACAAATACGTTATTAATACCATATCAAAATTTCAACAAAATCAGATCACTTTACAATCACTACCCATTTTGGCACTAAAATGCAAATTAAAAACGTGCTTTTACAAAAGAGCAAATATAACAGAAAATTGATAATGATACGCAAGTGTGGAAATTGACTTGTTACTGATAAATGGTCAAATAACAAAAGAGGGAAAGAAAAAGAAATCAATTTGTTTTTAACTTATGACGAAATTCACTCGTTTGTAAATTCTACCCATTTAATAAGTTTCGTTAAGTGTAACATAGAAACATAGGTATGCACGCCGAAGGAAGAGGCAGAACATTTGACTTATAAGTACAATTTAGAAAAATGTGAATAAAATACTTTTCTATAACAGCCTAGCTTTCGATTACCTCCCTTTAGAATAATTCTTAATTAACACTCAATAAAAATAGCACATACAGCACTATTTAGTTTATGGAAATTTCATCGCTGTTTTCTTCTTCTATGGGATACTCGTCTGCAAATCCACTAAGTAGACATCATCGACTTGTTGCGGGTGTGTGAATTGTGCACCGTTTAAAACGCGGGCTTACTGGACTCCCATACGCAGCGTCAGGCGTTCCAAGATGAATGTCATAAAACTTTAAAAGTGAATTTTGTGAGTACCAATGGTATTATCTTATAATAATACATGTACTTTATGTAATAAATATGTCTGTACTTCCATTTTTTTATAACTCAAAAGTAGCAAAGGGTTAAACCAGGAGTTCTAACAATGTGCAGCCAGACACAAAGTGAGGTGTTTGTTTCATGTCGAAATAATTCTACAAATATAATTATGTAAATTCTTTTTTGGAAGTCAGTTGAGAATATGTTCCAGTTCCAGGACACAGCTGCCTTACACGGTTTTGTTCAGGGTTGCATAAAATGATTTCCAATGATTGATATTGCAATGCAAATATAATTGTAATATGCGCAAGCTTGTAAACATTATAAAGAAATGTTCTTATGCATTAACTCTTTTCAGTGAAATCATCACTTCTATTTCTACTTTGTTTGTGAAAATAAATTTAATTAAGAAATAATAAGTTCCCAAACGTGGTTTATCGTAGAATAACCCGAGTTTTGAGTTCTTATGCGTAAGAATATATAACGAAGGCCGTAGGCCTGAGTGATATATTGTTTCGCATAAGAACGAAAAACTCTGGTTCTTCTATAATAAATCACACTTGGGAACTCATTATTTCGATTCTAAAACGACATACTAGTATCAAAAGAGTTAGAAAAAAGTGGTAACTACTTTTTACGACCGCACTACACACCTAGATCGGATGACGTCATTGCACGCGAGTGGTATATTGCAGAATAACCCGAGATAGATTTTGCTCTACAAGTATGTAGGTTATTTGCTGGTCGTGTTAGAATATATATTTATTTGAGGGGACAAAAGAAAACTTCATTTGGTTTGTTAATGTTGTCAATAAAAATTGTTTGAATTACAAACATAAACATAATTCTTTGTCAACACTAAAGTAAAATAAAGTCCAGTTTAAATCATTACAATGTATTGGTTCGTTTAAAATTTGTACTACATCTCATAAATTTTCGCATATTCCTATATTTGGTTCAAATATTTGCTATGCTAAACTGAAACGAATCATGTGTTCGCTTGGGTAATTTTACATTTTCAAATGACCTAAATTGTAAAGATATTGCACAAAAGTCACCAAATTACATTATTTTATCAATGGACTGTATATACCAGGGAATGACGGCAGCCATAAGCCAGACGCACAATCATCAGCCATTATTAAGGGTAAAACAATAATAGTTAAAGTTATTAATGACTGATAGTATCATTATGTCATTGGCACATAAGTTGGCGTCCGACCATATACGTCTGGTATACCAACTACAACTAATATATCAGTATAAATGAAAACTACAACACAATTTAGTGGGAAAAGGCCGCGACATTAAGGATTTCTCACGGCAATTGGCAAGGTGAGATAATGTTTAAAATGCACATACTATACAAACAGATAAACATGTATATTGAAAACAACCTAATTTCATTTGCCCAAGCGAAAACTGCAAAGGAACAAAATACATTAAATAAATAAGATAAAAGTTGAATCCAGCGAAAGAACAATCATCCCTAGCGATGGCTGCAAAGGGAAAAATGCTTACGATTCAAATAAGTTATTAGAGGGTACAAAAAAAACAACAACAGATAACTTAAAGCAGTAATCACCATATTAACTTTTTAATAAATTATGTTAATAGAAAAGCAAACATACGGCATCATGAAATATAATGGAAATGTAAATATTGTTCAATTATGAACAAATGTTATACGAGATGCCGTCATATCAATTAAGATGCTTGCCACAATTGGATCTGTATATTAAACAATACAGTTCAAGCCTCTATATTTTGTTACGAAGAACAAATTCGATTGTATATTTCCCAAACGGAATACAATAGAAAAAGTGGAAACTCCACAGGTCGCTCAACACAACAAAAACGAAAATGTTGCAGGCTCGGTTTGATTGAGCCTGTTCATGGACAGTAGTGGAAATGCATGCTACCGTCCACGCCCTCTATCCCCGGGTTGAGCAGAACTCAACATTTACACATGTTAAAAGTACAAAAACAGTTTAGAGACATCCGCAGATGTGTTCATACGGCGGTGCACATGGAACCTTCAATGCTACACTAGTGTGTAATTCCATGAAAAGCGGCGTATGGTCCCCAGTTAAAATAATGGGTTTGCCCTAAACGTGAAAACAATGAGCAGAACTAAACAAACTGGAATTTAGAAAGGGGATCTGAGGTTATGGAGCCTGCATATCACAGGAACTGCCAAAAGACAAAATTAAAAAGCAGGCGTCATATCCAAGGGGTGATTGTACAATACCCAAAGCTATAAAAGCGGGAGTATTGGAACCACCCAGGCCGAAATGCTCATGTTCAGAAACTAAACAGTACCAATAACACGACATAAAAGTCGTGCTGAACGATCTGAGAAGATCGAAATATAACAGCCCTGATTGAATGTACGGGGAGACTTTTTACGGCCGCCACACGGCACAATCAACGCTGCTGTGATAATAAATAGAAAAAGTGGAAACTCCACAGGTCGCTCAACACCACAAAAACGAAAATGTTGCAGGCTCGGTTTGATTGAGCCTGTTCATGGACAGTAGTGGAAATGCATGCTACCGCCCACGCCCTCTAGCCCCTGGTTGAGCAGAACTCAACATTTACACATGTTAAAAGTACAAAAACAATTTAGAGACATCCGCAGATGTGTTCATACGGCGGTGCACATGGAACCTTCAACGCTACACTAGTGTGTAATTCCATGAAAAGCGGCGTATGGTCCCCAGTTAAAATAATGGGTTTGCCCTAAACAAAACAATGAGCAGAACTAAACAAACTGGAGTTTAGAAAGGGGATCTGAGGTTATGGAGCCTGCATATCACAGGAACTGCCAAAAGACAAAATTAAAAAGCAGGCGTCATATCCAAGGGGTGATTGTACAATACCCAAAGCTATGAAAACGGGAGTATTGGAACCACCCAGGCCGAAATGCTCATGTTCAGAAACTAAACAGTACCAATAACACGACATAAAAGTCGTGCTAAACGATCTGAGAAGATCGAAATATAACAGCCCTGATTGAATGTACGGGGAGACTTTTTACGGCCGCCATCCATGAAAAACTCCCTCCCCAATTTTTAACTAGGACAAGAGGAAATCTGTTTCCGTAGCCAATGTATAACACATTGAAATGCTCAGACTATTCCTTGAAACACTTAAAAAACGGAACGAAATTCAGGCATGCTTAAATATATAACAATATTCTATTACTATCATTTTTCTTTCACTATTTCGTGTGATTGCCATGCCTAACTTTGCAAAATGAGCAGGAGAACACTAAAATACATTTAAATGCATTTTACATATACACTTTATATAACAAAGCGTTTACAATTTTAATTTGAAATAACACTGCCAATCATAAAGAAATTCATAATATAAAGGTAAGAACATTGGTCTGCACTGTGAATCGAAGGCATGTACAGTCAAATGAGAACTTAATGTACCATGGCGGAGAGTAAAACTTGCGACCCAGATGTTTAGAACAGACCATACATTGAGCAAAGTAACTGAAAACTGATATCAAGTTGA
Organism: Mercenaria mercenaria; assembly: GCF_021730395.1. Taxonomy (NCBI): domain Eukaryota; kingdom Metazoa; phylum Mollusca; class Bivalvia; order Venerida; family Veneridae; genus Mercenaria; species Mercenaria mercenaria. The sequence goes on along the minus strand of NC_069376.1, from coordinate 64,997,104 downwards.
GTCTCCAAACTACATAAACCTACAGCTTGGCAATGCCTTCAACCTATGACGTCATCAAATGACACAATTTGAGGTCAACCTATGACGTCAGTTAATGACAAAGAATAATGTCCAACTATGTTGGAATGCCATTTTTTAATCAATTATAATGAACTCATATCTAAACAGTTTTCTACAAAAAATGACATTCTTAATTTTGTTAAAGGTGGTCAATCACATTCAAGCAAAATTTAGTGACATTTTTTACTTTTTGTATATTCTGTTAGAGATTTATTTAAGAAACAAAAATACCCATTACTTACAGTTAGATCCCTGTTAGAAATGTATACTTTATTGATTTTCATAAAAATTTGTAATTGCTCCCCTTTAATATGAAAATATTTAAAATGCTTGGTATTTCTTATAATATATAATTCCGAGTTTTACATTCGCATTGGATAGATATACCAAATATTTAACAATCTGAATCAAAAGGTGGGTTTTAGGCAAAGGGAGGTAATAATAATTTTTCAAACTTGCATTTCTAATGAATTCAATCTATATATGTAATTGTTAATGCAATTATTTTACGAATATAAAACAATATATCGGTTAGTTATACATTTTCTTAGGTAAAGTATGTTTATCACATTTATACTTATGATAAAATAACTCGATCTTGGTTGGGCAACTGCAATAGGAAAACCAATTATTAAAATATCTCCAGTGAAAACCTAACTTGTATTAAGCGCTAACTGAACATAAATGAGTGTAAATGATCAGATGTTAAAGTTTAAAACAAATCCGTTACTTAGCCAAAATCTGATTATCCACCTTTAAAAGGAGATTCTTACCAAGTTAAAAGTTAGTTCATGCACGGTCTGACTTGACGCTCAATCCTCGACTGAATTATTTATTGGCTTCTAGCTAATTCCGGCCGAGAGTTTGTTAACATCCATGAACCACAAGAACATACCCGCAATTGAGACTTATACGCCGAAAAACTATGTCAAGGCTTCTTCTAACATTATTAAGAGGGCTCATGGCGTCCCCCAAACCAATATAAACCATAGCCTGTGGTCGACAGTTGTTCAAAGGGGCGAACCATTCACCAAGGCTAGTAGACTTTTTACTTCATTCACAGAGCACTAATGTAACCATAGCTATTCAATTTACTTGATCCCATTCTGAATTAAACTATTACTTCCGAGTAATACTATTACTTTAATACATATGACTTTTGTACTCTTTTACTCCCACAGTGCATTTTCAAATTAGAATCATTATTCTATGAAAAAGTTATAAAGCCGCGACAAACATTAATGTTAACATGTATCTATCATATTGCGTTTCTGCTATTCAACTGATCATTTACTAACAATGTCTGTCCCTTTTGATATTTCATTTCATTTCCTAAGAAGTTCTCATCAGCAATAATCTCAAAGAATCCATATTATTTTGATTTTTTTTGTATTCAAAATTATATATTTACATTCGCCCTATTCTTTTCCATTGAAAATTATGACGTTCATTTCGTATGAACAACAAAAGGAAAGGCGCGAAAGTTATGTCATCGCTGCTTAGTGATAACTGGCCGCTGTTTTGACGACGTCCGCGTATAGTCAGGGAGAACGTTCCTTAGATGACGTCGCAGAGGCTCCGTCTGGTGAACAGAATGGCCGGGAAGCTGATTTTAATGTTAAGTGTCACAAAATATGTGCAAGTTATAATATAATCTTGTTTAGAAATGGAAAGGAAATATAATGTAAATATAAAAAATGAAATGATTTTATTTTCGGTGTTCATGCGAAATGAACCACAGAAATGCTTCCAACATCATACTGAACTAAGGAAATGTATGACCGCAAATTTACGTATTGCGTTTTATAAATATTCTTATGTTTTCTAAATTTTACACAGTTTCTAATCAGCAATATGTTAACAGTATAACATGACATGCTATTATCGAGGGTGTTTATAGCATAATACAACATTCACCAACTTGATGTGATCGTGCTGTTAGTTGGACCTTATCGAGTTTTATGTATATTCACAAAAGATGTGCCACAAAAGAAACACTCCATAGTCCTCCTATAATCGAATACTGTTGCAGGGTTTAGAGCGATCCCCTCCCCTTGATTATTTTACTCTTTTATCTTGAACCCTTTATATATATATACCTTGAATTTGTATACATAGTCACAAAGTCAATCATGGCTACTAAATATTATTGTCTCCATTGCTCAGAAGAAGTCTATATTCGTCGTCGGTCAATCGACTGCAATTCCTACAGCGGCTGGCAGCATTTAACATGTGGGAACACGGGTACATAATTCTTCAATTTAATTATTTTGAATTAAATTGTCTATAACTTATAACAATAATAAATATAAAGGAATAATGCAATTATATTATATCTATATAGTTAACATATAATATTAGCATTTGATTGTTTTTCAAAGCATTTCTTGTTAACAGTTTCATCATTCATCTGTTCCAGCTAGATCTAACAATGACAAGATGCTTGACATTATATTGTCCCTATTTTCAGGACTCTCCAGTTACCAGTACAAAAAAGTGTAACGTGGAGAAATCACCTACTCTTTTGTCTGTGACAAACGTCTTGATCAGGTATGTTTACATAACAAACAATTGTTAGCCCACCTGAGCAAAAGACTCATGGTAAGCTTTTGTGACCGCTTGGTGTCCGTCGTCAGTCGTTTTTTAAATCTTCTTTATCAAAACCACTGTGCAGATTTACACCAGACTTCATAGGAATGATCCCCGGGTGGCTCCCTTTCAAAAATATTCAAAGAATTGAATTCCACACAGAACTCTGGTTGCTATGGCAGCCGAAAAAAATCTTTGATGATTGTTCAAATTATGTCCCTGGGGTGAAAAATGCCTTTTATAGTTAAAAAAATTAAAATATTTTGTCTGAAACTGCAAGGCCTATGCTTTTGATATTTGGTATGTAGCATTACCTAGTGGTTCTCTAACAAGATTGTGGGTGAAAAGAGGTCCTGTCCCGGGGGTCACTTGTTTTACGTAGAGAAAAAAACAACATTTAACTCGGCAATGCTTGAGCCTAAGACTCACAAACGAATAGAGAGGTTGACACAGAGCTTAGATATTTTACATGTTGGATTGTCTAGTGGTCCTTTAAGTGACCCCTTTCAGAATTGCCCAAAGAATTGAAAGTCATGAAGAACTTTGGTTGCCGTAGCAACCGAAAGCAAAATTGTTAAATATGTTCTCCTCGAAAACTATTAGCCGGATTTCAAAAATATTTTGTAGAAATGATCTTTGTGTGACTTTTTACCAAAATTGCTGAAGCTGTTCAATTTCACAACATGGCCGCCAGTGGGTGGGGCTTATTTTCCCTACATGCCTACGGTATATTGGCCCCACCCCGTTGTCCCTTGATTTTTCATAGCGTTCTGTAGGAAAAACATGAAAAAAATCTTCTCTGAAACCGCGAGACACAGAGCTTAGATATTTTACATGTTGCATTGTTTAGTAGTCTCTCAAAAGAGATTGTTCAAATCATGGTCTAGGGTCCATTAAAAGCCTCGCCCCGGGGTCACTTGGTTTTAATGTGGGTTATACTATCTGATCATATTTCTTAGGCTGTTAAATCATAATTACCTGATGGTCCTGAGAAATTAGGGGTCACGTGACTGTGACCTTGACCTACTGACCTATTTTCTTTTCTTTTTTTCAAGGTACAGCCATTAAATTTGAACGACATTTACAGTTTTGCACACATATCTTAAAACCATGAATATGACACTGACCTACTTCATCTGCATTGACATTTGCAACATGTTCACACAACTGGGAAAAGATTTCAATACTTACTAAATTTCAATACTTTCTTACCTGATCTGTTACACTTGTCAAGATATCAAATATCATGATAAAAGCTTTGCATGGGGGATATGATGTCTTTAATTTACTCTTGTTTTCTATTTACCGGTGGCTTGACAAAGATGCAAGAAGAAACTAATGTTGTTTTAAATGTCAGAAATGTGTGACTCCTTTTGTTGTATCCGTCTTTACAAGAGTTTGTGGGAAAAAAAGAAAAAAAAGTAAAAAAAAAACAGAAAGAAAAAGAAACGCGCTTAATTTATCCAAATTCATAAACTGCAATCTAATTTGTGTTGGCCAGGGTTTATCTAGGGGTAACGCAGGCTTCAGCCCCTGTACCAGGTTTGGTATGTGTGAAGTGCCATAGCTGACAGTAGTAATTCAAATATATCTACATATGTATAGTTTACATGTATTTGAAATGATGAGTAAGTTTATGTTTGCTTTATTAACTTTTGCCAGTTATTTTGTCAAAATACGGAACTGCACAAAGGTGTTGGTCGTATTCTGGGAAGGTCTCTGACTGGGGAAACAGCCGCCTTGTTGATCACGGTGTTTTGATGTATAGAGCTATAAATATATTCCTAATCAGGAACATATGGTAATCTGTATTCACATAGGAATAGAATAAGATCATCTCATTTTCTCAACATTGATAGTTACATAATGCATCTGTGTGAAATATAAACTACAACCTTATTACAATTTACGATCCTATTTATCTTGAGTAAAATAGCTGATTTTAAAGATCCTTTTTGCTATGTAGTTGTAGTATAATTACTGTTTAAAGTTCTGACAGCACACTAATAATGATGATGATAATAATAATAATAATAATAATAAATACTCTGATATTATAATTTAGACATTTTTTTGGAATATTTGAACTTAAATAATCTTTTTTCATATCGTGCTCTATATTTTTACCAGGTATATGTTCGTGCATCTCATATTTTTATGACTATCAACATTGACTTCAGCAATTATTCTTTTATTTACCTACATAGTAAACAGTGTTTTATAGTATGAGATAGTGACTCAGTTATTATGTTGTATGTTTTATTATCGAGAGAGTGATTCAGTGATTTCAACAGGGATAGTGACACTATAAGAAGGGGTGATAGTGACCCAGTGATTTAGCTTTTTGATATTCAGAGAGAGGGTGACTCTGTGGGGTAAAATAGGAAACTAGCTCCAGCAACAAGTTGCAGTAGCATTCTTCCAGGGACATTTGCACAGTGGCAGCAATTGTAAATTGTATAGTCTGCAATTTTCACTGGAGTTATTTGCTCTTGAACATAGATAATTTCAAGATGTTTGAATCTTCCGCTTCTTTACTAATGTTATTCTAAGAAGATTTTTCTTGTTATTTAAGGTGCAGCGGCTGTCATGAAACTTGGACCACATATACAGTTTTGCACACGGATCTCAAAGCTGACTTTCGTTGAACTTAAATGTGACTTACTGACCTACTTTCTGAATATTTTAGCATCAGCTTTGTCATTTGAAATTGGGAACAGTTTTCAATACTTATTTATATTTTACCGGTTGACCTAATAAATGTCATGCTAATTACTGGGTCGTGCGTTGTCAAAACTAGGAAATATTTACCGGTTGACCTAATAAATGTCATGTTAATTACTGGGTCGTGCGTTGTCAAAACTAGGAAATATTTACCGGTTGACCTAATAAATGTCATGCTAATTACTGGGTCGTGCGTTGTCAAAACTAGGAAATATTTACCGGTTGACCTAATAAATGTCATGTTAATTACTGGGTCGTGCGTTGTCAAAACTAGGAAACCAAGTCAGATACAAGGAAAGCTTGTGAACACTAGAGGCCACATTTTGCATTTTAATTTATTATCTTTGATTGTTTTTGGCAAAGTTAATCAGGTAAGATTAACGGCCACCATGGCCTTTTTGTTTTTATTTGAATTTCATCTTATAAATTAAAAATAGTTGTAGTTCATTGATTGTAGTCTTCACTTTGCATAAATTTATTTCATTCGTGCAATTTATACGCATACATACTAAATTACATACACACTTATAAATGTGCTAGCCCGCCCGCTTAGCTCAGTAGGTAGAGCGTCGGTCTACGGATCGCGGGGTCGCGAGTTCGATCCTCGGGCGGGGCGTGTGACTATTTGATAAACGACATTGTGTCTGAAATCATTAGTCCTCCACCTCTGATTCATGTGGGGAAGTTGGCAGTTACTTGCGGAGAACAGGTTTGTACTGGTACAGAATCCAGGAACACTGGTTAGTTAAACTGCCCGCCGTTACATAACTGAAATACTGTTGAAAAACGGCGTTAAACTCAAAACAAACAAACAAAAATTGTATATAATTTATTTGACACAACTCTCGTTGATCTGGACATCTCGTAGCCATCTCCTGCCCCTAACGTCCTGAGGGAGCATAGGTAGCAATAAATTTAGCACAATAATAACTTATCATTGCTCCTTCTAACCACAACAACCTGTAGAATATACAAAGAACATAGCTTCACAAACATCATTCAAACATCATTTCATTTATATTTGCATTTTTGACTAGACCTAGATCTAAATCATATCAGTTACTGCATCAATAACTTAGTTACATATTGATTTTCACTAAAAAGAGAAACATTTAATAGAAGATAATTAATATGTGCTTTAGGTTAATAATTATGAAACTTATTGGTTGATAAACGAATCGTAGTGTTTACACGGGTCCCTGTTAAAGTAAAATAACCCGTGTGTACCGTGGCTCCTTGTTTTCTAGCCCTTTTATAATGCATGTACTTTCAATGACCACTTCATAAATTTCTAGAGATGACTTGTAAAACTAACAAAAACATAAGAAGATTTTTTTTGAACGACGTAATGACTTATTGTTGCAATGTATCCAACAATTATTCAGTTATATGTTATTTATGTTGGTTTATTCTTCTAATGATGTTTTAGTGTCGGAATATTATATGTAATTGTATCAACATGAAAATATTCAAATATGCCACCTAACTCTGTACGAGTTGCTTTAAACAAAGGATTGTTGTTTCCCAAACGGCTATATATATATGAACACACCATTGTAAAAGTACTTTGCAACATTTTTAATTATCTTTGACCTCTGTTTATGCGAGTCCCGCTCGGAAAGTCATCTGACGAAGCAGACTAGCTGACTTGCGTACGGTCGGTGTTTTTACCCTGGGCCTGCAAATAACGCTCGAAAGAACATCGCAGGTTTTCCACCATAACTACCCAGCCAGCTACCTTTATCAGTTGTTGGCAATAAAAATCGTAAAATCCGTCTTATATGCGGGTTAATTTTACTGACAAAACTGTTTTCATCGGGATTTTATCCCGAAGATTGAAACTGGCATACCGAGCGGCTTACATTTTAGTCCCCGTCCCAAACACCAACGCAAGCCCTTTTCATTCAATTTTTTCATCGTCTTTCAAATGCTTTAAAATTATAATTGTAGTGAACTTTGATATTCTTTATTTCTGCTTATAGTATTTCTTGAACTATTCGACAAATTGCATGCGTAATAGTATACTGGAAGAAACGATATGTTGATTATTAGCAGAATCACCATTTAATTTACGTAAATAAATATGGTTCTCCCCGATATCATGACGTTGAAGTTAGATTATGAAGGTATGTTTTTACGCATTTACTGCATTTCTGACGTCATCTGACAAAAATTGGACCTCTTAATTTTTGATGTGTTTTAAAGCACATGAAAGGTATTGACAAGGCATTCTTAAGCATTCCTACTTTACACACAAAACACTAATTATTACAAAAAATGTGGTTCATATCTCACATTTGGCAGAGGTAGGGCCGTTATAAGACTTATATTCCGTCCGATTGCCGATATATGTCCGATATGGATATGCTCACTGGGTATAAAGGTATATGTGAATAAAATCTAAAACAATGTAAATATAGAATTGCCGGTTAGTAACAGCTATATTTATACTTTTCTCCTAACACATGTTTGTCCTTTTTAACAGACAGCGTGAGCAGACAGATATCCTAATTTCTCCTATTGCGCAGTTTAGTTGCGAAATAGTTTGCTTTCAGATTTGTAGATATAAACATTCTTTGCTATTTTACAAACAAAGGGGTGTATTTCTAATTTTAGTCAACTGCAGTTATCTGCGTTTAAATCTGAAAATTTACCATTTTGTTTATTTTTTCCTTACATGCAAAGACATATTTCACCATTGCATCCTGTGTGTCTTCTTTCTACTTGTCAATACAAAAATATGTTATCACAACAAAATATTTTTACAGTTTCGTTATGCTAAAGATTCAAAACAAGTAAGGAAGAAAAACAAGTTAAGGAAAAAAATAACTGACACTGTTGACATGCATACGCAGGAGGGGATTTTAGCCAAACTGAATTTAGGTAACACTCAAACTTTTATTGTTTTCTCTGGTACAAATGTACAAAACTTACGTTCGACAAATTTTATCCCAAAGGGTATGTTTCAGACAATGTTTATACAGTATGTTCAATGTATAAACTGAGTGGCTGAGAGCGATAAACAGCTGTTGATTTGTACCTCAACCGTACATACAAGATGATATTCTAGTTTCTATTCTAACACGGATTATTCTTTGTAAAAACTTTTAGATTAAACGATTGACCAATGCTAGTAACTAGGTTCTTCCCTTTAGAACATTATATGTCCTCTTTGAACCTAAGAAAAATGTCATAAATTATCAGGACCACATCTTATTTTTACTCCACTTTAGACCATTATAAATTCTGAAATATTTCTTAGTGTAAGCTAACATGTGTATAAATACTACGGACGCATGAGGACCACCACTTGACTTCCTGAACATGGTCTCTACATTGAAACGTGTGCTACAGTCCATTAGTAAACAAACACCTCCTGACTTTTAAAGATCACTTGTTTCGTTTTACAAATTAAAAATTTCGCTTTATTTTAACGTGTGAATAAATATCCCATGCATACAAAGACCACAATTAAACTTTCATTTACCGAGCAAGACAATTTGGAATCTTTATTTTTTATATATATGCGTGCGATCGATTGACAACAGAGTTTCGTGACACCTAAATTAAAGTGCCAATGAACCAGCTTGAAAGATATACCAAAAGACTTTGCTCTATATCAGCACAGTTTTATCTTATAATTTGTGTTACTATATTTATTTTGTTGTAAAAGTCAAAGTGACATTATGTGCTAAAATAGAAAATTTGATACATTTTTATTAGAGCAGAAAAAACAACTATGTTTAATTGTCCACCAGAACATTATTAGTATAAAGTTTGGTTTTCTATGTTCCTGAAGAAATATTCTCTAATAATTTGGAGAGTTCAGTATATATGTTGTTCCTATAATTATGCTTGCGGACACAAGAAACTTTTTCAACTTATTTTCTCCTTTATTAGGACTTGCAAACTAGAGACTAATTTTGACAGCCTAAAGGTTCAAGAAGTTATATTAGGTAAACATAATTGTCATAGCTTTATAGGTGTTGAAGTTATTGAAGGTCTCGGATAGAGTAAGCTTGAAAATATTTACAAGCCGAAGGGCAAGACTTGGTGAGTTTTCAGTTTTTCCATCTTTAGCAGTTGATAGAAATTATTTTGTTTCAACAAAAATGAAATAACATAAGGTAAATCTGTCTTATAATTTTACATATTCTTTAACAATCAGAAAGTAAATGAAGTTTATATTGAATATTAGAAATAAACGATAATTAATTATTGGAGGGTAGTTACAAGCTTATAAAAGAATTCTAATATGTGGTGCAGTGAAACGCGATATTTATTGCAGGACGTCGGGATTGCCTAAATGATACTTTCAGAAATGTTTATAATGATCAGGAAAATTATGGCGTCTACTGCGTAAATGATAAAAATAGGAAGAAAAATGCTTAGGTGTCATAATTTAGTTTGTCTTTACTTTATGAATGCTATTTGACTACCAGGCTTACTTAAAACCACTGTAGTTTGCATGTTTAATTGTACAAAATTTGAATAGCCTCGGGAATTACCTTCTATTAACAAAACACACAGGCTACGGTGTGTACAATGTAATGATATATAACATTTTCTTTCGAACATGCGACATCTATGTCGTCACTTTCTGTAAAATAATTCTGTTCTTTTTATATAAAGTTATTCATTATATTTCTTATGTGAAACAGAGCAAGCAACAGAAGGAGCTTTAAACTGTCATTAAACTTTTCGAAATAAAGCTATTTGTTTAGGCACATGTGACTGATTTCACGTACTTTACACTTAAGACATGGTCGTTTTTACACGACTGTTACGTTTGTTCTACATGTAAAACACTTTAACTCACTAAACCCTCCACCAATATTGGAAATCTTTGTTATAATCATACTTTTAAATTTTGTGTACATTATGGAAAACATTTAAGGATTATACTTAAAATAACAGGCATATAAATGCAAACGGTAGAATGTTCTATACCCGCACAAAATTGCCTAGAATATGATGCATTTTAATCACAATGGTAAATGCCACGTTATTGATAGCACAGGTATATAAAAAAGTAATGGCGAGGGTTTGCTAGTTTTAAGTACAGTTCTTGATTAACATGTTAAAACTTTATGAAAAAAAATGTTGAATGAAAGACAATTAAAATTTCTCATCTTCTAAAGGTTAAAAAGCACATACCAGTTTTTAAGAATGTCTTGTAATGACATTTTTTTTCACTCGAAAATGAATTATTAAAAAGCTGCAAAGGGGAGACATATTGATAAACAGTGTACAGTAATACAGGTAATAGTAAAGGCTGATACAAGTCGGGAACCATTTACTAAACTAGCGCACGGCTCACGAACAGGGGTTTTCGGAACAAGTCCCAAGAAAAATATCCCCCGGACGAACGCTTCCCATTGAGCTCGAACCTTCTACCTCCCGATCCTGATGCGGATGCCCTTAACCACTGGGATACGGTGAATATGAAGCTGAAAGCTGTTTTTGTACCCCTTGTGACTTCTTTTCTAGGAAACATTAAGTAAAAGACACAAATGTTTAAAGACTAACAGTAAACTGACAACTGAAAAGGCGCACAGGGAACATATATGACATGCATGAATGTTCTGCAACAGTTAATATATTAAACGAAATCACTACATTTCATTTTCAAACTTGAAAGACTGCAGTATTAGACAAACATTAGGACTTTAGAATAGTGATGCAAATATGACAGTGTAATGTTTAACATCATATTTCAATATTTATCACTATTTCTTATCACAGGAGCTTCATCACATGATGTAAAAAGCCTTAAAGAAAATGATGTATGAAAACATAGTATTCTGTGTAAAATGTGACGATCTTAAGATGCATCTTAAAGTAGAAGTTATAACCATTACGATTGATTTGAGGAAATAAAGTACGTCTAAAATGAAACGGAACACTTTTGTTTTATTGGGGGAATGGAGGAGCTTGGTTGCTCAGGGGACCCTGTCATCTATGTAATTGTGTTTATATAACTTAAATACTGTTTGAATTACACATTTATTGACTATATTGGTTTCGGTATAAATTGCCTTAAATCTCTTTTCAAAACCGGATTCAGTTTAAGTAAACTGAGGGAAAGGGGGGTGGGGGGGGGACGTTTTATTTTGAAACTCGCGTAAATATTTTCAAAGGCTGCATTACAAAAGGTACAAAAATATATCTGTGAACTGGGTTTTACAAAATTTAATATATATCTATCTATCGTGAATGTAAAGATTTTGTCATAAAGTAAGTTTTGTAAAACATGCCCTACTTCTAAAGTTACTTTTGTTTCAGTTATTTGGCAACGCATATTACGATGACAATGTAATTCAGGTTACTTTGGATAGGACAAAAGCGACCCTGAAGATGAGATATAATACACACATGGCCATCTTTCGTAAGTAATTTTAGAAGGTTCTTTTTATATTTTTCTTTCATGAATGGAAAGAAAAATGCGAATGTTCCCCTTTATTTAAAGATTTACTGTATAGGAGAATAAAATGTGTTGGAAGAATAGTAAAAAATGTTTTATATTGAAAATATTATAATTAGACACTTGTTTTACATTTTCAATAATCCAAATCTATATAGGAAGAAGTCATTTGTTAGTAATTAGAAAGAAGTTATAAGTAGTTTTTTTCCCTAAAACATTTTTGTGAATAAAAGAAAAGCGTGGTATTTTATTAAATAAAATGTGACAATGTGCTTATATACCGGTATGCGAAAACTTGAAGATAATGATACTTAATGAATAATTGTAGATATTTTACTTATATATGTGAATACTTGAAAATAATGTACTTATATATGTAAATACTTGTAGATAATATACTTATATATGTGAAAACTTGTAGATAATGATACTTGATGAATACTTGTAAATAATGTACTTATATATGTAAAATCTTGTAGATAATATACTTATATATGTGAATACTTGTATATAATGTACTTATATATGTGAATACTTGTAGATAATGCACTTATATATGTGAATACTTGTAGATAATGTACTTATATATGTGAATACTTATAGTTATGCTGCCTGTACGTTAATTCTTATAGATATTGATGAAACCTATGGCAATGATACTTACCTTTATATATGATACTTGATTATAAACATATGATGCTTAAAATATGTATACTAATTTTGAGAAGTTTGATATTTCAAAGATGTGCCAGCCAGACTAGTTTAGAACTAATAGTTTTCTTATATACTCATTGAAAACGTATAATTTTACGGGCATGGCATCAAAAGAAATATTTTCGTTTTATCCTAATAAATTACCTGACCCAGTATTTTCAAACTTGATTATCATTCTTAGTAATTATTCTTTGAAAGACACAAAACGAAAATAACGAATACACTAATATTTTCAGTGTATGGTAACTTAACAGTTAATTTTCTTGTTTCAGATCCCATCGCTATTCTTACAGTAGCTCTAACCGTATTCGGTAGAGCAGGTACGTTTGATTTTATCAAACTGTTATTTTAGTCAGTATGTTTATTGATTTAGCTTGAGGAATTTTTGAGGTCTTTTGTGCGTGTACATAATGGAACGAGTGAATATATAAGGTGATATACATGTGTTTGATAACTGATGAAGGTTTCAATTCCGGACGGGAGAAGCATTTAATGTAGCAAAAGCGAAATGTCCCGTGTTTAAAAAAGGTAAAACATACTTAAGAGAATGAACCGGTGATAATTATTGAAGATATCCTACAATAAAATAGTTCTAAATATAGACCATTTCGAATGACAATATATTTCTAAAGATACATTGGTTAAAAAGTAGTCCTTTTGATTATAACAACTTCATATTTTAAGTTATAATGTTTACGAAAGTGTTCTTTTTTTACTCTGCTTCTTGTGCAACGCCGAGTAAAATGACAAAGCGCTCATCCTGAATGATGTTGTTTAGTTTTAAAGGTATGTGTCGGTCAGTATATTTTGCAAGTGCATTGGTATGTCTGAATAAACATACTAAGTATATCTAATAAAAACAATAAAAATCTTGTTAAAACCCTATTTTAAAGAAGCGGACCTGTCGGTCGGTCGGTGGAAAGAACCATTTCCGGCCAATAACCGAGTTCAGTAGATCAATAGTCAAGGTCACAGTTTTCTGAACCTTGAAAATGGTTTCCGCCGAATAACTGGAAAAATTACTGAACCCGGAACTTAACATCATGAGTAGACTTATAAAGAAACTGAACCGAATATATATCTAGTTTTCGTGGTAAGTAAGTCAAAGTTTTAAGTCGCATGGACCTGAACACTTAAAACGGGTTCCGCCCAGTAACTGGAGAACCACTTCACCCAGAAGCATCATTAGGCTAAAAGAAAAGAAGACCTCTATAGTTGTTTTGGATCAGTAAGTCAAAGGCCAGGAACCTTCAAACTTAGTAGCATGATTGTGCTTATAAAATAGATGACCCCTACAGTTTTTGGAGTCACTAGATCTCGGTTTCCACTTAATAATTTGAGCACCTAATTGGGCTTATAAAGTAAATAAGGACTCAGTAGGTCAAAGGTCAATGTTACAGGGACAAGAATGTTGATACCGGTTTCTGGCCAGTAACTTGAGAATCACTCAACCCAAAACCAATTCATTCAAACTTAATTTAGCTTTTGAAGTAGATGATTTATTTTGTGTTAAGGGTCAGTATGTCAAAAGCTCACAAGGGTCTGAGCCTTGAAAGCAGTTTCTGTTCAATAACCTTCAAACCATATAGCATGACAAGGCTTATAGAGTAGATTGTTTTGGTGTCAGTAAGTCAAAGGTCAAAGTCACAGCGGCGTATTGCTCAATAACTGGAGAACCACTTAAAACTTGATTGCATGACTTCGCATTATAGAATATGATCCCTGTTGTTGGTGGTGCCCGTAGGTCTAAGGTCAAGGTCACAGCGGCCTGAACCTTGAAGAAACGTGGATTAATATATTAGACATGTGCTAAATATCTAAGATTTTATTATTAAAACAAGTGTTTTCATGGTTTTTTAACTCATAAATATTTCTTACATTTCAGCGTCACTAGAATGTTACAACTGTAGTGGCGTGACAAACTTGCGTAAATGTAACACCAAAGTTACATGTGAAGATAAACAGGTACATGTTTAACCTTTAAAGTGTTAGGTGGAGTCAAGAAAATATGTGACATGTCGTCTAGTCAAGATTCTAATCCGCTTTACTCTAAATATCTCTCTTTGTCCAAATTGAAATATTAAAAAGGCAGTCCTTACCTTGCTTTTGTAGATCAGGTTTGAAAATTCATTAACTTTGTCAGTCTATCTTCTTAAACTACGCATGTCAATAAGATTTGAACAAACTATCTTATGTAGTAAAAGGAAGATTGTTTTTGACCTGAATATCCGTTTAAGAGGTCTGTAAAGCGTTGAATTTCATAGATTTTTATAGAAGTGAAATTTCTGAAATTAATGCCATGTGTTAATTCGCATAACTGTTTGAATATACTAAACTTGTAAATTGATATATTTCCAATTATCTTTGCATAACACAAATTTAGGCACAATTAAAGGCTTTGCAACGCTTTTGAACTATAAGTGAAAATCATCATTCTGTGCGGTAAATGGTAAATATTTTATATAAGTTTTTCACTTTTTATGTTCGTAAGAAACATGCATTTGAATCATACAAGTGCCTTTTGTATTTTCAAGGTGTGTTTTAAAAAGAGAGAATACACTGAACACGTTTCGTATGATTTAGGATGTGTCGACAATCAGGTAGGTTTTTCAATATCTCACACAAGACTAATTTAGAAACATATACTCAAAGTAGCTGTGTTCGGTTTGACATCCATTTTTAGATAACTTTTTTTTCAAGTTTATAGAAAAGAGGCAGGGACGTGTTAGGTAAAATCTGAACAACATTGAGAAAAAAACTCACAAGGCCATAACTGATGCATTTCCATGAAACACATAAAAATGTAAGCTCATGCATGGTAAATTACATAGATAACTTCTGATGTAAATTTAAACTTAAAAGAAGTATAACGATGCCGCATTTTAATAAAACCTTTTTTTGCCTTAATACAAACAAATGAACGCTATTCCCAGTCTTTCTCATGTTTTCTTTCTAACACGTGTGAAATTACACTTCGTTGTATTCCTGTTGTTTTCGTATTTTTTTGTATCTTTTACAATCTAACTGTTATTAGTTATTATTTTACAAACTTTTATTGACATACCCAAATTAAAAGTATATGAATATTATTGAATAAATCTTAAGTGATAAAGAAATTCCTGTATTGGCATACAATTTTGTCGTTTCATTTTATATATTCATATTATGCAAAACTATTTATTCCTATTTTTAGAATTGTGGTGACTTTGCAAACTTCACTTCTGGATCCGGAGTATCTGCTATGAAAATGGACGGAGGCCAAACACAGCCATGTTTTGAATGCTGCTCCACAAACAATTGCAACTTCAGACTCTGTGGATATAAAGATTGTGAGATTTATGTCGTTGTCTCTTGTAGGCAACGTTTTTTTCTACTGATGGTTGCAGTTTGGTCACGAAATTTTCTATTTGCTTACTTATGTATGTACTTAACAAAGTACGGGAGTATAGCTTTTAGGAATCACAGTATTAAGCTTTGACCTTCAGATTAAAATGGTAAAGGACTATAGCCATCACATTATTGAATAACTGTCTATGGTCAGTTAATGATTCCTACTGGTTTGGAGCCACTGATTCAATGTCAAGGTCACTGCATGCTTGAGACAAATACACCCAGTTAGTTTGGGGTAATATGCTTTTACGAACATTTTGTTTCACTTCAGCTTCTGAGTGTGTCGATGACGCAAAGACAGACTGTGCGTATTTGAACTCCTTGTTCAGTATCTGCAAATTGATTAATCAAGCGAAGAAGTTATGCCCAAAATACTGTAAACTATGCAATGTGGGTAAGTTAAATAATATTATAAGTGTATTCAGTAATGGTTCAAATTTTGTGTCAAATTCTAGAGCAGTCTGATTTTACGTATTTATTGAAAGTTCAAAACAGATTCCTAAAAGATAATGTATATTTGTAATCAAAATGTTCAAGCAGGAGTATTTTAGTCAGTACGTGAACAGTACCACTACCATAAATAGGATTTGTAATACATAAAGATTGTATTTATACATAAATGATTACTGGCTGTCTCATTTTAAGGCATTTTTTTATTTTTGTTTTGACTGAACATGTACAGCTGTTTGAATTCAATGTTCTGAATTTTGTTTGACGTAAAATATAAATTATTTGAATTCCCCAAGCATACGAAAATGTTATATATTAACTGAAACTACTTTTATATTTCGATTTTTATACCTAATTTGAAATTGTATATTGTATAAACATATTTATAGGAAAAATAGGAATGTCAATAGGAAACAGTGATAAAATATTTCAATTTTTTTAACAGAAACAGTATTTTAATATAATATAACTATTTTATAACATAAAAGCCTGATAGCTAGGGTAAAGATCTTAGATTTAAAGTCTAATACAAGGTTTACACATTAATACTTGTTCCATAATGTTTCAAAAAGGTCTGTTTAGGTCTTAGGCCTCCATGAAATATCTCAAAACAAGAAACCCTCTTATAAAGAGCAATATAAATGTCACATTGTTTCTGTAAATTCGTCAAAATGTTGCGTATCAAGTTCAGTTTGTGTATCTTTTTAAGTATTTTATAAATTTCAAGATGTCCGGACTAAAACATAATTAAAACAGGAAGGAACAAGTGTAAGGACAAAGTTCAAATAAGATTTATTTTGGAAACATACGTGCGGTATAGTCATATCATTTGTATACTTTCTCCTTCCCGTATAAAGTTGACTGACTGAAGTCCAAGTGCAAAATCTACAGCAGCGAGTGGTGTAAAAGTACCATTTTTTATTTACAAAAACATGATTCGAACGAATAAAAATTAAAAGTTATAAAACCAACACACTCTAGATTATGTGCTTTTGAGGTTCGTTTATGCTAAATGGTAAAAACACCAGTCTATTTGACATGTTTATGTCATTTCTAGGATCTCTGAAATGAAAGTCATCTTTAAGGAATCTGATCGCACTCGTTAAGATCTTTTTAAGTAGCTAGACTTGTTGATTTTAATAAGAATCCCACACTGTAAATGTATTCGAAGACAAGGCAAACAAATCAAGGGTAGTGTGTGCATATGCCTTGTATTCTCAAGTCTAATACCGTTCCTAAGGTGCACACCAAGGCATTTGCCACTAGGAATATCTCTAAGCTGAACTCTTGTGCATTTTTACGGTAACAGATCATTTGCTAGGAAATTGCCATTACTAGTTTCCCAATGTCGAAAGTTATGTTTAAGTTTGGTTGAAACAGTGACTGTGTTTATGGTTCTATAAATGAGTCACCAGCAAAGAGTCTCAAAGGTGAGGTAAAATTGTCTTTGTGCGGTGATTAACGTCACAAAGAGATGTAATTCCATGACTATTCCTTGCGCGAACACTGAGGTGACATTGTCTACAGTTGATGTGGAATTCTCCAGGAGTACTTCTTGTTTCCGGTCGCCGACAAATCTCTCTATCAAGCTAATGAAATTAATCGAGTTTATAAAGGAGCCGTCGTGTAGGACTTTGTTATAGGCTGTGGAAAAATATAAAAGAATGACTTTGGTTTGCTTGTCTTCAGACATTCCTCTTACCAAGTTCTTGACTGTAGTTAAAGAGTTATATTTCACATTATCGTATTCTTTAGAAGATATCAGTGAGGATGTTCTGTTTCTCTGAATCTGGTGCTTTTGTCCAGTCTGTCTTGATCCGAAGTAAAGATAATATAGCTTAAAGGAAACTAAATGAATTATTCCATCATGTGATGGAACGAACTACATTTGATATTATCATTGGCAAGTGAGAACTTACAAAATTATTTAAACTTTCAGTGGATGGGAACTGGTCACCTTGGTCAAACTGGTCAGACTGTGACGTCACATGTGAAAATGGAACACAGATTCGAACTCGGTCATGTACAGACCCTGCTCCACAATATGGTGGTTTGGATTGCCCGGGAAATGATACCGATACAAAGTCGTGTCACAGGGAACCTTGCCCGGGTAAGTTAATGATTGTTTATAAGCATGGATTCAGTTTTAATAGAAAACATCATGTGGCGTTGTGCTTCTACATTTAATACAATAAGTGCCAAGACGTTGTACTTCAGAATGTTTATACGAACTGTCATATAAAACTCCTATTATCCCTCGAAACAATATTTACAGAACTGATAAATTTACTTTTTTCTCGCAGTTGGTAATGAACTATGTGTCTTAGAGACAATGAAATAATATTGTTAAGTCTCGATGTGAAGTATTACGATAAATTAAGCACCTAAAAGGTTTTAGTGTATCTTATTGTCCCCGCCTTTTTCAAGAAAAATAGAAATAGGTTTAGTCCTTCCGTCCTTACTTTCTTCAGTCCTTCCGTCCGTTTGTCCGGTCAATAACTTAGTCATCCCTGAAAGGATTTTAAAATAACTTTGCATAAACGATCATCAAAATAAGACGACGTGTCATGCGCAAGACCCAGATCCCTGGCTCCAAGATCAAGGTTACTTTTAGAGGTAAAAGGCTAACAGGGTCTGTTTCTTGTCTGTCTGGTCCACAACTCTGCCATCCATGAGGGCATTTTGAAATAACTGCATAAATGTTTACCATAAGACACGATGTGTCATTCGCAAGACCAAGACCCCTAACTCCAAGGTCCAATGCCCTTAGGCGAGGGACGTTGGTAACTGTTCCAAATTCTTGTTTTTATTATTATAATAATTAAATTTGTCTTTCTTCCTTATATTTAAAAATTATGCAAACTTATAACAAGTATTATGTTTTTGTTGCTGTTGTATTCTGAAAAAGGAGTATAATATTTTTTCATTGCATTTGTTAACATGTTGTTGAAATACAAATTTTGGTCGTTTTAATTTATTCATTTTATCAAGGACTTTTCAGTTTTGTCGTGTTAAGCGATTGATTGAGTTTCAACTTTTTCTAGTTTATTATTTACCTATCTGACTTTGCGTTTTGGTCGAGTACCTGTTTTGTCGATTTCTATATATTGAGCGACAGAATAATTTACACACCTCTGCGCACCACTTTGTTTTGTTTGTTCTTTTTTTCAAGCATGTCGGTAATAAATCGACGACCGGACGATCTGTAGTAAAATTTAGTGAAAGCAATCTTTCGGTGTACGGCATTGAGCCGAAAAGTGATAAAAATGCATATAGTCTCACTTAACTATTTATATTCTGACCGCTAATTGTTGTTGTTGTTTGTTTTTTTAACAGAATATGAACAATATGTAAAGCTAATCTTTCTTTTACAGTTCACGGAGGTTGGAGTACCTGGTCGTTATGGAGTTTGTGTTCAGAGTCCTGTGACATTGGAATACGGCATCGTGATAGATCTTGTACTGAACCTTATCCGAGTCTCTTTGGCGACCACTGTTTTGGGAACTCAAGAGAGTATAAAAAATGCATGCCTGGAGCTTGTGCAGGTAAGCTGTTATGCAGCATCGCAGGTTTAACATATTTCCTTAGAATTCGTTTAATAACATGATAGCCGGCATGAGATATTAAGATGAACTTGATTTATACTTTTAAACAATCTCTAATTGACAGAGAGAAAAGTATGAGGCCATTGAGAAAGATCAGACAGAAAACATATTTATCAAAAACTAGAATATGTCAACTTAGTCTTAGTATGAACGCGAGTGTAGGCACCTCTCAGGACGGTCTGTGATAATGACGTAAAGAATCTGACCTATGCTAAAATTAAATGTCTTATTCAAACTTGACAGAAGGCGTTATTGTACTATGAATATCTGTCAAGTAAAACCACTGAAAAGCAGAAACATTTCCTTACTGAATGTTGTTATTAAGATGAATTCTTCCATTTTAATGTTAAAGGACAATTTCTGACACACCTGACTGACATTTCTGGTGATTTTTCCTAAGCCGGCAACGCCCATCTGGCACCCAATGCCAGACGACTAGCAATTCGTGCACTGATCATATATTGTTTATGTGAAAAGCGATAAAATCAAATACTTACCACACAGTATATTTCTCGATTCAAAATAAGTAAGCTTACGGATAAAACATAACGTTATGGTACCAACGATAAAAATACAGGTAAATTTCAAGTATAAGTCAGTTGATATCAACTCGTCTTTGCCTCAAACCCCACCTAAATGAACACTGCCTTTGTCTGGTATTTATAAGCGAGTCATTCAAAAGTAAACGTCTTACACAGAAAAATCTTCTCAATGAAAATTACCAATGTCAAGTATTTATATAAGTAAATCCATTGAAAGTAAATCTTCTTAACCGGAACTCTAATTGAACATTGCCTTTATCCGGAATCAGTGAATCAATTGAAAGTAACTTGTCTAAACCAGAAACCTCTCCTTGCTGAATACAACCGTTGTCCTGATTAGGTCATTTGAAAGCTACATGTTTAAACCGGAAAATTTTCAAAACTGAAATTTTAGATTGGTCATAATGATATTTGTATTTTACTAGATGGCGGTTGGTCAATGTGGAAAAACTGGGGGTCATGCACTGAGAGTTGCGGTGGCGGAGTACGAACACGGTCAAGGTCATGCACCAATCCACGCCCTTCTTTGACGGGTCGGTCATGTGAAGGAGATAATACTGATGTTAGTACGTGTAACAGAACAGCGTGTCCTGGTTAGTATAATATATGTAGTAATTACAAAAGGTTAATCACAATAAACATTATGCAGAAGAAGAAATAAGATTAATTCAACGACAAAATCTTATCTTTTAAACTAAACTTTTATTAAGGATGATGGTAACTTTGCAAAATGAATAATCAGCTAGAGACACATAAAACAAACAAATACAAGTACCAAGGATAATGATCCATTAGGAAAGTATGCATGCTTAACAAATAGACAAATGGAACGGTCACTAGCGAAGCACTACTGTGGAATTTAAATCAATTAAGGATGTAGGAACGATTTTTTTTTAACTTTAAGAATTTTTTCATACTCTGTGAGCTTGAAGAACATTAGTTTCCAAGATAAAACAAGAGAAGAAAAACACAGGTCACCGAACTCGTTTTAATTTTAAAGAGATTTTCTTCACCCACTGTTTAAGCATTTCTGAAATTTTGTAAAATTGAAAAAAATGGTGTTACTTAATAAAACATAACATATTTCGCTTATTGTTATAGGGATTTCAGATCTTACAGGTTTATATGAATACAAGGTGATGTCAGTTTTATATAAGCATAAACGTCAATAACAAATCTCCTTCATTTTTACATGTTGACATAGTTATGCCACCCACTTTATTTTCAATGGAAAAAAAAAACGTATTTATATCTACAAAAATAATCTGACGTTAAGATTTTCAAAATATTTTGCAGCTTTAATGACACACAAAAATGCTTCAAAGTGGAAAGAAAAAGAGTTGGGGTCACCGTGCATCTTACAGATTTATTAAGAAAAAATCTGTTAAAAACTGTTGAATTTTGATATTTTTTGTTCTTTTTGTTTTAATTTATACTTTCTAGACAGTATAAAGTGCTATCTTGAAAACTTTTATTTCAATTACGAGGGGTGATTGAAAAGTTTTGCAACTGCCGTAAAATTTCGAAATCCACGTGAATAGATGCACCAACCTTGCATGTATTTGAAATTCAAACATTTATCTATTGATGTGTAAAATTTCACTCATGTGTATTGTACATGTTACGAGAACGAGCAAATTGAAAATCCCTACTCGGTGACACTGTGTTAAAAATGGCTGGATTTAGAAGTAGTAAATGGCTAGAAATTCGGACCTAGATTAAAGCAAGGAGTCATTTGGGTTTAAATGCACGGGATCTTTTTGCTGAAATTTTTGACATATATTGACACCATGAAGTGTCTTACTGCACTGTTACCAGGTGGATATCCCATTTTAAATCGGGTCGGGAGCAGTTGCAAGATTTACCAAGGAGTGGGCGGCCAAAGTCTGTGACTACCGACAAATACGTCAAAAAAATAAAACAACTATTAGAGAAAGATGCTAGATTAACTTTGCGAGAACTAGCTCGTCTTACGGGGATATCATCGGAACGAGTTTATCCTGTTCTAAAGGAAAAGCTCAAAATTACAAAGATTTCTGCTCGTTGGATCCCTCATTTGCTGACGCCACAGCAGAAACAGGAGCGCGTTAAGAAGGCCAAATCACTACTGAAGTTGTACTCAAAATGTAAAGGTAACGCGTTCTCTGAATTGGTAACGGGTGACGAAACATGGGTACATTATTTTGAACCTCGACGAAAGTGTTCAAATTGTGTATGGGTATGGGCAACAAAACATTCAAAGAGACCCGTAATTGCCAAGAGAATTTCAACAGTGCGCAAGGTTTTATATTGCGTTTTCTTCAACCATAAAGGACCTGTCATCCCAGTTCCTGTGCCTAAAGGAAGAACTGTCAATGCTTAATTCTATAAAAAAAGTGGTTTTGACAAAGCTTGATTGTTACTTTCAAAAACGCCGACCACGAAAGGGTATGCGGAACATTTCACTGCTACATGACAATGCTTCCAGCCACAAAGCCCAACTTGTGGAGGATTTCCTGGCAGAAAGGAAGATGCGAGTGTTGGACCATCCTGCTTATTCCCCGGACCTGGCCCCGTGCGATAATTTTTTTTTCCCCAGACTGAAATCTGTACCTACTGGTAGACGCTATGACTCTCGAAACGGCCTAGGGGCTGCAATTTATCAGTGCCTTAAGGGTATACCTGTTGAGGACTACCAAAAATGTTTTCAAAATTGGATTAAACGCTTGAAACTTTGTGTGAAGGTAAAAAGAGATTACTTTGAGGGAACGAAATGCTAAAGTTGTTGATTTGACTGCTAATTAAAGAAATTGAAGGTGGGTTGCAAAACTTTTCAATCACCCCTCGTATAGCTTATCATTATATGTATCAGTCAGGAAATTATCAAAGCCAAACCTGATCTACTTTAATAGATATTTGAATTTACCTACCCCTACTCCACTGTAAATCTTATGTCAATTTTAGGCAAATGACAGCCAAAAAGAAGAGTGAAAAAAAATTTTCGCCAAAAAAAAGTAGAATCTATTTGGTTAAATGGTACATTATTAGCCATATTCTAATTGTTTAGCATTATTTTTTGGCAAAACATTAGAAAGCAATTTTTGAAGAAACATTTTTCAAAATGGCGGATATCCCCCAAAAAAAGAAAAAAAAAACTCGTACATCCTTAAGTACGCATATATTCTCATAAAAGGCATTCATCTTAATCATGAACTACAATTAGTGTCTGTGAAGAAAAGTACTCACAGTAACGATAGAAGTCTTAAATCATAAATACCGACACGAACCTTACCGTCTTAACCTCTCTGAACTGATACATTTGAATTTAATTATATTTATTTACTTTTTTATTCAACAGAATACAATGTGGCATTCACAGCGTACAATGTACACAGGAATTCGTCAAGCTACGCTACCCTCCTGTTCCAGAAGACCTACACCAACTTTGGAAACGCGTATGATACCACCACAGGGAAATTTACATGTAATATTCCTGGTGTGTACCATTTTGTTGTGACTTTATTAAAGTGTTTTCAAGATATTAACAAGGTATTTGCAGATTTAAAAATCAATGGTAGCAATAAGCTTCAACTGTTCTTACGCCCTAAAAACAATAACTACAATGAAGCATACATGTTGACTGGTGCTGGTACCTTCCATCTGAACCGGAATGATGTCGTACATGTTCATGGAGTTCCTAACTATTTTTATAATAGTTATAATTCTTACTTCACTGGGTTCTTGATAACTCCAGATGAATAAAGTCAGTTTATTAATTATTGAATAAACTAAATCATACAAAAACCAGAAATATAATGTAGAAAAAACAATTAAATAAATCATTTTGATATTAGTTAAAGATGATAATGAGAAGTATGCCATATTTTATGGTGGCAAATTTATTCTCATGTTGGAGAAGTATCATTTATTACACAGAAATTTGGTGAAATCATAATAATCGAAGCGGCTGTTCTTTCTTAAACACATGAAAAATCAGAAATACATATTTAATTCTTTCATTGCTTGAATGTTTTACCTTAGGGATTTTTTCAAAATGGGAGTCTATGGGAAAATTACAATTTTGGTGTGACATCTTCGCGTATAGAAAAATCCTACATGAAACTTTACACAGTTGCACGTTCACCCATTTTCTATCTAAAAGGTTAAATTAAATATGCGTGAAAGGTGAATAAAACCTGCGTTAAAACTTTTTATATAAGCTAAAAGGTTGAAATCATAGAAAAAAAAACAGTGTGAAATCTTTACGCACAATTTGATTTCTATAATGATTTTTTACCATAAAGGTCTATTTACGCACTTTCTCTAGCGGACCTATCCGATAGCTACGAGCAAATGAAGAGTATTGAGCAAATGCTTCAGTTCATTTTAGTAACAGTTTCACGTGAGTTTCATTTAAACTTTATGTTTTTCTATTTTTTTTTAATTATGTAAAATATATTTTGCCATATAAGATAAGAAATATGCTTTTTGTAGCAAAAGGTGTATGCCGGTGAAAATGTGAAATGGCTTAAAGCTACGATATGAGTAGATGTTTTAAAGCGTATAACGTTAGTGCTTTACTGCATTATATGAGAGACTGAATACCGGAACTGAATTCTATGGAAAACTGTTTTGTTCATATCATACCAACACCTATCACATAATTATCAAAGCGCGATGGTATTGTGGTAGAATTGCCGAATAGTTGGATTGTAAGATGGCGATGGTAGGATAGTAGGTTAGCGAAGTTAGGATGGTAGAAAAGCGATGGTAGGATAGTACGGTATACTGCCATCCTGCTGTCGCTGCCAATGCTTTCCTACTATCATACTTTCCTACCATCCTTCGATATTACAATCTTATTTTCCTACCATCGCTTTACGTTCTTTTACCACCCGCATATTAGTGCACCTCAAGGGTGGCCATTTTCTTACTGTGTGCCAGCTAAGTGTGCGCCATCATGGTTAGCATTGATTTAGCATACGAACGCGCAATGTAAAAGGGCAATAGCCAAAAAGTATTATTACGTAGGAAGAAAAGGACGAAAGGCAATGGTAGAATAGCGACAGTATGGTATAATATTATATCATCCTACTGCAGTTATCCTACCATCCCAATGTCGCTATCATATATATTTCTACCATTGCACATCCTACCATCTAACTATCCTACCATCCTACGATTGCGCTTTGATGATAATAATAGGCGTCGGGCGCTGGTAGGATATGAACAAATATTCTTCCGCAGAATTAAGTGTTTGAATGCAAGTTTTCGTCTTTTATATTTTGCATGACTACGATGTTGTTTACAGTGTCCCGTTAGGGCCTTCGCGGCATTTTTATTTAACGATTTTCAAAAGTCGAAATAACGAAACCACGATGTTGAAAGTTCTGAAGTATGATAATGACAATGTGAAATAAGTTCGACGTTTCGCCATCATAGTTATGTTGTTTCAATTCTTCAGCAGCCTAGCTTCGTGTTTACGGCTTTTAACCATCTTAGTTTCGTTATTTTTCAGCATCATTGTATCGTTCTTTTGCTGTTTCGAACTCGCAATATCCGCCGAGGGCTCTATTGGGACACTGTAGTTATCACATTTTGTTTACATTTCTTCTACATTTCAAGTATATATATGTTGTAAAACTCATATAACTTGTACTTTATAGTATGTTGATTCAAATCTATGTACTTTATTTGGCTTGTGCTTTATATTATATTGATACTAGATAACATTATGCTGATGCTATTTTTAAGAAATAATAAGTTCCCAAGTGTGGTTTATCGTAGAATAACCCGAATTTATGAGTTCTTATGCGGCCTTCATGATATATTGTGTCGCATAAGAACGAAAAACTAGGGTTATTCTACGATAAATCACACTTGGGAACTTGTTATTTCGATTCTAACACGACATACAAGTATCAACAGTGTTAGAAAAAATGGTAACTATTTTTTACGACCGTGCTACGCACCTGGATCGGATGACGTCATTGCACGCGAGTGGTTTATTGCAGAATAACCCGAGATAGATTTTGCTCTACATGTATGTAGGTTATTCGCTGATCGTGTTAGAATATGAATTAATGTGACTTGAAATTTATATTATGTTGAATCTATATGTGAACTAATTATACGGATTAATATGCTAGTGTGACTTGTACATACTGCATTAAATGCTTACATGACTTGCACTGATGTTTATGTATTTTTTTATGTATATAATTCAAATGAATGTAGTAACTAAAATATACACCGTCTAATTGTTCAGATACGCTGTATGAGTAAAATACTTCTTTGACCAACTTTATCTAGGAAGGCATTTAATTTGATGGCTGTAAATATACACGAGTCGTCATCATTGTATCGTTACATTCATATTTTGGCAAGAATGGTATTTGACCGCTCACTTAGAATCCTGGTGAGAGTGGCATATGAAAGATCAATTAGAAACCTGATGAGTGCAGTAAATGAAAGATCAATTAGAATATCCTGATCTGAGCAGTTGTGCAATCCTAAAAGATCAGTAAGAATCCTAATAAGAGCAACTGTGAAAGACCAATCAGACACTTTATGAGAGCAGAATGTGAAAGATCAATCAGAATCACTTTGACAGCAGTATGTGAAAGATTGATCATTTTTGCATACCAGACGGGGATTTCCGGTATTTTTATCGGTGCCGGAAAAATCCAGGGTGTAAGATGACTCTCGTGCTGTAAATGACGTATTACGAAATACATAAATGTAGCAATTTACATTTTATTTCATAAAACGGAATAAAAATCCGATCCCTTGACAGTTCCTCCTGTTTCCTGATAGTATATTTCTCTATTAAAAAAAAAAACGTTATTTTACCAAAAATTCATAACGTTACGCTGCAAAACTGGAACTAAACATTGTTATTTGTCTTTGAAACGTCATGACGTCTTTCCTGTTTACTGACGTTGGTTTCCCTCGCTTTGTTAAAGTACACTGCCAGAAGAAATAGTTCTAAAAAGAAAGCCGTTCGATTGATTTTATTTCTATATTTATTTCTTTAATATGGTATGCAAGAAAAAGATTCTGTCACTGGTTGTAGGTGCAGATGGGAATATCCGGCTCTCAGGTAACTGTTTACGCGGTTACTCGGCTGGAGCCTCGTAACGGCCTAAACAGTTATCCTCGATGCCGGAAATTCCCATCTGCATCTACAACCGGTGAAAGAAACTTGTAGAATCCTTATGAGAACAGTACTGGAAAGATCTATTAGAATCATGTGAGAGGGTTTTATATATAACAGACCAGTTAGAATCCTGGTGAGAGCGCTTTGGGACAGATCAATTGGGATTCTGGGCGCAAATTCGGTGTAACTAACTAGGCCATAGTACAATCCACAGTTAAACAGCCGAAACCTCCTGAGACCACTTTTGTGGTGAACCTTTACCAGGTTAATTAAATGCCTTGATCGTATAGAAACAAAGCTTTCAAAAGTGGACTCGATAAATCTACCGTTAGAGATAAACAGTGTTGACTGTTATGACCTTTTAATCAAAACTGTAGACAAACATTCTCATCCATTAGGTCAGACACTGCTATTAATTTTTCCATAGGCTTACATTGTAAGAAATGACTCTGTAGGACCCCCTCAAAACTTTAGTGGACACATGAGGTGCCATTTACCCTGTCAAATAGCCTTCCAGACACCAAAAAATAACATTTTTACATGAGCATGCCCTATCCATTTTTTTTTCTATTTCCATTCAAAGACAACCTCAACTGTGCATAGAATTTAGTGGTGAATTCCAACAAGTACTTACTTCACTAAATTGTTAATTTCAGAGTTAAATATATAGCCAGGCAGCTATAAAATACTTCAAAATGCACAGAAAACATTACATTTCCAGATTGTAAGAATATTTTCATGATTCAAATCAACACATTTTTAACCAGTCAGCTGAAGTCTCATTGAATGCTACGGGTTTCCCTACACATTTTTCAACCAATCCGAAGCCGGCAAATAATAACAACATTTGACCATTACAGGTGTGTTATAGTCTCGAGACCTCTGCCATGCGACTATAATTATATACACTAAGTATGGCATGGCAGACAAGAAAGACAGCTACACCGTTAACTTAAAAGTAGTTCGGTTAAATGGCTTGACTAAATTTTCTTTTGAAGAAAGACTCAATCAAATTACCACAAATTGTATCAAACAAACGTGATGATCCCAAAAAGGAAAACAGTTTTTATGATATAGATATACATATTTATAACACAAAATACATTTTAGAAAGTCATCAGAAACGACTTAAAGCGCATTTGCTGATTTCATTTTTATAATTTAAACCGAACGCTAGTGCTATTTTCCGACGGGAAATCCAGATCCTGAGTTATCGTTGCAGTAATAGAAGATGGCGTCCTTCAAGCCAGTATCATCACCGCCTCCTTGTTGTGACTCAATTTTCGTATTTAGACCACAAACAGCGCTGTGTTTGTCACAGCTGTCGCTCCACTCGCCCCAGTTCCCCCAATCACCATGGCCAGGTGGACTGTTCAGTTCTGTTTCAGCATTTTCCCGTCAAAGTCACGACAGAAGAATTTCACATAAATTAAATGATCATTCTCTTTTTTATTTCTAAGTAGGAAAAGGCCAATTTTTTAATGATAAATATTTATTAGGTTACATATAGATCACGTTTTAACAATAACACAAAATATACATATATAAACTAACCAATTGCAAATGAGCCAGAGTAGTACATTTCTCATATAAAAGGTTAGTTATCATTCACTACTGACTACTGTCAACTACAAAATAAACCTATTCAGTATAAGAAAACTGAATATATACATAAATAAGACAGTAATCATTATAAATATTGAACTAAACGATTACTATCAGAAATCACATAAACAATAAACAATAGACAATTAAACATATAAATATTACATGAAATTATGAACACTTATACAATAATATCAAGGGCCGGGCGGGTTTGGGTATTTTCAAAAATTCTTTCGACGTGATCCAACCAAGAAAAAATACAGAATGAAGAAATTTGTCTAAATAAAATTATCATATACAAGAATAAGCCTATCAATGATTATGACAAAAAGACCAATAGATTTAAAAAGAATAAAACACTAATTCCCCGTTTTGTTAAAACCCGTCTCTTTCGTCGATACACAAACACCGGTTTTGTTACACATTTACCTCAGTTGATTTAAACACAACATTCCCCGTTTTGAATGTGAAAAATCTCATCGCTTAACATTGAAGATATGCCTTAATCTTAAGCCATGGATAATTTAAAAATGATAAGAATAAGAGTTGATAGAAATATGATGAATGTAGCTACAGTAATAAAGAAGTTCCCAGTTGGTAGGTTTATAACTTAAATCCCCGATTGGTTGCGTTTACATGTGTGTGTGTGTGTGTGTGTGTGTGTGTTTTAAAGAATGTTCATGCCATGCATTTTCTTACAATTTTGAATACTTCAGGAAAGCTCCCCGGTGTGCCTTGTTATGCCGTCAGTTTTTTTTAGTTATAAATAATGTTACATACTTGTTGTTTGTATGTATTTTGGTTTCGTTTAGAGGGAATCCTTTCTTTGAAAATGGCTATTGAGATTGGATTAGTGCCCTTGCTTTGTTTTCAAAAACAATCATATAAATATGTGTGTATAGAATTACAATTTAATAACATTATAAAACGTGCGGACTTTTTCTCATTATTCGCTACATTTATTTCCAATATTGTTTTCCATAGGAACTAAAAGGATGAGAATTATACTTTAACTAATAGATAGATTGATAACCTGCTCATAAATTCAAATGTATTGTCTTTGCCTAGATGGAGGATGGTCAAACTGGGGGGATTGGAGTACGTGTAGTGACAGTTGTGGAGGAGGAATCAAATCAAGAAATCGGTCCTGTTCAAATCCAACACCATCTACGAATGGGAAACAGTGTATGGGAAACTTCGAGCAAATTGGTCAATGTAATAAACAATTGTGCCCTGGAATTGGTAAATATTTTTGATAAAAGTGTCTTAAGGTCTGTTTTGTCAGTATTTGGTGTTTATGTGTTTAGGTTTTCAAAGGATTTGACATGCCATGCTCTTTCTCACGATATTGAATGCTTCAAGAAGGCTCTCCAGTTTTATTTTACCACTGATCTTTCTAAGGTGTGCCTTATTTTGCCGGTACACATACTCTGGGGCTTTTGTGCATATTTCAGTTTTTATACCCTTACATAGTTGTTGTATGTACGTATTTTGTTTTCGTTTGGATGAGATCATTTCTTTGAAAAATGGCTATTGAGATTGGATTAGTGTCCTTGCTTTGTTTTTCAAAAACAGTGATATATATATTTGTATGTGCAGACTTATAATTTGATAACAGTTTAAAAATTGGAGAACATTTTTCTCGATATTTGCTACAATCATTTCCAATATCGTTGTGGAGAAGAACTTAAAAGTTGAAAGTTATATTTTTATTGATAACCTGCTCATAAATTTACGATTACTGTAATATAAACATGTTTATGTGTAGAATTGTAATTTAAGGTAAAACCTTCCAGAAAGTAAGGACATATTTTGTTATTCAAATATAAATCCAATGCCCCGGTGTACTTGCGTTGTGTTTCAAAAACAATCATATGAATATAATGTGTAAGTGTAGAATTATGATTCAAGGTAAAACATACTCCTTATCCTAAATCATCTAATTCATTTGGATATGTTTTAGGCGACAAACTACTTTAGGAGATGGTTCTGTCCAGGTGCCCGTCCGTTATGAAATTAAGCACAGGGACTTTTTCCGCCATTAAAACTGTAAAGTCGCCATATAATCTATAATTGTGGGTTAAACCCAACAAAAAAGAATGTAGCTTTAGGAGCAAAACAGAAAAATAATTGTATATTGTGTAACCGGACAATTATAGCAGAATGGTCAGTAAAAGAATTCAAAAATAATACTTTAACATAAATTTAGCCAGCTTGTTCAATGCATTGTCCTCAAACTCGGCATGGATCATTTCCGTTCTTTCAAAATTCTAGCAGTACATTTGGACTTGAAAAATTAAGAGCTGTATTACCTTTGTTTCTACTAGAAGTTTTTCAGAAAATTGTTCATTTGAACAAATACTTGTATATTATTATAATTTGTCAGAAATAATCCCTGTGTTTTCCACTTTACTTATTTCCAACAATGATAAGAATTATAACTATTACTATGTTTAGTCGACAAAATGGAAGTTGGTTAAACTGAGAAACTTGGAGTGCGTTTAGTAGAATTGTTTAGGGGGATCAAATGCATAAATCGCTTTTGTTCAAATTCAACACCGTCTACGAATTGGAGACAGTGTATGGACAACTCCGAACATGTCCGTCTATGTAATAAACAACCGCGCCCTGTAACTGATAAATTCGTTAAGGTCTGTTACGTGGGGTCCTCAATTGCGCTTCACTTTGTAAAATCATTGAGTACATACTAGTACATTAGTTGTTTTTCCAGGTTTTCCGTTTTATATACATGTATTCATGTGCTTTTTGCTAAATCTTACATACCATGCGTTTTAAAAAAAATCATATAAATATTATGTGTGTGCAGAATTGTAACATAATGTATTCATGTGGTATTCATTTCAGTTATTTCGGCTATTTTCCAAAAAAAGACTAACAGAATGAGAATTCTACTTGCACTTATACTCAAATGCTGTTGTTGTCTTCTTTTTACCTAGATGGAGAGTGGTCAAACTGGGGAATATGGAGTACTTGTAGTGACAGTTGTGGAGGAGGAATTAAATCAAGAAATCGATCCTGTTCAAATCCAACACCATCTACGAACGGGAAACAGTGTATGGGCAACTTCGAGCAAATTGGTCAATGTAATAAACAATTGTGTCTTGGAATTGGTAAATATTTTTGGTAAACTTGTCTTCTGGTCTGTGATTTTTTATTGTTTTGCAATGTGCAAAGTCAATGTGTTCATGCATATAAGTTTGTCAGCCTTTTGTTGTTGTTTTTTTTTTTTTGTTGTTTGTGTGTGTGTGTGTGTATGTGTGTGTGTGTGTATGTGTGCGTGTGCGTGTGCGTGTTTTAAAGAATGTTCATGCCATGCATTTTCTTACAATTTTGAATGCTTCAGGAAAGCTCCCCGGTGTGCCTTGTTATGCCGTCAGTTTTTTTAGTTATACATAATGTTACATACTTGTTGTTTGTATGTATTTTGGTTTCGTTTTAGAGGGAATCCTTTCTTTGAAAATGGCTATTGAGATTGGATTAGTGCCTTGCTTTGTTTCAAAAAAAATTTCATATAAATATGTGTGTGTATAGAATTACCAATTTAATAACATTAAAAACGTGCGGACTTTTTTTCGTTATTCGCTACATTTATTTCCAATAATGTTTTCCATAGGAACTAAAAGGATGATAATTATACTTTAACTAATAGATTGATAACCTGCTCATAAATTCAAATGTATTGTCTTTGCCTAGATGGAGGATGGTCAAACTGGGGGGATTGGAGTACGTGTAGTGACAGTTGTGGAGGAGGAATCAAATCAAGAAATCGATCCTGTTCAAATCCAACACCATCTACGAATGGGAAACAGTGTATGGGAAACTTCGAGGAAATTGGTCAATGTAATAAACAATTGTGTCCTGGAATTGGTAAATATTTTTGATAAAAGTGTCTTAAGGTCTGTTTTGTCTGGCCCAAAACTGTGTAAGTTTTTTTTTTTTTTTTTTTTTTTCGCATTGTGCAAAGTCAATGTGTTCAATGCGTAAAGGTTTGTCAGTATTTGGTGTTTATGTGTTTAGGTTTTCAAAGGATTTGACATGCCATGCTCTTTCTCACGATATTGAATGCTTCAAGAAGGCTCTCCAGTTTTATTTTACCACTGATCTTTCTAAGGTGTGCCTTATTTTGCCGGTACACATACTCTGGGGCTTTTGTGCATATTTCAGTTTTTATACCCTTACATAGTTGTTGTATGTACGTATTTTGTTTTCGTTTAGATGAGATCATTTCTTTGAAAAATGGCTATTGAAATTGGATTAGTGTCCTTGCTTTGTTTTTCAAAAACAGGGATATAAATATTTGTATGTGTAGACTTATAATTTGATAACAGTTTAAAAATTGGAGAACATTTTTCTCGATATTTGCTACAATCATTTCCAATATCGTTATGGAGAAGAATTTAAAAGTTGAAAGTTATATTTTTATTGATAACCTGCTCATAAATTTACGATTACAGTAATATAAACATGTTTATGTGTAGAATTGTAATTTAAGGTAAAACCTTCCAGAAAGTAAGGACATATTTTGTTATTCAAATATAAATCCAATGCCCCGGTGTACTTGCGTTGTTTTTCAAAAACAATCATACGAATATAATGTGTAAGTGTAGAATTATGATTCAAGGTAAAACATACTCCTTATCCTAAATCATCTAATTCATTTGGATATGTTTTAGGCGACAAACCACTTTAGGAAATGGTTCTGTCCAGGTGCCCGTCCGTGAAATTAAGCACAGGGACTTTTTCCGCCATTAAAACTGTAAAGTCGCCATATAATCTATAATTGTGAAGGTTAGACGTTAAACCCAACAAAATAGAATGTAGCTTTTGGAGCAAAACAGAAAAATAATTGTATATTGTGTAACCGGACAATTATAGCAGAATGGTCAGTAAAAGAATTCAAAAATAATACTTTAACATAAATTTAGCCAGCTTGTTAAATGCATTGTCCTCTACTCGGGTATGGATCATTTCCGTTCTTTCAAAAATTCTAGCAGTACATTTGGACTTGAAAAATAAGAGCTGTATTACCTTTGTTTCTACTAGAAGTCTTTCAGAAAATTGTTCATTTGAACAAATACTTGTATATTATTATAATTTGTCAGAAATAATCCCTGTGTATAGTTAAACTTGTCATCTAACAACTGGAACTCGATTTAGAAGTTTTCTTGAAAAAATATTCTGCAATAACAAATTACTTATTGAAAATATTTGTATAGAAAGCACAGATGCAACTGAATTTTAAACCTACGATCCTATTAGTAAGAGCTAAATAGGATTTGACTATTTGTATGTATCCAAGTCAGTTTAAATTAATAGACGTGAAACTTTCGAAGATAAAGTTGTGATATAAAGCGGTATAGTTTGAAAACGTGCCATTAGAATAGTAAGATAAATATTAAAAAAATAAATATGAAACATGTCCTGCTTGCTTTATGAAAAGTGTATCCGCATCTCAAATAGTCAATTTGTAAAAATAAAATGTTCGCTCGTTTGTTACGTGTTCTCTTTAAAAAAAAAAGCCAAAAAGCTATTAATCGGGGTAGCCTAATGAGAATGAAATGAGCGAAACAAAACTCTAGGCTTTTGGAGGAGAATAAACGAATATACTATACCAAGAGAACATGATGTACAACTGTATATTTGTATCAATGAGGGTGCGAAATCGAGCAGAGACATCTTTCTGCTGGGCCCATACACCCTCAGTATATTAACATCAAACCAGGAATGCAGACTAATTACTAAAAATATCGCTAAAAACTTTAGAGGTAAAAAAGGTAGAAGATATTTTTCGTAAGAAATTAGTATTCATACATCAAACGCAGTATGACGATTATGTGTGTTCATCAATTATGTTGCTAGGTTAATTATGTGACTGGTTTTGCAATACCCTTTTGGAAATATTACAAATAGCGTTTCCTGAGATAATTTTAAAAAGTCAACGACATTTTAAAAGAAACCTGCTATAGACAGTCGGCTTACTGGGTAAAGATGCCTGGTTAACAAATCCATAGGCATTTTGAGAGATCCCCAAATGGGGACAATAACTTGTTTGTTTGGGGTTTTTTATGTTGTTGTTATTCTCCATTTTAAGAGAAATTAAACAAAATTTTCATTTTATCATTATTTTATGATCTGTTTTAGATTAAATATATTGAAATATGAATAAACATGTTCATCACACTAATTGTTTTGAAACTTTAGGCCCCTGCAGGGTTTTGTTTTTAATATTTTGAAATTTTAGATAGGTAACGCATAATTTATAAGTATATTGTTTTTACACTATTTTTGAAATTTCCACGATGGTAAGGTTTGGTAGTTAAGGTTCATGCGAGTAACAGGCATTCTACTACAGAAAATAATAAAAAGGCATCACTATGGGGACATGTTTATTGAAGAATAATTATCAGATAAGAAAGTTTTTAAAGTTCGCCGAAAAATTCTGGTAAATTGCCCTCTTATTCATATGAAAAAAACAAAAAAAGTACCAGAATATTTTCTTCAGCAATTAAATATTTGTTCTTGGATAGTTATTTTTACCAATGAAAAGCAATTTTGAGGTTACAATGGGGGCGGGGGCAATTTTGAGTTTTCAAAGAGATTAGTCTTAATCCGGAACTGGGTTTCCACAATTCAGTGTAGGTACATATATCTCCGATTTGTTATATAAACTATTAAAGTTTAACCTTTAATACATCAAATATTTCTTTGAACTGACAAGCCAAACTGACACTATTTACTAAAGACAGATATGTTAACATCATTATATATAGAATTTATAAAATAAGGTTGAATTTGTGTTCGTGTATGAGTTTAATATTTTGACATATTTCAATGCTACATAGTACAATCTATTTATAGAATGGTTTGTTTGTACCGACAACACGTGCATGAATCTTGGAAATACCAGACGTTAACCGATTTCCGGATTAAATCTATACATGATTATTTAGATTAACAAGTAGGTATTAGTAACTGTTACATAATCATTGCCGCAATATGTTTATTATATAACGATTTATGATTCAACGTTTTATACGTATTATTGGGATATTCACATCCCTTTAATAGGATGTAAGAGTGGAACTAATATGCCATATTATGAGTATTGTTCCAAGACCAGATTAATCTTAAATGTGTGCTCTCTTGATATAGCAAATCTATATTCATAAGCAATGCTACCTATACCCGTTTCTTAATTCATCTGATTTTTTAGTGAAACTCTTGCAGCATTTCATTGGAATATACTCCAGACGGCAATCAGACCACTTGATTCAGCTTGTCAGAGATATAAGTCAACGTCATTTTTAACCATTTTGGTATCAGGGGAGAGATTGTCAAGTATTAAAGTTTCCACTGCTGAACCTTGAGGTCAGCGTTTCTTGCACCACTGATTTAAAAACCACATCTTACATAACACCAGTACCGGGGTGTGTTCACTTCAGTAAATGTCACAATGACACTGCACAGCTGATAATCACATTTTAGTGTAAGTATTTCATTATCTGAAAAGGATCGTTCATGTAAACGATATAGCGCCTATTTTCCCAAGCAGCTATAATTTTGGCAAGAGGAGTTTACAAAATAGTCACAAGGAAGGCTAGAAAATTCTAATACTTCATCCTGTGTCTTGCAGCAAGAGATTGTATATATCTGCTCATCTTTGTCCCCATGTGCTGACTTCTATTCCTGCTATAGGTACAAGAAATCCTGGAACTGTGAAATCTGTTTGACAGATTGTTATTAACGATGGTTATACTTGTAAGAATTCCTGAGAATAATCATTTTTATGGAAAAAGAACTGCATGAAACGTTTTTTTCCTGGCTCTTAGTGATGGTCAGGGCAAATTCTAACCTGAGGACCCTCCTTTGGTTTCAGCTCAACATTAAAAAAGAACGTTAATGATCACTTTTCACTTCTGTGCTTATTATGCTCTAGAAACGTATTCTGCTCTGGTTAAAAGAACTGAATACATGTCCTTATAGTTGTTAGGATTACTTTGTATCTAAATTTACAGAAACATTTTGAATTGTCACGTCTTTTATTCGCACTGTTATGCAACTCTGATAAAAGGAAGGTTTTACTACACTTTTTACTGGTTTAATTCCCAAGTGGTGTTTTGCAACAAACTATTCAAAATTTGTGCTCCACTTTGTTTCTTTGTGTGTCCGTTTCTTTCTCGTTGTCTAAATAATTTACTTTGTTCATGTATATTTAGAGTAATGTTAATCATGTACACCAATCACTGATATGGGAATTTTGTTTGAGGGGGAGGTTCTTTCTTCGAACGTTGCTTTTCTTAATAAATACTCGTCTTTGATATTTCATGTTTAACCTCATGCTCTGAAAAATACTCTCAAAAGTAAAATGCAACATCCCTCTATTTTAAGGACAGTCTATTCTTTGTAACATAGTTATGGTGCTGTATTGCTTTAGAAATTCATATTAATTACATTTCTAAATACAGAAATTCGATCATCAGTTAGGAATACCAAATATCCGTAAAAGTCTTAATACTGTTAAAGGATTAATGAATTGACCAAGATCTTAAGTTTGATTAGCTCGAAGTTTTTTACGTTGCAAAACACTTTCTATGTGATTTTGGCGCGATACAACATTTACGTGTAATGACATGTGAGGTTATCTATATTACAGAATACATCTGGTGACTCCGCCATTTCAAAACAACTGAATGTCAAATGGTCTTGTGGCATACCACTGCTTCAGCAAAATATTTTTGAAAAACGCCTGTTCCGGCCACGGGTAAAAGCCGATAACAATTTTGATAACAAAAGCTGTTCAAAAGACGGTGTGCTCAACTATTCAACAACTTCTAAGTTTAAAAAGGACCTTGATTGGGCAAGATTTGCAAAACCGTTCAGACTATTACAATTAATACAAATTTATTTTTTCTGGTAATAACATAAACTTGCGTTCAAAACTTCAAGCAAATTTTCTCAGTCAAATAAAGGTATTTTTTTTAAAAATAAATTTATATATTAGTTAAAATTGGTTAAATAATAGGACATATTGTGTAATTTCAGTCGTTACTGAGACATAGCTAGACTGACATCAGTCGTCAGTGTCTTTTAACAGTAAATCCCTTGCTGTAAAATCCTTTTTAATGCATAACATAAACATCATTTTTTATCTTTGTCATTTCCTGTGGTTTGATGACTGGGTTGCAATGTGAAGTTTTAATCAAATAACTGTAGTTACTGAAATACAGCTTGTTTGTTAGGTACACGCTTAAGTTTTACCAAATTTTCTACGTTGAAAAAGGACCATAATCTATGTTTAATTCAGCCACGATTTTTCGAACTTTTTTATACCAGTAGGTTAGATGACACAAAAGCCTAATTCATAGTTTTAAGGGGACGCATATTGCTACATTCACAGTTCATACAGAAATGAGGAAGGGGTGCATATTCAAGAAATCGATGGTGGGAAGATAAAAAACATATTCCTAAACTGATATAATACTGATAGACACCTGTAATATTCAGTACTTTGTGGATAAGGATGTGGTACTATGAATGTAATAGGAGAACAGAGGTCTTTGTGAAAGTACATTCAACACAAAATATTAAGCTTTTGTGTAAGGAAAAAACAGGTTTTTTACAATAACATTGTTACAAATAATGTTGAAGGGATGAAATTTTCTTTCTAACACACCAGGTTTGCTTAAACATGTAAAAATTTAACGCCACGTTATTTCAGCTCGGGATGGACGCCATATTTCTCATTGATAAAAAATGTAAACAAAAAAAATCAGAGTGGGATTAGCATTGCAAGGGCATAACATGACATTCTACACAATGAATACCTTAGAACAGATATCTAAGATGCTACACAGGTCATGCGGGTTAAATGCATAATGTCGATCACTTGAAATTCATCTTGAAAAGGTGGTTAATTTTAGTTTATTTACATTGTTTTTAATTTTCCCACGACTTCTCGGCGATTCACTGCAAAAAGTATTATTGCGCCGGACGAAAGGTAACTCTAATAAACAACGGGAGACAACTTAGGTGTCAGCACGTGTATGATTTTTAAAAAAAACATGTCGATTATTATAATTTCTTATCAAATAATGAATCCTATTCAGATATTCGTCTTTAATATTAGAAAATTATTAATTTCTGTGCACATTTATCAAAAAATATTACTTACAGTGGACTACTTTGTGCATCAAACTGGTTTCCGCTTCAGTTGTAAGGCACTTCCGTTATACTTTTTGACAACAATAACAAAACAAAATGAATCAATAAAGTCACTTATAAACCGACTGCTATTTAGATCAGTTTAAGTGTAGTTGTTGTTACAACATTATACTTGTTCATTACGTTATGAGATAAAGTTTATCGTGAACTGCATAATCCATTAATTACGTTTAGATGATATTGCATTTACAACTTAACTGACCCCGTTTTTTTTACGTGAATGACAGCATTCTCGTGCAACTCGTGCAAACAGAGTTATGAAAAGTATGGTGGAGAATTCAAGGACAAATTATAAATGACATTAAAGTGAGGATAACTGTATATTCGTCCAGTTTTGATCATTGACATTCCTGCTCTGTATTAGTAAGTTTTGTGAACAAGATTAGAATGTTACTTTTGCACATATACACATTGATTGGACCTCTCAACCAAATTTCATACCGTATTTTAGGGATTTTTAAGACAATACATTTTCAAAAGTTTGTTGAATGTGTTTTGATATTTAAGTGCATAGTTCATGAATACCAAGTTGAAAATTAATAATGGCAACATTTCTATGCCCTTATTGTAAGCCACTCGACTTCTGTAACGATAAATGTTTAATGCATTAAGGGGAATATACTCTTTTAGTTTTGGAATGTGGCATTCCTTGACCACCGTATCTTTTCTTATGCACTACTTTGTAAACAAACTAAATAATGTGTTTTAGCTTACATATGCAAAATGAAAAGCAAGACAGTGAACTCATTTCACTTTTTTTCTTTAAATTAGAATCTGTAGGAGATTGATAAATGTTTTGACAAGGTGAAGCATTATTATTTTCGGACAAAAAAGTATTAATTGTTGACTTTGAATGTACACAATAAGTCTTATGTAATTCAACAATAACTTTCTTGTTTCAGTTTTTCTCATTTTTATTTTAGTGAGCAATCCTTTGTGTACTTATAACAGTTGAAACAGTATCAATTTCATGTACCAAAACCTTGTACTTTTTTGCAGGTAAATTTTATCATACCCCACCCACTTTTTTCTAATTTCAAAGTATGCGTCCCCTTAATCCAACACATACATTGAGTGCTAAAAAATGAACTTACATGCAAAAATTATACAAAGGTGAGGATGTCAACATAGGCGAAACCAACACCAGAGTGATAGAATAGCTCTCACTATTCTTCGAATGCACTGGAATTTTGAAAAGTAGGGCAATTTGATATGCGTATCAATTTACATCATATAACTATTTATTCACCAATATTTCGAAAAATGAAATATTTGCCAAAAAGTGATATTGCGTTTTTACTCTTGTGAGTGTATATATCGGATCAGTGGACAAACTGACTACATTTGTCTCAAAGGTTAGTATCATTAAACCGATATTTTACACACTCTTAATTTAGCTTAATTTAATAATAATTTAATGAAAATTGGAAAACTGAAATGCAGTGACGTGACATGTATGTGTAATAAATTGGCTCTACATGTACTCTTCCTTGAAATTCTCACAGCTACTTAATCTATTATATTGTAACTTATTTTTTACACTGCCAATGACTATTTGACTTACAAATTGAAATATTCTTGATCCCGCTGCGTTATGACAGCAAAAACTAAGACAATTAAAGCCCTGCTCCCCGGCTATTCAAATTCTTTTGTGTGTATGCAACCCATGATTACAATAGGTAACAGTAAACGGCCACGTGCCTCACTTAAGCACGCAAAACCACAGGTATTTCATATAGAATTTTGTATAAGA
Source organism: Mercenaria mercenaria (assembly GCF_021730395.1). Lineage (NCBI taxonomy): Eukaryota > Metazoa > Mollusca > Bivalvia > Venerida > Veneridae > Mercenaria > Mercenaria mercenaria. The sequence goes on along the minus strand of NC_069376.1, from coordinate 64,955,868 downwards.
TAGACTCTAATTTGACAGGAGTTTTATGCTTTTTCAGTGACAATTCAAGGTTAAAATGTAGAACGGGAGCAGGGCTTTTAAGATATGCCTCTTTTTCGGGAGCACAGAATCACATGCACCACCTCTCATGGTTTTCTGTATTTTATAATTCAAATTTCCATGTAAATTTCATTAAATTCGGTTCAGTAATAAAGAAATTGATATTTTCTAAACTTCGGCAATTTATGTTTTTATCCTAAAAACCACAATAACGGGCCTTAAATTGTCTACTTATACATACGCGCCAAAAAAGCATGAGCTCACGGCTATGCCGTTATTCCCGTGAAGATTCTATATTTGGCGTTACATTAGCATACAAATTGACTGGACTAGATATGCCTTGTGCACAACGTTTTTACAGTCTGACGAAATTGTGTCACTATATTCTTGGTAGGAATAAAATTTCGCTCGATCGAGGTAAAACAGTTTGTTATATAAATATATCAATTCTGTAAAAAATCGGCTTGTATTTCACAATCAAATACGAACAGACAGACAAAAATTCCGTATTGTACCTTCCGTATTGTATGCTGCCGGACTATTTTCATTAAAATGCATGATCCGGCACATTTCTATAAATAGCGCACATAAAAACTTCACTAAGTTCCATTTAATATCGGTAAACATTGAAGATTTCGTTCAAGAACAAAACAAGAATCAAAATGGTAAAAGTATATAATAAAAGGGTCATTATAACATTAGCTAGACCTTGGACTTTGTATTCGGCTCTCGTGGATTTTGCAAGGTCGGATCACACTCGGCGCTTGCGCACCTCGTTAGATCCGATCTAGCAAAATCCACTCGAGCCGAATACTGCGTTATAATAACCTATTTTATTTGTTAAAGTTTTGTACTTGTTTTTGAATTACGATTTTATTTAGTAATTTTTTGTTCATTCTACAGAATTTTGTAAAACGTTTACTTTTCGGCAAAAGATTAGCTAGTTTCAGTAGGTCAGGCTTATTTATCATTTTTTCTGACTTCTTTTAATTATTTATTTCGAAAGAGGAATCTAAAATCATTAATTTGTATCAGTTGTATTTTTTTTAATTTTTTTTTTTTGAAATTGTGTAACTTGATAATTAGCTAGTACTTTTCGTACTTTCCGTATCCGCCGTATAAAACGTAGCATAATTGTCACGCACGCTTAAATTCTTTTCCATATACATGGCCAGACCCACTTCAGAGAACAATTAGATTAGCTGACATTAAATGAAGGGAAAAGTAGGGTTCATGCATCTTCTAGGAGATATTTCTCTTGTCATATTTGCTTAACTATACAATTAGATCAAAATCACACTGCTGTAGCCTGGTTGTACTATAACTGACTTTCGCTTCACCGAATACAACTGTTTCTTCAAGTTTTCAACGAAAATATCAAAAATACATCTACACACATTTTAAACAAAACTAGCTCTAAGGTATAAGATACCTAATAGAAATGTTTAAGAATGGCATTTGCTTGATATATCCTTAAAGCTAACATTGTTTCTCACTGTGTTGGAATTTTTAAACAACTTTTAACGTGTTTATTTATTTATTTGTTTCATCATCGTGCCATCGCACCATCGCGTTTTCGTCATCGTACCATCGTACATCGCGGTTTAGGATTCAATAAAAAGTCACGATTGTCCAAACGGAACACCGTACAAAATACATTGAGATACATTCATTTATTGTTGACAAAAATACAATTGTACGAGACTACGCATTTCTAACTGGAAGGCGATGGTACGATGGTGAAAACGCGATGGTACGATGGTGAAAACGCGATGGCATGATAGTGAAACCACGATGGTACGATGATGATAACGCGATGGCACGATGGTGGAAACGCGATGGTACGATGGCACGATGGTGAAACCGCGATGGTACGATGATGATAACGCGATGGCACGATGGTGAAAACGCGATTGCACGATGGTGAAAACGCGATGTTACGACGATGAAAACGCGATGGTACGATGAAACGATGGTAAAACGCGATGGTACGATGAGTTTGTTTTTTTTCATATTCAAACAATTAAACATCAACTTGTAGTTCATAAAAGGAGTGGCTGTAACTACTGACTATTTTAGACATATTTTCTGATATATTCTTTTCCATCAAACCTTGAAGTCAAACAAAATCTATTTATGTTATGGCTAAGATTTTGTCAGCATTTAACCGTATTCATATTTAACACTCAGATAAAACTTCTACCGTTTTTATCAGTATATGTATTATTTTTAGATTTAAATAACGTGAATACTATAGCTGGACATATCTGCTAAATCGATGTCATTTTCAACTTTAGCTTGAAACAAAACCAGGTGATATGAATTAACTGGAGTATGAAATATGAAAGATCGGTGCCGTTTTCAAATTCCAAATAGCTCTAGCGCAAAAGTTTAGATTCCGGGTCCCCCGAAACATGACCGCCCAGAGTCTGTTTTAAAACAGGACTTAATAATAATAATAATAATAATAATAATAATATGATTAAACGGTAGGGTAGTGATAACAATGAATTTGTGTTTTAACAATTAACTGCTAACTTCATTTTTTATTTTAATCATATTTGATTGCTCTTTGTTCATATACAAATTAAACTAATACAACCATATTTTTTTAACACAGGAAAAAAAACAATTGGGTCAGGCTACAAGTTATTTCATCATTTTAAATGAACATTTTAAACCATGTTTAACATATATGTGCAATTCAGATTTTAAAATAATCCCAGTTTTGAAACTTCAAATACAACTGACTCGTAGAAAATAGTATTTTATCTAATTCATCTAGTCAAAAATTACCCCCACCCTGTCGGACGGAACGGCACACTGGTTGGAGCGTTCGGTTCATAGGTTTGGTGTCCTGTACGGTCACTCTATCCGTGACTAATACTTTTTCAATGGAACAGTTGCGAGTTATTGTGGAAAAAAGGATTTAGTGCTTGTAAAAAAATAGATATTGACGAAAACGAATGTAAAACCCCAATCCAAGCAATGATTATTCCCGGCTAATCCTGACTTTTACGTTGGTCGAAATATGTACAGTCAAAACGACATGAAGTGAATTTCAGACGTTAAAAGTGTGCGGATATGAAATAAATAAATTATTATGCTTATGCATTTGATTTCAACAACCTTCCAGTTATGTCACGGCGGTCTGTTTACACAACCTGTCTATATAGATTCTAACCAGCAGGTACTCTCCGCAAGATATTGACAACTTTCCCACTTCATGGAGCGCTGTAGCTAGTCGGGGCTCGAACTGACATCTCCGGATTCCGGGAAAAATTGTATTTAATTTTTCATGAAACAGTTGAAATGGGCAATAACGCAACACACCGTTGAATAAATGCTTCAAATAAATCCTACAAACAGACAATGTGAACTTGGTTGAAAAACTCTGGAAAAAAGACGTACGTTTTAACTGTGCTTAAACTTCTCAATTTTCATAGCACCCGGTAGTCAAGGAATTTTATATCTTATTTTATTCAAAAATATTTAAGGAACATTTTCAGACTTTTAAAACAAAAATCTAAGGAGGAGAGAACGAGCAGTTAAATGTTTGATAAGAAGTATTTTTTATTTCATTACGCTTTTTTTTTGTGTAACATGCAATACAAAATTAGAATACGCCTAGAATGATAATAATGTTGTTGAAAACATTTTTGTGATTAACTTATTTTTCCCTAAAATACAAACAGTTGTTTGTGAAATTTTGGTGCACAAAATCTGCACGTGAAAAGTGGAGTAGAGGGAAATTTAAGACAATACCGATTGTTTTCGTTCATTTTGCAGTAAAATAAATTTATAGGATAATTTAAGATTTTATGTAAAGAAATCTATGGAACAGCAGTTTTGTAGAAAGTTTTTGGCTTGATTTTTGCATAAATACCTTACCCTAAATAACCGTTGAACAAAATAACCCGTAAAAACGGTCGTTAAAACTCGGGCAGTTAGGACACTGAGTGTGTCATTACAACAAGGAGACACAACCAAAGCCAGACAAGATTTTCCCGTGTTTTTGCAGGTGCTGAAAAACTCATCTTTCACCCAGGGATGTAAGATGAATCGCGTGATGATGATTAAATGAGTAAATACATACGCTACTGTAGTAAAATAGTGCTTTCAAGAAAAACATTTGTTTTATCTTATTTCTTCCAGCAATTGAAGAATTCGGTATACAAGAAAAATAATCTGTCACTAGTTGAAGGTGGAATGGAAATATCTGGTTCGAGAGTAACTGTTTTGCGGTAACTCGTCAGAGCCTCGTTACAGCCTGAACAGTTACCCTCAAGCCAGATATTACAATCCGTACCTCCAACCAGTGAACATTCTCTTATCATTATACATCTTACTATCAAAAGTAACAAAAAAGCCGTTGAAAACAATCATTACGGTCGCCGTTGACGCAATAAAAGTCACGCGCCATAATCATAATGGTCCAAGGAAACCGGAAAGTCAACACGTTCTGACGTTAACGTCATAAAAACAACGCCGAGGGTCATTATGGCGGGTAAAAGGGTGCTGAATCGTTTTCTGAACGTTATAATAAGTTTATATAATACAAAAAGGTCAGTAATAGGTTTTTGTGTACTTTCTATTCATAATAGAACTTTAACAAATATGCAAACCACTGTATCGTTTGTATATCTTAGCAACAATACTGCTCAAAGAAGCCATGATTTGTCTTTACAAGGCTGAAAAATACAGTGGGTATTTTTATTGCCGGAAATTCCTATCTTTTGAACAAAATATTAGATAAAACGACTTTTCTCATGAACCACTTGATGGATAATCAAGTTTTATTTTCTGTAGCATTATCATCAGGCCCTCTCCATTTTTTGTTTCAAATGGGGGATGCGTTGCACCTTTTAGGGGCCGCTAGAGCTTAAGATAGAAAGTTTTATATATTTAAACAAACCCTCTTCATTAACATCTTCATGGAGCTTAATCAAACTTTGTATGTAAAATTACTGTAAGGTCTTCTCTCGATTTAAATCAAGTTACAACACTTTCATGTGCAATTAGAGCTTAAAATGGAAATACCATTAAACATCTTCTCAATAGCCGTTTGATGAATTTTCATCAAACTTTGTCTGTTGCATTTTAATAAGATCCTCTACGATCCTTGTTTCAAACGTGTGTGCTTGGCCAATTTTCGGGGCCGCTATAGCTACTGATGGAAATAAATTTAGAAAAAACTTCTTCAGGTTTTATCTGTAGCATTATTATCAGGTCCTCTCTAACATTTATACAACTGAGGGAGCTTAGCATTAAACGACTTCTTCTTATGAACCGCTTAATGGATCCATCTTGGTCTGTAGCGTCATAGTTTGGCCCTTGTCCAAATTTGTTTAAAATGCTTGCCCCCCCCCCCCCCCCCCACCCTTTTAAGGGCTGCTAGACCTAACATAGAAACAGCTTTAAACGACTTCTTCTCATGATCCGCTTCGTGGATCTTCATCAAACTTGGCATGTAACATTATAAAAAGGTTCTCTCCTAGCAAGAGCTAAAATATAAATATCTTTAAATAACATCTCTTTATGAATCGCTTGATGCCGGATTTTCATCACATTTGGACTGTAGTATCAAAATAAGGCCCTCTTTGTTTAAATGAGGCACTTGATCACTATACGGGGTCTTTAAAGTGAAATGTAGGATTGTCATAAAATTTGTAAAACTAAACCAATATTGTGCTTTAAAATATCACACGGAAGCTTCAAAAATATTACATCATATTTAAGGTACTATGCGCAACCTAACGATTTTCAACGGACTGTTATGAAATTTTGCTAAATTAAAGCTGACGATTTTTCCGATGTTTGAGAATTGAAGCTGTAACTACAAATAAATCAAAGTACTGAGAGGACTGATGGGGGCAATGCTTTGCAGTTTCAAGACTTGATGTAACCCATTCATGTCAGGGAAGTACATGCAGGCATTATGTAATGCACTTGTGTGTGGCAAGAAATGGAGTGGCCACAACTTTAACATTGCACAACAATAAAATTTATTAACTTTGTGTTCAATACCCTTCTATATTTTGTTCAAAAGGTAAAGATAAAGATAAAAAAATCTAGTAAATTAGGATACGAAACGCCCGTGGAAAAAGAACAAGATTTCTGGGGTTTCTGTCTTCGAATATCACCATCAGAAACCATTTGCACCCTCAGATAGATGAAATACATTAAACTGGTAACATAAATGTACATCTGCAGGGATAATTACCAAGAAAATGAGGCCAAAATATAACGGGCACCTGCGGCAAGTTATCATCGCGAAATGGTGGATTACCTCCCATAGCAAAAATTACTCGGTCTGAAAAATGATGAAATACGTATATGTACGCGCAATTATAACAGTATTTAGCACACTTTTTACGTTAAACGATAATTTTCCTGCAGATAAATACCAGTTTGATCAGCGTATATGGCGGGGGTTTTTTAATATAAAAATCTGGGAATGAATTTTTTCTTCGGTCCTTTTCCAAGGATTTCCCGAACATTATATATTAAACACGTCATATACATAATGTTCTGATCTTTAAACTAAAGAATCGGGCACATGTTCAGTTTGGGAAATGCTGTACTTTTCCAGAATAAGCGCGTTTCTATTGGCCCTATAGTGAGGTTGGATTTCAGGAAAAAATGTAAAAAAATATCGTGTTTACTTTTTAATTATCAGCGATTTTGCTCGCAACTCGATGAAATTCGTTGATGGTGTACTGACATGGAACACTAGCCCGACTTTTTCCACAGTCTTTAACCAGTTTTTGCTTTGATATCATACATATCAAGCGCACTATTTGTATTCATTTATCAATATTCTTCCAAATAATAAAGAAAAATAGGCCGAAATGTAAATGGAATTTTTCAAAACCACTTACTTTTGGTTTTGTCGTGGCACCGGCGGTCTCTCTGCATATCAGTTTGTTTTTGTTTTTTTTTTTTGTTTTTAGTTTTTGTTTTTTTATGCACAGGCAGGCTCTCTGCATTTTGCACAGAGAGGCTCTAGGCTAATGACTATCTGGAAACATTATAGCTTAATTATTTTGGTGTGTTTATCTGACTTTTTATAACAGCCAACCTGTTTATAGCAAAGAATCGCCGGTGCTGACGCAAGAAACCGCCGATAAAGCATATTTCGCAAAGAGTCCGCCGATATGGATATGCACCGTGCAATTGTGTATTAAATTTTAGTAACTATTTGAAATTCAATTCATTTTTATGCAACTTCTGTGGACAAGACATTTTGATTAATGATTTACAGCTGATTTCGAGATCAAAATATATAATTATACATAATATACAATCACGAATAATGACGGTCCGACCAAGTACATAAATATGCCTTTAAGCCTTAAAATGTTCTTAATAGTTGGTGTAAAACAGAAGTAATCTGTTCATAGTTGATTTTACGAATTCGAACAATGAGAGAAAATATCCACTGACGATTAATTTGATTAGATAATAATTACAAAAAATCAAACTGTCACCCCCCCCCCCCCCCCCCCCCCCCGAACCAAATAAGTCATACTGACGAATAAGTAATGAATTTTTTCTACCTATTCTATTTCAAGTGAAACACTGTTTTATATTTTATTTTTTATTATTATTATTATTTTTTATATAGTATTATTTTTTATAAATAACATATCTCTTCTTAGACATGCGAAAAGTATTTCATTTCAGCACTGTATTTTCTGAAATAATATTTTAGAAATAACACCTGCACAGAAAAGATATTTTAACAGATTGCGAATCGGGATCTATAGGATGTTGCCGCATATTTATAGATTCGCCTACTGATAAACGGTACTGATCGCCGCAAACTGATAAAGTTTCTCCATAATACACATCCACAACAGTGTCGAGGCACGGCGATGAAAAAATCAATAATCTGCCGGCTTATCAGTGGCGTTGCAATTCTTTAGTAGTTGCTCTTTTCACGCAGAATCATGAACACATTTTTTTGAGCGTATTGAAACTAGTTATTGGATTTCAGAATAGGTCACATGATCAAAACAAGTGTCGGTTTCAGAATCGATCACGTGATCAAATCAAGCGACTTTATTATTCCTACGCTTAAGAAGATATTATAATTTATATTTATAATGCAGTTTAGTTTTCTTCACATACTGTTGTTAATATAAAATGTGTAGATCTATTTAATCATATCTGGATCAAAAATATTATTGCAAAATGCAATATGAAAGTTATGTTTGGTAAATACTTTGGAACTTGTTTTCTGTGTGTTGTCAGTTTGGTCATAAGCTCGACAAGAAAATTGAAAGACGGTTTGTTAAATCTGGGGGCATTGCCCCCAAAAATCAGCGTAAGCCAGGTGAATGCGACTTTTGGCTAGAATGCACTGTACCCCGGAACGCGTTTCCTGTTTCAATAAAAGGACTATTTGTTTTTCTATGTCATGTGTAGGAGAGCATTTTCTCGAAATCATTCATTTATTTCTAGAATTTCATGAAATAATATGTTCGTTTTATCATTATTGGATTCAATATCATTATATCCACAGATATAAACAGAAACTGAATTTAAATTAATTGAAGTTTACGAAATAAATATAAAAACATTGTTATTTTAACTGGGGGTAGGGGAAGCGCCACGGTAAATAGAGCGAAATCTAAAACGGCGATCCCCATTTTTCTTTTACGGAATCGATAGCGATTGAAATTGTGCACGCTTGTTCAAATTTATTAAAAAAAACTATCTGGCAGTTTCTTAAATATGGGCGTCTCTACGCAAAATTTGGGCGAAGCTCGTCGTCAGTTTTGCGTGTTTTGCGTTCATAAATCGTTTGCCTCCGATGTGACGTCGAAATAAACTTGACAAATTATATATCACTGGAGAGATCATTTTAATACAAACTTGAAAATAAAGATTTTTTTTCGTATTTTTTTTTGTATATAAAAAGTCTTCTTAAAAACCTGTCAGGTAAATCATTTTGCGCTTTGCTGAAAATGACGTTAGTGGTCATGTTTGAAGATTTACAACTGCAAAACTGAGAATAACAGAAAACTGAAAAGAATACCAATCAATCGGAAATATCGTCAGGCTTAATTTAGCATAATTCCACATTTTATTGTAGATAATAAAACTTCAACAAAAACTCTCTCCCCACCCCCACCCCCACCCACGCGCCACCGATGTGTCTTTATTACACTTCCGGACAAATCATATAACTCCCATCATTCAATAAATCGATACTTGATCAGCTAATCGAAACTCCGTCTCTCATAAAAATTAGCCAGTTGAAACCAGGGCGCCGAGAATGCGTCACGTCCTATCAGTCAATAAAAACATATGCGCTCGGTTTAATTACAACAGCGCCAGAACATCGGTTAATCAAAAACTTATGATCTGAGGCTGAAATTAAAACCTATGATCCCGACTGAAAACACAGGTTTTGGCCATTTGCACAAATATTCTGAGAACCTAGGTTCTCTGAAAAACTTGTGATCTGAAGTGAAAACCTAGGTTCTCGGACGATAGGAACATAGGTTTTTGGATTTATTGTGCAATCCGCGTGCCATACAAGTCCTTATATCAATGCGTACCTCCGGTGATATAACATATGTCCGTATCTTCTTTAGTTTTGCTGATAACCTGGACAAACCGCAATGCTTCCACAGCGTATTTTCAAATGGCTTGAAAACCAAACTCAAGCGACTGTTCCTTGATAAACGACCAACTAGTTGTCACCGCTGCATTCTGTGTGATATATAAGATATTTTTTTAGGATTTTCGCTCAAAAAATGGCGTATTTCTTGATAGATTACTAAACTGAAAAAATGTCCGTTCTAAAGTCCAAAAGCTCTCACAGAAAGCACTATTTTAAATCGCGATTTTCTCGTTCCTCTCGTCGAATGAAATGCCGCAATTAACGCAGATTACGTTATTTCCCTACATACGCAATACTTTATTATGTTTTCTGCACATGGATAGTGATATTTTCAAGAAAATGTGGGTAAATCAAAAACATGCATTCATGAGCCAGATACTTTAGACCAATGCTTTCATATCAAGCACAAATCTTTAGATAAAGTTTAACCATTTTCTACTGTTAAGTTTGCCAAGAAGATATGATTCTTAGGGAATCTGCCACCGATTATTTACTGTATCTCGCACTTGTGTAAGATGTCAATAAAATCCTTTGAGACACACTGATTCTTCAATTTTCCCGCCATGTATTCAGCTGGCACGTGGCGTTTATAATGCCGTTATAAATTTTCGGTGTGCGAACCTAAATGAAGATAATCCTTGAAAAAACCAATAAAATACTAATTAACTATAGATCCATCTCGTAGATGTAGTATAGAGTCCTCTGTGTTCCCATATCATTTTGTTTCTTACATTCAACATTCATCTTCTAGCATAGTAATTTCGAAAAACCGTTTTATGAAATGCCTCTTTTCATTTAAACTAGTCGAATTTTTCTTTGCTAATACAAATACAATGTAGTAAAACAGTTGTACAGAATCCTCGTGATTCGCATGTTTCTAAATCACAATACCAATTTTATCATCCGGTGGCGACGTAGTGCCTTTGTGTGATTAAAAACCCGAAGCAGTAACGTAATCATCATCGTCATCCATAGACAGGAATTTCTATATTTTTGTGAAAGCACCAGCCTATTCCGAAACGTTTTTATAAGAGAATAATTATATAAGTCGCTAGGAAACCCGTATCATAATGATCCCCGACAGTCCTCGTTTATAAAACAGCTAACTTTGTGACTGGAGTTTTTACACTCTTTTTTCTGTGCAAAGCTGTGGCACGAAATTGCTAGCCCAACATGTATTTAAGCTGTTTCGCACGTGTTTTGTCTGTCGAATTGTTTGCTTAGATTGCCAAAATCAATAGGGATTAATAAGGATATGTATCAGTGCAATGTTAAACTCTAAAATTCGAAACCATTTTTTCTCTCATGATTGATTATTTGCAGAGTGAATTTACCTTCTGTTAGCTTCAGATCATACTTTGTCGCCTGATTAAAGCTAATGATATGTAGCCCTGCATTTTTTTGCTTAAACTATTATTGACAAAGTCGGCTGTTTTACTATGTAGTAAAAATTGTGACTTGCGAATTATTTGATATTGTTCCTGAAACATTATACGTCTTATTAATTTCTGTTATTCGTTATGTAGTACAATGATCACAATGTGTAAATTTCGCATCTTTGCCATTAAATGAAAATGTCATAAAACATATTTACTTAAACATGTACCTCGTAATATCATTATTCTAAAAACTCGTGACTAATTTCCGATAAATCATGTCCAATTAAATGACAAGCCTTGTCTGCGTCGGGACATAATACATGTATGCTTTAAAATAATGCCGTTGACTCAATAGGACTTTTGCAAAACCATATTTCTGTTGAAATTATGCTAAATCAATAAAGATCTTCTATATATTTTTGTCAACTGACCAGCAGATTTTATACTTAGTTGAACGTGGGCGTTAATTGTAAGGAGCCAGCCTAAATGAATGAATACGACTTAAATATGCGTAAATATCGGAGAATCTTATACGACATAAAGGATTTCCAAGTGGAACGGAAAGCAGACGTTTCTTCAGTTATTTTGTCGGGAAAACAGCACGTGCCTTCTATGATGCTCCTGTGGTATTGACCGCGTGTTTACAGCAGATTTAGTATTTGCGTTATATCTTTTTATTATTTAAGTGTTGTCTCGATAAAAATAAATTCATGTCAAATCCAATTTGGTTAGGACTCTATGTCAAATCAGAATTAGTTTGCTTTTTCTTGGCAAAATAAACAGTAGAAAGTGGTTAAACTTCAGCTAAAGATTTGTGCTTGATGTGAAAACATTGGTCTAAAGTAACTGGCTGTGAAAGTATGTTTTTGGGTTACCCACATTTTCTTGAAAGTATCACTATCCACGTGCAGTAAACTTTAACAAAGTATTGCGTTGGTAGGGATAAAACGTAATCTGCGTTAATTGCGGCATTTCATTCAACGTGAGGAACAAGAAAATCGCGATTTAAAATAGAGCTTTCTGTGAGAGCTTTTGGACTTTAGAACAGACATTTTTCGAGTTCGGTGATTTATCAAGACATACACCATTTTTTGGAGCAAAAATCCTACCAAAATTATCTTAGATATCAAACAGAACGCAGCGGTGACAACTAGTTGGTGTTTTTATCAAGGAACAGTCGCTTGGGTTTGGTTTTCAAGTTATTTGAAAATACGCTTGCTGTGGAAGCATTGCGGTTTGTGCAGGTTACCAGCAAAACTAAAGTAGACACGGACATATGTTATATCACCGGAAGTACGCATTGATATAAGGACTTGCACCAGCTAGTTGGCATTTCACAAAAATATATCTTTAAAAAGTTTATCTTTAAAAACACCGTCTAAAGTAAGCTTATGGTAGGAATTGCATACTCTTCAAAATGAGGTACACTACTAGGTGTCTGATACCTTAGTTTAAACCTCTGTGATTGTGCAAAGAGAAACACTCGTGCTCAAAAACTTGTCCGGCATTACGCAACCAGACGGTTTCCACGCTGGTTCCTTTTTTATGTTGTTGTGAATAAAAACACTTTTCAACTGAGATCATTTTACTGGTTAGTGGACAACTTTCTACCTCGGTGTGTTTTTATATGAATTCCTTATTAAATGTTTCAGGCGTCGTAAATTAATCCAGTTTAATTTAGCAAACTGTGTAATACACAGTGAGAACACAACCATATATTCTACATATATACTACAGTTTTCAGGTTATGGCCCTTTTAATAAAAACTTTTTACTGTATTTGCGGGTATCCGTGCCTTATGGACACAATTCTAGTTATTTCCTTAACTTAGAAATTTTGTAAGATAGTCTAGAAATAAAACAAAATTTATGTTCTCATGTTCTAATGTTCATAATATTAACTTCAATTTTAAAGGAAGTCCAGATTTAGGTAAAATGTGGAGTCCAGTCCCTTTAAAATAAGGCAATACCATACATGGTCTACTCTTCTAGTAACACATATGATGCCAGTACCTAAAAGTCTAAAATTGTAATCGTGAAATTACATTGCATTTACATTATACTTGCAACAATATGTTTGTCGATAAAGAGAAAAAGAGAATACTATTTCTATTATATAAATGCATCCTATTACATTATTTAACCAAGCTACATTTCCCTGGTTAAAATTTCCATTCCGCAACAGTAAATAAGTTTCTAATGTTTGACATGTAACATCATGATAACAGTTTTTTTAATTTTAGCCATAGAACGTCATAACGTTGGGTATTTTCTTTACGTGTTGTTGTTTGTCTATTTTTCTGTGTAATAGAATATTACAGACGTTTGATCATATAAGAAGATACTGTGAAGCAATGAATGTCAACCTGGGAAATTTTAGTTAAAGTGATATTTATAAAATGTCGCCCGTCGCAAGCAAATTAAACTGAATCGTTCAAGCAACCAGTATGTACATATACAACAAACAAAAGTCTATTATACCTGAAAGGGAAGTTAAGAGAGAGAGAGAGAGAGAGAGATATCGGCCAATGAATGGAAGGATGGCTGGATAAATGGAGAGACAGACAGACAGAGAGTGAGAGGGATGTACATACTCATAGATACGTAGGTAGACATTTGTTATCAAATTTCATTTTAGCTTATAATTTAATGAAAACTCAAAGTTACAGAAATATAGACATTTATAGAAAGCCACCACTGTATTTACTGTACTAATTTTGTTTATTATTATATTTTTATTCATCTTTTTTGGTGAGGGTTTCAACTGTCTGTTTGCATTGTATTTTACTTGGATTCAAAAATCCGATTCATTCTATCACGAATAAGAGTCATATGGCTGCATTTTGTACATACCCTGACATAAGAGACACCATTGGCCTTTCTCATTCCAGATACTGCGGCAGAAATAGACGCGTCATCATATGGTCAAAAGTCAAAACTTGACTATTTTGCACTGGAAACGCCATATTATAACATATACAACAGAATTATGACTTTAAAGACTAACTTGAAAAAGTCCCAGTAAGAAGTTGAATAGATCCTAGTAAAATGCTAGTCAGTGCACAATGCGCACAATAAACACTACCTTCGGTTTCGATCTGCTGAAATCTCCATCAGTTGAGTATACACATATGCAAAATGCATTCTTAACGAATTTGCACAAACAATGGGAAAATTAGAACCTAATGACTTTGGACTTCTTTAGAGCACATTTTCGACCGAGTTACTAACATTTTTCCATTACAAGTAAGATATCTTGCTTTTTATGTAACAGATGGTGAATGGTCAAATTGGGGAGGTTGGGGATCATGTAGTGACAGCTGCGGAGGAGGTGTTCGAAGTCGTTTGCGAAAATGTTCAAATCCAAGACCTTCTTTTTTGGGGAAATATTGTGATGGAAGTCCGGAACAGGTGAAACCGTGCAATAAACAAACGTGTCCAGGTAAATATCTTTGGACTAAAACACTCGTTCATCCTTAAGTACGCATATTAAAAAGGCATTCATGTTAATCACGAATTACATATTATTGTCTGTGAAGAAAAGTACTCGCAGTAACGATAGAAGTCTTGAACCATTAATACCGACACGAACCTTATCGTCTTAAATCTCTCTGAAATGATACGTTTCAATTTAATTATATTTATTTACTTTTTTATTCAACAGAACACAATGTGGCATTCACAGCGTACAATATATACAGAAATTCGTCAAACTCCACAACCCTCTTGTTCCAGAACACCTACATCAACAATGGAAACGCATATGACACCTCCACAGGAAAATTTACATGTAATGTTCCTGGTGTGTACCATTTTGTTGTGACTTTAACAAAGCTCTCTCAAGATATTAACCAGGTATCTGCAAATTTAAAAATCAATGGTAGCAATAAGCTTGAACTGTCCTTAAGCCCTAATAACTATAACTACAATGAAATATACATGTTGACTGGTGCTGGTACCTTCCATCTGAACCGGAATGATGTCGTACATGTTTATGGAGTTCCTAACTATTTTTATAGTTTTTATTATTCTTACTTCACTGGGTTCTTGATAACTCCAGATGAATAAAGTCAGTTTATTAATTATTGAACAAACTAAATCATACAAAAATCAGAAATATAATGTAGAAAAAACGATTAAATAAATCATTTTGATATTGGTTAAAGATGATAATTATAATGAGAAGTATGCCATATTTTATGGTGGCAAATTTATTCTAATGTTGGAGAAGTATCATTTATTACACAGAAATTTGGTGATATCATAATAATCGAAGCGGCTGTTCTTTCTTAAACACATGGAAAATCAGAAATACATATTTAATTCTTTCATTGCTTGAATGTTTTACCTTACAGTAGGGATATTTTCAAGATTGGAGTCTATGGGAAAATTACAATTTTGGTGTGACATCTTCGCGTATAGAAAAATCCTACATGAAACTTTACACAGTTGCACGTTCACCCATTTTCTATCTAAAAGGTTAAGTTAAACATGCGTGAAAGCTGAATAAAACCTGCGTTAAAACTTTTTATATAAGCTAAAAGGTTGAAATCATAGAAAGCCGTTTCTAAGTACGTTTCGCATCCATGTGTAAAAATTATGTTTCGCATCCATGTGTAAAATAGTTTTAGCATAAATGAATTGCCATCAATTGACTTCAGCTTTTTAATAGGATAACAAAATCTAGAGAGAAAAAAACAGTGTAAAATCTTTACACACAATTTGATTTCTATAATGGTTTTTTACCATAAAGATCTATTTACGCACTTTCTCTAGCGGACCTATCCGGTAGCTATGAGCAAATGAAGAGTAATGAGCAAATGCTTCAGTTCATTTTAGTAACAGTTTCGCGTGAGTTTCATTTAAACTTTATGCTTTTCTATTTTTTTTTAATTATGTAAAATATATTTTGCCATATAAGATAAGAAATATGCTTTTTGTAGCGAAAGGTGTATGCCGGTGAAATGGCTTAAAGCTACGATATGAGTAGATGTTTTAAAGCGTATGATGTTAGTGCTTTACTACATTATATGAGAGATTGAATACAGGAACTGAATTCTATGGAAAACTGTTTTGTTCATATCGTACCAACACCTATCACCTAATTATCAAAGCGCGATGGTATTTTGGTAGAATTGCCGAATAGTTGGATTGTAAGATGTAAGATGGCGATTGTAAGATGGCGATGGTAGGATAGTAGGTTAGCGAAGTTAGGATGGTAGAAAAGCGATGGTAGGATAGTACGGTATACTGCCATCCTGCTGTCGCTGCCAATGCTTTCCTACTATTATACTTTCCTACCATCCTTTGATATTACAATCTTTTAAATTTTTTCCTACCATCGCTTTACGTTCCTTTTACCACCCGCATATTAGTGCACCTCAAGGGTGGCCATTTTCTTACTGTGCGCCAGCTAAGTGTGCGCCATCATGGTTAGCATTGATTTAGCATACGAACGCGCAATGTAAAAGGGCAATAGCCAAAAAGTATTATTACGTAAGAAGAAAAGGACGAAAGGCAATGGTAGAATAGCGACAGTATGGTATAATATTATATCATCCTACTGCAGCTATTCTGCCATCCCAATGTCGCTATCATATATATTTCTACCATTGCACATCCTACCATTTTACTATCCTACCATCCTACGATTGCGCTTTGATGATAATAATAGGCGTCGGGCGCTGGTAGGATATGAACAAACATTCTTCCGCAGAATTAAGTGTTTGAATGCAAGTTTTCGTCTTTTATATTTTGCATGACCACGATTTTGTCTACGGTGTCCCGTTAGGGCCTTCGCGGCATTTTTATTTAACGATTTTCAAAAGTCGAAATAACGAAACCACGATGTTGAATGTTCTGAAGTATGATGATGACAATGTGAAATAAGTTCGACGTTTCGCCATCATAGTTATGTTGTTTCAATTCTTCAACAGCGTAGCTTCGTGTTTACGGCTTTTAACCATCTTAGTTTCGTTATTTTTCAGCATCATTGTATCGTTCTTTTGCTGTTTCGAACTCGCAATATCCGCCGAGGGTTCTATTGGGACACTGTAGTTATCACATTCTGTTTACATTTCTTCTACATTTCAAGTATATATGTTGTAAAACTCATATAACTTGTACTTTATAGTATGTTGATTCAAATCTATGTACTTTATTTGGCTTGTGCTTTATATTATATTGATACTAGATAACATTATGCTGATGCTATATTAAGAAAATAATAAGTTCCCAAGTGTGGTTTATCGTAGAATAACCCGTATTTTTGAGTTCTTATGCGTAAGAATATATCACGAAGGCCGTAGGCCTGAGTGATATATTGTGTCGCATAAGAACGAAAAACTAGGGTTATTCTACGATAAATCACACTTGGGAACTTGTTATTTCGATTCTAACACGACATACAAGTATCAACAGTGTTAGAAAAATGTAACTACTTTTTACGACCGTGCTACGCACCTGGATCGATGACGTCATTGCACGCGAGTGGTTTATTGCAGAATAACCCGAGATAGATTTTGCTCTACATGTATGTAGGTTATTCGCTGGTCGTGTTAGAATATGAATTAATGTGACTTGAAATTTATAATATGTTGAATCTATATGTGAACTAATTATACGTATTAATATGCTAGTGTGACTTGTACATACTGCATTAAATGCTTACATGACTTGCACTGATGTTTATGTATTTTTTTATGTATATAATTCAAATGAATGTAGTAACTAAAATATACACCGTCTAAGGGCGCTTTTGTTTACAAAAATCCGGTTTGGGTTTTAGGTTTTGGTTTGGATAAAAAATAATGATGAACTTAAACTGGTTTCAGTTAAAATGAGTTCTTGAACAAACAGGCGGTTTGTATGAACAAAATGACGAATCTAGAAAAAATGGTGATTAAATTTATTCTAAATGGAGATAAATGACAGACTTTGTATCTAAGAGCCAAACATATTAAATAACATGTACTACTATTACCACTCCTCATGTGCCGACACTATTTAGCTCATGTGTACATAGCAAGGCTAATTATGGCATAGACAGTTGAATCACTGCCTTTTGCACTCAACAACATTAGACCAATTGAGTGAATACAAATGATAGTTTTTGTTAAGTTTAATGTCAGACTGACAGAATTATAGGTCATATATCAACTTTCAATGCATTATTTAAGGCATGGGCGGGAAGCTAGGTTAAGCCACTGTCCTTTAAGTCAGCTGGATTACTTAAAAATCCACACATGAAAGAATTCTACACCCTGAGCAAGGTTTCGGACACAAAGCAGTGAAGGACAAATAATTTAAAATCAACTACCCTAACCATCCGGCCACAAAGACTAAGACTGAGATGTAATCATATAACAGTATCCACTATCCAGCAGACTTTTTTTTTTTCAATTTGATGAAAATTAGAGATTAAGTGTTTTGTAACAGGGATAACTCCTAAATTGAAATCATTGCTGTTTCCTTGTTTTGAACACACTCAGCAAAGTTTGACAGTTGTGATGGAGTTAATGTGCAAAAATAGATGATGTTATACTACTCAAGGTTCAAGCAAAGCACATATACTCTGACACTGGTGCTGGACTGATTTAAGTAACCAGTTGTATTTTAGGCCAGCGAGTGCATCTTACCTCACAAAAACTTGTTTAAATAAATATTAATTAAGATTTTTCAAAAATGGTTGACATATTTAATCTCTGACATTTTTTTCTGATGACGCATTGTACATTCAAAATCTGGCAACAATGAGTTTGATGGCATCCAATGACACCCCTGACTTGATCAGATAATACTTAATACTTTGAACTTTTATGTCACTGTATTAAGGGGGGAGGGGGTCAAGAAACCATGGATATACATTATTAAACATAATTGATACTTATGTATATAATTATATGTATTTCGGTGAATTGAAATTTCTCTACACTACACGCAGCCACAGTAAAACACTGCAGCAATGACAAGGCAGAGACTGAAGCACTCATGAAGGCCATCTCAATGATTGAAGACTCGGCAGAAGAAAGTTCCTCAGTCGTCTTTCTTACAGATGCACTGTCTGTCATGGAAGCTCTGATCAACAATAAAGCTCCGCAGCTAGCCAGGAGAATGTAGCGCCTGAGTATAACCTGCAAAGTAGCACTTCAGTGGATTCCATCCCATTGTGGACTTGCAGGCAATGAAGAGGCAGACAAACTGGCTAAGTTAGGAGCTCAGTCAGAACAACCAACAGTACCTGTGAGTCACAAGGGGAAAATCACCATCATCAAGACACTAATGAGACAATGCATTATCAAATGAAACAAACTTGTGCAAACTTGTTTTCGAAGTTAGCATTGTAATAAATTGTACAACATTTGACAACATGGATCAGCTCTTTTTACAGACTTAATAGTCATTTTATTTTTGTTGTTGATAACTGCTTTGTCTATATTAAAATGGCTATTTCATGGGGATCCGGACATTTGCCCCCCAGGACATTTGCCCCCCAATGAAAAAGTGGACTGCTGGACATTTGCCCCCCAGTTGAAATGATAGATAGGACATTTGCCCCCCAGTGCTTATTTTTGAAACGGACATTTGCCCCCCAATATTTTTGTCCCCTAGTGACTTTTTAGGAACTTCGTACAAGACATTCATCATATTTTAGGGTACAATATCTTTGTTTTATACAATTTTGTAGTACATAATAGCCAAATTAACAAGTTTGAGTGTTAAAAACATTGCACTAATTAAGAAATTATAACGCTGTTATGAGCACTTTTATTACTCAATAATTATGCTATTATTTACCTTAACACCTAAAAGTAATTAACACATTTATCAAATTATTATTAATAAAACAGTTTTTTTTTACTGAAAATTGCCTTTTAGAGTAATTTTGATAATAAAACAACAAAAAATACAGTTATATATACAGGCATATTGGACAAAAATATTGGGGGGCAAATGTCCATTCCAAAAATAAGCCATGGGAGGCAAATGTCCTATCTGCCATTTCAACTGGGGGGCAAATGTCCAGCAGTTCATTTTTTTCATGGGGGGGGGGCAAATGTTCTGTGGGGGGGGGGGGGGGGGGCAAATGTCCTACAATCATTTCATGAGGACACGATTTTATAGAATTCAACTTTTGAAGATAAAAACGATGGTATTCATGGCTTGTTAGAAATTAATTACACAACTATGAAATCCGTGAAAATTAGTCCTCCACAAGTATTTATGACTTTGCAGTGTTTTACGGCCATTTTTCTGCATATGTTAACAGGTCATAGAGCTGTCAGTCAAGTTATTTTCAATTAATATCTTGTCAGAGATTAAAAGAAATGGAAATTTATTTGGAAATTGAAATGTTCATTGATATGAATAGTTGTATGCATGAAAAAAAAAATACTCATTTTGCTCTTAAAATTTAGTCAGACTAGGGAACTGCTTTTGCATATGTATTTATATACTAATGAATGTTTATGTGCATATAAAGTTATGTCATGTGCATAGGGCTTCTTGCTAGGACTTGAAACCTAGAATTCTTACAAAAGTAAGTGTGTTTCTTACACTACAAGAAGTGATCCCTTGCTTAGCAACAGAGACATTTATTTAAATACAAAATATTGCATATGTATGTTATCCCTCAGAAACAGACACATTTACTATAAATTAAAACTTTATACTACAAGAAATCACAGAGTGATCTTGGCGCCCACCAATGTGCCATTTTTGAGTGTTCCAAATTTCAAGACTTACTGACTAGCTTAAGGTCAAATTTCATTTCCGCAAACAACACTGTGCACGTGGTCAAAATTTGAAAGCTGTAGCTTGAGAAATGTGAAAGTAGGTCACTAGATCAATTTCAAGGACAAAGTTCTTGGTTACACAAAACTATGCATGTGCATCAAGTCTGAAGGCTGTAGCTCGAGAAATGTGAAAGTAGGTCACTAGTTCAAAATCATGGTCAAATTTTATTTCAGAACACAGAACTGTGCATGTGGTCCAAATTTGAAGCCTGTACCTTCAAACATGTGAAAGTCGTTCACTAGATTAATGTAAAGATCAATGTTTGTTTCAGTACACGAAACTATGCATGTGGTCCAGATTTGAAGGCTGTAACTTGAGAAATGTGAAAGTAGGTCACTAGGTCAAAATCAAGGTAAAATTTCATTTCGGAGCACGAAACTATGCATGTGGTCCAAATTTGAAGCCTGTACCTTCAAAAATGTGAAAGTAGGTCACTAGGTCAATGTCAAGGTCAAAGTTTTTTTCAGTGCACAAAACTATACATGTGGTCCAAATTTGAAGGCTGTAGCTACAGAAATGTGAAAGTAGGTCACTAGGTCAAAATCAAGGTCAACTAATGTCAAGGTTCACCTTGCCACTCAAAACCATACATGTGGTCCAAATTTGAATGTTGTAGGTTATTGACAAAAAGACTTTAAAAGCTTTTCCCTATATAAGTCTATATGAACCATGTGACCCCTAGGGCAAGGCCATATTTAACCCTAGGGGGATAATTTGAACAAACTTGGTAGAGAACCACTAGATGATGCTACATTACAAATGCCAAAGCCCTATATAAGTCTATGTAAATCATGTGACCCCTGGGGCGGGGCCATATTTGACCCTAGGGGGATAATTTGAACAATCTAAGTAGAATACCACTAGATGATGTCACATACAAAATATCAAGGCCCTAGGCCTGTGGTTTTGAACAAGAGGTTTTTCAAAGTTTTTCCCTTATATAAGTCTATTAAACCAACGTGACCCCCGGGACGGGGCCATATTAGACCCCAGGGGAAAAAAATTTGAATTATCTTGGTAGAGGACACTAGATAATGTTTCATACCAAATATCAAAGCCCTAGGCTCTGTGGTTTCGTACAAGAAGATTTTCGAAGTTTTTTCCCTATATAAATCTACAAATGTATGTAATTATAGAAATAAACAAAGGGCCATAATTCACTAAAAAAATTGTTGAACAAGTCTGATTTTCAGGGGGACACAACTAGGGTACCAATACATCATTCTGACAAAGTTTGGTCAAAATCCCCATGGTAGTTTCTGATGAGATGCGATAACGAGACGGAAGGACGACGGACCACGGACGCTGAGTGATTTGCATAGCCCACCATCTGATGATGGTGAGCTAAATAACAGTAGTTGGATTTTGGACAGTTGGAGGTCGAATAATCTTGGAACGAAATGAATGGAATATTTCAATGGTTAGAGAAACTGATTATAACGATGTATACATGCCAATCAAAGAGAATGTTTTCAGAAGTAATTATTGACAAATTATTGACAAATGAATTCGGCTGAGCATAAAGATTACCAGAAATGAACCAATTCTTATTTTTTTTTCTTTACCCGTTTCCATTTTGGTCCACACGGTCCGCCATTTTTTCCCGAACTGCAATAAATTTCGGATACAACAAACCGAACAAACCGCCTCCGGGGGCAGTTTGGTCGGTTTGACAAACCGGTTAGCGGTTTTTGAAAACAAATGACACAAACCTTTTCGAGATCAAAACCAGTTTTACAAAATAAATTGAAAGTTTGGCAAACCGGTTTGAAACCGAACTGAGTTTGTTACAAACAAAAGCGCCCTAATTGTTCAGATACGCTGTATGAGTAAAATACTTCTTTGACCAACTTTATCTAGGAAGGCATTTAATTTGATGGCTGTAATTATACACGAGTCGTCATCATTGTTTCGTTACATTCATATTTTGGCAAGAATGGTATTTGACCGCTCCATTAGAATCCTGGTTAGAGTGGCATATGAAAGATCAATTAGAAACCTGATGAGTGCAGTAAGTGAAAGATCAGTTAGAATATCCTGATTTGAGCAGTTGTGCCATCCTAAATGATCAGTCAGAATCCTAATAAGAGCAACTGTGAAAGACCAATCAGACTCTTTATGAGAGCAGAATGTGAAAGATCAATCAGAATCACTTTGACAGCAGTATGTGAAAGATTGATCATTCTTGCATACCAGACGGGGATGTCCGGTATTTTTATCGGTGCTGGAAAAATCCGGGGTGTAAGATGACTCTCGTGCTGTAAATGACGTATTACGAAATACATAAATGTAGCAATTTACATTTTATTTCATAAAACGGAATAAAAATCCGATACCTTGACAGTTCCTCCTGTTTCCTGATAGTATATTTCTCTATTCAGAAAAACGTTATTTTACCAAAAATTCATAACGTTACGCTGCAACTCATAAAACAAAACTGGAACTAAACATTGTTATTTGTCTTTGAAACGTCATGACGTCTTTCCTGTTTACGGACGTTGGTTTCCCTCGCTTTGTTTAAGTACACTGCCAGAAGAAATAGTTCTAAAAAGAAAGCCGTTCGATTGATTTTATTTCTATATTTATTTCTTTAATATGGTATGCAAGAAAAAGATTCTGTCACTGGTCGTAGGTGCAGATGGAAATATCCGGCTGTCAGGTAACTGTTTACGCGGTTACTCGGCTGGAGCCTCGTAACCGCCTAAACAGTTATCCTCGATGCCGGAAATTCCCATCTGGACCTACAACCGGTGAAGGAAACTTGTAGAATCCTTATGAGAACAGTACTGGAAAGATCTATTAGAATCATGTGAGAGTTTTTTTATATAACAGACCAGTTAGAATCCTGGTGAGAGCGCTTTGGGACAGATCAGTTTGGAAACCTCCTGAGACCACTTTTGTGGTGAACCTTTACCAGGTTAATTAAAAGCTTTCAAAAGTGGACTCGATAAATCTACCGTTAGAGATAAACAGTGTTGACTGTTATGACCTTTTAATCAAAACTGTAGACAAACATTCTCATCCATTAGGTCAGACACTGCTATTAATTTTTCCATAGGCTTACATTGTAAGAAATGACTCTGTATGACCCCCTCAAAACTTTAGTGGACACATGAGGTGCCATTTACCCTGTCAAATAGCCTTCCAGACACCAAAATATAACATTTTTACATGGGCATGCCCGATCCATTTTTTTTTCTATTTCCATTCAAAGACAACCTCAACTGTGCATGGAATTTAGTGGTGAATTCCAACAAGTACTTACTTCACTAAATTGCTAATTTCAGAGTTAAATATATAGCCAGGCAGCTATAAAATACTTCAAAATGCACAAAAAACATTACATTTCCAGATTGTAAGGATATTTTCATGATTCAAAGCAACACATTTTTAACCAATCAGCTGAAGTCTCATTGAATGCTACGGGTTTTCCTATACATGTTTCAACCAATCCGAAGCCGGCACATAATAGCAACATTTGACCTAAAGAGAATATAAAATTTCAGTATGCATGCATTTCAGCTATTATAATTTTATAGTAAACACTTACCAAAGTAACAAATGTGTTATTTTTACACTCATCCAAAATCTATACCTTATGTCCTCTTTTATCTATAGTGTGTCACAGTGTCTTAAATCAGCTATATTGAAAATATGGAGTAAAACTGCATTTTTTTTTTATTTAAATGATCACCATGGAGTCAATGTTGAGGCAATATACATGAAACTCCTCCTGTATTTAATGAATATAGTTCCCTTTAACCAAATACTACTTACATACACTTTCAAGCATAAATGCTACTTCAAAGAGCTGTTTTCATATCCCGTCCATCACAAAAACGGTGTTTTTCTGCATTATCAACACTTTCCTCATCCTAGGGGATTACTGAAAGTGACTTAAGCATTCAAAATACAATGGATAAACACCAGCTGATATTAACATAAAGATTACACACTACTGACACTGTCATTAGAGCATTTTGCACCTTATATGTCTTTCAAACAGACCTCTGCTGCATATTCTTTTCATCAGTTTTTGGCCACTATGCCATAGATATAAGCATTTTTCCCATTGAAAGACAACAGATTATATAAAAATGATGCAAATGTAAGCAAAAGGAGGCATAATCTTGCCAGGTTTATCAATTTTGCTGCTGAAAATTGCTGTACTCTCAAATAAATGACAGTCATCCACCTCTGAAGTGCCATTTTAAGGTTATTTTCACACATATTTTGACCATGGAAATGGAAAATACATATTTTAGAACATATTTTTGCAATTAAGAATACCTGACAAACTACTCTTGCATGAAAATAATACTGTAGAGCCCAAAATACTTCACTGAAACAGTTAAAAGCAGAAATATAAGAATTACAAACAATTAAAGGGAGATAATTCACTTAAAATATGTATTACTTTTTCATTTCTGATAACTCCTTGGCTCAATTTTTGCATTTTTCTGACAACCTGACTACCAACAAGACTAAAAATGAGTTATAAAAGCTGTACACCATGCTGGAAAGCAAATAAAATTTGTATCAACTTACCACCAAAGAAATGTGTTCAAATGACAAATACCTCTCCTGCTCTACCCAACAAGACAGCACACAACAGACTACTGTTTGATCCTAAGAATGCCTATATAATATAACTGAAGACTGGCCACTTAAACAATACAAGTAAAATACTTAAGTTTTGTAATATAACTTCCAGCTGAACCCCACAAACAACACATTTTACTGAATAAGTGATTCTAGAGCAATGTCTATCTAGCTGGATCTTTACACAATATTCATGTGTCCTTTAATGTACTGTTTTGATAAAATATTGTGAGCAGCAAGCTTACCGATATTTTAATATTCTACTTTCAATGTTATTCCTGCTTCCAATTGAGCTTTTGAGCATCTGCATCAGTAAAAAAGTCTGAAACAAGTGATACATTATCTTTGTTCACACAAAAAGAGAAATAAAAATGGCAAAAATGGCGCCCCGGAGACTTTCATTGCTTCAAGGAAAAAAGAAAAAAAATAAATATATAATTTTGAAGGTTGTAGGGGCAAAACTTAAATTAAGTCTGCCTATAACTATGTATTTTAAGTGTCATATCTCTACATTTATTTATCAGTAAGCATTCTGGCACTGTCAGTACATGGTTTTCCTACAATCTTGTTCAAAAATCTTCATGGAACCACAGCCAGTTAAGTATGTTCTGAGACCTAAATAAAAGATTTACAAGAAAATAACAATGCATTCATCCAACACTCTACCCCTCCTTAATATCCTGCTCAATGAGAAAATTCTGAATCCATGAAGACACCAAAAACTTGAAATATCACTTGGATCACATGAAAACACATATATGAAATATTGATAATACAAAGTTTGAGCACCTCTGGTCTGGATATTGACTAAAAGTATCTACCTACTTGTTTAAATTCCTGCAATGATAGTACTGAACAACCTTGGAAGCTTCGATTCTGCTAAAAACACCTGCAGAAGCATGTTAAATAGCAAAATCTATTTTCTGTACCTGTTACTTCAGTTAAGTCACAGTTGAAATGAAACCTTCTTTAGGTCAGACACTGCTATTAATTTTTCCATAGGCTTACATTGTAAGAAATGACTCTGTAGGACCCCCTCAAAACTTTTGTTGACACATGAGGTGCCATTTACCCTGTCAAATAGCCTTCCAGACACCAAAAAATAACATTTTTACATGGGCATGCCCGATCCATTTTTTTTCTATTTCCATTCAAAGACAACCACCCTCAACTGTGCGTGGAAATTAGTGGTGAATTCCAACAAGTACTTACTTCACTAAATTGCTAATTTCAGAGTTAAATATATAGCCAGCCAGCTATAAAATACTTCAAAATGCACAGAAAACATTACATTTCCAGATTGTAAGGATATTTTCATGATTCAAAGCAACACATTTTTAACCAGTCAGCTGAAGTCTCATTGAATGCTACGGGTTTCCCTACACATTTTTCAACCAATCCGAAGCCGAAATAATAACAACATTTGACCATTACAGGTGTGTTATAGTCCCGAGACCTCTGCCATGCGACTATAATTATATACACTTACAAGTATGGCATGGCAGACAAGAAAGACAGCTAAACCGTTAATTTAATAAAAGTAGTTCGGTTAAATGGCTTGACTGAATTTTCTTTTGAAGAAAGACTCAATCAAATTACAACAAATTGTATCAAACAAACGTGATGATCCCAAAAAGGAAAACAGTTTTTATGATATAGATATGCATATATATAACACAAAATACATTTTAGAAAGTCATCAGAAACGACCTAAAGCGCATTTGCTGATTTCATTTTTATAATTTAAACCGAACGCTAGTGCTATTTTCCGACTGGAAATCCAGATCCTGAGTTATCGTTGCAGCAATAGAAGATGGCATCCTTCAAGCCAGTATCATCACCGCCTCCTTGTTGTGACTCAATTTTCGTATTTAGACCACAAATAGCGCTATCTTTGTCACAGCTGTCGCTCCACTCACCCCAGTTCCCCCAATCACCATGGTCAGGTGGACTGTTCAGTTCTGTTTCAGCATTTTCCCGTCAAAGTCACGACAGAAGAATTTCACATAAATTAAATGATCACTCTCTTTTTATGCCCCCGAAGGGAGGCATATTAGTTTTCAACCGTCCGTCCGTTCGTTCGTTAGTTAGTTAGTTAGTTAGTTAGTTAGTTCGTTCGTCACAACGTTAACTTTTTGCATGAAGGCACTTTACTCGCGAACCACTGCACCCAGGACCTTCAAACTTCACATGCTGATAGTACTTATTGAGTACACCACTTCTACTGACTTTGGGATCACCAGCTCAAAGGTCAAGGTCACAGGGGCCAACATTAACTTTTTGCATGAAGACACTTTACTCGCGAACCACTGCACTCAGGACCTTTAAACTTCACATGCTGATAGTACTTATTGAGTCCACCACTCTTACTGAATTTGGGGTCACCAGACCAAAGGTCAAGGTCACAGGGGCCAACGTTAACTTTTTGCATGAAGGCACTTTACTCGCGAACCACTTCACCCAGGACCTTCAAACTTCACATGATGATAGTACTTATTAAGTACACTACCTCTACTGACTTTGGGGTCACCAAGTCAAAGGTCAAGGTCACAGGGGCCAACGTTATCTTTTTGCATGAAGGCACTTTACTTGCGAACCACTGCACCCAGGACCTTCAAACTTCACATGCTGATAGTACTTATTGAGTACACCACTCCTTCTGACTTTGGGATCACCTGGTCGAAGGTCAAGGTCACAGGGGCCAACGTTAACTTTTTGCATGAAGGCACTTTACTCACAAACCACTTCAAACAGGACCTTCAAACTTTACATGCTGATAGTATTGTATGTGTACACCAAACGTACTGACTTTGGGGTCACCAGGTCAAAGGTCAAGGTCACAGGGGTAAACGTTAACTTTTTGCATGAAGGCACTTTACATGCGAACCACTGCATCCAGGACCTTCAAACTTCACATGCTGATAGTACTTATTGAGTACACCACCCCTACTGACTTTGGGGTCACCAGGTCAAAGGTCAAGGTGCTGCGGGGGCATTTGTCACCATTAGTGACAGCTCTTGTTTATTTCTAAGAAGGAAAAGGCCAATTTTTTAATGATAAATATTTATTAGGTTACATATAGATCACGTTTTAACAATAACACAAAACATACATATATAAACTAACCAATTGCAAATGAGTCAGAGTAGTACATTTCTCATATAAAAGGTTAATTATCATTCACTACTGACTACTGTCAACTACAAAATAAACCTATTCAGTATAAGAAAACTGAATATATACATAAATAAGACAGTAATCATTATAAATATTCAACTAAACGATTACTATCAGAAATCACATGAACAACGAACAATAGACAATTAAATATATAAATATTACATGAAATTATGAACACTTATACAATAATATCAAGGGCCGGGCGGGTTTGGGTATTTTCAAAAATTCTTTCGACGTGATCCAACCAAGAAAAAATACAGAATGAAGAAATTTGTCTAAATAAAATTATAATATACAAGAATAAGCCTATCAATGATTATGACAAAAAGACCAATAGATTTAAAAAGAATAAAACCCGTTGACCAATCAGAAATGATGACACATAAGACGATTAACTTGATTTAGAGACGTGAAAAAAGTGCTGTTCTCAATAATTAATCGATTTTATGAATTCAGAAAATCGCCTAAATAAAATTATCACTCTTTTTTTATTTCTAAGAAGGAAAAGGCCAAATTTTTAATGATAAATATTTATTAGGTTACATATAGATCACGTTTTAACAATAACACAACATACATATATAAACTAACCAATTGCAAATGAGTCAGAGTAGTACATTTTTCATATAAAAGGTTAGTTATCATTCACTACTGACTACTGTCAACTTTAAAATAAACCTATTCAGTATAAGAAAACTGAATATATACATAAATAAGACAGTAATCATTATAAATATTCAACTAAACGCCAACCCACAGGCCCAGCATAAAAACATAATACATTATACATTTGCATAAACAAACCAAGCAATTGCTACATATAACAAAACATCAAAGAAACAAATATGTAACCGTTTACAGACACAAATGAGCTCAACTTATTAGTCTATCACTTATTGAGTCTTTGGAGCTGTATTGATAAATGTAAATTTACATCATACTTCATATAAAATTGAACTCCTAATAAAACTGTCCTGTCCGTTATGAAATTGTTAACACAGAATACAAAGTAACCAAAATTTTTGAATCTTTCTATACATTTTAATGCATGAAGACAACCATATTACCACTACAATAACCGTCCTTTTTCTAGGGGAAATTTCCTCTAAAAATACTTTATTCCAAAGTATAACATACTACTTTGTAAACTGAATCAACTACCTTAGAATAAATTTATACAAAGTGAAGTTAATGCACTTAGTGCAGTCAATTTTTTTCTCAAGGTATTCAGTCTTATAATTAAAAAATACTACTAAGATTTAACCCTTATCACAATGACTCTTTTGAATAAATATATACAAAGTAAAGTAAATGTATTCAATTTCAATCTAAAAGTATTCATACCTTTAAATTAAATATAAAAAGCTACTATGATTCACAGGTAGGAAAACCATGTCTTTTCTTGTATGAAATGAATTAAATCAATAAATTCATAAACACACAAGTCTATAATACAAGTGTCCTTTTCTAGGGGAACGTCACATACCATTCCCTCTAGAAACACGTCATTCCAAAGTATAAGATACTACATTGTGAATAGATAGACTTCCTTCGATAAATTATCTAAAGTGAAGTACATGCTGTCAATCACAATTTATAAAGGAATACAATCCCTTAAATAACACATAAATGTAAAAAAAAAAAATCTAAGACATCCGAGTCTTAAACTGTTACTGTCCCTTTTCTAGGGAAATGTTGCATACCACAGGCGTTTTGAATTTTATTCCACGATACGCCCGTTTGGGAAACAATTCTCCACACAAACGAATTTTACAACGTGGTTTTCTTCTCCATATACGCAGAAACCCGTTTACCTTATCAATCGTTTTTAATACACACAAGGTTTAAAAAAATTTTCACTAATTTCTTTTGTTTTTCTTTTTTTAAATCTCTGAGTGAAAGATTATTTTGATTTTCATAATTTCCCAATTTAAAATATCTTTTAACGTTCAAGCAGTTTATATATTTTTTTACCGCATACTTTTCTGGCTTTTTGTGTTAGCGCTTTTATTTCTTATTAATGACTTGATTTGAAAAATTTTAAATGTTAAACTGGAATATTAAAATAAAAGGAACACTCCCAAAAATTATACTTTAATATATTAACATTTTTTTTTTCATCGCTTTAAAAAACTTTCAACTTAATAAAAATCTTATTAATATTAAAGAAATATTATAATATCAGGAAACTACTCAAAATAACTTTTTATATATACTTTTTGTATATTCTTCGAAATTTAATAATTTTAAAACTTCAAGCGCGGTGCTAAAATTTTAACTATTTCCTTCGAATTCCCGTGCTGCATTTGAAAAAAAATGTAGATTACCCCCAAAAATTTTCATATAATCGTCATATGCAATTACCTTGAAAATTTCAACATAAAAATACACAAACCCAAGAATTTTAATCATTTTTCATTTTTTGGAAAAAAAAAACAACAACATTTGTACTTAACTGATTGATAATTTACTCCCTCAGAAAAAAGCATAAGGGGACTGATTAGACGTTTAAAATACTGTTTAAAGAACAGTAAAAAATTATAAAACCTATATCTACAGTCCCTAACCCTGCAATTTTTTTAACACAGGTTTTATCCTATTTTCGCACTGATTTTATTCGAATCGCAATGTGTTAAAATCTATGATGTAAAAAATGTTTCAACAAAACAAACCATATAATGTCAGAAATTATTGTATTGTACGACGATTTAGATGGGCAAAAGTATAGATATGGCTACAGTTTTTGAATGTGTGTTGTTTTTTTTTTAAAACGTTTAAATTTTGATAAAACTGGTTTTAGAGTTTTGTTTAAGGAAAGGGGACAATCACTCAATTGCTAACATTTTTTTTAAAATTCAAAATATATCACATGTATGTGTTTTGTGGTGCATAAATTGGGTGTTTGGGGGAAAGAAGGCGGAAAAAAAAACTTTTGTTTAAAATGACAGTGACGATAAAATCGAAAAAGAACATTAACAGTGAATTCCTAGGTGTAAAAAATGAAAAAATGTAATGTATAATGATTCCCGTATTTTTTTTCCCATTCTCAAGTACAGTCGTTAATGGGTCTAAGACATTTTATTGGGGGCCCCGTAAAAAAAAAGGGTTTTAAAATTTTTTTTAAACCGCCCCGGTGCCATTGTAGAGCGTCCGTGAGGGTCGGGGGTTCGACCCCCGCCGTTCATACCAAAGAAAATTTAAATGGTATAGCAGCTTTCGTTTGGCGCTCAGAATTTAGAGGGAGTCCCAGTATAATTTTGACTGGGTGGGGATCATGCCAGTGTCTACGGCGTGAATTCCGTGAGGCACCCAAAAAAAGTTGGGCATTCACTGCTAAAAGTGACCCCCGTGTTTATATTACTGAAAAAATTTTTAAAAAAGACTTTTAATCCCGAACACCACACAATAGTTGCTTACAGAAAGTAAGACTTTTTTCAGTTTTACGTAATGATTTATTCATTTTTTGGGCAAACTTCAGGCGAGAAATTTGGCATATACTTTAAATATAATTTTTAAGTGGATACCATTTTAAACAATTTTGTAAATGTAGCATCATATATTTGGTTTTTGTACCAATCAGAGACTTTTAACAGGACATGTCAAACTTTTTTATAAAGCATATATTAAAACGAACCTGGTTTAGGGGGAAAAACGTCTATAATTTAACACAAACAAAATGGTATGATACAAAAAGGGGTCTTTTTGCACGTTTTTGGTAAGAATTTAAGGTTTTGATCAAGTTTTGAAATTAAATGATAATTAGTTTTGTTTAATGTCTTTTCTCCAGAAGCATTTTTTTATTTTAAAATATGACGATGGTTTACTTTACTTATTATAAAATGAAAATATTCTGCAAAAACCCCATAAAAGGCGTGCACCTTTACGAAAAATCGCAGCGCGTAGGAAAATTGACAACCAAACAATAAATTGGGCTAGTGTATGAAAGGGAATGGCTTTACACTATCCCCGTTTTTTTAAAAATTTTTTTAAGAAAAGTAAACCCCGGTTTTAGCGAACCATCGGAAAAGCAAGTGCGTTTTTCGTTATAATCTGAGTTTGTAATAAATTAAGCGAACCGTTTCTTATAGACATTATTTTATAGCAAACTTTTATTGTTGTTTTTTAACGTGCATTAAAATTACCAAATTTGTTTTTTTGTTTTTATAAAAATTTAGTACAGTTTTGAAATTTTTTCTAATCCTAAAATCTGATTGCTTTTTTTGAATAATCCTCCATTGAAATATTACAGTCTCGCTGTCTAGGAGGAAATTTCTTAACAAAATTGAAAAAAGGAAACAATTAAAAAAATTTTTTGGTGAGAAATCGGAAAAAAATACTTTTTAAGGCTAAAAGCTTTTAAATATGACTTTTTGTGTAAACTGCAGACGTTTGTCTCGCTATATTTACTTTATATTGAGCGGGGCGCGAAATATTGAACGGATATAAAAAAAAGAATAAAAGCTTCACGCTCAGCCTTTGATATATAAAAATATGTAAAAATTGTACTTATTAAGTGTTGAAATTTTAAAATATTTCCCATAGAAAATAAATTCAATAGAAACCTTTTCATTACCCCCTTTTAAAATTTTTTTCGCTTTTGGGCACCGGTAAAGTCATACGATTTACAGATTTGACAATCAATTACGGAGTAAATATCCCCTTCTATAAATTGGTGATTTAATTTTTTCAGTGCTATTACTTTAACAAAATTTTTGTATTATTTCGAAAGACTTAAACAACTTTTTTTAAAAATCATCAAAATTGATTTCGGTAATATTTGGTTTTAAATGTCGTAAGTTAAATTTTTTAAATCAACAACCGCTACGTTTTTTTAAATGTTTTTTTTTCATATTTTGGTACGAAATCTCCCCAAATGCTAATGTTAAACCCTGAAATTTTCATAGTTTCGCATTCCCCTTTGTATCTCGTTTTCGTTTTTCACGCTTCTTTTTGGGAAGGCGTACCCGACCGAGTCAAAATACAAAGCACAAATAGAAAAAAATACATTTTATAAAAAAGATTTAGAACGAATAAGTTTTCGTGCAATGTTTACTTAAAAAACACCCCAAAGCACCTTTGGGGTTCTCAGATGAAAACAAAATCAGGGTGGGGAACCAAGCCCCCTACGCATTCCCCTCGCTATTTTGAAAAAGCCGGTACGCACCTGCACATCCGAACTGTATATAAAATAAAAAACTGTGAATTTTTAAAGTAGTCTTTTTTTTCCTGGAAAAATTGTTTTGAATTGTTTGCCAATGAAATAAAAAACCTATTTTCTTTGCCATTTTTTAAAATTTTTACTTAAAATTGTCGATGGTAAATGGTTTTTAAAGGGTTAATCCTTTTCATATCTCTTGTTTTTTGCATATATAATTTCTTTTTTTTTTTGTTAAATATTTGTTACTAATTTTTATACTATGTTTTTTTCCGTCTCTTTATTATGTATAATCAAAAAAACAAAACCTAAAAACAAATATTTTGCCGCTTTTATAAAATGTACAAGAGCGTAAAAAGTGCACGCAAGCACAATTACAAATGTACTCTTTAAAAAAGCACTTAACATGAATTAAAAAGGAAAAAAAAACGCAAGCACTTTCAGAAGTCAAATGGAAAGAAAACTTTATTAATTGAAAACTGGGTTCCCTGTTTTCCTATGCAATAAAAATTTACATAGAAAAAATAATATGACGCTGTAAAATATTAAAGGGAGGTTTTGGGAGACAACCTTATCTATTTAGATTAGTAAAAGGGAATACAGCTTTTCATGTTTAGACTGTTTGAAAATTACTATCAATTTACAGTTTGTTAAAAGTTTAATGATCAAAAAATCTTCATTCTTTCCCAAGGGCCCTCAAAAGAAAACGATTTAAATAAAAGGGACCCCTTAAATTAAGAATTTTCTGCTTTAATTACGAATGACCAACACGTTTAAACGCCAACACAACAAGAATTGCCCTTTTCCCCCCGCACACTAACCCGCATTTATTAAGAGTGCATTTATCAAGTTTTGTAGTTTGGATATGAAAGTATTATATTAAAACAACAAAACCCAAAAGATTTTACCTTACGCTTTCATTTTACTCATCCCCGTCGAATGTTTTTACATGACCTTTCAGGCCAAATGTCCCTTTTTTTTGAAAGAGCCATGTACTTTTTCTTTTGGGAGAAAATACTAGTATACTGCGGGAAATGTAGCAGTTTTGTGTACGTTTCATGCTTCTACTTTAAGAAGTTATCTATTTGTACATGTTTGTGATTTTGGGAAATCTAGATAGTTTGTTTGCTATTTTAAAAAAAAGTCGTTTCAAAAAAAGGGAAAATTTTCGAAAAAATGGGAAAAAAAAATTTCCCAAATGGGGATTCGCCCCAACCCTTCAAAAAATTGAACATACCTGACAGCGTGTAAAGCAACCCGGTTTTTTCAGAATGACAGAAGAAAAAAAGAAACATGAAAAAATCACTAACCAAATTTAGCCTCGAAATGTTTTTTTTCATTTTTTTGTTAATATTTTTTGCGATTTGTCTCGGGGGGGTATAACGTTTGTTGCAAAGAGAATGTGTCTTTTCGGAGTTCTTTCCTCTACTAATAAAAACCCGAAATTTTTTTTGAAAAATTCCCTAAATGTCTTTTTTCTAAAAAAAAAATCGAGTTTTCACTCAACCTGGGGTAATTAAAAAAGTAATTGTAATTAATTGCAATTAAATTACTTTCCCAAGTAATTGAAAGTAATTTTTTTGGGTCATTTTAATTTCATGTAATTGTAATTTAATTAATTTCGAGCGTTTTGGGGTGTAATTGACAAATTTCATTTCAATACTTCAATTAAAAAGGACATGCTATCCAGTTTGTTGTGAAATGTATATATAATTTATTCCGGTGACCTTCATTTTTAAAATGCTAATTTGCTTTTTATAGCTGTGAAAAATAATAATAAATTTATGGGAGGGGTTAACCCCTTTAAAATAGCCCTTTGTTTTGATATAATTTGTCTTATTTAAAACCCAATGGTAAAACTTTGATGTGTTTTTCACTATGTTTTTTTGGGGAAAATGATCAAATTATGATTTGAAATTGTTTTTGACATTTTATTTGATTTTTCAGAGCAAAAACGAAAATGCTTGCAATCATTTTTTTATCTGTGATAAAAATTTGTTGTATTTTAAAAGAACAACAAAATGCATTTACTTCACAGTTTTTAACAAATAAAAAAAATAAATTTTGTAGATTATGATAAAAATAAGTTTTGTGACACAGTTATTTTAGGATGGTTTTGAATGTTTTTCAACTTATTTTCAATTTTTTCTTTGGATAACTGTAGTGTTTAAGAATAAAAAAATTAAATGTATGTTTTTAAAAGTAAAGATTAAGTATGAAGTATACAGTTAAATTGAAAAAAAATTGCAGAAAACCCTGACATTAAACTTCAGGAAATTTAAACCCCGAGAAATCCTGACTTTTCATGCACATTCTTCTCTAACCAATTTGCTTGATAATGTTTAACTTTTTAAAGGGGGTGACTTTTAGTCCTTTTTCAATAAAATTAAAGATGATTTAGTTTTCCGCAACACACATTTTACTTTGAGCTTAAATTCAATTTGTAATTGTAATTTAATTAATTACATTTTAAAAATAAATTTACCCCCGGGCTGGTTTCACAGCCCATTAGAAGAAAAAAATGCAAATAAAAAAGAATGTTGTCACTGTTTTTTTTTGGTTTGGGGGCATGTGTTTGCCTCGATCTATTTTTTTCTATTAAACCTCTTTACTTTATTTTTTCCTTAAGTTTAAAAGATTTTTCCTTCATTCGTAAGAGGGGTGAAACTTATCCTTCGGGCCCTGGGTTTTTGTCCATTGCGGTCGTCATTTTTTTTACTATTTTGAATGCTTTTTCTTTTTGAAACTAACCATGATTAAATAGCAACTGGCACTATCTAAAGTTTTAATCATTATAATTTATACAATGTACTCATTATAATAATATAACATTTCAAAGGTAGGAGCGCAAAAAAGTGAAAAACATATGAACTTAACTCCAATCGGGCCGTTTTCTGTTTATTTTTAGTGTGCTCGGATACGGGTGATTTCCTTAAGCAGAATCATTCTTTAGCTATAGGAACCACTTATATGTTTTGATTCTTAATACTATTTTAATGTACTTACAATCACATTCAGTAATACCTGTCTTTGGAACGAATAGTATTCTTCTGCAAAGGGTAGAATGTTCGTTCACAATATTGAGTCTGTAAATCGGTTCTTTGATTTAGACGGAATTGAAGGAGAAATTGTCTGCTTAGCAATTTAGTTAAAACATAAGTGGGGACTATAGTATACAATATTCACTTAATATCGAAGTTCAACCGCTTTTGTAAGTAATGCTTTTGATTGAAATAAAAAGTTGATATAACCAGATACATTTTTTTTTTATATATTGTGTTTCTGCATCATGTATCTGGCTTGTTCTTTGATCGTTTTATGTCTTCTTAAAACAGTAATTTTAATGTAAACATTTGACATAGGCAACTTTAGTTGAATTTTGAAAGGATTGACGTACCGCTTACAAACAGAATATAGAATTTCTCCGATTGCTGACCGCCTCTGTGCTTGGGTGGTTAAGGTCGCTGATTTAAAATCACCGTAAGCTTTCACTGATTAAGGGGCATTGGTTCGAGTCCTGCTCCCGACCTTGTCTCTTTTTGTACGAAAGCTGTCAGTTTCTTACGGAGGATGGGAGACTATTACTGGATGTTCCCAGGAACTATTGTTGAGTAAACTGACCGCCTGACATTAACTGAATACTAAAACGAGCATTAAACCCGTCAAATTAAATCAAATTCCTCGATAGACTTTACTCATATACACGTTATGCAACAAGTGATTCCGCATATATTAGTTTAATAGCTAGTTCCTCGTTTCAACTATACACATGCACCCGTTTAGTTATACACTTGTACCTCATTTAGTCTTTACACTAATTCCCCGTTTTGTTGAAACACACAATGCCACATTTCGTCTATACACAAACACCTGGTTTGTTATACACTCACCTCAGTTGGTTTAAACACAAAATGCCCCGTTTTGAATGTGAACAATCTCATTACTTAACTATTGAAGATAGCTTTAATCTAAAGCCTCGGAAAATTTAAAGATGATAATAAGAGTTGATAGAAATATGATAACTGTAGGTGCAGTAATAAAGAAGTTCCCACTTAGTAGGTTTATAACTAACATCCCCGATTGGTAGCGTTTACATGTGTGTGTGTGTGTGTGTGTGTGTGTGTGTGTGTGTGTGTGTGTTTGTGTGTGTTTGTAAAC
The DNA here is from genome assembly GCF_021730395.1 of Mercenaria mercenaria. Lineage (NCBI taxonomy): Eukaryota > Metazoa > Mollusca > Bivalvia > Venerida > Veneridae > Mercenaria > Mercenaria mercenaria. Next base: position 64,917,926 of record NC_069376.1, on the reverse strand, counting down.
ATAGCCAACTGGGTAATTTCGTATGAATACACACCAACAAACCGGGGATACGCCACGAACCGGGGAATTCACCAGTTCAATCTAACAGTGCCACGTTAATCCTGACCTTGAAATTAGTCATCTCTCGAAATTTGAGCCTATTCTGAGTGGTAAAAAATTATTCCCCGGTTTGCAGGGTCTAGTCATACACATATCTCACACACAATTAGAATTTTACCTGAGTGTGTATCCTTCGCAGTTCCCCAGTTAACCTGTTTACAACCCGTAGTACATACACACCAAGGTTTAAATCATTATCAATGTGCGTGAAATTAGCCAGAGCAGCCAGAGTAGCCAGAGTTCAGCCAGAGTTCGGCCAGAGTTCAGCCAGAGTAGCCAGAGTTCAGCCAGAGTTCGGCCAGAGTTCAGCCAGAGTAGCCAGAGTTCAGCCAGAGTTTAGCCAGAGTAGCCAGAGAAGTCAAAACTCTGGTTACTCTGGCTAGCCAGAGTAGCCAGAGTTCAGCCAGAGAAGTCATAACTGTGGTTACTCTGGCTGGCCAGAGTAGCCAGAGTTCAGCCAGAGTAGCCAGAGTTCAGCCAGAGTAGCCAGAACTCTAGTTACTCTGGCTGGCCAGAGTAGCCAGAGTTCACCCAGAATAGCCAGAACTCTAGTTACCCTGGGCCAGAGTAGCCAGAGTTCAGCCAGAGTAGCCAGAACTCTAGTTACCCTGGCTGGCCAGAGTTAGCCTGAGTTCAGCAAGAAAAGCCAGAGTTTGTAGGATGTTAAAATGTTCTGGCTACTCTGGTCAGCCATAGTATCCAGAACCGCCCGAGTCACCTGGATTTTATTTGCTTTGGTTAGTCTGGCCAGAGTAGCCAGAGTTTCTATGATTTAAAGAGCAGGCAGAGTAACCTGGTTCACAAAACATTTTCCGTCTTAGCTGAATTTGATTATGAAACTTAATATGTAATTTCTATCTAAATAGCATGTTTAAACTGAATTTCAAGTTAATTACTATTTTTAAGTGGCTATTTAGAGTAGCCAGAGTAGCTAGAAATCAGGTTAATCTAGAGTAGCCAGAGAAGCCAGAACCCTTGTTACTCAGGCTGGCCAGAGTAGCCAGAGTTCAGCCAGAGTAGCCAGAGTTCAGGCAAAGTTCAGCCATAGTAGGAAGAGTTTCTAGGATTGTAACATGTTCTGACTACTCTGGTCAGCCAGAGTATCCAGAGTAGCCCGAGTCACCAGGATTCCTTTTGCTCTGGTTACTTTGGCTGGCCTGAGAAGTCAGAGTTTGTAGATTTTAACATGTTTTTGCAATTGGTCAGCCAGAGTAGCCAGAGTAACCAGGTCCCATGTTCACAAAAGTTTTTCAGTCTTAGCTGGATTTGATTATGAAATTTAATATTGAGCCGTGCCATAAGAAAACAAACATAGTGGCTTTGGGACCAGCATGGATCCAGACAGGCTGCGCTACGTGCAGTTTTGTCAGCTTCCTTGTTGTTTGCTTTTAAAGCGTATTGGACTTTGAGAAACTGTTAGCGAACAGTATGGATCCTAACATTCAGGCTGGTCTGGATCCATTATGGTCTCAACCCACTATGTTGGTTTTCTCATGGCACGACTCATATGTCATTTCTATCTAAATAGCATGTTCAGAACTGAATTTTTTAGTTAATAACTATCTTCAAGTGGCTATTTAGAGTAGCCAGAGTAGCCAGGACTCTGGGCAACTATAGCTGGCCAGAGTTCAGCCAGAGTTTAGCCAGAGTAGCCAGAGTTCAGCCAGAGTAGCCAGTCCGGGTTACTTGGCTGGCCAGAATGTCCAGAGTTCAGCCAGAGTAGCCAGAAACCTGGTTGCTCTGGCTGGCCAGAGTGGCCGAGTTACCAGGATGTCAATTGCTCTGGCTACTTTGGTTAGGCAGAACAGCCAGAATTTCCGAAATGTCCATTGGTTCTAGTTACTAGGTAGCTCGAATAGCCAGAGAAAATACTGTAATACCTATTGCGAAATGACCCTTTTGGTTCTCTCAGGTTTGATTTTTGAGTGTTTTATATATATCAAGTGATTCATAAAACGGACTTAAAAGAATTGTCTTATCTTTTAGACTGCAGCCAGAGTAGCCAGACGTTCTAGGATTTTAATATATTCTAGCTAGTCTGTTCAGCCAGAGTAGTCAGAGTGACCATGATTTCAATTGGTCTGGCTACTCTGGCTAGCAAGAACAGCCAGAATTTTCGAGATGGCCATTGGTACAAGCTACCCTGCTAATCAGAAATAGCCAAAGAAAATACAGTAAAACCTGTTGCCAGAGTAGCCAGATAAATCAGAACTCTGGTTACTGTTGCTGACCAGGAGAGTCTGTTCAATAATTTTTACATAGTCTGGCTACTCTGGTTGGCCAGAGTAACCAGGAATAACTGAAATGCGCACGGGTTCTGGTTACTCTGGCTGGCCAGAAAAGCCAGAGAAAATACAGACAAACATGTAAACTAGAGCCATTTTTAAAATGTATGACCCTTTTTCATAAAAATTATATTATACATGATTAGGCTGCACTAACTGTTGTATATAATTATAATGTAAATAAAAAGTTAGACCTGTTGCGTTTTGTGTGTGTGGTATATGAAGGCTGAAATTCACAAAGATTAAAGCGGACAGGTCTATATATTTATGGTAGATTGAAAGTCTTTAAAACACGCCTAAAATATTAAATAACAACAACAACAACAAAGAAACTGTAAGACGGCATGATTTTCGAACAAGTTAAGAGTAAACACGAACAGAAAATGACACTTTCCAAAAAAAAAAGTATAACAGGGTATATGCAAAGGCTGTTTGTTTTATATACTCAGCGTCACTGAAAAGTTACCACCATAATGACCCTTATTTTAAAAATCGCACTGGACTGTGTTAAAGGTATAACACGACTACATTTTGACGCAGCTGAGACGTCACTGGTGTAAAGATTTGTCAAATTCGATTAACTCCATTGAGGCACGGGCTGCACTTGCAAATGACTTTTTCCAGCAATGTTGACATGTACGAATTTTCTATCGCAAATCATTCATCGCACTTAAAAGTTAGTCGACAGACTAAAAGGAATACGTCAAAAACCCAGAATATCCTTGCTAAGAATGCCACGTTTAAGGCACGATCAACGCCATCAGGCCATTGGCATGGTTGACGCCGAACTTTCATGTCGCGAATTTGCACGTCGTATATGCGGGTTCTCACCTGACAGTCATGAAATGGGTTAGGAGACATGATCAGACAGGGTCTATGAGTAATAAACCGCGCACAGGCCATGAAAAAGTGACGTCGATATTGAAATAAAATAGTAAAGAGGTATATATAGGTGGTAACATTTCAGTGACGCCGAGTATACATTGTAAATAATGCTTAGGTATGTTTTCTTTTTCTGTAATTGTAATTATACAAAGTAGCCTGCAAGGTCTGTGGCAGAATATATCAGCATTGATATTTGATATTACAGCCCACATCTAATTTATTTTGAACTGGTAGGCGTCCAGGATTTTGGACGTTTTCAATCCACTACTTTTGAAAATATTTAACAAAATATTAAATTGACTACTAAGATACAAAAACAAAATTTTGATATTCCTTCAAATTTCTTCAAATATGACTTTAGTTTCAACGTACCTCAAATCGGGATGTACAGTTTTCTATAAGCTTATACAATGCATTTCCAAATTCATTGTTCTCAGGACTCTTAATGTAAAACTAAGAAGTCGTTAAAACATTGCGAGTCCGGATATTCAAGGCTATACTATACTAGAAATATGCCTGTATCATGTCAAAAGGTATTTTTCGATACAAGTTCTTAGAATATCCTTTAACAGATTATACAGGTCCTGGCAACTTATCTATTACACACGATGTCAACCATCCACACGATAGCTACATTTCGGTTGCCCATGGCTAAAACCAAGTTACTAATTGATATATTGCAAATACCATTTTGTATGATGTTGCACCTTTTTGAGAAACCTTGTTTAAATAATTCCGCCTCCATAGCTCAGTGACTAGAGCGTCTGTCATCTAATCCGACCGTCGCGAGTTTGAGCCCTGGCGGAAACGGACATATATGTGCCTGCCATGTTGGGATCAAAATTACATCATGGCGAATAAGGCTAAGCCCGGCACGGCACGACGATTAATGGAGCACAATTTTTAAAAAATTTTGTCAATGTCCAGTTTTGAGCATGCCTTGAAAATAGCGTTGTCATACAAACAGTACAGATATTTCCCCATAAGTACGATGTTCCGTTTGGACAGTCATGACTTTTTATCTAATACTAAATCGTGATGCACAATGGTACAATGACGAAAACGCGATGGCACGATGATGAAACATCGGTTGTATGATGGTGAAAACACTGGCGCGATGGTGAACGTCGATGTAATATCGCGTTTTCACCGTCGTGTTTTCGTCATCGTACCATCGTGTGTTTTATCATCGTACCATCGCATTGTCACCATCCGGAGGTTCATGCGCAGTGGTACAATACATGTTTCAGTAAAATACAGGCTTGATACATTCATTTTCACATTGCAATTTTACAGTTTTATTGAACAGAGCACTGAACATTTTGGAAAACAACAGAATCTAAATGGTAAATTTCTTCTCTCAAAATACATTTAGATACATTCATCTATTGTTGACAAAAAATGTGTACGGGACTACGCATTTCTAACTGGAAGGCTATGGTACGATGGTGAAACCACGATGGTACGATGATGATAACGCGATGGCACGATGGTAAAACCACGATGGTACGGTGATGATAACGCGATGGCACGATGGTGAAAACGCGATGATATGATGGTGAAAACGCGATGGTACGATGTTGAAAAACGCGATGGTACGATGATTGAAACGCGATATGACATCGACATCGCAAATCGCGATTGCAGCATCGTACCATCGCGTTTTATACAATCGTTACCATCGTTGTTTCTCAATCGTGTCATCGCGCCATCGCGTTTTCGTCATCGTACCATCGTGCATTGCGGTTTAGTATTAAATAAAAAGTCACGATTGTCCAAACGGAACGCCGTACGTAACAGTGTGAAAATGGTGAAAAGTCAATTTACATTACTGAACAAAATTAATGGTAAGACTAAGTCAGATTAAATGATATTTAATAGTTACCATTATATATTGAGTGACCCTCATACACTATACTTAAATTTTTTAGCTCTTGTCACTGTGTGAGGTTTTAAGATCAACTTTTGTCTTGTCTATCAGATTGAGTCAGGCTCTTTGACTGAACTCGGTACTTATTCCATTTTGTATTGTGAAACCTTAAAATTTCTCAAGTATCGCAAGACCCAGAGCTTAGGTATTTTGCAAGAAGCATTGGCAAGTACATCTCTTTCAAAATTGTTCAAATCATGGACTTCGGGGTCATATTGGATCTGCCTTGGGGCTATAAGTTTCATATAGAGTAATATATTAAATCCTATAAAAATATATATATATAAATCTTATTTTCCTTTAGGCCCAGACTTTATATATTTTGTATGTAGCATGGCCTAGTGAATGTCTCTCTTAAAATTTGAGCAAATCATGTCCCTGATATCAAAATTGCCCCCGCTTGTGCTAATGAGCTTGCAAAGTCTTTCAGGAAATCTTTTTAAAATCTTCTCATAAGAATTGCAATGACAAGTGTAAAGATATTTTACATGTTCAAACCAATACCCAGAGTCAAAATGGATCCTACATAAGTTTTACATAGAAAAAACATGTTTTACTTACATAGCAAACATCTTTCAGAGCCACAAGGGTACTAGTAAGAGCTGAAATAGTTTGCATGTAAATTAGCAAAATTTATAATGGAGTTCTTTCAAACTTGATTGAATCACCACACCCGGGGCAATATAAGTCTCTCTTTGTGGATTATCAAGTATACTTTTAATCTTATACAATATAAGTTTAAAATTTCCAGAAAACCCAGAATTGACAATTACAAAATTGTGAATTTTTACTATGACTGTCATATCCCACAAAGTCCAGGTAAGCCATTCAGGACCACAAATGTCCTGTAGTTTATACTGATATCATAAACAATTTCAGTGAATTCCATATAACTTTGAGTGTAAAAATAAAGAATATTTATTTGCAGGCTTCTTGTTTTGTATTTATTTAACTTCAGTGTTTGCCCTTTAATTTGTACCAAATAAATTAACTTGAAGACATAACGATAATATAAAGAAATTGAAGAATAAATTTTCATACATGTTGACAACAACCAATTCCTGAAATTTGCATATTAAAGTTGTGGAAGTTGACGAAATGTTGACATGTGAACACATACACTTAAAGCGGCTTAATAACGGTATTTCATCTAAACCCTTGGAAAAAGGTAGGTACCTGTGGCATGAAATCAAAACGCAAAATGCCATTCAAAAATTGATTGTGGTCACCTTATGCCATCAGACAATTAACATTCCATGTTGTATTAACTCGGCATCACTTGTGTATGTGTATGAAACGATACTCACTGTGTTCGGATTAAACAGTTATAGGACTGCTAAATGATAAGACTATTTTTTGAAGTCCGTTTGATGAAACACTTGATACATGAAACACTAAAAAACCCTGAAGGCACAAAAAAGGGTCATTTCGCAACATGTTAAAGCCTTAGAAACTCTGACTACTCTGGCAGAAGTCCGTTTTATGAATCACTTGTGTCGATAGAATCTCTCTATCCTGGATTCAATTTCCTTAGTAACCGTTCTCAATCTGTAGTAATTGAAGGGTCCCCTTCTTACCAGTTCTTTCAGGGATTCCTCAAGGTCAGTGTTGGGTCCTTGTCTCTTTCTTTATTTTATCAATGACCTTCCTGACTCTGTTAAAGGCAGAATACGCTTATTTGCTGATGACACTATCATATACCTCAACATAGACTCGTTAATAGACTCTTACAAAGTTCAAGATGATTTGACAAAATTAGAATAATGGGAACGTAACTGGTCTATGGAATTCAATCCTGATAAATGCGAAGTAATAGGAATCTCAAAAAAAAAATATCATCTTACCATATATATTACTTAATCAAGACCTAAAAACTACAGAAAATGCTTCATATCTTAGTGATGTCTTAACTTTGAAACACTTACTGAAATATTACATCTTCAAAAGCTAGTAACACTCTCAGATTTATACAAAATGTGTACAATTTTATAACAATAATATTAAAAGAAACTACCTAAAAACATACGTTCGCCCACAATTAGAATACTGTAAACCATATTGCATCCATTGCAGAAAAAACTTAGTATATGAGATTATATCATTATGATTATTATTATTATTATTATTATTACTAATCCAAATTTGTTGAGCGCCCATTTAATATAAAATATCGTTCAGGGCGCTTAACAATTAAACATGTGACATATCGCAGATATGTAGGTAAATCATAAAAACATGGCATATGCAATATTAAACTGAATGTGAATGATTCGATTAATGGTTATTTGTATAACATTAATCGGGATGCATGTATTCTTCTATGTTCTAGTGTCTGCCATTAAGTTTCAAACATTGATGTTACGCTGCTTTGGTATGAGTAGCCAGAACATGTTAAAATCCTAATAAAGTCGTGTTACTCTGGCTGAACTCTGGTTACTCTGGCCAGCCAGAGTAATCAGACTTCTTGCTACTCTGGCTGAACTCTGCCTACTCTTGCCAGCCAGAGTAACTAGAGTTCTGGCTTCTCTGGCTACTATAAATAGCTAACTGAAAATAGTTATTAACTTGAAATTCAGTTTTAAACATGCTATTAAGAAAGAAATAACATACTAAGTTTCAAGATCGAATTCAGCTAAGACTAAAATGTTTTGCGAACACGGGACCTGATTACTCTGCTATCTTGCTGACCAGAGTAGCCAGAACATGTTAAAACCCCAGAAACTCTGGCTAGCCAGAGTAACCAGAGCTACTTTAATTAACCACTTGAAAATAGTTATTAACTTGAAATTCAGTTTTAAATACGCTATTTAGATAGAAATGACATATTTAAATTTCATTATTAACTTAGCTAAGACTGAAAATACATGGTACCTGTTTACTCTGGCTACACAGGCTGATCAGAGTAGCCAGAACATTGTTAAATCCTAGAAAACTCTAGCTTCTCTGGCTGAACTCTGGCTACTCTGTTAGAAACAGCCAAGTGACCAGAGCAAATGATATCCTTGTGACTCGGGCTACTGTTGCTACTTTGGCTGAACAGAGTAGCCAGAACATGTTAAAAACCTAGAAACTCTGCCTACTCTGGTTGAATTATGGCTACTCTGGCCAGCCAGAGTAACCAGAGTTCTGGATACTGGATGAACTCTTGCTTAACTCTGGCTACTCTGGCCAGCCAGAGTAACTAACCAGAGTTCTGGCTACTCCAGCTGAACTCTGGCTACTCTGGCTAGCCAGAGTAACCAGAATTTATGGCTACTCTGGCCAGCCAGAGTAAAACCCGAGTTATGACTTCTCTGGCTGAACTCTGGCTGAACTCGGGCTACTCTGGCCAGCCAGAGTAACCAGAGTTATGACTTCTCTGGCTAAACTCGGGCTGAACTCTGGCTACTCTGGCCAGCCAGAGAAACCCCAGAGTTTTGACTTCTCTGGCTGAACTCTGGCTACTCGGCTAGCCAGAGTAACCAGAGCTTTGACTTCTCTGGCTACTTTGGCTAAACTCTGGCTGAACTCTGGCTACTCTGGTTGAACTCTGGCCGAACTCTGGCTACTCTGGCTACTCTGGCTAATTTCACGCACATTCATTATCACTGATTTAACACATGTTTTCGTCATTTTAAGGTCATGGGTGAAATAATACGTTAATCTTTAATAAATTCCCAAATTATAAAATTTTTTTCACCTTCACAAGACGATATTATATATCTATGTTTCCGATATTTGTCCGGCTTATCGTTTCAACCATTTTGCTGTTATTGCCATGTTAATAAAATGTTTGAAAATAGAAATATTGAATTAAAATTGAAAATATTCAGGAGCATCACTAAAAATAACAGTTTATTTATGATCTATAAATTTTATTTTCATTTTACAAACTTCAAGTTCAAGCGACGCTTATATATGCATGGGTTTTTCCGGAAATATCTGTCAGTATTAGATCTATAAAGAATTCACAACGGTTATGCAAATGTTTAACAGATCACCACTCCCAACTTTATTCAAAGTCATATTTGGGGTTAAAAATATCTTTTGAACCAGCACAAAGAAAAGCAATATGAACGTTTTTGAACAAATTTTGTTCAATAATTTCTTTTCCACCTTATTTGCTTTTCGTTAACTCTTCAAAATTTTTGATATAATATAATATTTTTATTTACCATTTCTTTAAATTCTTCTAAATTATTGATATCATTATTTTTCATTTAAATTTACTTAGGTAACCCCCGAATAGTCACTGGAAATTTCAGCGGGATTCACACGGTTCCAGTGCCCTGTTTGGGATTATGTGCGATTTAATAATTAAGCCATTCTTTTTCAATTATTCAACATTTCAAACCTTCATCATATAAAACAATTGAGTGATTTTTATCTATCAATGAAAGCTATCGAATAATCTTAATTATTTCCTGATAGGTACAGCAGTATTTTAAGATTTTTCGATAAAAATAAACTTAACACTAAATTTTTCGGCGATAAAAAAGATTGGTGGGCCAAATCATTCTTTATTTGGCCATAAAACATTACTGACTGAACAATACTTGTTCATTCACAAAGCCAGTACCTTACTTTTTTTTGAAATGCAATAATTATATTTTTAAAGCTATGTTTTATTTCTGTATTCTGTAAATATGCGCACTAACTTATAAACTTATATTTGTCTCCGCCAAAAAGCGGTTACGTCGAGTACAAAGTTGATTTTTACATTGCATCTGTTACATTTTTAATAACGTTTAAATTAGGGTCTCGGGTTTATTAATCTTCAGCCGACATAGGTGCTTATTATTGTTAAAAGGCCAAAGTTTGCTTGTCTCTAAAGGGCTTCCTTTTGGTTAAGGGAAAGAAATAAGTCGCACACCTCTAACTTCACCCAACATTTTTAGCAATAAAATACAGAGTTTTTGGTCGCCCAAAAGTAAAGTGGATACTAATACCTCTCAAATTACTGTCTTGCATTTGCAAACGGCTGCATTTTTTTATGTTCATTACCTCATACGTTTCTTATATAATCAGCTGACTAATAGACCTTAATCACGAAACGGACAGGAAATGTAAACGTACATGTACTCTGTACTTCAGTCAAATTTGAGGGGTCATCTCAACACTGAAATTACTTGTTAAAGTTGTTAAACGTGCGTATATTGAGGGCTTTGTGCAAAAAAATTACAGTATTTCGTATCTTCTTTTTTTTGTCTCTATCAAAATGTGCAGATTATCGTTAGGAATGCTGTACATTTCTCTCAAGGGACTATGGTTTTCTGTAATTAAATAATAAGATGGATAAATAATGCTGATACGTCTACAAACAAGTTTTTTAAAACGTCATGGTGGAATAACATTAATAGCTTTTCTAATTGTGATGTACGATGAACGTCATTTATATGTTAAATCTGTATAACGCTATAAAACGTCTTTTGGCTATTAATATAATAAAAATTTGAAAAAGAAAACAATTGGCGAAAACGGTCAGTTAATTCCCCTGATATAGGTGGCGCTGCATGCGAATAGGTCCTAGAAAAGTTTGTTTACATTATTTGCATTATTATTCAGTCGCTGTCACTTTAACCTATAGATTTGGAAAATATCCGATTATGTAATCAAAATTCAGCTTTTTATCCCTTGAGCAATTAAGGAAAGAGCTTTATTTATATTTATTGATACTCTGTGCCTTAAAAATATTAGGCTAGCTGCAAGGACTGTTTTAAAGTGCATTTTCTGTGTGTGAGTTTATATATGGACTGTATCATTGTTTTGTTTGTTAATTGTGACAATAAATGCTTTCATTTAGCTTTAAAGTATTTTTCAATATTGAAACGCCTCCTTGGAAAATCATTTTATCATTGTGCAAGTATTCAGACTATATTCTTAGAATAAGGATCAATATACTAGACAGTATATATTCCTAAAGTTACAAATTAATCGGAAAGATTTGCATACACAGCTTAATGCAATGAGCCCAATTAATTTATTATAGGTGTTTTCTCATATATATCATGAAAATATCATTCATGAGGCATAAATGATCTATTGACAAGATACCACGTGTTAAATTAATGTTGCTGCCTCTTTAAATTTCAGTCAACATGCCCACATAAAGTTAAAATATAAATCTTTACATTTAATAAAAACACACGTAAGATTTTTAATACACAGACCACAAATTTGTGAAGCTTTGTAAATAAAAACAAATGTGAGACCTTTTAGACATTATTTTAAACTGCAATGTATTAAGAAAACTTATTATACACATTACATTAACATCTGACCGATATGTAACACCTAAGTGGGAGCAGAAAGTGTTAAGTCTGCTTCAAGGACATATTCTTGAATTTAACCCCCTAGAGTTAACAGGACACATGGCATGCATATTTTTATGATAACAATCAGTATGCATCCAGTGGATAGGAAATTTTATGCAAACTAAATGTTTCCAGAGTAACCATTGTCTATTTGAAGCAAAGCTTCCATTCAGGGGTAAAATTTAACAATATTTTAACTAGCTACTAGCTAGCCCCACTTTGCTTATAAATTATAGGGAAATGTGACTCGTTTAAAATTTTAATGCTACAATAAAAATTTTCAGTTATATTTTAAACTAGCCAGCATTTTGAATGATGAAAATTTTACAAGGCTTTAAATTGATGTTAAAAACAGAAGAAACAGCTTCCAAATAAAATTATATGATAAATTACATGATTAAATTATTTTTTTAAATGCAAAAAATTATTTTTTATTCAGCTATCAAATGCATGAAAGGGTTTAAGAAAAGATTTTAACACTATGATAAAAGCCGAGAGTACACAGCATGATAGGACCTATTCGCCCGTAGCGACACCTGTCCGAATCTTTTGGGGAAAGATAACTCAGCGAATGCTGCTATAACAGTAACAACTAAAAGGAAAGAAACCCGAAATGACAAATATTTCCATTATTTACATGGCCAAGTGGAAGGAAGAGTTATCTCTGTCACATAACAAAATCTGTAAAGTTCACCGCTCGCGAATAGTGAGTATTTTTCGGAGGTCTGACATTTTGTCCATTCCTTTTTTTAAAGAAACTAAATATTTTTATTAAAATGATTTTTCTTTTATTTAAGGTTTTTTTTAAACAACAACACTTTGAAGTTTGGAAATATGAAAACTATATTGACAATTTCTTTATTGAATTTTAATTAGAGACGAGAGTCTATCCGGTAGATATAGTCCCTGAAGATTCGTAACATGATTAGATCTACACATTTTGGGGGAAAAGAGGTATTTTGGACGAGTAAAATATAATTAAACATTTTGAACGTAACTTAGTCATAAATGAAATATGTTGTAAGTACTAATGTACTGACTTATCAGTGTCGCCTTCAGATTAACATTAATTAGAAAATTATGCGTGGGTCTCCGTAGTTTGATAGCTACATTGATGTGTCTTTGCATTACCAAAAATCTAATAAAACAAACACTCTATAGAAGCTTTATAAACTACACTGAAATGCTTAAATCTAAAACTTTTAAAAATGCATCTAAGCAATCATTTTCATCCGAGTTGACATTGATTTCAATGAAACGGTGGAAATTTCAAATTCTATACAGATTAACATAATTTTAATAAATATTCATTTGAGTGAATTATTAATCTTAAAACGTGAATTTTACGGATGTTGTCGAAATAAATAGATGATCTTACATAAATGAGTTCTTTTACTGAATTTATTCAACTAGTAATTAACATAATAAAACGCGAGGCTCGGACGAGCATTTTATCTTTACATAAATAAGGCAGTGTTTCTTCCTCGTTCTTATAATTAATAAATATTATTAGAAATCATAACGTTTTGGCAAACAAGTCCAAAGATTTCATAAATTTCAGCGTGTGTTTGTGGCTCTAATCCGTTTGGGTTTTAGGAAAACAGTACTATATGTTGTTTCTATGGACAATTCACTTTTTATAAAATCTTGTGACGTTATTACTGATAGTCTTAGTTATAAAATGGTACAAATATCTCAATTTTGATTTAATCCCTTTCCTGCTTTCCCAATAAGCCCTTTTTATAATAACGCATTAAAAAACACTTAAATGAAAATACGTCTCTAAAAGTAAAGTTGCATGTCGTACAAGAATTCAAAAAAAAGTTCCAAAACAAAAATTTTCCCTGGTTATACTACATTGGGGTAAGTTAGTTCTGGTCAACAACTTTTCAGACGGGCAAATTTCCAAGATAAATAGTAAAATAGCAAATGTATTTGGAGACCTAGCTTGGGATAGTGTTTGGGGCGCTAGATTCAATGTCAAGATCAATATTGCTAAAAACATTTTTTTAATGTGTCCTTTCGATGAATTTATATTAGAGTGAAACCTTGCCTACAGGTAACTTCAAGACAAACCAAAGACTCGAATTGTGTTTGCAGCCAGAAGGTTAGTCTAAATGTGTTGTACTTAAAAGACTCCATGTGTGCAGCGATCTTAGGCGCTGGTCCAGAGTACATTTTCACATTTAGGAATTTGAAAAATTGTGGTTAAAATCTCGATCGGAACTTTACTTTGTTTTAGCAGTGTTGATGGCATTAGGGTAAATACTGCCAAGGTCAAAATATAATACTTAAAATAGAAAAAAATAATTCATAATTGATCGTCGAGCAAAACAGATGGTTTCCAGTTTATAGCTGAAGTACACGAATTGTCGCCAAACTCTGTAGCTAGCAACTTCTGTAGAAGCAAAGTGGACCCCTAATTCAATGTCAAGGTCGCAATATTTAGAATAGAACAGGACAGAAGTTTATTCAATCAAGAAGGTTATTCAATGAAGTTGACTTAAATACAGTATGATATAATCATGGTGTGATATTAACACTGAAATAGTAATATTTAAAACAGAAAAAAATATCAGTGCAATAACTCGCTATAAGACTGAAATATCACCACGTAGCTTACTAGGGTAGAAAGGCTTAGACTGTATTTGGGGCCGATAGAGGTATTTAATAGAAATAGACGAAAAGCAGTATTCGGCCAACAACTTAAGCTTGGAGGGACATAATTATTATCCACCAAACATGGTATATAACATGCTTATATAAAGGCCCATTTTGTGACTTTATTTGCGACGCTGTTGTTTATTGAAATTGATTAGTTTTGAATTTTATGCTTTGAGAAATCCCCCGGATTTTTACCAAAGTACAGAGTACGTTTTACATTTACATTTACAACTCCGTGTCCGTTGTAAAGGTCTAATAGTAATGCAATAAATAAATACTACAAAGCCGAGATATTTTAACACAGTTTTATTTATGAAGTATTTGTTGAATTTAGAGACCACATAAATGATAACACTAGTACATTATCTGATTGATATTATCTACCACACATCAAAGAAAAGGTCACAAGGATCTGACTCCAGGACGTTGTTAATACTGTTTAAACAAGCCTAGATCATAGCTAACTCGTGAGATTATCTTAAAAACGGAATTTTCAATGCTATTTTTCGCGCGGTTTTTGTTCATGATCGCCATGTTATAAAAATTTTTTCAACAAAGCATAGGCTACGAAATGTGTTGTACATGTCCGAAATATTTGTAGTTTACGACGGTTCTAATAAAATGATAATGCTGCGGCTGCACGGGTTTTATTAAACTTTTGTCAAAATATGGAAAATCGTGAGACATTAATTAAACACTTTTGAAAACAACACCAAAAAAATTTTTTAGCTTATATTCTTTGGCAAAAACAACAAGAACAACAAAAAAAAAACTTAATAAAATTAGATGTTCACGTTACGGACAGATATATCCTATAGAAAAAATTTCACCAGAACCTGCAACCTGAAGCACATTATTTTATTACTTATAGTTCTACAGAACAGTCTATGATTGCTGTATTTTAATAAGCATCTACTTTTGTAAACTATCGCTTTAAGAATTATACAAAAAAATGGTTTAAAAACAAAAACGAAATTTTCTGTTTGTCGAGGCCATTGATATATCAAGTGTTATCATTGAGGGTCTCGTTTATGTGTAAAGTATGAAATCTCAAAGTCTCAATGCGCTACACATACCAAGGGTAACTTTTAAAACACATAATGCTTATTGACCAAATAGAGAATTTTTCCTGCCACTGACATTCCTACCTTTCAACTATAAATATGAATACGGCATACAATTATCTACACATTATATTTGCTTCAACTTCAGGTCCGTAGAAAAACGATGTTTTAAGAAATTTTGTTTGATGATCAGTTTTGTTAATTTAATATAAAATATAAAACGTAAAAAAATATATCATTAAATGATATATCATACCGTTTGTATATTGCGGTAGCACTTAATGTGGTATTTTTTGGAAACGAAGAGCGAAAATGACTGGTGATTGAACTTACAGTGCTAATGAAAAAGAAACAATAACAGTAATCTACAGTTGAGTTCTCAAGATGTCAGAAAATACAACATGTTATGCGTTGAATGAATTTCGATATCTTCATAACTTATCACATATGTACTTATCGTTAATGGAAACTTGAAAACAGAAATTTTATTGCGGGACTGTAACAAAAAAAAAGGATTTTTATTGAATAGAAGGCTTTTAAATAAACAACAGCATTATTCATTGTTACATATAAGATTTCATACTTTATTCATGAACTGAACCAACACAAAAAAAGACATTTCCCTATTCGATGACACACTAACGCTGTATTTATTATGAGTGCAAGTACATTTATTTTAGTTTTGACACTGGCATACATTGCTTTACTGGTATTAATAGCAAACGAAATACATTTACTTCTTTTTCTGGGGAAACACAGATATATCAAAAAACATGAAAATACTTAGGACATAAAATTTAGATAAAACAAAAACAATATCAAATGCATTTAAAATACCTATGACTGATTTATTTTACTCTTCCTTGATCAGAATGATTTTTACCGAGCATTACTTCATGAAAGTATTTATATACGTCTGCATTTGTTGAAAATAAATGTACTTATATACTTTGTATTTGCGGTAAATTCAGCTGTTTCTTCTTAGTTTTCTTTCTCCTACTTTTTTAATTATACTATAATACGTTTTCGTGATTGAAACTCTAGTAGTATTGCTAGCAATTAAATCATGTTGATTTCAAAAAGGAAAATCGTCACAAAATTGGGAAAAAGATTTTCTCACGGGGATACGAACCTATGACCCTCACAAATTCTGAAAATAAACTGTGTAAAGTAAACGACTAGTGAAGCCTGGTTTTCTAAAAATAAATAGAAACAAACCTTCTTATAAAAATTTATTGGGAACCAAAATTTCTGTTTGTTTAATTCTTTGTTAATATTAAATTTCGATTTTCAGGCAGAAATAACGATTTTCATGCAAATATCAGAGACCTGCATATCATTTGAGGTTGAATGAACGAAATTTTCCCGATATTGATTCTTGTTTCCACATATCAAACCTGAAATTTTACTTTGCAAATATGCGCAAAAGTCTTTTCTAAGAAAATCAACTTTTCCTTAGCCTGGTTTAAAGGATAAAATAAAAGCTTTTCTTCCTGATTTAAGGTTATTTTGCTATCTTATTAAAATTAATTACCTCGATAACTCTTTTCGTCTTAATTTTAAAAAACAAATTTGCCGTCACTCTCACGGGGGCGTGGGTTCATATCCTACCATTTGTAATACCTTACTTTTTTAAACTTATCATGATTAAATAGCAAACGGCACTAGAGTTTAATCCATATAATGTATACAATGTACATGTATATACAGTTCTATCATAGTACAATATTTCAAAGGTAGGAAAACAACTACTGAAAAAAGAAATATGTTTAATATTACCCCGATTTGGGGGATACTCTCAGTGGTAAGTTGCCTGTTATTTTTGTTGTACTCGAATATACATGATTTCCTTAATCCGAATGATTTTTATAGGAACCACTAATATGTTTTGACAGGACTGTTAATGCTGTCTTTGGAACGAGTAGAATACAACTGCAAATGGTAGCATGTCTACAATATTGTGTCTGTAAATCAGTTCTTTTATTTAGACAGAATTGAAGGAAAAATTGTCTGCTTAGCACAGCTTTGTGAATGCCTTATGGAAAATTTTAGTTAAAACATAGAGAAGGAACTCAATACTTAATACTGTTTTGTGCTATATCATATCTCTGCATCATGCATCTAGATCGTTCTTTGATTGTTCTATGTCTTTTCATAACAGTTGTTTTAATGTAAACATCTGACATTTTTGATTGAAATCACTGTAATCTCTTATTGATTAAGGGGCATGGGATCGATCCCTGCAACCAACCGTATCACTTCATGTAAGAAGATGACAGTTTCTTAAGGAGGATGGGTACTAGTAGTGGATTTTTTCAGGAACAATTGTTGGGGGAAACTGCCCGCTTGAATAAACAGAAATACTGTGTAAAAATGGCGTTAAACCATAAAAAACCCTCGACTGACTTTCTCATTTGTAATGGTGCTTCCCCATACACATACAATAGCTAGTTCCTCGTTTTTAAATAACACACGCACCCCTTTTGTTATAACTTGTACCTCATTAGTCTTTACACTAATTCCCCGTTTTGTTGAAACCACAGTTCTAAAATTCGTCGATACACAAACACCCGGTTTGTTACACATTTACCTCAGTTGGTTTTAACACAACATTCCCCGTTTTGAATGTGAAAAATCTCATTGCTTAACAATTGAAGATAGCCTTAATCCTAAGCCACGGATAATTTAAAAATGATAAGAATAAGAGTTGATAGAAGTTTGATGACTGTAGCTACAGTAATAAAGAAGTTCCCAGTTGGTAAGTTTATAACTTAAATCCCCGATTGGTTGCGTTTACATATGTGTGTGTGTGTGTATGTGTGTGTGTGTGTGTGTGTGTGTTTGTGTGTGTGTGTGTGTGCGTGTGTGTTTGTGTGTATATTTTAAAGAATGTTCAAGCCATGCATTTTCTTACAGTTTTAAATGCTTCAGGAAAGCTCCCCGGTGTGCCTTGTTATGCCGTCAGTTTTTTTTAGTTATAAATAATGTTACATACTTGTTGTTTGTATGTATTTTGGTTTCGTGTAGAGGGAATCCTTTCTTTGAAAATGGCTATTGAGATTGGATTAGTGCCCTTGCTTTGTTTTCAAAAACAATCATATAAATATGTGTATATAGAATTACAATTTAATAACATTATAAAACGTGCGGACTTTTTCTCATTATTCGCTACATTTATTTCCAATATTGTTTTCCATAGGAACTAAAATGATGAGAATTATACTTTAATTGATAGAAAGATAGATAACCTGCTCATAAATCCAAATTATTGTCTTTGCCTAGATGGAGGATGGTCAAAACTGGGGGATTGGGTACGGTTTGTGACAGTTGTGGAGGAGGGAAACAAATCAAGAAATCGTCCTGTTCAAATCCAACACCATCTACGAATGGGAAACAGTGTATGGACAACTTCGAGCAAATTGGTCAATGTAATAAACAATTGTGTCCTGCAATTGGTAAATATTTTTGATAAAAGTGTCTTAAGGTCTGTTTTGTCTGGCCCAAAACTGTTGTGTAAGTTTGTTCTTTTGTTTTTGTTTTTTTTTCTTTTTTTTTTTTTTTTTTTTTGTTTCGCATTGTGCAAAGTCAATGTGTTAATGCGTATTTGGTGTTTATGTGTTTAGGCTTTCAAAGGATTTGACATGCCATGCTCTTTCCCACAATGTTGAATGCTTCAAGAAGGCTCTCCAGTTTTATTTTACCACTGATCTTTCTAAGGTGTGCTATTTTGCCGGTACACATACTCTAGGGCTTTTATGCATATTTCAGTTTTTAAACCCCTTTCATAGTTGTTGTATGTACGTATTTTGTTTTCGTTTAGATGAGATCTTTCTTTGAAAATGGCTATTTAGATTGGATTAGTGTCCTTGCTTTGTTTTTCAAAAACAGTGATATAAATATTTGTATGTGTAGACTTATAATTTGATAACATTTTAAAAATGAACATTTTCTCGATTTTCTACAATCTTTCCAATTTTGTGGGAAGAACTTAAAAGATGAAAGTTATTTTTTATTGATAACCTGCTCATAAATTTAGATTACAGTAATATAAACTGTTATTTTTTAGAATTGTAATTTAGGTAAAACCTTCCGAAAGTAAGGACATATTTTATTATTCAAATAAATCCTGCCCCAGGTAAATTTGCGTTATTTTTCAAAACAATCATATGAATATAATGTGAAAATGTAGAATTATATTCAGGTAAAACTACTTCAATATCCTTAATCATCTAATTCATTTGGATATGTTTTAGGTGGACAAACCACTTTAGGAGATGGTTTCGTCCAGTGCCCGTCCGTTATGGGAAATCAACACAGGGACTTTTTCCCCCCGTTAAAACTGTACAGTCGCCTATAATCTTTAATTTGTGAAGGTTAGACGTTAAAACCCAACAAAAAAGAATCTAGCTTTAGAGCAAAACAGATAAATAATTGTATATTGTGTAACCGGACAATTATAGCAGAATGGTCAGTAAAAGAATTCAAAAATAATACTTTAACATAGATTTAGCCAGCTTGTTAAATGCATTGTCCTCTACTCGGGCATGGATCATTTCCGTTCTTTCAAAAATTGTAGCAGTACATTTGGACTTGAAAAATAAGAGCTGTATTACCTTTGTATCTACTAGAAGTCTTTCAGGAAATTGTTCATTTGAACAAATACTTGTATATTATTATAATTTGTCAGAAATAATCCCTGTGTATAGTTAAACTTGTCATCTAAGAACTGGAACTCGATTTAGACGTTTTCTTGAAAAGATATTCTGCAATAACAAATTACTTATTGAAAATATTTGTATAGAAAGCACAGATGCAACTGAATTTTCAACCTACAATCCTATTAGTAAGAGCTAAATAGGATTTGACTGTTTGTATGTAAGTAAGTTTAAATTAATAGACCTGAAACTTTCGAAGATAAAGTTGTGATATAAATCGGTATAGTTTGAAAACGTGCCATTAGAATAGTAATATAAATATAAAAATAATAAATATGAAACATATCCTGCTTGCTTTATGAAAAATGTATCCGCATCTCAAATAGACAATTTGTAAAAATAAAATTTTCGCTCGTTTGTTACGTGTTCTCTTTAAAAAAAGAAGCCAAAAAGCTATTAATCGGGATAGCCGTATGAGAATGAGATGAGCGAAATACTTAAAAGTCTAGGCTTTTGGAGGGGAATGAACGAATATACTATACCAAGAGAACATGATGTACAACTGTATATTTGTATCAATGAGGGTGCGAAATCGAGCAGAGACATCTTTCTGCTGGGCCCATACACCCTCAGTATATTCACATCAAACCAGGAATGCAGACTAATTACTAAAAATATCGCTAAAAACTTTAGAGATAAAAAAGGTAGAAAATATTTTTCGTAAGAAATTAGTATTCATACATCAAACGCAGTATGACGATAATGTGTGTTTATCAGTTATGTTGCTAGGTTAATTATGCGACTGGTTTTGCAATACCCTTTTGCAAATATTACAAATAGTGTTTCCTGAGATAATTTTAAAAAGTCAACGACATTTTAAAAGAAACCTGCTATAGACAGTTGGCTTACTGGGTAAAGATGCCTGGTTAACAAATCCATAGGCATTTTGAGAGATCCCCAAATGGGGACATTAACATGTTTGTTTGGTTCTTTTTATGTTATTGTTTTTCTCCGTTTTAAGAGAAATTAAACAAAATTTTCATTTTATGATCTGTTTTAGATTAAATATATTGAAATATGAATAAACATGTTCATCACACTAATTGTTTCGAAACTTTAGGCCCCTGCAGTGTTTTGTTTTTAATATTTTGAAATTTTAGATAGGTAATGCATAATTTATAAGTATATTGGTTTTTAACACTATTTTTGAAATTTCCACGATGGTAGGTTTGGTAGTTTAAAGGGTTCAGCAAGTACAGGCATTCTACTACAGAAAAAAATAAAAGGCATCCTATGGGGACATGTTTATTGAAGAATAATTATCAGATAAGAAAGTTTTTAAAATTCGCCGAAAAATTCTGGTAAATTCAAGAAATTGCCCTCTTATTCATACGAAAAAAACAAAAAAAGTACCAGAATATCTTCTTCAGCAATTAAATATTTGTTCTTAAGTTATTTTTATCAAGGAAGTAACGGAGAAAGAAGAAGGACTGTATGAGCCAATTAGACTAGACGAAAAAGTAAACGACAGGAATTCCTTTAGATGTGAAGAGATACCAAAGGTTTAAAAGAAGCAATATCCTAGGGGGGAAAAGGTTGAAAGGTTGCCAAGATGGCTTTGGTGACACCTCGCATTTCAGATGGCAGTAAAGAATAAAGTTTAGTCAGGTTTCAATAACTACAGAGCTTCTTGTTATGGATCGCCGCATTACAGTTTTTATATCCAAATTCAACGATACTATAGGAGTATCATAAGACTTGCTGTTTTTTCTTCGTTCAAAGGGAACTAAAACAAAGTTAATCATGGATTGATTAATTTCGTTTGAAAGCGTTATATTGACTTTAGACCGCTTCAGTTGTAGTGAAGTTGCCTTTGAAACATTAAATAAATCATGGTCATATCCTTCTTAAATCCGTAATTTACCTTTATCAGTACGTTCTTACCTGTCATATTTTCAAATCTCAGGAAGATAGACCAGAAAAAAAAGATATAAGATCTCTTCCGGTTATTTTTATCACCTTTCTTTTAAGTATGTTACATCATGATCACCCATAATCTATTTTTATAGCACAGGTATCATACATTTATAGCTTTTTATGGTCATTAAGTGGTTAATTATTTACATTAAAATTTTTATCATTTGATAATTGTACTGTGCAACCGCTGTAGATATAATCTATAATCTGGAAAGTAGGTCCATCGGAAGCACCGAGAACAATGCAAACAGTGAAAATTGCAGACTCGTTTTGATTGAGTCTGTTCATGAGCAGTAATGAAAAATGCAACACTGTCCATGCCCACTAGCACCGGCTTTAACAGTATTTAATCTTCAACACCCTATGGGAGATACAAATATTGACTGTTATGTAGAGATTGTTGTTCTGGAGATGTAAATTTTAAATTATATTTCAGCTTAGGGAAATTTGATAATGTTGTTATAGAAGGTTTTTTTATAGAGAGGGCCGCTCTGGTGAAGTTTACTGTAATAGCTCTTTACATAAAAAGTAAACATTATTATGATATTGCTTTTGTCCTTCCTCTTTGTATGATAGGCGGTTTTCCGTAATTTGTCTGGTATATTGTGGTGGAGATTATTTTGAATAAATTCTCTCTAACTATAAAGTAATTCATAATGCCAACTTGTATCCTCGCGGATCCCATGTATGGGAAAATCAACTGTTCTAAATTTGATTTTATTCCTAAAGGCAAATTGTCTCTATAAATTCAGTACTTCCTTGACTTTCAGTTAACTCTCAAATGTTCAAGTATAACACACACACACGCGCACACACATGAGGACAAAACGAACAAACAAAGGAACACAGTGAAGCACCGCCTTGGAACGGCCAGTGGCAAAAACACCACTGGGAAGCTTAACCCGGTTTATGAAGCGCACCCATCCTCACTCTTGCCCCTTATATTACTAAATACAGCGAAGAAAACATGTTTCTATAGGTTGATTATGATGCATAATTTTACCTGTACCTGTAGAAAAGCTGTTAATTGTAACACTGATGATAATATTAACAATAATAATAATGATAATAATGATAATTACAATGATTATCTTAATCATAATAATTATAATAAAAATAATAGAAAATGAATATAATAATGCGTCTGCTAAAATGTATTAGAAAGATTTAATCGAGTTCCGCGCTAGATATAAATCTTCAGACATAGTTTGAACCTCTTCGTGTTTATTCTGAATTTAATACCGTATGCGTTTATTGAAAAAAATGTTATAGATATGAAATCGTTACCTCTCTTCAACGGGTATTCAACGATAACAGCATGACGGATAAAGAACTTTTATCGAGGTTAACAATGTTTCAACATGCCTGTCAATAACTGTTCATTCATTTTGTTTAGCTTAAGAAGACATTTAAGTTTGCATCAACAAATCTTGATGATATTTTATCTCACTAAGTCGTTAAAGATACTCGCATTTGATTTGTTTAGCTTAAGAAGACATTTAAGTTTGCATCAACAAATCTTGATGATATTTTATCTCACTAAGTCGTTAAAGATACTCGCATTTGATTATTCATGTTATAAAATACAACTTTATAACGGCAATTAAAACTTGTGTTCTCTAATTTATGTAAAACATTGATTCATCTTAACATGAATGAATCAAGAACATTGTTCCCGGCTGGTTAACACAGTAGACGTAGCATGTGACTACAGATCGAGATGAATCGAGTTCAAGTTCGATATCGTCTGAAGTTTTTTAGTCTACCGTAACTTATTAGTTAGTTGTTAGTGCCACGTTCATGGAACGAGACGACCTTCATAAAGGCCTAACTAAACTAAAGGAACCAGCGTGCGAGCCATCTGGTCTAGTCGCGTAATAGCTGCCAGGAATTTGAACACTAATTTGTCACTTGGCATGGCAACAGAGGTCTAAATTGAAGCAAGTTTCTGTTTAAATTTCATTGTGGATGTATTTTTGACATTTTGGTAGGAAAAATGGAAGAGCAGGTTGTATTTGGTGAAATAAAGCTCAATTTTAGTATGAGTAGTACTTCCAGGTCACAGCAGTGTGATTTTGATGTCAGTTTACAGTAAGCAAATGTGACCAGAGAAATCTCTCTTAGAAGATACATGACCCCTACTTATCTCTTCATTTTATATCAGTTTTATCATAACTCTTTAAAATGAGGTAAGGATTTGTTCTCTTAAATGGGTCTAGCTATGTTTGGTAGTTCTTTATAAAAGGTCAGTTTTATATAGATTATATAGGGAAAACTATTTAGCTAATTGTGACCTATAAGATTTTACTAATTATCACAACAACCAGCCGGTTAACAGAAGGTCGTTGGCTCTACCCAGGTACCAGCAAGGAATATGGTTTTGTTGTGTTGAGCGACCTGTGAAGTTTCCACTTTTTCTATTTTATTATCACAGCAGCGTTTTTTGTGCCGTGTGGCGGCCGTAAAAAGTCACCCCGTACATTCAATCAGGGCTGTTATATTTCGATCTTTTCAGATCGTTCAGCACGACTTTTATGTTATGTTACTGGTACTGTTTAGTTTCTCAGCATGACCGGTGTCGCGTGAATATCACACGCGTTGTAATATTACCACGCGTGTGATAATTACACGGCGGCGTGAGAATCACACGGGCGGGCTTAGTTTAAGACATACATACCAATATGATATATGTAATTATTCAAGAATGATTTGTGCATCAACTGCATAACATAATTGGGTATTCAGGCGCATATGAGTTCGGGGATGTGCATCAAAGCCACATACTTTGAAAAAAAAATGAGATTTCTTTTTCATATATATAATTCTGTCTTTCTTTTCAGAATAGTTTTATTTTTTTCTGCATATCTTATTTAAATTGGACTGATATGAATATTAAGAATCCTGGGGCGGGCTGTGATGGGGAAAACACGTGCGTGCAAACTAAAATATGATAATATTTTGATTAAATTTCTATTCTAGCGAAAAAATATTCTGTATAAGTGGAAACATAGAATTTATGCTCTCTATTTTTGGAGGAAATAAAGAAATCTATCTATCTTCGAAAATCAAACATAAATATGCTAGTGTACTGCATTAAAACGAAATGTTTTATGATGAGCTGATACGTCTTTACAGACACCAGGGGCAACTTATAATTGAAGCATTATTGATTGAGAGATATGCAGTTTAGCGTAACTATATTATAATCATACGGGTGTTGTTAGTTTTAGACATATTTACCGAAATCACATATAAGATTATCAGGAATGATACGTGTATAAATTTACTTAAAATATTCAAATATTCAGGTGCGTAGCAACTCGGTGTGTGCATCAAAGCCACGCAGTTTAAAGGGAAAAAAGATGTTTTTCATAAAAAAAAAAAGATTCAGAACTTCTTCTCAGAATACTTTTTAATACATTTCTGTATATTTATTTTTAAATCGAATATTAGACATTTCTAACGTAAACGTAAATCGGAAACGGATTACTGAATCCGTAAATGGTCTTTGCAAATAATGGTCTAGTCTAAGGGAGATACTATTGCATTACTATTGGATGAAATTGTCTCCCATAGACCACAAATTAGCCTACAATTTTACGGATTCAGTATTCCGTTTCGTAATTACGTTTACTAGAAAGGTCCATTACGAACTTAATTGTAGGTATATATGATTTACCTAGATACTAGTAATGCATAAAATATTTCTGAATGACCTGCATCTATTCTCAAAACTTCATTCTCAGGTGCGTAGCATGAGGCTATCGCACGGGTGCATACTTAAATGTTTAAATGTTAAACATTTTGATGAAAATATATGTAGTTCGATCTGGGTGGTTCCAATACTCCCGCTTTCATAGCCTTGGGTATCGTATAATGACCCCATGGATATGGTGTCCTGGAATTGGTAAATATTTTTGGTAAAAGTATCTTCTGGTTTGTGATGTTTTATTGTTTTGCAATGTGCAAAGTCAATGTGTTCATGCATATAAGTTTGTCAGCCTTTTGTTGTTGTTTTTTTTTTGTTGTTGTTTGTGTGTGTGTGCGTGTGCGTGTGCGTGTGCATGTGCGTGTTTTAAGGAATGTTCATGCCATGCATTTTCTTACAATTTTGAATGCTTCAGGAAAGCTCCCCGGTGTGCCTTGTTATGCCGTCAGTTTTTTTAAGATATACATAATGTTACATACTTGTTGTTTGTATGTATTTTGGTTTCGTTTAGAGGGAATCCTTTCTTTGAAAATGGCTATTGAGATTGGATTAGTGCCCTTGCTTTGTTTTCAAAACAATCATATAAATATGTGTGTGTATAGAATTACAATTTAATAACATTATAAAACGTGCGGACTTTTTTTCGTTATTCGCTACATTTATTTCCAATAATGTTTTCCATAGGAACTAAAAGGATGATAATTATACTTTAACTGATAGATTGATAACCTGCTCATAAATCCAAATATATTGTCTTTGCCTAGATGGAGGATGGTCAAACTGGGGGGATTGGAGTACGTGTAGTGACAGTTGTGGAGGAGGAATCAAATCAAGAAATCGGTCCTGTTCAAATCCAACACCATCTACGAATGGGAAACAGTGTATGGGAAACTTCGAGCAAATTGGTCAATGTAATAAACAATTGTGTCCTGGAATTGGTAAATAATTTTGATAAAAGTGTCTTCAGGTCTGTTTTGTCTGGCCCAAAACTGTGTAAGTTTATTTTTTTATTTTTATTTTTTATTCGCATATGCAAAGTCAATGTGTTCAATGCGTAAAGGTTTGTCAGTATTTGGTGTTTATGTGTTTAGGTTTTCAAAGGATTTGACATGCCATGCTCTTTCTCACAATATTGAATGCTTCAAGAAGGCTCTCCAGTTTTATTTTACCACTAATCTTTCTAAGGTGTGCCTTATTTTGCCTGTAAACATAGTCTTGGGCTTTTATGCATATTGTAAATGTAATAAACAATTATGTTCTGGAATTGGTAAATATTTTTGGTAAAAGTGTCTTCTGGTTTGTGATTTTTTATTGTTTAGCAATGTGCAAAGACAATGTGTTCATGCATATAAGTTTGTCAGCCTTTTGTTGTTGTTTTTTGTTGTGTGTGTGTGTGTGTGTGTGTGCGTGTGCGTGTGCGTGTGCGTGTGCGTGTGCGTGCGTGCGTGTGTGTGTGCTTGTGTGTTTTAAAGAATGTTCATGCCATGCATTTTCTTACAATTTTGAATGCCTCAGGAAAGCTCCCCGGTGTGCCTTGTTATGCCGTCAGTTTTTTTAGGTATACATGATGTTACATACTTGTTGTTTGTATGTATTTTGGTTTCGTTTAGAGTGAATCCTTTCTTTGAAAATGGCTATTGAGATTGGATTAGTGCTCTTGCTTTGTTTTCAAAAACAATCATATCAATATGTGTGTGTATAGAATTACAATTTAATAACATTATAAAACGTGCGGACATTTTTTTCGTTATTCGCTACATTTATTTCCAATAATGTTTTCCATAGGAACTAAAAGGATGATAATTATACTTTAACTGATAGATTGATAACCTGCTCATAAATCCAAATGTATTGTCTTTGCCTAGATGGAGGATGGTCAAACTGGGGGGATTGGAGTACGTGTAGTGACAGTTGTGGAGGAGGAATCAAATCAAGAAATCGGTCCTGTTCAAATCCAACACCATCTACGAATGGGAAACAGTGTATGGGAAACTTCGAGCAAATTGGTCAATGTAATAAACAATTGTGTCCTGGAATTGGTAAATATTTTTGATAAAAGTGTCTTCAGATATGTTTTGTCTGGCCCAAAACTGTGTAAGTTTATTTTTTTATTTATTTTTTAATTTCGCATTGTGCAAAGTCAATGTGTTCAATGCGTAAAGGTTTGTCAGTATTTGGTGTTTATGTGTTTAGGCTTTCAAAGGATTTGACATGCCATGCTCTTTCTCACAATATTGAATGCTTCAAGAAGCCTGTCCAGTTTTACTTTACCACTGATCTTTCTAAGGTGTGCCTTATTTTGCCGGTACACATAGTTTGGGGCTTTTATGCATATTTCAGTTTTTATACCCTTACATAGTTGTTGTATGTACGTATTTTGTTTTCGTTTAGATGAGATCATTTCTTTGAAAAATGGCTATTGAGATTGGATTAGTGTCCTTGCTTTGTTTTTCAAAAACAGTGATATAAATATTTGTATGTGTAGACTTATAATTTGATAACATTTTAAAAATTGGAGAACATTTTTCTCGATATTTGCTACAATCATTTCAAATACCGTTGTGGAGAAGAACTAAAAAGTTGAAAGTTATATTTTTATTGATAACCTGCTCATAAATTTACGATTACTGTAATATAAATATGTTTATGTGTAGAATTGTAATTTAAGGTAAAACCTTCCAGAAAGTAATGACATATTTTGTTATTCAAATATAAATCCAATGATTCGATGTACTTGCGTTGTTTTTCACAAACAATCATATGAATATAATGTGTAAGTGTAGAATTATGATTCAAGGTAAAACATACGCCTTATCCTAAATCATCTAATTCATGTGGATATGTTTTAGGCGACAAACCACTTTAGGAGATGGCTCTGTCCAGGTGCCCGTCCGTTATGAAATTAAGCACAGGGACTTTTTCCGCCATTAAAACTGTAAGGTCGCCATATAATCTATAATTGTGAAGGTTAGACGTTAAACCCAACAAAGAAGAATGTAGCTTTAGGAGCAAAACAGAAAAATAATTGTATATTGTGTAACCGGACAATTATAGCAGAATGGTCAGTAAAAGAATTCAAAAATAATACTTTAACATAAATTTAGCCAGCTTGTTAAATGCATTGTCCTCTACTCGGGCATGGATCATTTCCGTTCTTTCAAAATTTCTAGCAGTATATTTGGACTTGAAAAAATAAGAGCTGTATTACCTTTGTTGCTACTAGAAGTCTTTCAGAAAATTGTTCATTTGAACAAATACTTGTATATTATTATAATTTGTCAGAAATAATCCCTGTGTTTTCCACTTTAATTATTTCCAACAATGATAAGAATTATAACTATTACTATGTTTAGTCGACAAAATGGAAGTTGGTTAAACTGAGAAACTTGGAGTGCGTTTAGTAGAATTGATGAGGGGGATCAAATGCATGAATCGCTTTTGTTCAAATTCAACACCGTCTACGAATTGGAGACAGTGTATGGACAACTCCGAACATGTCCGTCTATGTAATAAACAACCGCGCCCTGTAACTGATAAATTCGTTAAGGTCTGTTACGTGGGGTCCTCAATTGCGCTTCACTTTGTAAAATCATTGAGTACATACTAGTACATTAGTTGCTTTTCCAGGTTTTCCGTTTTATATTCACGTATTCATGTGCTTTTTGCTAAATCTTACATACCATGCGTTTTAAAAAAATCATATAAATATTATGTGTGTGCAGAATTGTAACATAATGTATTCATGTGGTATTCATTTCAGTTATTTCGGCTATTTTCCAAAAAAAAAAAGACTAACAGAATGAGAATTCTACTTTTACTGAAAAGCTGCATATAAATTCAAATGCTGTTGTTGTCTTTTTTTTACCTAGATGGAGAGTGGTCAAACTGGGGAATATGGAGTACTTGTAGTGACAGTTGTGGAGGAGGAATTAAATCAAGAAATCGGTCCTGTTCAAATCCAACACCATCTACGAACGGGAAACAGTGTATGGGCAACTTCGAGCAAATTGGTCAATGTAATAAACAATTTTGTCCTGGAATTGGTAAATATTTTTGGTAAAAGTGTCTTCTGGTTTGTGATTTTTTAATGTTTTGCAATGTGCAAAGTCAATATGTTCATGCATATAAGTTTGTCAGCCTTTTGTTGTTGTTTTTTTGTTGTGTGTGTGTGTGTGTGTGTGTGCGTGTGCGTGTGCGTGTTTTAAAGAATGTTCATGCCATGCATTTTCTTACAATTTTGAATGCTTCAGGAAATCTCCCCGGTGTGCCTTGTTATGCCGTCAGTTTTTTAGGTATACATAATGTTGCATACTTGTTGTTTGTATGTATTTTGGTTTCGTTTAGAGGGAATCCTTTCTTTGAAAATGGCTATTGAGATTGGATTAGTGCCCTTGCTTTGTTTTCAAAAACAATCATATAAATATGTGTGTGTATAGAATTACAATTTAATAACATTATAAAACGTGCGGACATTTTTTTCGTTATTCGCTACATTTATTTCCAATAATGTTTTCCATAGGAACTACAAGGATGATAATTATACTTTAACTGATAGATAGATAACCTGCTCATAAATCCAAATGTATTGTCTTTGCCTAGATGGAGGATGGTCAAACTGGGGGGATTGGAGTACGTGTAGTGACAGTTGTGGAGGAGGAATCAAATCAAGAAATCGGTCCTGTTCAAATCCAACACCATCTACGAATGGGAAACAGTGTATGGGAAACTTCGAGGAAATTGGTCAATGTAATAAACAATTGTGTCCTGGAACTGGTAAATATTTCTGATAAAAGTGTCTTCAGGTCTGTTTTGTCTGGCCCAAAACTGTGTAAGTTCTTTTTTTTATTTATTTTTTTTTCGCATTGTGCAAAGTCAATGTGTTCAGTGCGTAAAGGTTTGTCAGTATTTGGTGTTTATGTGTTTAGGTTTTCAAAGGATTTGACATGCCATGCTCTTTCTCATAATATTGAATGCTTCAAGAAGGCTCTCCAGTTTTACTTTACCACTGATCTTTCTAAGGTGTGCCTTATTTTGCCGGTACACATACTCTTGGCTTTTATGCATATTTCAGTTTTTATACCCTTACATAGTTGTTGTATGTACGTATTTTGTTTTCGTTTAGATGAGATCATTTCTTTGAAAAATGGCTATTGAGATTGGATTAGTGTCCTTGCTTTGTTTTTCAAAAACAGTGATATAAATATTGTATGTGTAGACTTATAATTTGATAACAGTTTAAAAATTGGAGAACATTTTGTTTTCGATATTTGCTACAATCATTTCAAATACCGTTGTGGAGAAGAACTTAAAAGTTGAAAGTTATATTTTTATTGATAACCTGCTCATAAATTTACGATTACTGTTATATAAACATGTTTATGTGTAGAATTGTAAATTAAGGTAAAACCTTCAAGAAAGTAAGGACATATTTTGTTATTCAAATATAAATCCAATGATCCGGTGTACTTGCGTTGTTTTTCTAAAACAATCATATGAATATAATGTGTAAGTGTAGAATTATGATTCAAGGTAAAACATACGCCTTATCCTAAATCATCTAATTCATTTGGATATGTTTTAGGCGACAAACCACTTTAGGAGATGGTTCTGTCCAGGTGCCCGTCCGTTATGAAATTAAGCACAGGGACTTTTTCCGCCATTAAAACTGTAAAGTCGCCATATAATCTATAATTGTGAAGGTTAGACGTTAAACCCAACAAAAAAGAATCTAGCTTTAGGAGCAAAACAGAAAAATAATTGTATATTGTGTAACCGGACAATTATAGCAGAATGGTCAGTAAAAGAATTCAAAAATAATACTTTAACATAAATTTAGCCAGCTTGTTAAACGCATTGTCCTCTACTCGGGTATGGATCATTTCCGTTCTTTCAAAAATTCTAGCAGTACATTTGGACTTGAAAAATAAGAGCTGTATTATCTTTGTTTCTACTAGAAGTCTTTCAGAAAATTGTTCATTTGAACAAATACTTGTATATTATTATAATTTGTCAGAAATAATCCCTGTGTATAGTTAAACTTGTCATCTAACAACTGGAACTCGATTTAGAAGTTTTCTTGAAAAAATATTCTGCAATAACAAATTACTTATTGAAAATATTTGTATAGAAAGCACAGATGCAACTGAATTTTCAACCTACGATCCTATTAGTAAGAGCTAAATAGGATTTGACTGTTTGTATGTATCCAAGTCAGTTTAAATTAATAGACGTGAAACTTTCGAAGATAAAGTTGTGATATAAAGCGATATAGTTTGAAAACGTGCCATTAGAATAGTAAGATATATATTAAAAAATAAATATGAAACATATCCTGCTTGCTTTATGAAAAATGTATCCGCATCTCAAATAGTCAATTTGTAAAAATAAAATTTTCGCTCGTTTGTTACGTGTTCTCGTTAAAAAAAAATGCCAAAAAGCCAAAAAGCTATTAATCGGGGTAGCCTAATGAGAATGAGATAAGCGAAACACTTAAAAGTCTAGGCTTTTGGAGGAGAATGAACGAATATACTATACCAAGAGAACATGATGTACAACTGTATATTTGTATCAATGAGGGTGCGAAATCGAGCAGAGACATCTTTCTGCTGGGCCCATACACCCTCAGTATATTAACATCAAACCAGGAATGCAGACTAATTACTAAGAATATCGCTAAAAACTTTAGAGGTAAAAGAGGTAGAAGATATTTTTCGTAAGAAATTAGTATTCATACATCAAACGCAGTATGACGATTATGTGTGTTTATCAGTTATGTTGCTAGGTTAATTATGTGACTGGTTTTGCAATACCCTTTTGCAAATATTACAAATAGTGTTTCCTGAGATAATTTTAAAAAGTCAACGACATTTTAAAAGAAACCTGCTATAGACAGTTGGCTTACTGGGTAAAGATGCCTGGTTAACAAATCTATAGGCATTTTGAGAGATCCCCAAATGGGGACATTAACTTGTTTTTGTTTTTTCTTATGTTGTTGTTTTTCTCCATTTTAAGAGAAATTAAACAAAATTTTTATTTTATCATTATTTTATGATCTGTTTTAGATTAAATATATTGAAATATGAATAAACATGTTCATCACACTAATTGTTTTGAAACTTTAGGCTCCTGCAGGGTTTTTGTTTTTAATATTTTGAAATTTTAGATAGGTAACGCATAATTTATAAGTATATTGTTTTTACACTATTTTTGAAATTTACACGATGGTAAGATTTGGTAGTTAAGGTTCATGCGAGTAACAGGCATTCTACTACAGAAAATAATAAAAAGGCATCACTATGGGGACATGTTTATTGAAGAATAATTATCAGATAAGAAAGTTTTTAAAGTTCGCCGAAAAATTCTGGTAAATTGCCCTCTTATTCATATGAAAAAAACAAAAAAAGGTTAGGTTAGGTTAGGTTTAACGTCGCACCGACACAATTTTAGGTCATATGGCGACTTTCCAGCTTTGATGGTGGAGGAAGACCCCAGGTGCCCCTCCGTGCATTATTTCATCACGAGCGGGCACCCGGGTAAACAAAAAAAAAGTACCAGAATGTTTTCTTCAGCAATTAAATATTTGTTCTTGGATAGTTATTTTTACCAATGAAAAGCAATTTTGAGGTTACAATGGGGGCGGGGGCAATTTTGAGACTTCAAAGAGATTAGTCTTAATCCGGAACTGGGTTTCCACAATTCAGTGTAGGTACATATATCTCCGATTTGTTATATAAACTATTAAAGTTTAACCTTTAATACATCAAATATTTTTTTGAACTGACAAGCCAAACTGACACTATTTACTAAAGACAGATATGTTAACATCATTATATATAGAATTTACAAAATAAGGTTGAATTTGTGTTCGTGTATGAGTTTAATATTTTGACATATTTCAAAGCTACGTAGTACAATCTATTTATAGAATGGTTTGTTTGTACCGACAACACGTGCATGAATCTTGGAAATACCAGACGTTAACCGATTTCCGGAGTAAATCTATACATGATTATTTAGATTAACAAGTAGTTATTAGTAACTGTTACATAATCATTGCCGCAATATGTTTATTATATAACGATTTATGATTCAACGTTTTATACGTATTATTGGGATATTCATATCCCTTTAATAGGATGTAAGAGTGGAACTAATATGCCATATTATGAGTATTGTTCCAAGCCAGATTAATCTTAAATGTGTGCTCTCTTGATATAGCAAATCTATATTCATAAGCAATGCTACCTATACCCGTTTCTTAATTCATCTGATTTTTTAGTGAAACTCTTGCAGCATTTCATTGGAATATACTCCAGACGGCAATCAGATCACTTTATTCAGCTAGTCAGAGATATAAGTCAACGTCATTTTTAACCATTTTGGTATCAGGGGAGAGATTGTCAAGTATTAAAGTTTCCACTGCTGAACCTTGAGGTCAGCGTTTCATGCACCACTGATTTTAAAACCACATCTTACATAACACCAGTACCTGGGTGTGTCCACTTCAGTAAATGTCACAATGACACTGCACAGCTGATAATCACATTTTAGTGTAAGTATTTCATTACCTGAAAAGGATCGTTCATGTAAACGATATAGCGCCTATTTTCCCAAGCAGCTATAATTTTGGCAAGAGGAGTTTACAAAATAGTCACAAGGAAGGCTAGACAATTCTAATACTTCATTCTGTGTCTTGCAGCAAGAGATTGCATATATCTGCTCATCTTTGTCCCCATGTGCTGACTTCTATTCCTGCTATAGATACAAGAATATCCTGGAACTGTGAAATCTGTTTGACAGATTGTTATTAACGATGGTTATACTTGTAAGAACTCCTGAGAATAATCATTTTTATGGAAAAAGAACTGCATGAAACGTTTTTTCCTGGCTCTTAGTGATGGTCAGGGCAAATTTTAACCTGAGGACCCTCCTTTGGTTTCAGCTCAACATTAAAAAAGAACGTTAATGATCACTTTTCACTTCTGGGCTTATTATGCTCTAGAAACTTATTCTGCTCTAGTTAAAAGAACTGAATACATGTCCTTATAGTTGTTAGGGTTACTTTGTATCTAAATTTACAGAAACATTTTGAATTGTACATACTTTGCCATCACGTCTTTTATTCGCACTGTTATGCAACTCTGATAAAAGGAAGGTTTTACTACACTTTTTACTGGTTTAATTCCCAAGTGGTGCTTTGCAATTAACTATTCAAAATTTGTGCTCCACTTTGTTCCTTTGTGTGTCCGTTTCTTTCTCGTTGTCTAAATAATTTACTTTGTTCATGTTTGTTAAGAGTAATGTTAATCATGTACACATCACTGATATGGGAATTTTGTTTGAGGAGGAGGTTCTTTCCTCGAACGTTGCTTTTCTTAATAAATACTCGTCTTTGAGATTTTATGTTTAACCTCATGCTCTGAAAATACTCTCAAAAAGTAAAATGCAACATCCATCTATTTTTAAGGACAGTCTATTTTTTGTAACATGAGTTATGGTGCCTGTATTGCTTTAGAAATTCATATTAATTACATTTCCAAATACAGAAATTCGATCATCAGTAAGGAATACCAAATATCCGTAAAAGTCTTAATACTGTTAAATGATTAATGAATTGACCAAGATCTTAAGTTTGATAAGCTCGAAGTTTTTTACGTTGCAAAACACTTTTCTATGTGATTTTGGCGAGATACAACATTTACGTGTAATGACATATGAGGTTATCTATATTACAGAATACATCTGGTGACTCCGCCATTTCAAAACAACTGAATGTCAAATGGTCTTGTGGCGTACCACTGCTTCAGCAAAATATTTTTGAAAAACGCCTGTTCCGGCCACGGGTAAAAGCCGATAACAATTTTGATAACAAAAGCTGTTCAAAAGACGGTGTGCTCAACTATTCAACAACTTCTAAGTTTAAAAAGGACCTTGATTGAGCAAGATTTGCAAAACCGTTCAGACTATTACAATTAATACAAATTGATTTTTTCTGGTAATGACATAAACTTGCGTTCAAAGCAAATTTTCTCAGTCAAATAAAGGCATTTTTTTAAAATAAATTTAACTATTAGTTACAATTGGTTAAATAATAGGACATATTGTGTAATTTCAGTCGTTACTGAGACATAGCTAGACTGATATCAGTCGTCAGTGTCTTTTAACAGTAAATCCCTTGCTGTAAAATCCTTTTTAATGCATAACATAAACATCATTATTTATCTTGGACATTTCCTGTGGTTTGATGACTGGGTTGCAATGTGAAGTTTTAATCAAATACCTGTAGTTACTGAAATACAGCTTGTTTGTTAGGTACACGCTTAAGTTTTACCAAATTTTCTACGTTGAAAAAGGACCATAATCTGTGTTTAATTCAGCCACGATTTATCGAACTTTTTTATACCAGTAGGTTAGATGACACAAAAGCCTAATTCATAGTTTTAATCCAACACATATATTGAGTGCTAAGAAATAAACTTACATGCAAAAATTATACAAAGGTGAGGATGTCAACATAGGCGAAACCAACACCAGAGTGACAGAATAGCTCTCATTATTCTTCGAATGCACTGGAATTTTGAAAAGTAGGGCAATTTGATATGCGTATCAATTTACATCATATAACTATTTACTCACCAATATTTCGAAAAATGAAATATTTGCCAAAAAGTGATATTGCGTTTTTACTCTTGTGAGTGTATATATCGGATCAGTGGACAAACTGACTACATTTGTCTCAAAGGTCAGTATCATTAAACCGATATTTTACGCACTCTTAATTTAGCTTAATTTAGTAATAATTTAATGAAAATTAGAAAACTGAAATGCAGTGACGTGACATGTATGTGTAATAAATTGGCTCTACATGTGCACTTCCTTGAAATTCTCACAGTTACTTAATCTATTATATTGTAACTTATTTTTTACACTGCTAATGACTATTTGACTTACAAATTGAAATATTCTTGATCCCGCTGCGTTATGACAGCAAAAACTAATGGCCAGTTTTTCAACTATTAAGTAAAGACTTAAGCTCCGACTTAAGCCGTGTCGGCTATATTGGTTTAAGAAAAGATGAAGGCGGAATATTTAGACATGGATTTAAATTTCCAGCATGAAGTTAAAGCAGAAATGTTGAGGAGGGAGGGAATGATACGGGACTGAGCAAACCCTTTCGTTATGTACGACGATTTGGACTTTTGGATAGATTTCGTTTCAGTAAAGCTAGTATTAGAGATGTTTTACTTTATAAAAAAACTTAAACCAACGGCGACGCCGACGCCGACGCCGGGGCGAGTGCAAAAGCTCTATTTTTATTCGAAAACTCGAGCTAAAATGTAACAGATTCAACTCTTCAATTTTAACTTTACTTAATTCGCTACGTTTATACACGTTTCAAAATATACGTGCAGGCATAAATATATAAGTGCATGTAATTAATTATACTTACATGTAACGCAAAAATATGTAGTTGAACATATATATATATATATATATATGGATACGCACGTCTACATATATACGTCTCCTTTTAATGGCATGTGGACTTTGAAATTCAGTGCAGTTTGAGTACCTATACTGTTCTGGGACTTGGATCAACTCAGTGACTAAACGAGAGATGCGCCTTTACTCTTTTATTTCTCTAGTTATAGCGATTCTATGCAAATACAAACATACAAACAACATTCATTCAACGCTCACCAATTATACATATACTCATATAAACAACTGATGTACTTTTGAACATACTTCACATCAACAAAGCTTGCACTATCCAATCATTCAGATAATTAAATTTAAAGTCTATATATTCATTTTATGTTATTTAACAAATTCAATATCATAACTTCGAGTTCAATAATTACGCTTTGAATAAATTAACAGTATTTAGTTACCGAATTTGGTCTCTTACTCATCAAGTCTCATCAGAATAATTAATGTCCACAGTTAACGTTCAGTTCAGTTAACGTTTCAAAGTCTGGGCGGAAGTATAAACAAGTATGACGTTGACGTCAACGAACGCCGCAAATTATCACGTGGCTGAAGACGCCAAACAGACGTCAAATAAATAGCGTCAGATACAACAAATATTAGAAACTACATTTATGTTTCTAACAGTCCCCAATATGAAATTACATACATTTCATAACAAATAAACTTTTCAAAAAATTACACTTCCATGCTTTATCAATAATCAATAATTCTTAAGTTGATGACATATTTCACGTAATTAGTTAATCTATGCAAGGTGCACGAAATCTAACCAAAAAACAATTATCTACGCTTCATAAAGACAATTCCTTAGTAGCGCATTTATAACAATTTGTACAACAAAACTTGGCTCTTACTTGTTTGTTATAATTATTATTTAGCTTCGAAAAAAGTTAGGATCAAATTTACATTGAAGCCTCAAGAAGACACAGTTTAGTAACTGGCCTAATTAATTGACCTGATTTAGTTCTGATCACACAGCTTCTAACTAGGCCATCTCTACCAAGATTCACGTCAACCACTCGGGCTAGTGGCCACTGTCCTCTGGAACGTTGTCAACGGCAACAAGAACTACATCATCTTTCTTCAGGTTTACAGTTTTACGTTGCATTTCTGACGTTTTGAAGTAGTGGTAAGTATTCTCTCAACCATCGTTTCCAAAATACATCTGCGAGATACTGCACTTGTCTCCACCACCGTTTTGCGTATATATCTTGCTTCTTAAATATACCAACAGGTAAGCACTGGTTTGATTTCATTAGCAGCAGCATACTCGGCGTTAATGCTGGTGGGTCTCTGGGATCACTGCTAACGGGTGTCAAAGGTCTGTCATTTAGTATTTTCTCTGTTTCAGCCATTAATGTAAGCAGCTGCTCGTCGTTAAGTAGTTGTTCTCGGACGAGAGATTTCAATATAACTCTAGCAGAACGAATTAAACGTTCCCATGCTCCTCCCATATGGCTTGCGTTCGGAGGGTTGAAATGCCATTCAATGTCGTTCTGAGCAAAAAATCCACTGAGTTTGGACTGGTTCCATAGCTGCAATGATTTACGTAGTTCAGTTTCACCTCCAACAAGATTGGTTCCACTATCACTGAAGACTTTCCGTGGGCATCGACGTCGACTTTGAAAGCGTTGAAAGGCAGATATGAAGGAATCAGTAGATAGACTGTGAGCAATTTCAAAATGTACCGCACGCGACGTTAGGCACGTGAAAATACAACCATAACGCTTTTCTCGTGCACGAGCTGTCTTCACAATAATTGGTCCGAAATAATCGATTCCAATATGGGAAAATGGTGGCATATCCGGTGTCGTCTGCTCGTCAAGCAAGGGCGCCATCTGTTGGGTCATTAATGGTGTATGTTGTCGTCTGCATGCGATGCAATCTCTCAAAATACTCTTCACTGCGCTAGGTCCGTGTAGAATCCAATATTTCTCACGTGACATAGAAAGTACGTACTCTTTTCCAACGTGACCATAATGTTCGTGGATATGTTTTATTATTAGTTTTGTTACATGGTGTTTGCTAGGTAGTACGACTGGATATTTGCTTGGATATTCGCATTGTAAGCGTCCTTGTACTCTGATCAGGTCATTGTGTATAATCGGGTTCAAAGATGCTAAACAACTATCTTTTCTTACAGAATTCCCATTTTGTAGACATATTCTCTCATCGGTAAACGACGTACGTTGAACCAACGCTAATATGGTATGTTCCGCCATGTTGAGTTCATTGGTGCTCAAGTCACCTTCACTCAGTCCCAAGGTCTGGTTTAAGTGTTTACGTCTGCAGTATGCCTTATATCTTAGTAACCAAGCAAAACCCTTCTCAGCTTCGTCCAACTGGAGTATCTATCTATTATACTTTGAATGGATTCAACTGCACTAGTTGTGTTGACGACAACCTCTTTTTTCAGCTCAGTGTCGTCGTCGTCTAATTCAAGTTTAGTTAGGTTGCTTGGCCAATGGTTTTCATCTTTTTGAAGGAATTCAGGTCCATGCATCCAAAATTTCATTGTCTTAAAATCACTGGCATGCATTCCTCTAGAAGCGACGTCTGCTGGATTGGAAGCCGTATCTACGTGTCTCCATTGATCTCGTGCTAACTTCCTCTTCAAATTTTCGAGTCGCGCATGCGCAAGAGTCAAGTTGTTAGGCATTACTGCTTTCTCGTCACGCCATGGTAATTTCAGTTTGTAATGTCCATTTTCATATCGCAACGAAGAGTTCATAGTGTTTAAAGCTTTCTTGTCTTCTAGTGACATTGAATTTCTTTCTACTTTCACTTTGTCATCAAAGTCCGTAGTCCACATTTTCTCAAGTTGTTGTTGTAACAATACATCAGCTGACTGCTGAAAATTTACATTAGCTGTTTTCTGTGTTGTAGTGTCTGTTACAGGTCCACGCACTGCCAAGCCTAGTTGAGTTTTAATGGCGTAGGGTTGATCATGGCGGCCTGAACGCACTTCTAAGGGTATAT
Organism: Mercenaria mercenaria; assembly: GCF_021730395.1. NCBI lineage: Eukaryota > Metazoa > Mollusca > Bivalvia > Venerida > Veneridae > Mercenaria > Mercenaria mercenaria. The sequence continues at coordinate 64,877,893 of NC_069376.1, read as the reverse complement.
GTGCCTGTGGTGCATCTGTTCCAATAAGAAGCATCACAGAGCTAGAGTCGATTTCAGGGGTTTCTATCTTAGATAAATATGGTAGATCTCGGATGTCAGCGTTTTTCGCAGCAGATCTTGTTGATTACTGGAAGAGATTTCACTGACCAAACTTTTCTCAACGTAACGTAGTTACCACCTGACGCCGGTTGCACGTGCAGCTCAACTTCCTGTCCTTCGACGATAATACCGGAAGAGCTTGCTGTAGACATCTTGAACGTCACAGGTTTGGATGGGTAGGTTCAGCGTTTTCAACAAGCGTTCATCACATAATGTTTGGTCAGCTCCCTCGTCAAGCAGAGCATAAGTCTTGCAGTACGTCCCACTTTTACCTCTAACAAGTCAGGTTTATACCTAAACAGTTCTTCACATAAGATCCGCTTTGAGTTGCGCAATTTACGACAAATTGTTGATCTGTGTGATCAGATTTACTATCTACCCAACTATGTAAAGAAAGTGGTGTCTAGTTTTACATTCTGATACATTGCACCCAGTAGGTTTTCTACAAACGTTAGAAAATGTTTGCCCTTTAAACAATTGAAAGAAAGTCTGTTCTTTTTTACAAACTGTTCCCTGTCATTTAAATTCATGGCTGTAAATTTCGTACATGAAGCTAAATCTTTACAACTACCTGAACAACAATAGCATACGTGACGGCTTATACATAGGATTGTTTACTGCACTATTCGTAGCAAAACTGACAGCATTACTTCTACGAGGTGCAGGACTTGGCTTTGACTTAAAGGTTCGATCTTCAACAATGTTACCATGACTCTTCTCATTTGCAAGGTCAAGGCCATATAGGGAAGTGGCGATTCGAGCCTTTTCTTCTACAAATTCCACTAGATCTAAAAAGCCCGGTTCCCTACCAGACTCAGTAATTGAGTGTGCAATATCTACCCATTTACCGCGGACGTGCATAGGCAAACGTCTAACAATGCGACGTAAGTTGTCTGTGTTATCTACGTCTGACTTAAATCCTAACTGAGACAAAGTAATTTCACATTTTCTCATCTCAAGTGCTAAATCTGAAAGACCATTAGTGTCAGGCGCCTTTAAGGAATGACCATTAACAATTTTATCTACATAAGTTCTAGCAATGTTATGTGGCCTACCGTACCGTGAGTACAAAATGTCTCTTGCTCGTTTATAACCTTCACTTGGACTCAGTAATACACAGTCTTCTATTGCACTCTTTGCCTCTCCGTCGCAGTATTGTATCAAGTAACTAAGTCGTAACCTGTCGTCACGAACTTTACAGTCAATGTTTGTTTCAAAGTTATTCACAAATTTGCAGTATTCCAATGTTGAACCGCTGAATCTCAGGAGCTCCGGCTTTGGTAAGTTGAATCCTTCTTGTAACGTATTTGCCAGCAACTGAAAAGCTGATTCTATGCTAGTGTCTGTATTTCTCAAAACGTTAGTGTCTGTATTTCTCAAAACGCTCGTGACTACATTCTCAGATGGATGCGCGTTCTGATTCATTGATCCATTCTTACGTTGCTCCGTTACCAAATGAGTGTTGTTAGGTGTATTTATAATTACACAGTCGTCGTGTGCACTTCTTGTGTTCTTATCAGACTGTTCATGACCGGAAGTGAAATCATTTACTGTCGTCTGCTTCACATATGACGAATCTTGCACGTGCTCACCAATTTCTTCCTCCAATTCCTCGTGCCAGACCGATTCTTCAATACGCGCTTGCTCTAATTCACACTGATATTCAAGTTCTTGTTGTTTAATTTCTATTTCTCTGCGCGCCAGTTCAGCTCGTGTTTTTTCTAAGAGAATTTAACTTTTGCTCAGCAATCAAACGTTTTAGCTTTGGAACTCGCAAGTTTCGTTTTACACGTTGATGACGCATTGCTACAAATTTCGTCATTTTCATTATACTGGTTCGATGACTTCCATTGTTCATATCTTTCCTGAAACTCTGTGAAATTATTATGATAACACTCATAGGATTGTTCTAGATTTTCACAATCGGCGGGTTCGTCACATAAGTCTAGGCACTCTAAATGTATGTTCTTGAAAGCGTTGAATTTGTCGCACAGTTTCACATACAAGTTTTCAACAAGATCATCATTATCATGAGAAATCATGTATTGCTCCAACTCCTTATACAGTTTCGTCAGATGCGCACATTGTGCTGACCTTGACCGCTTAAGTCCTTAAAAAGGTTTTATTTTCAGAGTCTGTCATCTTGTATCCAATGGTATCGTCACTGTTTCTTCAGTGGATCTACATCAACCGCTGGATTCGAGCATTCGATTATTCGACGATTCGAGAATTGTTCTGGGACTTGGATCAACTCAGTGACTAAACGAGAGATGCGCCTTTACTCTTTTATTTCTCTAGTTATAGCGATTCTCTGCAAGTACAAACATACAAACAACATTCATTCAACGCTCACCAATTATACATATACTCATATAAACAACTGATGTACTTTTGAACATACTTCACATCAACAAAGCTTGCACTATCCAATCATTCAGATAATTAAATTTAAAGTCTATATATTCATTTTATGTTATTTAACAAATTCAATATCATAACTTCGAGTTCAATAATTACGCTTTGAATAAATTAACAGTATTTAGTTACCGAATTTGGTCTCTTACTCATCAAGTCTCATCAGAATAATTAATGTCCACAGTTAACGTTCAGTTCAGTTAACGTTTCAAAGTCTGGGCGGAAGTATAAACAAGTATGACGTTGACGTCAACGAACGCCGCAAATTATCACGTGGCTGAAGACGCCAAACAGACGTCAAATAAATAGCGTCAGATACAACAAATATTAGAAACTACATTTATGTTTCTAACATATACTATCAATTTAAATAACAAATGCATATCTAATTACAAGTGCATATTGCACGTGTTTTGTACATGGAAGGTGGAACATTTAGGAATAATGAAAACAATAAGACAGTGAGCAAACATAGGAATGCTTGTAGTCTTACCTTGAATTAAATTCACCTTTTCCTAGCATTTCTTTTTTCATTCATTAGACGGGCGCTAGTGTTTTTATGTGTTAATGTGTCTTTGTATTTTTCTATGATTTCTATGAGAATTTCTTTTTCGAAAGTAGTAAATCACCAAAGTAACACGTTTTATATATGTAAAAATACAGCGAAACGGCCCGATGACTGTATCTACATGTTCATAGTGTGTGACCAAGGCTTACCTAATACATCGCATATATACCCGCCGAGTATTAGTAAAAATCCGTTAGAAAACAAGGTTGAGCGATGGTTTAACTAATACTAGTTTAAGCCTTTCTTAGTGCTAGAGTTGAAAAACTGGCCATAAGACAATTAAAGCCCTGCTCCCTGGCTATTCAAATTCTTTTGTGTGTATGCAACCCATGATTACAACTGGGAACAGTAAACGACCACGTGCCTCACTTAAGCACGCAAAACCACAGGTATTTCTTATAGAATTTTGTATAAGACAGACTCTAATTTGACAGGGTTTTTATGCTTTTTCAGTGACAATTTAAGGTTAAAATGTAGAACGGGAGCAGGGCTTTGTGTGTGTGCGCGTGTATGTGTATGTGTGTGTGTGGTGTGCGCGTCTGCGTACTGTAGGTTTCGTTTTGGGGAGGCTGGGATTTTGGTACGTGGCATTCCCTGTTTGATATTTGTCTTTGTTGTTTTTAAAGATAGGCCTCTTTTTCGGGAGCACAGAATCGCATGACCGATTAAAACACCACCTCTCATGGTTTTCTGTATTTTATAACTTAAATTTCCATGTAAATTCCATTTAATTCGGTTCAGTAATAAAGAAATTGATATTTTCTAAACTTCGGCAATTTATGTTTTTATCCTAAGAACCACAATAACGGGCCTTAAATTGTCTACTTATACATACGCGCCATAAAAGCATGAGCTCACGGTTATGTCGTTATTCCCGTGAAGATCCTATATTTGGCGTGACATAAGCATACAAATTGACTGGACTAGATATGCCTTGTGCACAACGTTTTTACAGTCTGACGAAATTGTGTCACTCTTATATTCTTGGTAGGAATAAAATTTCGTTCGATCGAGGTAAAAAAAATTATTATATACATATATCAATTCTGTAAAAAATCGGCTTGTATTTCACAATCAAATATGAACAGACAGACAAAACTTTACCTTTTAAATTCCGTATTGTACCTTCCGTATTGTATGCTGCCGGGCTATTTTCATTTAAATGCATGATCCGACACATTTCTATAAATAGCGCACATAAAAACTTCACTAAGTTTCATTTAGTATCGGTAAACATTGAAGATTTCGTTCAAGAACAAAACAAGAATCAAAATGGTAAAAGTATATAATAAAAGGGTCATTATAACAGTAGCTAGATCTTGGACTTTGTATTCGGCTCGAGTGGATTTTGCAAGGTCGGATCACACTCGGCGCTTGCACGCCTCGTGAGATCCGATCTAGCAAAATCCACTCGAGCCGAATACTGCGTTATAATAACCCTATTTTATTTGTTAAAGTTTTGTCCTTTTGTTTTGAATTACGATTTTATTTAGTAAATTTTTGTTCATTCTACAGAATTGTGTAAAACGTTTACTTTTCGGCAAGAGATTAGCTAGTTTCAATAGGTCAGGCTTATTTATCATTTTTCTGACTTCTTTCAATTATTTATTTCGAAAGAGGAATCTAAAATCATTAATTTGTATCAGTTGTATTTTTTTTTAAATTGTGTAACTTGATAATTAGCTAGTACTTTCGGCCCTGAGGCTAGTCAAAATGTGTTTTTGTTTTGTTTATCTTATATTACAAGAATATTAAAATAGAAAAAGTGAAAACTTCAACACGACAAATACGAAAATGTTGCAGGCTCGGTTTGATTGAGCCTGTTCATGAGCGGTAGTGGAAATGCATGCCACCATATGCCCTGTAGCCCCGGATTGAGCAGAACGCAACATTTACACATGCTAAAAGTACAAACAGCAATTCAGAGACATCTGCAGATGTATTCATGGAACCTTCAATGATACACGGGTTGTGGCGTGTTACTCCATGAAAGCGGCGTTTGGTCCCCAGATGAAGTAATAGGTTTGCCCCAAACGAGAAAACAATGGGCAGAACTAAACAAACTGGAATTTAGAAAGGGGATCTGAGGTTATGGAGCCTGCATATCACAGGAACTGTCAAAAGACAAAATTAAAAAGCAGGCACCATATCCATGGGGTCATTATACGATACCCAAGGCTATGAAAGCGGGAGTATTGGAACCACCCAGACCGAATACATATATTTTTATCAAAATGTTTAACATTTAAACATTTAAGTATGCACCCGTGCGATGGCCTCATGCTACGCACCTGAGAATGAAGTTTTGAGAATTGATGCAAAAGTCATTCAGAAATATTTTATGCATTACTAGTATATAGGTAAATCATATATACCTACAATTAAGTTCGTAATATTAGGTTTAAAAATGAATATACGGAAATGTATTAAAAATTATTCTGAGAAGAAGTTCTGAATATTTTGTTTTTATGAAAAACATCTTTTATTCCCTTTAAACTGCGTGGCTTTGATGCACACACCGAGTTGTTACGCACCTGAATATTTGAATATTTTAAGTAAATTAAGACACGTATCATTCCTGATAATCTTATATGTGATTTCGGTAAATATATCTAAAACTAACAACACCCGTATGATTATAACATAGTTACGCTAAACTGCATATCTCTCAATCAATAATGCTTCAATTATAAGTTGCCCCTGGTGTCTGTAAAGACGTATCAGCTCATCATAAAACATTTTGTTTTAATGCAGTCACTAGCATATTTATGTTTGATTTTCGAAGATAGATAGATTTCTTTATTTCCTCCAAAAATGGAGAGCATAAATTCTATGTTTCCACTTATACAGAATATTTTTTCCCTAGAATAGAAATTAAATCAAAATATTATCATATTTTAGTTTGCACGCACGTGTTTTCCCCATCACAGGCCGCTCCAGGATTCTTAATATTCATATCAGTCCAATTTAAATAAGATATGCAGAAAAAATTAAACTATTTTGAAAAGAAAGACAGAATTATATATATGAAAAAGAAATCCCATTGATGTTATACCAGTTGATGCAGAAATCATTTCTGAATAATTACATATATACAGATTTCCTAAAATGCATTTTAGTTTAGCCATTGTTATCTCAAACGTCAGTTTTCATACAGACGTGTTAAAAATGTCGAAAAAGCACTGATTTTTAGATAAAAAATGATTTCTCTAATAACCTTAGGACGGCCAGCACATATTTATGCAATCTCGCCAGGCATATGTATGTTTTTGACAAAACAGAAAATGACGTCACTCGACCTTCAGCTATTTCCGGAAGTAAATAAAATGAAAGTAGAAATGCTAAACTTGAAAACGAAAGCCGCATTTTGATTCGTAGATAGTCAGGGGTCACGCGCAGGGGTCACCCCGTCTAAATGTATGCGCGTGGAGATCTTTTTTTTTTTTTTTTTTTTTGCTATTGGGGAGCCAATTTTCAGCATTTTATTACGAATTGAAATTACCTGGGCTTTAGTACAGCATGTCAGCTTTTAATCTATGAAAAAATATTTGAGCTCTGGATAAACAGAAATCCCACAGGGGTCCGTAACAGACCAAGTGTACATTGATAATTTTGGAACTTCATCAAATCGCTCAAAATGTCATTTTTGATGTTGTCTGAGAGTGTCAGTATATGCCTCAGATGTAAGATATAACCGTATTTTTGAGCTGCAGACCTAGACATTTCAGAAATATTTTCAAAATAAGTTTCGTATAAAAAATGTTGTTTCTACGGAAGCGTGAAAGGGCCATCAGACGCTTATACGTTTTAGTACGTTAAGGCTGCGGAAAGGATATCATATTGGTATGTATGTCTAAAACTAAGCCCGCCCGTGTGATTCTCACGCCGCCGCGTAATTATCACACGCGTGGTTATATTACAACGCGTGTGATATTCACGCGACACGGTCATGCTGAGAAACTAAACAGTACCAGTAACACAACATAAAAGTCGTGCTGAACGATCTGAAAAGATCGAAATATAACAGCCCTGATTGAATGTACGGGGAAACTTTTAACGGCCGCCACACGGCACAAACAACGCTCAGCTGTGATAATAAAATAGAAAAAGTGGAAACTTCACAGGTCGCTCAACACAACAAAACCATATTCCTGGCTGGTACTTGGGTAGAACCAACGAACTTCTGTTAACCGGCTGGCTGTTGTGATAATTAGTAAAATCTTATAGGTCACAATTAGCTAAATAGTTTTCCCTATATATTCTATATAAAACTGACCTTTTATAAAGAACTACCAAACATAGCAGAGAACAATTTCAGAGAACAAATTATAGAAAATGAATATAATAATGCGTCTGCTAAAATATATTAGACAAATTTAATCGAGTTCCGTGCTAGTTATAAATCTTCAGACATAGTTTTAACCTCTTCTGTGAAGAGAACCCATTTCAGAGAACAAATCCTTACCTCATTTTAAAGAGTTATGATAAAACTGATATAAAATGAAGAGATAAGTAGGGGTCATATATCTTCTAAGAGAGATTTCTCTGGTCACATTTGCTTACTGTAAACTGACATCAAAATCACACTGCTGTGACCTGGAAGTACTACTCATACTAAAATTGAGCTTTATTTCACCAAATACAACCTGCTCTTCCATTTGTCCTACCAAAATGTCAAAAAATACATCCACAATGAAATTTAAACAGAAACTAGCTTCAATTTAGACCTCTGTTGCCATGCCAAGTGATAAATTAGTGTTCAAATACCTGGCAGCTATTACGCGACTAGACCAGATGGCTCCCACGCTGGTTCCTTTAGTTTAGTCAGGCATTTATGAAGGCCGTCTCGTTCCATGAACTTGGCACTAACAACTAACTAATAAGTTGCGGTAGACTAAAAAACTTTAGACGATATCGAACTTGAACACCAGCCGGGAACAATGTTCTTGATTCACTCATGTTAAGATGAATCAATGTTTTACATAAATTAGAGAACATAAGTTTTACTTGCCGTTATAAAGTTAAATTTTATAACATGAATAATCAAATGCGAGTATCTTTAACGACTTAGCGAGATAAAATATCATCTAGATTTGTTGATGCAAACTTAAATGTCTTCTTAAGCTAAACAAAATTAATGAAAAGTTACTGACAGGCATGTTGAGACATTGTTAACCTCGATAAAAGTTCTTTATCCGTCATGCTGTTATCGTTGAATACCCGTTGCAGAGAGGTTACGATTTCATATCTGTAACATTTTTTTTCAATAAACGCCTACGGTATTAAATTCAGAATAAACACGAAGAGGTTCAAACTATGTCTGAAGATTTATAACTAGCGCGGAACTCGATTAAATCTGTCTAATATATTTTATTATATTCATTTTTATAATTTTTATTATAATTATTATGATTGAGATAATCATTATTATCATTATTATTATTATTATTATTATTGTTATTATTATCATCAGTGTTACAAATACAGCTTTTCTACAGGTACAGGTAAAAGTATGCATCACGATCACCCTATAGAAACATGTTTTCTTCGCTGTATTTAGTAATAGAAGGGGCAAGAGTGAGGTTGGGTGCGCTTCATAAACCGGGTTAAGCTCCCCAGTGGTGTTTTTGCCACTGGTCGTTCCAAGGCGGTGCTTCACAGTGTTCCTTTGTTTGTTCGTTTTGTCCTCATGTGCGTGCGCGCGCGTGTGTGTGTGTTATACTTGAACATTTGAGAGTTAAATGAAAGTCAAGGAAGCACTGAATTTATAGAGACAATTTGCCTTAAGGGATAAAATCAAATTTAGAACAGTTGATTTTCCCATACATGGGATCCGCGAGGATACAAGGCATTATAAATTACTTTATAGTTAGAGAGAATTTATTCGAAATAATCTCCACCGCAATATAACAGACAAATTACGGGAAACCGCCTATCATATAAAGAGGAAGGACAATATCATAATAATGTTTACTTTTTGTGTAAAGAGCTATTACAGTAAACTTCACCAGAGCGGCCCTTCTATAACAACATTATCGAATTTCCCTAAGCTGAAACATAATTTAAAATTTACATCTCCAGAACAACAACCTCTATATAACAGTCAATATTTGTATCTCCCATAGGGTGTTGAAGATTAAATACTGTTAAAGCCGGTGCTAGGGGGGCGTGGGTAGTGTTGCATTTTTCATTACTGCTCATGAACAGACTCAATCAAACCGAGTCTGCAATTTTCACTGTTTGCATTGTTCTCGGTGCTTCCGAAGGATCTACTTTCCAGTTTATATCTACAGCGGTTGCACAGTACAATTATCAAATGATAAAAATTTTAATCTAAATAATTAACCACTTAATGACCATAAAAAGCTATAACTGTATTATACCTGTGCTATAAAAATAGATTTTGGATGATCATGATGTAACATACGTAAAAGAGAGGTGTTTAAATTAACCGGAAGAGTTCTAATATCCTTTTATTCTGGTCCTATCTTGGTGAGATTCGAAAATATTACGTACTGGTAAAGGTAAATTACGGATTTAAGAAGAATATGAATTATGTTTCTAAGGCAACTTTACTACAACTAACGCGGTCCAAAATCAATATAACGCTTTCAAACGGAATTGATCAATCAAGATTACCTTCGTTTTAGTTCCCTTTGAACGAAGAAAAAACAGCAAAAAACTCCTATGGTATCGTTGAATTTGAACATAAAAAATGTGATGCGGCGATCCATAACAAGGAGCTCTGTAATTATTGAAACCTGACTAAACTTTATTCTTTACTGGCATCTGAAATACGAGGTGTCAACGAAGCCATCCTGGCAACCTTTCAACCTTCCGCCCCCCACCCCCAGGATATTGTTCCTTTTAAACCTTTCCAGCAAAGCAGTTGTCTCTTTCCAAGATTGTGTTCCAAAACACAAATGCAAAATGGTATTGCTTGTCTCCGTTCAAAGCTGGTTTTCAGGCGACTAACAACACACTATGCCAGCTTAACTTTTAATGGTGTCATAATTATTAAATTAGTGTTATACTAGAGTTCAACTTACATTTTCGACAATATTAACCCGATTTGGTAAACGTAGCTCGAAAAGAAAGTTAGTGGCAAGTAATATTTAAGCGAATGCAAAACTTAAAAAATAGACAAAAATTGGCCGGATAGAGGGACATGAATTTACTTATCATTTGTCCAAAGAAAAAATAATTTCAAACAGCAACTTAAGTTTTCTTTATCTACATCAAATAAAAGTTGGTGATATGTGATGAACTGAGAATACTTTCCCGGTTTTTTATTGAACATTCCTCGTAAAATGTCTTCTACATTAATTCAGACTGAAAGAATAGTTATCAAAACAACTGACCTGTGGCTTGTTCTTTCGGAACAGCAACAAAGATAATCAAGGCAATGACGATCATGTATAACACAATAAACAACGCCAAAGCGATATAGATGAAATATTTTATCCTTGTTGGTATTACTTCACATCTAAAGGACTTCCTGTCGTTTACTTTTTTTCCTAGTCTAATTGGCTCATACAGTCCTTCTTCTTTCTCCGTTTGTTGAGGTGTTGAACTTTCAGCACTTTCCAAAGAGGCACTGGTTATTTTTGTATTTTCATAGATGTGCGTATCACGATCACCACCAGTTTTCTTATTAATATCACTGAACTCCATCTTTAAGATATTAACAGCTATGAAAATACACAAATATTCTTTACATTTAAAGATGTTACTTCCTATTTTAGTGCCCAATTGTGCGTATGAAAATTTATATTCTATTGAGAAAAAAATTTCTTTTAAACTTTACTTTAAGATTAATTCACTTCCTAGTAGACATTTGCGAATTAGACAATTGCAAACGAAGACGAAATGGTATGTGAACACCTAGGACGATCGATTATTCAAGGGGGCATCTCAACATAATTTATTTTTTATGTGCTGTAGCAAAAATGTGTCGGTGATACGGCCTTCTTTATTGTGCCACCACTTTACGGTCGGTGATTTATATTTTTTTGTTCGCCCGTCCGTCCGCAAAAGAAAAGTAATGTCACATACATCTCCAATAGTAATAAACGACTGTCATGAAAATAGAAAAGTCATTCTATATTAGGAGTTGTAGCACATTTGAGCACAAAGTGCTCAAAGTGAGCATTTGTGGTAGCACTGTATCCGTCCCCCGTCTTCGTCCGTCATTCAGAATTTCGCTGTTAACACTCTAGAGGTTACAACTTTATAATGAAACTTAGTCAGATTTCTGTGTTTAGAAAAACTAAGCAGATTTTGAATCTGTCTCATCTTGGCTTACTAGGTCAAATCCTAGAAAGAAATTTGAAAACACTCTAGATTCCATTTGCTTCTACCGGATCTACAATGTATATAAGACCGGGCCAAAAAAAATGTCTTTTTGAAATGTAAGTTTACTTTAAAACTGGGTCAAAAACTAGGTCTGCAGGGCAAATCATAGAAAAACTTTATTCAATAAAGACTAAAAGTTTACCTGATCTATATGAAACATAATCATTATATTTGCCTTAATCGTGTCTAGGTTAAGCTTAAAATTTTGTTATCTGACGTTAGAATGCAGGTCAGTAAGTTAAATCACAGAAACTTAACATTCGAGAAGCCATATTTTCTTCGTGAAACTTTCTCTTTACAAAGAGTAGAAAATGTCAAAAGATGACCTAAAATAGGGTTATCTAGAAAAATAAAACTCGGTCCCTAGCTCATATCATAGGAAAACATTCTGAACACAAAAGAAAATAGGTAAAGGTAGATTTCTCGGAAGCACAGAACACCACAAACACATTCACAAAGCCATGCATTTAAAAGTAGGCCCACAATAATAAGAAGCTGTAACGGAAAATAATATAAACATTATAGACTGGTTGCTTTACAAGATACAAGTACGTTTTAAATTTTTGCAAAATATAAAAAAGGGAAAGGATGGGGGAAATCGGTAGAAGGTGGTGATGGTAGTGGTGGTGGTGGTGTGTGTGTGTGTTCAAAAGGGAATGCTGTATTTTTTAATCACAATTACCCTATTTTTTGCTAAATGATTCGAAGAAATCTGTAAATCTATAACAAATTTGAGACATAGCACGGGGCAACCTTTCACAGCTACCACAGGCCACTAAATATCCGCGCTGTTGTGACTATAAAAGATAATATGAAAGGGTAGATTTCTAGGAGGTACAGATCACCATATACACAGCCACACTTGTTTTCTACTTGATCTCCATAAACATTGGTCAGAAACGTTATCCTTTTATAAACTCTAGGCCGAGATTAACTCTCAGTTATCTTTGGTCAATAACTAGATCACTAGGTTAAATCATATCACTAGATTAAAACAAAAGAATTACCTCTAAGCACTAGGAAGACAATATTTTCTGTTTGATCTATAAGAAATTTGGTCAGAATATTTGTGTTGATGAAGTCTTGATTAATCTAATCTAAATATTGCAGTATCTGAGTTTAGAAACTAGGAGACTTAGTGGCATGTTTTGACCAAGTTTCAAACTCGTCCGACAATTTGTTAAGACAAACATTCTGATCAAGGCGCAGAACGATCATGCCAGAATTGTGTTATCTTGAGTATTCAAAGCAAAACCGTTTACGCCGGACTATGACAACGATCACAATGATCACAATGAAATCACGTATGCTCATATTGACCACTTTGTCTCCGATGCATAACTTCTACTGTTGATTTCAATTAAGTGTAATGACGGTATGTCAAATTCTTTTGGCGAACAGACAAAGCCAAATATATATAAAAACGCAAAGTGGTTGCATAATAAACCAGACGTTAAATTCATCATTATGGGGCATGTTTTACCTAATTCAATTATGTCAACTTGAAATATCGATCGTCATAGGTGTCCACTTTCTTCTTCGTATTAATTCCCAATGTCTATTAGACATTTGCGAATTAGACATTTGTGAACTAAGACGAAGTGGAAAAAGAGCATCTAGAAAAATGGATTTCTCATGGGGGCTATCTCAACATAATTTGATTATTTATGTTCGGTTTGTGTGCGCGCGTGTGTGTATGCTTATTGTTCGTCTTGTCCTTATGTGTTGGTTTTGAGTGTGTGTGTGTGTGTTGTTCGTTTTGTCCTGATGTGTAAGCTTTGAGTGTGTGTGTGGTGCACGCGTTTGCGTGCTGGGGGGTTCGTTTTGAGGAGGCTGCGCTTTTGGTGCGTGGCACTCCCTGTTTGATATTTTTCTTTGTTTTTTTTGAATAAATACAAAAAGCGGTGATAAGGTCTGGCTTATTATGCCACCATTATGCGGTGGTGATAAAGAGTTGGCTTTGCCTGTTCGTCGTCCGTCTGTCCGTCAGATAAAATTTGTGTTTCACATATCGTCAAAAGTATTGAATGACCTGTGTTCGTCATGAAATTGCATAGGACCTGTTTTGAATAGAAGGAGTTGCACACCCGAGGTTTTTAGTACATCTTAGCACAAAGTATTCTATTGTGGAAGTACTATGTACAATTCCATTGTTGTTACTCAAGAGATTACTTTTTACCCCAGTCGTAATGAAACTTGAGTCGAAATATTTTTTGTTAAGAAAATTTCTGCCAATTTTGGAACTGAGTCATCTTGGCTCAAACACTAGGTAACTGAGTCAAACCATAGAAAAAAAATCTTTGTTAACTCTCTAGATTATTTTTTTTCTACTGGATTTCGATCATTACTGGTCAAAATGTTTGTCTTTATAAAATCTAAGGTCAAAATATTTTACGCAATTCATCTATATTAACTGAAATAATCTATTTTATGGCTTCATTATTTTTTATTTTCGTAGTATTGTATATGATTTCATTTTTTTCGTCTACTGACACCAGATGCTTGAATTATCCGTCGAATGAACGAACACCTGTCCAGTCCAGAATTTTCCTATACATATTTAGAAACGCAGATAATGTATAACTTCTCCAAGAACTAAGATCTTTCCAAGAGTTTAGACACATTTTACCAACGATCTATTGACATGCAAATAGACACATGTTCAAAAATAATGCATAAATGAACCATAAACATCATGATAAGTGTTTGAATTTTTTCGTCTAGTAAGTTTGCAATAAAGAAAAACAATACATGGTCAGACACAGGACTCAAACCCCCCTTGAGACTGCCAGATAAATGTTTCCGCACATCTGCATATGCAACATTACTTGAACTAGGAAATGTATATCCTTTAATTTATTCGTGATATTTTTTTCACTAGATATATCACTATCTTATTAAGGAGGTAGGTTACCTTGTTACCAGGGTAAATTCAAATTAGTTGAACCGCAGTGATTTTTTGTATTTCGTGTAATTTAATGTTTTAACTGCTACAATCTCAGTTCCGTTTATCTCTGTCCCTTCAAGTACAATTTTTATCCAGGTTTGAAGTACATGACCCTCTTAAGGTATTTTATATAGAAAGAAGAAGGAAAATACGGATATTTAACACTTTTCAGTGTATTTTGGTTTTATTGTTATCCGTAGAAGTCTGCATAATTAATAGTTTTACTAGTATGCGCATTAGCTTTCTAATAAAAGCTTAAAATGTATATGTCGCGGGGCTCGTGTTTCCATGGTAACGCATTTTCCCTCATTTTTCAACAATTATGTATGAAAACGGGTTTTTCGACGGCTTCAGTGCCATTCTGTTATTGACCATCATGGAATATTTGGGTAATATGATTAGCAAAATACCAAGAACTTTACATGGTACTATGTTTTTCTTAAAGTTAAGAGTAACCATGGCAACAGAGATGTTTAAAATAGCTTATATGTTGCTTTTTATCGTAATTTCTTATAAAAAAAATATTATATAAAATTATCTTGCTTGTTAGTAGCTTTAAAACATTTTATTTCTAACGTTAGTAATATTTTCGTATGAATTGCAGTTAATTTAACAAATTTCACTGCTTAAAATACTTACAGCAGTGCCCGTCGTCTGACATTTTTCATGGAAAAATCGTTCTGCATGCTGCTATTATTCTCATGGATATTGTTGAAATGAAAATAAAAAGCCGAAGCTGTGTTCCTTAAATAGACCAGTGTCAACGCTTTTGAATTTTACAATTAGACATATAGGTCACGGGCTTCGTTTCCATGGTAACATCAATTTAATTCAAGACACCACAATTTTATACTGAAATTTGAACAATTTTAGAGCTTAGTTTAAGTATTTAAGTAACAAATTATCAACGGAAACTGGGAAATACGTATAACAAATCAAACTGCCCAATTTTTATTTGTAAATGACCGTAATAAGTTACCTTTCAGCCAACTATATTCCCAATCACATCAGTTACCATCATCCATTTTCTTACATTCCGCATAACATTTCAATATAATTACATAAAAGAAGCAAATTATTGATCATTTTTCAGAGCAAAAGACTAATAAAAAGTATTTCAGCAAATAATGGCTGTTTAAAAATAGTTCAAATAAAGAAAAAGCACAGAATAACGTTCTTTCAAAATAAAAGCTATTAATTTTGCGCGGTAACTGACAAGTAACGTCATGACGTCAATGACGTCATTTTAAGGCAATAATGTTTTGAAGCGTTTCTGCGGCAATTCATTCATTATTTCTGCATAATTAAACCATTAAACATAAGATCGGAGGCAGGTTCAAGATTTATTTCCAGAAGAATGGATATACAAACACATTTAGTTTGTCGTAAACGTCGTCGTAAATCGTCACGTTATCTTCCGGTTGGACATGCGCACTTACAAATATCAAGGTAACCTACCTCCTTAAGTTAAGAAGTTTAGAAACTGAACATTTTTCCTGATCGATAATTATAAACATAGTCATATGGTTTGCATTGATCAAGTCTAGGTAAATTTTGATACTTGGTAATATGGTGTTTAAAAGGTTCAGTTATAGAAAAACATTCTTAGCACTCTAGATGCCGTATTTTCTACATGAAACTTAGAAAATTTGCTTTATAAATTGCTGAACAAATTTGAAATAGTGAGTGAGTTGGGTTTTACGGAGAATCGACACAGAATGGTCATTTATCGCCGAAATTTGAAATAGGGTTATTTGAAATAGGGTTATTTTGGGGTACACAACTACTTTATATCATAGAAAAATCTCTAGAGCAACATGTTAACTTTACTACTCATACAGCTGGTCAAAGTCTGGACCTGGTTATTACTGAAGCTGCAAATGGTGTTAACATTTTATCTTGTGAACCTGGTTTATTTGTATCTGACCACTGTGTTGTAAAATGTGTTCTAAATATACAAAAAGAAAGTATAACTAGCAAAACAGTGGAATTTCGAAATTTTAAACAGATCAATCACGAAGAATTTTCAAGAGACCTTGCATATATATCGGTAATTAGTGAAGACGTCGATTCTTTTGTCGATCGGTTTGAAATAGAAATAGAGTCAGTTCTTGATAAACATGCACCACTGACACAGAAAACTAAGATATGTCGGTCACCTAAACCATGGTTTAGCGTCGACTTACTTCAACTTAAAAGGTCATTACGTAAAGCTGAACCGTACCAACTTGACACTGTAAAAAAGCTACGTCTAAAGTATCATTATGAAATTCGAAAAGAAAAAAGATCAGTTCTTAGTGAGAAAGTGGTAAATTCAAAAGGCGATTCAAAAAAATTGTACAAGTTGGTATCGGAACTCACTGGAACAAAGTCTGAAAATCCAATGCCCGCTGAAGAAAGTAACATTACATTGGCAGAGAAGTTTGCAGATTTCTTTTTGAGCAAAATTGAAAAGATCCGTGAATCACTTGGAAATTATGAAAGTTACGTACCAGAAAAAAGGGATGTTCCACGTTTTGAGGTTTTCAGAGATCTAAGTGAAGCAGAAGTGAAAAAATTGATAAATGAACTTCAAACCAAATCCTGTGAGCTTGATAAACTACCCACAAAAATATTAAAGATGCATCTCAATGAATTGGTCCCTTTAATAACTGACTTGGTTAATTTATCATTACGTCAAGGGATTTTTCCATCGAAGTGGAAACATGCGATAGTCAGGCCTTTGTTGAGGAAGGTCGGACTCGAACTTGTGCTATCCAATTATCGCCCTGTGAGCAATTTGCCATTTCTATCGAAACTTATAGAGAAGGCAGCTCTTTTCTTATTAAATAAACATGCTAGTGAATACCATCTTCTTCCCAAGAATCAGTCAGCGTATAGACGCTTTCACTTATGCGAAACGGCTTTACTCCGATTAACCAGTGACTTATTGGAAGGCTTGGAAAATCAGGAGGTCAGTGCACTAATTGCACTGGATCTGAGTGCCGCCTTTGACACTGTTGACCACGATATTTTAGTGCAAGTGTTACACTCTCAGTATGGGCTATGTGGTACAGCTCTCAACTGGATTGACTCTTATCTTAGGCCACGCAGTTGTAGTGTAAGTGTAGAAACTGCTGTTTCAACTCCACGCCAATTACAATGTAGCGTTCCCCAGGGTAGCTGTTTAGGCCCCTGGCTCTATCTCACTTACGCAGGAACTCTATTTAATGTCATTCCCCAGTCAATATCTGTGTATGGGTTTGCAGATGACCATATTGCCAACAAACGCTTTCGACCAACTTCAGTTGAAAATGAGAAACAGGCTATTCAAGAACTTGAAAACTGTGCATTCACCATTGATAACTGGATGAAACAAAACAAACTTAAAATGAAAATACGTCAAAAACCGAATTCATCTTATTCGGTAGTAGACAGCAACTTCACAAATGTTCAATAACAGAAATTGACATTGCTGGTGACAAAATCAAATCAGTACATTGTATAAGGTACCTAGGGGCATTCTTAGATGAAAATCTTAGTTTTAAGGATCATGTCAAGAGAAAATGTCAAACCGCAATGGTTAATTATCTTAGAATCAAAAATATTAGAAAATACCTTACTAAAGAGGCTACTGAAATTCTGGTATTATCACTGGTCATTTCACATATAGATTATTGCAATGCAATATTGTATGGTATTCCTCACTGTGAAATTCAGAAAATGCAAAGGATACAAAACATGTGTGCCAAACTCGTTTTAAGACTCAGCAAGTACGACAGTTCAAAACAAGCTTTGTTCCGACTACATTGGCTTCCTATCAAAGCTAGAATTGAATTTAAGATTTTAACTGTCATGTTTAATTGTTCAATCGGCCAAGCTCCATCTTACTTGACTGAATTATTATCGGAACAAGCACCAAAACGTAGCTTAAGGTCTTCAGAGTCTGTTACAGGTTGTTACGAGGTACAATTTAACAAACGTAAAACATTCGGCGACAGAAGTTTTCAAACTGTAGGGCCGAAACTATGGAACAAACTATCAGTAGAGGTGAGAAATTTTGATTCTGTAGACACTTTTAAGAAAAAGCTCAAAACACTGTTTTTTAAAAGCTTTGAATCATGGTTCTGATTATTTCTCTGTTGGTGGACTGAATATGGTAGAGACGCTGAGTATACTCTACTATGTAGTGTGATCGACGTATGCTTTATACGCAATGTTGTAATCTGCACTGTACAGTAATTTTGTCAAATATGTCGTGTTTCATTGTTTGATACCATTATGTATATGATTTATCATGATTTTTCTTTTTTTTTTAATTTAATGTACAACGCCAGTGAATATACTATGTGTAAAATTAGGCGTTTAATCAAATAAAGCAGTTTCAGTTTTCAGTAGAAAAATATTCTAAACACTCTTAAGACCTATGTTCTACCTGACCTTCATAAAAATTGGTCATAAGTGTGTATTTCGATAAAATCCTGGTCAAGGTTAAAACTAGGTTATATTGAGTCAGAAACTAAATCACTTAGTTAAAGTCTTCTTTACACTATAGAGGTAATCTTTCCTTTCTATTTGATTTATGAATAAAGTTAGCATAATTTCTTCTTGAAGTCTAGATCGATTTAAACATTGCGTTAGTAGTACGATTGTGGGGCGAGCTAAATCCTCATTTGGAGCCGAAATCCTCATTTGTGAGCCAAAATCCTCAATGGGGGGTTAAAATGTAGAACGTTAGCAAATTGTTGTAATGGGAGATTACTACATAGAATATTTTCATACTTTGATCAAGGGGTTGTTTCCCTTTGCCTATAGATATATTAACCCGGTAGCGGGGGTTTACTCAAGTTGAATTTCACCTTTGACTCGAACTCGGGTGATACTTGAGCACTGAGCGGTGTCTAAGGCGGGCACTGAGGTGTCTTGTGATGGGAGATTACTGCATAGAATATTTACATAAATTTATCAATGGGTTGTATCCCTTTTGCTTGGGGATATTTCCTTGGGTAGTACAAGCTACGGAGCCATACTTTATCTTCTGGGTATGCCCTTAAATATGATAGTATGTGTAGTCTTTGATTCATTCAATTGTAATCAGTCAGTTGAATACATTTGAAAAAGAGGAGCTGTTGAAGAAATACTATTATAACGCGAAAAATCCAGCATCTTATAAAATACACAATTTTGAAATTCCATTTGAAATTGAAAAGAAGTCTTGTCATTTTAACTAATTTAGCCTATTATGTTTTAGTAGGCAAATGTGTTAAAATTTTCCAGTTTTAAAAGAAACCTGAATATCTTGCTCTTATTTATACACTAACCTAGTAGATTAAAAAAATGATAAATGAATATCATAACCTTAAAGTATACTAGGTGAATATTTACCCACCTAGTTTTAACTAATATATCTGAGTTTGTTGATGCGATAAATTAGGGTGTGAATATAACTTATATAAGCATATTTTATATCAAAGTATGAAGGTTATTTTATTATAAAAAGATTTTAAAAAATGTGTGGGAAAAAAACTAGGTTAGTTGCATGAATTATATAGGTTATCTGGTCTATACTGAGCACGCTCCAGTGGGTGTGAAAAATATTTGTGATGTTATACACCTGAAAATAGAAAAAAATAATGAAAACAAATTATTGACATCATCAATGACTTTTATTATCGATATTATAAAATGGTTCAGACCCAAAAAGATTAAAAGTACATATTCAATTATTACATATTAAGACTATTTCATTCTTAAATTAAAAAAAAAGAGATCGTGAAGATAAGAGTCAAATACAGTTCAGAAGATTTTAACTATAAATATTTAATCTCAGACAAGGATTCAAACCCGTGCTGAATGGTAACATCACCTAGCAATGCAAAGTGAGAATGTCTCACGAGTATCTCAACAGCTCCTAAAAGGTTGTGTAAAAACCAAATATCCAAATGTCTAGCATACACCACACCACATAAAGTACTTCTGAAAGTGTCGTAGACCATTTTAAATGATATAAAATGAAACAAGGACTACTGGGACGGTGTTTTCTCCCTTGGTAACGATTCCTGAAAATCTGCGAGTCCTTCTGAAAGTGTCACAGACCGCTTTAAATGATACAAAAAGAAACAAGGACTATTGGACGATGATTTCCCTCTTGGCACCGGTCCCTGAAAGTCTGCGAGTGTGCCTGAAAGTGTCGCAGACCGTTCTAATGATTTAAAAAGAATCAGGGACTACTTGGGTGGTGTTATCTCCCTTGGCACTGGTTCTTGAAAGTCTGTGAGTCCTTCTAAATGTGTCACAGATCGTTTAAAGGGACTTAAGACGAAACCAGCATGTTAAAATGTGGGCTTTTCAATCGTTACAATCGACTCTTTGTACGTGTTATGTCGTTTCATGGGACTGATGGTCGACCTCCTGCACCACAATGAGTACACTCTCAGGCAAGAGGAGGGTGAGAGGAGGTAGGAGGAGGCAGTGAGGAGGACCTCCTCAAAGCCCAGAAACGCATAAAACGTATAAGGAGCAGATGCTCAAAATCAGCCACACGTGACATAATCCAATCCGCTATACATCTTGTTGATTACGGTTGTTGTAAAGTGTGGAAGTAAATGTATATGACTACCGTTTCATGCATTTCTAGACATTTGCAATGCTAAAGTAAGCGTGACTTTTCTTAAAACACTTTTTAGAAGGACATCATTTTCATGTGTGAGTAGGGGCAAACATGCTCAAATAAAGTGAGTGTATGATTAGAATACTTACTTTAGACGTTGCAGCATGGATTTCAGCTCTTTTCCATTCGGAGTACCAGACCATGTGACTAACAGTAAAGTAATAAATTCTATACTCGCAGAAAGTTTCTGCTTACAGAAAAGATATGGCTTATCCAATGTCTGCGGGTAAGTAAATATTGTTTTAAACCAGTGTTTGCGGAACGCAAGTATTCAATCTAAGATCATATACGGCAAACTCGTCATTGAGACCATTTCTATCCCGCATGTATGGCTTGACATTGAGGGGCATATTGTTGACAACACCTACGTTGAGGATCTTCAGGAATCTATGTACATTTATCTCAAGAAAAAGGCTCGCTATGACTCATTGGATTTTCAGGATATGATGAAAGCAAACCTTTTCGTATGGGGATATTTAAACGTTGTCTATGGGGATAGGCTGTCACGATATTTCAGCTTTCCGTTGGATGCTATGTAACATGGATAAGACCATATTGCTAGCTCAAAATAAAGTACAGATGAAACGTTATTACAAAGACATGTCTTATTTTATACGATATAATTTGGTTTTAACGCAGCTTCAGTTACCTTCCAATAAAGTATGTTGGACCTGCAATAAGACCGAAATATCGCTCAAAAAGTGTGGCAAGTACAGAGTCG
Source organism: Mercenaria mercenaria (assembly GCF_021730395.1). Taxonomy (NCBI): domain Eukaryota; kingdom Metazoa; phylum Mollusca; class Bivalvia; order Venerida; family Veneridae; genus Mercenaria; species Mercenaria mercenaria. The sequence goes on along the minus strand of NC_069376.1, from coordinate 64,856,139 downwards.
CGAAATACTGCAGCAAACATTGTCAACTTTCCGACTGGCGTCGTGTTCATAAGTCGTTATGTATATCAACTGTCTCGCAATAAGAAAACAAACAAGATGATTAGGAAGGAAAGAGGTACTGAGTTTAAAATGAAACTGAATGAATTTATATTCACGTATGAAAAAGTTTTTTTAATGAGACAGAGCCATCTGGTATAAAAGAAAGTCAAATGCTTCAAAGCATAGGTAATACAGGTCAACATTTTTGTATTATCACAGTCATCGCTTAGACACCAAAGAGTGAAGACATGTATTCGAAAAAAATGGATACTTTTGATATTAAGAAAAATGTAAAGGGATACAAATTTAAAAGAAGTGCTTTGCGACATAAACATACACCTTATTCAGAAATATGTATACGGATGATCCTCACAGCAGAACAGACCACGACCATAGCAAAAAACATGCTTGGGAGTCAGTGTACCTTGCGTGATCTGGAACTACACAGAAAGAAAGAAGCAAGTAACAAACGTAAGTGCAAAGTTTCCAGAGGGAAATCAGGTGGGAGGCGAAAAGCTAAGATACCTAAACACGAAGCGCCATCTGCTAGTAAAGGAAAGCCAACATAGTCAACGAAGAGTAGTGAAAACATCGCTACAGTTAGACAGTTATAAAACCGAATGTTTAATCGACTCCTCCTCATTAGAGGTTTTGGCTTTGGACAGAAATGCACGAATGTGATATTTGTTTAAAAGTGTTTGGAAGAAGAGATAATATGTTGCGACATAAAAGGGCAAAGCATTCTGACGATGATACGGACGAAGACACCTTGTCAAATATGTCTGGTCTAGAGGACATTTTTGGTCCTGTACAAGAGGACATTTTTGGTCCTGTTGACGATGAGGTCACAGATGATAGCGACGAGGATATGTCAGTAACCTCCGAGGATTCTTCACACATCGATCCTTGGCAAGACATTGTAGATGAAGCGTTTGAAAAGTGTCAGAAAAAGTATGAGGACGAAGTAAACGAGTTTATGGAGGAAGATACTGGAATTGGTGAAAAGGAAGCCAGAGAAACTGTCTTTGAAGACATGAAAAGCACTTACAGGAAAGCAACGATGGACGCGTTTGACAGTAAGTTACTCTGGTACAACGCAATGAAGAAAGATCCAGTTTATAAAGTCATAAGAAAGACAGTCAATAAACTCATTTCAACAAAAGACTACGACGAGCAAGAGGCCTGGAAATATGCAATTTTGAAACGTCGATTTTTGTTTGACAAGGTGTTGGACACATTCGAAATTCCAAACACGAAGGAAGATACGGATTCAGTCGAAGATTGCGAGTAAATGTGTTAGCATCAAGGAATAAATATTCATTATGGAATGATGTCGAGTGTTTCGGGAGTGAAAAAAAACTATACAAGAGCCTTGCGAAATGCACGTGCATGGGCTCGCCGTCGCTTCATTGAAAATATAACGTCGATGCAAAATTTGATGCCATCTTCGAAATCGTAAGACAGTTAATTCAAGGCAATATCGATACGCTACATTGAGATGTCAATATCTTCAAGACCAGAGACTTCTTAGATTGTTATTTTAAAAAAGTATCAACAGACAAAGGAAAAAGGCCTTACTGTTACATGAACTTTTTTTTTAGCCAGGGTACTTTGAGGACAGTATAGTTTTTAGACAAACGCGTCAGCAATCAGACGAGTCATAGAAATAACAGAACAATTGAAACATTGTTTCTGTAAGCAACAAGTACAACACAATGTTGAGTTTAAAATACATCTTTTGTTCTGAAAACTAAACTTTATACAACGTGAAATATAATTCCAAGCACTGATATTATGTGTAATTGGCAAAGATGGATTATCATTCCGTATTATTTGTCATAAAAGTAATCAAATGTAGATATGTAAAAGAATAATAAAAAGTATACATTTTCAAAAGTGTTGTTATTTTGTCAGACCTATAATCAAAATGAACAATTATAAAACAATGAAAATTTATAACAGATATTATTCAAGTCGGAAAAAATATATACTACATCTATTTGAAGAAAAGTTCTCTTTTGACAGATGAAAGAAAAGAAAATATCACACTTGCAAATATAAGGAACAAGTTTTATGTTTGGTTTTTTTAATTATAAATTTTTAAAGGACTCATTGTTTTATAATTGTTCATTTTGAATCCGTTATTATCAGTTAAAATGCGCATTAGTCAAAGAAAGGCAATTGTGGATCTGCAATGGATTACATAATTTTTGTTTTCTATATCATGCACCGGTAATTTAGTATAATACAGACAGACTCATATTGACCAGATTGAATGAAATGTGATATGATATTAACGTAGTTTACATTCTGCGGTCATGTCTTTTTGCCCTACGTAGAGTGTGCGTGCGCGTAATTCCGTTACTTAGGAACAGTCCGAGATAGAAAAGTGAGATATATCACGAAAAAAACAACAACACTAAGCTGCTTTATAATACCTGGTTAACACTCTGAATTGCATTAATATTCGAGTAACTGATATTGGGAGGTATCATGTCTCAATTTTTATTGCTTGACTTCTATATGCATTCTTGTTTCAAGTCCACTTACCATGTAATGTTGACCTCTCACCGATAGAGGGTCGTGATTTCGATTCCTGCTACCAATCATGACTGTTTGTGTGAAAAAATTGACAGTTTCTTACTGTGGATAGGGATCTAGTACTAGTGTGTTTTTGGAAAGATGGTTAATTAAAACTGCCCGCCTATACAGAAATGAAATTGGCGTAAAACAACAACAGTTAGTGCGACTCTCTAATAAGATGTATGATAATAGGTCTGACAAAATAACAACACTTTTGAAAATGTATATTTTTTATTATTCTTTTACATATCTACATTTGATTACTTTTATGACAAATAATACGTAATGATAATCCATCTTTGCCAATTACACATAATATCAGTGCTTGGAATTATATTTCACGTTGTATAAAGTTTAATTTTCGGAACAAAAGATGTATTTTAAACTCAACATTGTGTTGTACTTGTTGCTTACAGAAACAATGTTACAATTGTTCTGTTATTTCTATGACTCGTCTGATTGCTGACGCGTTTGTCTGAAAACTATACTGTCCTCAAAGTACCCTGGCTAAAAAAAAGTTCATGTAACAGTAAGGCCTTTTTCCTTTGTCTGTTGATACTTTTTTAAAATAACAATCTAAGAAGTCTCTGGTCTTGAAGATATTGGCATCTCTATGTAGCGTATCGATATTGCCTTGAATTATCTGTCTCACGATTTCGGAGATGGCATCAAATTTTGCATCGACGTTATGTTTTCAATGAAGCGACGGCGAGCCCATGCACGTGCATTTTGCAAGGCTCTTGTATAGTTTTTTTTTCACTCCCGAAACACTCGACATCATTCCATAATGAATATTTATTCCTTGATGCTAACACATTTACTCGCTATCTTCGACTGAATCCGTATCTTCCTTCGTGTTTGGAATTTCGAATGTGTCCAACACCTTGTCAGACAAAAATCGACGTTTCAAAATTGCATATTTCCAGGCCTCTTGCTCGTCGTAGTCTTCTGTTGAAATGAGTTTATTGACTGTCTTTCTTATGACTTCATAAACTGGATCTTTCTTCATTGCGTTGTACCAGAGTAACTTACTGTCAAACGCGTCCATCGTTGCTTTCCTGTAAGTGCTTTTCATGTCTTCAAAGACAGTTTCTCTGGCTTCCTTTTCACCAATTCCAGTATCTTCCTCCATAAACTCGTTTACTTCGTCCTCATACTTTTTCTGACACTTTTCAAACGCTTCATCTACAATGTCTTGCCAAGGATCGATGTGTGAAGAATCCTCGGAGGTTACTGACATATCCTCGTCGCTATCATCTGTGACCTCATCGTCAACAGGACCAAAAATGTCCTGTTGTACAGACATATTTTACAAGGTGTCTTCGTCCGTATCATCGTCAGAATGCTGTGCCCGTTTATGTCGCAACATATTATCTCTTCTTCCAAACACTTTTAAACAAATATCACATTCGTGCATTTCTGTCCAAAGCCAAAACCTCTAATGAGGAGGAGTCGATTTAGCATTCGGTTTTATACCTGTCTAACTGTAGCGATGTTTTCAATACTCTTCGTTGACTGTGTTGGCTTTCCTTTACTAGCAGATGGCGCTTCGTGTTTAGGTATCTTAGCTTTTCGCCTCCCACCTGATTTCCCTCTGGAAACTTTGCACTTACGTTTGTTACTTGCTTCTTTCTTTCTGTGTAGTTCCAGATCACGTAAGGTACACTGACTTCCAAGCATGTTTTTTGCTATGGTCGTGGTCTGTTCTGCTGTGAGGATCATCCGTATACATATTTCTGAATAAGGTGTATGTTTATGTCGCAAAGCACTTCTTTTAAATTTGGATCCCTTTACATTTTTCTTAATATCAAAAATATCCATTTTTTTCGAATACATGTCTTCACTCTTTGGTGTCTAAACGATGACTGTGATAACACAAAAATGTTGACCTGTATTACCTATGCTTTGAAGCATTTGACTTTCTTTTATACCGGATGGCTCTATCTCATTAAAAAAACTTTTTCATACGTGAATATAAATTCATTCAGTTTCATTTTAAACTCAGTACCTCTTTCCTTCCTAATCATCTTGTTTGTTTTCTTATTGCGAGACAGTTGATATACATAACGACTTATGTACACGACGCCAGTCGGAAAGTTGACAATGTTTGCTGCAGTATTTCGCGACTCTGTACTTGCCACACTTTTGAGCGATATTTCGGTCTTATTGCAGGTCAAACATACTTTATTGGAATGTAACTGAAGCAGCGTTAAAACCAAATTATATCGTATAAAATAAGACATGTCTTTGTAATAACGTTTCATCTGTACTTTATTTTGAGCTAGCAATATGGTCTTATCCATGTTACATAGCATCCAACGAAAAGCTGAAATATCGTGATAGCCTATCCCCATAGACAACGTTTGAATATCCCCATACGAAAAGGTTTGCTTTCATCATATCCTGGAAATCCAATGAGTCATAGCGAGACTTTTTCTTGAGATAAATGTACATAGATTCCTGAAGATCCTCAACGTAGGTGTTGTCAACAATATGCCCCTCAATGTCAAGCCATACATGCGGGATAGAAATGGTCTCAATGACGAGTTTGCCGTATATGATCTTAGATTGAATACTTGCGTTCCGCAAACACTGGTTTGAAACAATATTTACTAACCCGCAGACATTGGATAAGCAATATCTTTTCTGTAAGCAGAAACTTTCTGCGAGTATAGAATTCATTACTTTACTGTTAGTCACATGGTCTGGTACTCCGAATGGAAAAGAGCTGAAATCCATGCTGCAACGTCTAAAGTAAGTATTCTAATCATACACTCACTTTATTTGAGCATGTTTCCCCTACTCACACATGAAAATGATGTCCTTCTAAAAAGTGTTTTAAAAAAAGTCACGCTTACTTTAGCATTGCAAATGTCTAGAAATGCATGAAACGGTAGTCATATACATTTACTTCCACACTTTAAAACAACCGTAATCAATAAGATGTATAGCGGATTGGATTATGTCACGTGTGGCTGATTTTGAGCATCTGCTCCTTATACGTTTTATGCGTTTCTGGGCTTTGAGGAGGTCCTCCTCACTGCCTCCTCCTACCTCCTCTCACCCTCCTCTTGCCTGAGAGTGTACTCATTGTGGTGCAGGAGGTCGACCATCAGTCCCATGAAACGACATAACACGTACAAAGAGTCGATTGTAACGATTGAAAAGCCCATATTTTAACATGCTGGTTTCGTCTTAAGTCCCTTTAAACGATCTGTGACACATTTAGAAGGACTCACAGACTTTCAAGAACCAGTGCCAAGGGAGATAACACCACCCAAGTAGTCCCTGATTCTTTTTAAATCATTAGAACGGTCTGCGACACTTTCAGGCACACTCGCAGACTTTCAGGGACCGGTGCCAAGAGGGAAATCATCGTCCAATAGTCCTTGTTTCTTTTTGTATCATTTAAAGCGGTCTGTGACACTTTCAGGAGGACTCGCAGATTTTCAGGAATCGTTACCAAGGGAGAAAACACCGTCCCAGTAGTCCTTGTTTCATTTTATATCATTTAAAATGGTCTACGACACTTTCAGAAGTACTTTATGTGGTGTGGTGTATGCTAGACACTTTGATATTGGGTTTTTACACAACCTTTTAGGAGCTGTTGAGATACTCGTGAGGTGTGAGACATTCTCACTTTGCATTGCTAGGTGATGTTACCATTCAGCACGGGTTTGAATCATTGTCTGAGATTAAATATTTATAGTTAAAATCTTCTGAACTGTATTTGACTCTTATCTTCACGATCTCTTTTTTTTTAATTTAAGAATGAAATAGTCTTAATATGTAATAATTGAATATGTACTTTTAATATTTTTGGGTCTGAACCATTTTATAATATCGATAATAAAAGTCATTGATGATGTCAATAATTTGTTTTCATTATTTTTTCTATTTTCAGGCGTATAACATCACAAATATTTTTCACACCCACTGGAGCGTGCTCAGTATAGACCAGATAACCTATATAATTCATGCAACTAACCTAGTTTTCTTCCCACACATTTTTTAAAATCTTTTTATAATAAAATAACCTTCATACTTTGATATAAAATATGCTTATATAAGTTAAATTCACACCCTAATTTATCGCATCAACAAACTCATATTAGTTAAAACTAGGTGGGTAAATATTCACCTAGTATACTTTAAGGTCATGATATTCATTTATCATTTTTTTAATCTACTAGGTTAGTGTATAAATAAGAGCAAGATATTCAGGTTTCTTTTAAAACTGGAAAATTTTAACACATTTGCCTACTAAAACATAATAGGCTAAATTAGTTAAAATGACAAGACTTCTTTTCAATTTCAAATGGAATTTCAAAATTGTGTATTTTATAAGATGCTGGATTTTTCGCGTTATAATAGTATTTCTTCAACAGCTCCTCTTTTTCAAATGTATTCAACTGACTGATTACAATTGAATGAATCAAAGACTACACATACTATCATATTTAAGGGCATACCCAGAAGATAAAGTATGGCTTCATAGCTTGTACTACCCAAGGAAATATCCCTAAGCAAAAGGGATAAAACCCATTGATAAATTTATGTAAATATTCTATGCAGTAATCTCCCATCACAAGACACCTCAGTGCCCGCTTTAGACACCGTTCAGTGCTCAAGTATCACCCGAGTTCGAGTCCCATCAAATGTGAAATTCAACTTGAGTAAACCCCCCGCACCCGGGTTAATATATCTATAGGCAAAGGGAAACAACCCCTTGATCAAAGTATGAAAATATTCTATGTAGTAATCTCCCATTACAACAATTTGCTAACGTTCTACATTTTAACCCCCCCATTGAGGATTTTGGCTCACAAATGAGGATTTCGGCTCCAAATGAGGATTTAGCTCGCCCCACAGTCGTACTACTTGCGTTATCTGGGATTGAAAACAAGGTCAGTAGGACAAATCTTAGATAAACTTTACTTGTTAACCAGCTAGACCAAGTTTCAAACTCATTGGCAAACATTCGAACAAAATTGCAATACGACTGGGCCAGAAATGTGATCTCTGGAATAGCGGAATACGGGTCCGCACACAGGGCGTTCACACTAATTAACCTTGATCAAATTTTCTTAGATAAATAATTTCTAAAATAGAAGAATATTTTCGAAAAGTGTAATGACGGTAGATCAAATACCTGTGTGCGATATGCGTAACACAAATTTTCTTTCACGGAAAGACGGACGGGCAGACGACTGATCGGTCGAATGGATAAAGAAAAATCTATATCCTAAATCGCAAAGTGGTCACTTAATAAATCAGACCTCCTAACAATTATGGACATTTTTTTCCTACCATGCATAATGTGATTAAATAATGTTGAGATGGTCCCAACTGTCAACTTCATCTTAAATGAATCTTAATAATTATTGTTATGTGAAGTCTGATGGTGATCATCGAACGCAGGCTATTTAGGGAGCGTTTGAAAACACATTTATTCTTCTTTTAGATGTTTACGTCTTTGCGATCTCTAGACTTGCAAGTGGTTTAAAAATTTCATTAATGTCAATAAACTGTAGGACGCGTGAGCGATAAGATATCAGGCTGAAATTACTGCTAAAGGAAAGTTGACTTCATTGAAAATAACTTTTCTTATCCGATGACTGTTCCGTCAAAATAATTAATGAACTTTAAAACGTTTAAACTACAACCGCAAGTTCAGTTAATAAATATCAAAAATAATATCTTCCTGAAAGTCCTACTTAAGATAAAGGATAAAGGCCGTGTTTGCGTTCCACATTTTCGTATGATAAAAAACATTTTATTGATTTCAGAGGGTGGTAGAATATTTCAGAGAAGAGATATTTTGAAAAAATAAGTAATTTAGTTCAGTACTTATCCTATGCTAAACATACATAAAATAATTATACTTGTATTTTTCATACCTTCGGATTTGTCGGCGAAAGAGCACATGGTTTTACCATCGTCCATAATTTGTTGAAGGCAGGGATGATTGTTGGACGATATTCCTGTGCGTAGGTTTTTCTTCGGACTGTTTATGACTACAAGCGACAACTGTCTAATTCTTCTTTACATATACGATGATACGTATAGTATGCATGTGGGTGAGAATTTGTTATTTCGGTTCTACATATGAGTATTCTTTGCATTAAAATAAAACTCTTTTGTGTATTTCGCAAACCTAATCCGTCTTTTACGCAAATGCCAAGCTAATCTGTTGCTCTGCCAGACTCTTCAGTTCGTTACTAGATCAAGCAATGGTTGCCAAAAGTTTTGCAACCGCTGGCTGCCTTACGGTGTGTTACATTTTTGTCCAAAATACGTCTTCTGGAAAGTATTCTATTTGTGCAAAATGTTGGTTCATTTGACCATGAATAGTAAACATTATGAACACAGGAGTTGTTCCCTGGAACATTCAACCAAACTTCGTTATCATGTCATTTTTCTAGCGCATGTGTCCTTGGACTTTTGTTGGCGTCTTGACAGGGCAAAAATGGAAGAACTTAATGCATTAATGCAATAATATAATAAATCAGCAGTTCGGCAGACCAAATAACACAAAGGCACTCCCCTATACATCATCATCGTCACCATAATTATTATCATCAGCGTCGTCGTCGTCGACGCCATGATCATTTTTTGTAATTAGGTAAAGCGTGGCTTTAAATATTAGGCGGAGGGGTAAAGCTTATCATATATGTCCAAGATGGAAACTGACTTGCAGTTCCTTACTTTACTTGTTCTAGCTAGTATGTAAGACAAACACTGGACTGTCACCTCTAACGGCAAGAAGTAAAAATCACGTGCTTTGGGTGCCAGAGGACATGTAAATGTGCTGAAAAGAAATAGTCTTATTTATTAGTTAACTGGTCAAAGTTAATCATTTAACGCGCATATTGATTTCCCTTTATTGCATATTCCTTGAACAATCGTATGCACCTTTTTTGATACGACCTAAATTCGGGCACATTTTGGTACCGATCACTGAGTACCAAAATGTGTAAGTACCACTTTGTGGTGTAACACTGCTTTTTTATTCTGAAGTGTACCGACATCTACGCATTATCAAAATAAATAAAAAAGAATACATTGTTAATTTATGAAAGGACGGCTTGCTTGCTAACTGCTAAATGCTTAATGACAAATGAAAGCTATTAAATGACAAATTGCATTAGCATTAAACGTAAAACTAAATGCCAAATACTAAATATAGAATTCTACTGATGTCTACTGATAAATGCTTATTGCGGAATTATTTGTATTAAGAGTTATAAAGATCGTACTTCATAAACTTATGAATGTAATTTTCAATTATTTGAAAACATATAAAGTTTCTCCAGTCTGATTAAAAGAAAACATCAGGTTCTAGCGGTAAAGCAAATGTGGGACTTAAACTGTCAACTCTAATATGATTAGAAAGATAGGTCAGAAGGATAAAAGAGATAACCTTACGTTACAAAAAAGACTGAAAAACATTTGACAATAATCATTTTACGTATTTCGTTCTGAATTTTGTAATTTACATTTAGCATTTATCATTAGACAGTATCCATTTAACAGTCGATATTTGATTTAGCATTATGCAATTAACATTTTGCAAATTGAAACGACATTTAGCAGTTGCCTATAAGTACGGCACACCAGTCGTAAAAAATAAAAGCTAAAGAATGCATTATCCCATAAATGTACTGTTACTAACTATGCCTTTCCCATTGTATAAATTGGCGATGTCACATCATCGCTACTTGTAAAGCACTGACGTCAGGTAAAACTCTGATACGCATATGAAATAATTCATAATACTTAGAAAGTATACTGTAATAGGCATCCCCGAGCATCCATCGGAAAATAAAAGAGGTCATGGGTCCCAAATGACATAGAAGGTTTGTTGAACATTTTGACGTTTTTCGTACAAATTTTCATTTCTTTTGTAATGTGACCTGAATGCATGGGAACCGACAGTGTTTCAGACAGCCAGCTAGATTAAATGAACAAAATCACATTCCAATATCTAACGATTCATTTTTACACTGAGAAATAACATGTGGCGTTGGAAACCACTGCGAAGGTCGCCATCCTTATATAAGTACGGTCATTCTTTGTGGCATCATTTATCCTGTGTACTCGTATGTATTCGAGACCCTTTTGAAATTTAGGTGACACTTAAAGTGTATTTTATTTATAATTATTCTGCGTTGGTACCTTTATTTTGAAATGTTGAGACATTTTGAAATTAACTCGGGCTTAATTGTTGTAACAAAAGCACTAAAGGTCTTTATAGGGCGGAAACGTATACCACAATATTCGTTCCGACACAAGCAAGAAGAATGCGACATTGGGTTATACTGTTTATTTTGTCTATGAGCGTAACCAGTGGGTTTCTTTGAGAAACTAGTAACCGGAACGTAACTAAAATATTGAAAGTAACAAATGCAGGAAGGTACGGATATTGGTCAAATCCCCAGTTTTGCCCTCCGGGGACATCTTCATCCGGATTTAGCATGAAGGTAAAAAGTTTTAAAATTTAATCGCGTGACAATTGACAAGAAATCGTATTAAAAATAGAGACTGCATACTGTTCAATAAAATATGTTAATCAGATAAATTAGTCAGCCTCTGAATTTGAAACAGATTGAAAGTAACCAGTTCACTGGAGATGATACAGCCCTTAATGCTATTCGACTAACGTGCAGTGATGACTCTGGACATGCGCAGTTAGCTTACCAAATCATTTCTGGCGAGGGTCCATTTGGCAGCTGGTCAAAGACAGAAACGTGCCATCAACAATTTCATGCGTCAAACTTCCTGGTTGGTTTCGCCCTGCAAGTTGAAGCACCGGTAAGAAAAGATATCGTCTATAATTTATATCAGACGCTACCTTCACCGCGGAAAACCCATGATTTATATATATATCTATCTTTACTCGCTACACAAGTTAACCGGCTCTGCTGCTTTGAGTTCGAGCCCTGGGCAAGGCGTATGGTTTTCGTGACGATATTATGCAGTAATTTGCCATCAACCTCTGAGTCGGGTTAGTATTTTGACAGGTCAGTACTGAGCAGCAGCTGAACTACTGTGAAAACGATAAAGGTACCGAGACGTTCAGCTGTTGGGGTTTTCCCACGAAAACATGATCATCAAATTTCACATATTTTGTTTAATTGTCATTGACCAAACCATCTCAACCGAACAGTTGAAATAAAACCTGAAAGCACTGAAAACATTTCATCGTTTTTATTATAGATAAAGTGTCCTTGTGACGTTGGCCAAAACTGGTCCTCACTGAATGTTCTTATATTGCATACATGAGTATTCCTTTCAGAAACAAAATTTAGCCACGCAGAGCTTTCGAATGTTCTAACTTATCCCCGAATGATCCAATATCCTTGATTACCCCATATTCCCATAGAAGACTAACTACAGCCAGTTTTGCAAATCGTAGCAAAATATAATCAAAAGAATAATAGCAACAAAGGGTTTTGATCCTAAATTTGTCATTTTTCATTGAATTTTTTTGATATTTTATACCGGCAAAGAAGTGTCGAAAATCCTCACATGTTAAAGACTTTTTATATTTTTATTGTGAGCTATTTCAGCCAAAATTACACCATAGTTTGGTAATTAAGGGATCGTTTGCAGGACAATTAAGGATTCTAAATGCATGTGTTTTGTTATTTATGGACAGTTATAGATATGATTGAATATTGCGTAAACTTGTTTTGACCGTTTTTGAAATTTCATTTTTTTTTTGCATTTAATGGGGAACCAATACGAGCAAATGTCACACATGATAAAAACTAACGAACATCCTTTGATTACAGCAAGGGGCAGTTGACGACACTTCCGCAAACTATGTGAAATTATTCTGTCGTGACTTTGACGGGAACAATGCTGAAAAAGAACTGAACAGTCCGCCTGGCCATGTTTATTCGGGACACTAGGGTGAGTGGAGCGACAGCTGTGACAAAGGCAGCGCTATTTGTGATCTAAATACGAAGATTGAGTCACAACAAGGAGGCGGTGACGATATTAGATTGAATGACTCCATCTTCTACTGCTGCAACTATGACTCGGGATCCGGATTTCCCGTCGGAAAATAGCACAATAGCAAAGTCGTTGGGTTTAAATTATAAAAATATATTTTATGTTATATATATGCACATGTATAACATAAAAACAGTCAACTTGTTTGCGATCATCTCACTTGTTTGATACAATTTGTGCTAACTTGATTTTGTCTTTCTTCAAAAGAAAGGTTGGACAAATCCTTTAACCGAACTAATTTTATTAAACTAACGGTTTAGCTGTCTACCTTGTCTCCCAAGCCATACTTAGTGTATATATATTCGCATGCCAGAAGTCTCGGGACTATAACACACCCCTGATGGATGAGAATGTTCGTCTGCTGTATTGGTTAAAAGGTCGTATCAGTCAACACTGTTTATCTCTAACAGTATATTTAGGTCTTGTCTAGCTTGTCTACCAAGCCCTTAATTATGTAATAATCGTATGCCAGAGGCTCAGACTGTAACTTAATAACCCCTGATGGATGGTAATGTTCGTCTGCAGTATTAATTATAAGGTCGTCAACACTGTTTATCTCTAACAGTAGATTTACCGAGTCTAGTTTTGAAAGCTTTGTTTCTATTCGATCAAGGCATTTAATTAACATGGTAAAGGTTAACTACAAAGTTTGTCTCAGGAGGCTTCAGCTACTGTAACTTTGGAATGAACTATGGCCTAGTTAGTTACCCCGAATTTCCGCCCAGAATTCAAACTGATCTGTCATATAGCGCTCTCATTCTAACTGGTCTGTTACATATAGAGCCCTCTCACCTGATTGTAATAGACCTTTCCAATACTGTTTTCATCTTTCACATACCGCTCTCATAAGGATTTTCATGCGCGGATCCAGTCAATTTTCTCAGAGGGGTTCCAACCACCCCCTCACTAAGACCAGGAAGGTCTAGCTAATACGTATCAAACAAACATGTCTTTTTGTACACTAAATAATCTGATGGTGTGCTTCTGTGTGTTTAGATGTTAGCCATATAAAAGAAGAAGGATTGTCTTTGTCGAACAGGCTGAAATAGAAAAAATTGCGGTCCAGCTAGGGACGTACGTTGGCCTGCCCCCCCCCCCCCCCCACCTGGAAAATTTTGAAATTCAGCGCTTCATTTCCTGCATTCTGGGGCATTTTAGGAGCATTTAAGGACACCTTTTCCGCTGTGATTTTATACACAATGTACTACTTATTTTCACAGTTTTAAGGACTAACCTGTTAAGTGGGAGAAAAAACTATAAAATTAAGTTTTCGTAACCCTTTACTCCATACAGATACAATAGTATTGATTATTGATACCCAATACACTCAGTAGCATTATCTGTACACTATCTCCATACAGGTTATTGGAGAAAAATGCAAAATTTATATCTGTGTTACACGGATCAAAATTAGTCTATGTATATTTGTTTTAACCATTTAGTATCCAACATAATTCATTTTTAGAATTAAATTTCCTTTCTGATGGTATATTTTTCATAATTTTGTGATAAATATTTTTCACAACAGAAAGCTACAAACCCAAGACCTTAGAATATTTTTATAATTTAGCTGTTTTATGCATGTGATACAGCAGAAAAGAAATATTTTACTGTTACAAATGCACAGTTTTATTAATTGAAGGTAAATGAAAGACTAGAAAGGTCTATATTAAGGGATTTTCAAAATAAGCAAACCCATTAAATTAATCGTTAAAATCTACACCCCAACCAAACTGACAATAATGAACGTAATCTATATATTACAAGTAAACTTCTTCAGCAAGGCTACCGTTATTACAAATTGCGTAAATATTTTGCTAAATTTTAATATCGTAATTCTGATTTAGTTTTAAAATTCAATAGTAATTTAAAGACATTTCTGCGAGAAGGTATTTCTAAACCCGTTTTTTATGGGGATGTGGTTTACAAACTTCGTAAGATCTTGGGTCATGGTAATTTTCCAAATATATTTGGTAAAATTATAAAACGTTTTATTAAAAGAGGTTACGACCCAACTGTTTTGAGACATACCGCATGTTTAGTGTTCAACCCGTTTACAGTTGGACACTACGCTTCCCTCTTTGATTGTGTCTGACGGAAGAGGGGGAGGACTCTATGATAAGCAGTTTTTAAATCCTACCAGGACTGAACTGTTTTGATATCTGTCTCCTGGCCTGTTTCGTCGGGCCCTTAAGGGTGTTTCATACGTTTTTGGATCTAAAGGTTTGCGTTTTATATATTTATACACGAGCATTTTTGTGTTTTACATGTCATGCCTTTTTGTTTCCATTACGTGTGTTAGAGATTCACCTGAAGGGGATTACTTTTATTTACACTGTCCCGTGTCTTGGAACATGGTGGGGATAAGAGTGAGGTTGGGTGCGCACCATAAACCGGTTTAAGCTCACCAGTGGTGTTTTTGCCACTGACCGTTTCAAGGCGGTGCCCCACTGTGTTCCTTTGTTTGTTCGTTCGTTTTGTCCTTGTGTATTGGCTTTGTGTGTGTGCGCGTGTATGTGTATGTGTGTGTGTGTTTGTGGTGTGCACGTCTGCGTGCTGTAGGTTTCGTTTTGGGGAGGCTGCGATTTTGGTACGTGGCATTCCCTGTTTGATATTTGTCTTTGTTTTTTACAGAACTTCATAGATCATAAAATTAATTAATTACATAATGTTTTGATAAGAAGCACTGATCAAAGACACTTTCTATAAAATTTGTTGATCCACATCATAAGTAATGATGCAAACAACACCCTAATTGCCTTGTTTTGACAGCTGTGCACAATAAACACACTTCCAAGTGGTCCAGGTCAATTAGCATAAATTCTATAATGTTGACAAGTGATCTATGGATTTTAATGGTTGTTATGGTAACCACACCTTTTATTACACCAATCTTATGTCTCACTTTTACATAATTTGCCATAGTTGAATGATAGAATGCAAATAA
Source organism: Mercenaria mercenaria (assembly GCF_021730395.1). Classification (NCBI taxonomy): domain Eukaryota; kingdom Metazoa; phylum Mollusca; class Bivalvia; order Venerida; family Veneridae; genus Mercenaria; species Mercenaria mercenaria. The sequence goes on along the minus strand of NC_069376.1, from coordinate 64,840,550 downwards.
TAACTTGTTTTTGGGTGACCTATGTACTTTTACATCTATCAATAGCTGTCCTAATATATATAAAGTTAGTGTGATTTTCAGAAAATGCCACCTAAATTAAAAGTGATAATTATCAATAAATTACAATTATAACCACAAGTTTTTCTGAAACTGATCTTTTATTAACAGTTTAAACTTCATAAATATGCTTTTGTGGGCTTCATTGCCAATATATTTTATTGGTATTTTGCATTTAAACTATCAGTGTAGTAGAATGCGATAAAAGGAGTATATATGGAGTAATGCATAGAGGAGTTAAAAGGAGTATCTATGGAGTAAAGGGTTAAAGGTAAAATTCTTAGTTTCTTTGACATAATTAACATAAATATGAATTATGTCGGGGTCGTATGTAGCAGCTGCCACATAAACTTTGAATGCAATCCTAATGTTGCATTTTTGAATAAACGTTTTTTTCCTTCTCTTCTTTCCTTTTTTTTTTAATTTTCCGGGGGGGGGGGGGGGGGGAGTCCGGGGATCCGCGCATGAGTTTTAATTGATCTTTCACAATCCGCTCTCATCAGGATTCTGATTGATCTTTCACATACTGCTCTCATAAGGATTTTGATTGATCTTACACATACTGCTCTCATCAGGATTTTGATTGATCTTTCACAAGCCGCTCTCATCAGGATTCTGATTGATCTTTCACATTCCGCTCTCATAAGGATTGTGATTCATCTTTCACATTCCGCTCTCATCAAGATTCTGATTGATCTTTCACATTCTGCTTTCATAAGGATTTTGATTGATCTTTCACATACTGCTCTCATAAGGATTTTGATTGATCTTTTACAATCCGTTCTCATCAGGATTCTAATTGATCTTTCACATACTGCTCTCATAAGGGTTCCGATTGATCTTTCACATACTGTTATCGTAAGGATTTTGATTGGTCTTTCACAATCCGTTCTCATCAAGATTCTGATTGATCTTTCACATACTGTCTAAGATTTTGATGTCTTTCACTAACCGTCATAAGTTTTGATTGATCTTTCACAATCCGTTCTCATCAGGATTCTAATTGATCTTTCACATACTGCTCTCATAAGGATTTTGATTGATCTTTCACAATCCGTTCTCATCAGGATTCTAATTGATCTTTCACATACTGCTCTCATAAGGGTTCTGACTGATCTTTCACATACTGTTCTCATAAGGATTTTCATTTGTCTTTCACAATCCGTTCTCATCAGGATTCTGATTGATCTTTCACATACTGCTCTCATAAGGATTCTGATTGATCTTTAACAATCCGTTTTTATCAAAATTCTAATTAATCTTACATATACAGCTCTAATCAGGAAATTCTAATGAACCTTAAACATTACACTCTTATCAGGAGTCTAATTGATCTTTCACATTTCTCTCTTATCCGGATCCCAGTTGGTCCTTTACCTACTGCACCTATCAGGATTCTAATTGATCTTTCATATACAACTCTCACCAGGATTCTAATTGAGCTTTGCCAAAATTTGAATGAAAACCATGTAATGATGACGGCTGGTGTATATCTACAGCTATCAAACTGAATATGTCTTCCTAGCTAAAGTAGGCCAAAGAAGCATTTTAACTCAAATAACTTATCAGAAGAATTAGACGGCGTATATTTTGGTTACTATATTTTTTTTGTAATTAGAAACATCACACAATAGCTAAACATCATTATTAGATAAAATGCATATAATCCGTATCATATTCATTCCATATAAACTTGAAAAAGTCACATAATATAATATAGCATATGGATAATGTAAAAGCATATTTTTTAGTATCAATATAATATAAAGTACACGTCAAATAGATGGCATTAACCAGAATCAAAATTAAATAAAATACCAGTTATCTGAGTTTAACAACAAATTTATACTTGTAATGTAAAAGAAATATAAATTAACGTGATAACTATGGTGTCCCGTTAAAACCCTCGCCGGATACTGTTAGTTCGAAACACAACGATGTTGAAAGATCGAAATAACGAAATTACGATGTTGAAAAGTTGAAACAACGAAACTGAAATTGTGAAAAGTCGAACTTATTTCATACGTTCATCATCGAACTTTAGAACTTTTAACATCATGGATTCTTTATTCCGACTTTTCAACATCATAGTATCAAAATATGCCGCGATAGCCCTAACAGGACACCGTAGATAACGAAATGGTCATGTAAAATATAAAAGACGAAAACACTTAATTCTGCGGAAAAAAATGTGTTAACACCCTAACAGCGCCCATTGCCTATTTATCAAAGCGCAATAGTAGGATGGTAGGGTGTGCGATGGTATGATAATAGGATAGCGATATTAGGATAAAAGGATAGCGGATGGTAAAATAATATATTTGTGTCCTACTATCACTATCCTACTATCGCTGTTCTACCATCCCACTATCCTACCATCGCCTTTTGACCTTTCCTTCCAACGTTATATACTTGACGTTGTGAGACTGTTGAAATATTACAATTATCTTTCACTCTTAAGACTGTATCATAAAATCATATTTTCTGATGATTTTTTTTTAAAATGCTGCAATGTAGTTTTCAGTGAAAGTTACCTATATGTGTCAGGTATTTACTTAAGCCCACATATACTAACTGGCCAATGATTAAAGAGAACATTTGAGTTTCTAGCTGACTTTCTGACTAATGTAATGTAATATTATTTCAGTTTATTCGGTAATTTAGGCATAAATGAGTTTTCTGAAAACTGAATTTTTTGTCAATTTTCAAAATTCTCTAAAAAGCTCAAATACAAATGAAGATATATTATTATTCCGAGTCATGCCGTCCATAGACGAAAGGTTCCGATCACGCCACGAAAAATAACGACATCGCCCGATTACTGCCGATTCCATTAGGCTCCCGCTACCTTAAGCTGAAATGGGTATCATAGCTCTGCTGAATCCATACAAGTATTATATTCAGATGCGTGCACTTTTTTTCTATTAGAAGTTAAAAATATACATCAAGACCAATTTTTAAACATAATGTAAACTCTTAAAGGGGGGTATTTATAAAATTGTTGCTTCTAAAACTGTGAAAATGTTGAAAGACAATTTTTGTTTTAAATAATTACTTCAGGTATGTTTTTCAGGCAAATATGAGAATTAGTGCTCTATTTCAGACATAGAGTCCACTGTGTGTAAAGAAAATTATAAAATTTTAGTAAAATTTGACTCTCAGAAATTGCAATTTTTCGCAACAATTATATTGTTCCCGTTTCCATGGTAACCAGAGCTGATTCATATCATTTCACCCTTGATTCTTCATATATGGCATGAATACTAAAAAGGGTGAAAATATGAAGTAATTCTGAGACTATGAGTTTTCGACCCCTTCCTTAATTTTTTGGTTCTTACAGAGAATTGGTCTTAATTCATTACACGCAATGATTATTAAAACTATCAATGTATGTATTTGCAACATTCAAGTGATTTGGGGAAATATAAGTACTATTCCAGACCTTTATAGTGGCTTTAAGTCATTTAACATTTTCACCGGGTAACAGATAGATAGAGAGATCGATAGATACTTTTACTTCCTCCTTGTCAATATCAAGCATTATTCAGAAACTACTACTAATGTTTCTGAACATTTTATTTAGTTCTCAATGACATACTATCCAGGATTTCTCTTTTATGCCCATTGATAAAGTAACTAATCCTTGGAAAAGGCTTTTCAAAGAGACTTCCTGGATATATCATTTGGGCACTGTGTCTCCACAAGGAATGAATTCAAAAATTCTGTATTAATGCCTTTCTAAAATAATTGTTATTTACGTATATATTACTGCTGTGTATGTATTCCATAATCAGTTTTTACTGGTGCCTTTCCTTAATCATTGCACTTATACTGCATTTTTTTCACCAGTATTTATGTATCATACTATGGTCCTGTTTACGACTTTTACGCCAAACTCTTCGTTAAATTTTGACGTCTTTTCCTTTGTTATGTTTATTTTGAACCCTGAAGAAGGCTAATGTAGCCGAAACGTTGGTTAAAAATAAAGTGACTTGTTTTAACAAGTTTTTGTAGTTTTGACTACTTTTAATACTTATATTTCCTCTTTGTGGAAGAGCAGAACATATTTAACAAAATGCATACTATAGATATACAATGAGTAAATTCATTACAATTTTTCAAGAATATACAAAATATATACAGATAAAATCAAATCTTATGTAACTCATATGAAGTTATTTAAGCTGTTAAATTACAATAATTAACCAAACGTGCACAAATAGCTTAAAAGTAATATGTTGTCATTATTAAATGTTTCAATAGCCGCTATGGATCTTACAGAAACGAATGTAACTAGACCTAATGTGAAGCGGTACATAAAATTCACTCAAAATACATTCATTTATCCTGTCACTTGCAGTATTTTCGACCCGATATCAGGGTGCCGTATATCTTTCTTGATATACCGTCAGTTGATCATGTGACCAGTGATATACGGTCAGTTGATCATGTGACCTTATGATCGATATTGTTGTCATAAGAAATTTTGCAACGAAACCATCATCATTGTGTTGGAAATGTCCGAACTAAGAAAATGAGTGGTCAAATAATGAGTTTTTATTCAAAAACGAAGAAGCTATTGCGATTTTGCCGGTAATCACGTCATTATATAAGTGACGTCATTACGAATATGACGTCATTAAAGCGGTTGTCGCACACATATTTTTGTAAAATAAATTGCCAAATATCGGAAAATGAAGTAATGACAAGATAAATAGAATAATAGGTTAGTGCCTAAGATGGAGAAAGTTTATCTGGCTCGGCTCCGGACGTTATCAGGTTCGCCTTCGGCTCACCCGATAACCTCCTCCACCTCGCCAGATAAACTTTCCCATCTACGGCACTAACCTATTATTCTCTATATAGATAGATAATGCAAGTATTATCATTATGCTATGCAACTATGCAACTGTAGCAATGAACATACTGATAACACGAAATTGTCAAATGGCACTAACTACATACTCGATTAACCACTATGGAAATACCAAAAGCAACCTCAAGTTATGATAAAATTCCATCTGAACATTTTCATTAAACAGTAATATTATATGAACAAATAATGCAAATACTTGAGAGCTATCTTATGAAATTCACTATTAGCATTTCCTTTTATACATAACAGACAAGAAACATTTTCAAAGGTTTTTTTTGGGCCTTATTGACAAGCACTTCATAGCCCATGAAATTATTAATACTTCGGAACAGTGATACAAAAGGCATATTTCTTATTCTATATGGAAAAATATATCTTTCATCATTTAGAAAATAAAAAAGAACATATAAAATTTAAAATGAAACTCATGTGAAACTATCACTAAAATGAACTTAAGCATTTGCTCGAGGATAAGTCCGCTAGAGGTAGCAAATATATATATATATAGAAACCAAATTGTGTGTAAACATTTTACACTGCTTTTTTTTTTATTTTGTAATCCTAATAAAAAGCTGAAGTAAAATCTTAGAATAAACAGGGCACTTTATTTATGCTTAAGTTATAAAATGTTAGTTTCTTGTTTAACATGCGTTGTCGGCGAAACTCCCAACCGTAAATGTATGGAACAACTTATCTCCAATCGAGCCCACGGAAGGGGTCATATTTACCTCCCCAGCATCCAGTCTAGGCCGATACTTCTGGAAACAGTACTAATTTAAGTAAATCACCCAGCACTGAATACTAGTCAGCCGCGACCGGGAATCGAACCTAGACCACTGACGTTAAAGCCCAACCTGTTAACCAGTGCGCCACTGATTCCTGACCGTCCAAGTGGTGTCCCACTGTGTTCTTAAGTATAATTGTCTTGTTCTTTTCGTCAATTTGTTAAACATATAAAAGTTGCTTAAGAAATAATAAATCTGTTCCTATATTTTATCAGTTAATAAAATATGGGCAGGAGTTTGGATGCGTTATAATTGAATCACGATTGCGTAGCACTAGTGGTTTAAATATTCGCATCCGAACGACATAAGTCAGTTGATCCTGTGTTACGAGTTACAAGTATAACTTTTAAATGACGTCACATCATTATGACGTCATACTTTATGTCATACATTTATGACGTCACATCTGAATCATAATTGAGCTAATTGAATTCGCTCGTAGGGATCAAAACGTGTTTTACGGTCCTACACATAAGTCAGTATGACTTTTTATCATAATTATGTTTTTGAAATGTTATTTTCAACCGTTTGACCCTGAAATAATTCGTATGTAATGGAACAGAAGTAGAATTTCTTATGTCACAATCGTAGGGGGCGAAATGTAACAGCCAACCATATTTTATCATAGATTCATGTATAGGCGATTTCGTTATATGTTTTTATAACAACTGCAGCGGATCTTGTTAGAATATGGGGTTATTTTACACATGGGTGCGAACCATACCTAGAACGATTTTCTATGATGGCAACCTTTTAGCTTATTTAAACTGAAAAGTTTTAACGCAAGTTTAATTAACCCTGTACTCACATTTTAGTTAATCTGGTGATAGAATATAGGTGAATGTGCAACTTGGTAAGGTTTCATGAAAAAATGCACGGTCACAGCAAAATTGTAATTATCCCATAGACCACCATTTTGAAATCTTGCTTTAACTAAACACTTAAGCAATGAAAGAATTAAAATGTATTACTGACGTTTCTTGTTGCTTTTTAAAACCTTTCCTCCTGTGACAGAATAGCCATCTATTATTATGTTTTCCCCAAAATTCTGTGTAATAAATGATACTTCTCAGACTAAATATGGCACCATAAAATGTGGCGTACTTCTCATTATCATCTTTAACTATTACTAAAATGATTTATCTTATCCTTTTTTTTTCTACACTATATTTCAGATTTTTGTATTATGTCCTTTATTCAATAATTAATAAACTGACTTTATTGATCTGGGGTTATCAAGAACCCAGAGAAGTAAGAATAATAATTATCGACAAAATAGTTTGGAACGCCTTGAATATGAACGTAATCATTCCGATTCAGATTGAAGGTACCAGCACCAGTCAACATGTATGCTCCAACTTCATTGCTGTCGTCGTCTTTAGGGTTAAAGAGCAGGGCAAGCTTACTGCTATCATTGATTTTTAAATTTGCAGACAAATGGTTAATATCTTGATAATACTTTGTTAAAGTCACAACAAAATGGTACACACCAGGAACATTACATGTAAATTTTCCTGTGGTGGTGTCATATGCATTTCCATTGTTGATGTAGGTTTTCCTGAACAAAAGGGTTGTGTAGCCTCACGAGTTTCTGTATATATTGTACGCTGTGAATGCTACATTGTGTTCTGTTGAGCAAAAAAGTAAATAAGTAAACTTAAATTCAAACGTATCATTTCATAGAGATTTAAGAAATTAAGTTTTGTGTATATTTATGATTTAAAATTTCTATCATTCCTGCGAGTATTTTACTCCACGCAATATCTTGAAAATACTTTGGTAACGTCACAACAAAATGGTACACACCAGGAACATTACATGTAAATTTTCCTGTGGTGGTGTGATATGCGTTTCCAATAATATGCGACGTGATTAAGGTAAACGTCTTGTATGACGAGACGATATATGCGTATTTAATAGGTTTAAACTCCTTATTGGTGTTATACCACTGACCCTTCCAAGGCGGTGCACCACTGTATCCCTTAATGTCATTGTCTTGTTCTTTTGTCTGTTTGTTAAATATACATACGTTCTGTAGGTTTTGTTTTGGGAGCCTGAATTAAGGACAATTCTTAACAAATCCTTATCATTGTAACTTTTATTTGTTTTATCTGTTTTATCTATGATTTACTTTAACAAACAACCATCATCCTTAACAAAAGTATAAGTTATAAGACATGTTTAATATCATTTCTTCTTCTGTATAATGTAAATTGTAATTTCAAAATTACTACACATATTATACTAACCAGGACACGCTGTTCTGTTACATGTGCTAACATCAGTATAATCCCCTTCACATGATCGACCAGTCAAAGAAGGTCTTGGATTAGTACATGACCTTGACCGTGTACGTAATCCGCCACCGCAACTCTCAGAGCATGATCCCCAGTTTTCCCACAGTGACCAATCACCATCTAGCAAAATACATAAGTCAATTGCAGATCAAAATATTTTTATATACAAATGTGTTTTACGCTAAGTATTATATGCGTCTCTGGTGTTTTTACGCGAGGCATAAACGAGCAAAGTACTGCCTTTATTGCTTAGCAGCTAAAGAAATTCAAGTTCAGCAATAGAACAATAGAAAAATTGCAAAATTCTGAGCTTGATTACACAGAGTACGTTCCTTGTTCCTTTACGCTTTGACACGATTATGAAACGCACATGCGTTTCAAACTCCATGTGTATAATAATAGCTGAATATTTGTTTCAAGCAATTTGTTCTTTATCACAACAGTATTTACAGGAAGGTATCATGTATCACCATTTGGAAACGTTGGTTTGTTTAAATACATTTCAAGCATGCATATGGACTTGACATGTTATAAAGTAAAGGCTTGAAGGGACTGCGCTCTTAGAAAATGGCTTTTATTGGATATTCATGCCTGTGTTATAAGTTCTTATGGGCGTTTATTACATAAGAAATGCAAAAAAGCGTATCTACACAAATCAACTGTTTTGTTACATTAAAAAGCCGATTTCAAAGTAACCGGTTGTTCAAAATGTCCTGAATTTACATTCTCATGATAAAGTAGATTTTCTTAAGTTCCATACGACCTTTTTCTAACGTTCAGCGACCATGTATTTAAACAGGTCATGGGATTCTGTGCTTCGGAAAAAAGAGGCATATCTTAACTGACTTTGGTTTTGCTGTCATAACGCAACAGAAAATATTTCAATTTGTCAGTCAAGTAGTCATTAGCAGTGTAAAAATCTTCACGTGCGTCTACATCATGCCATCATGTTTAATTAGGTCAATCGTACTGGTTTATTATTTCATCCATGCAATATCTATTATGTTTATTTTTCAGGTTAATTTATTGTATAGCCGTATGAAATAAGACGATAAGCGAGTTTTAAATGTGCTTTCCTCAACGGTAATCCAAATTTCATGCGTTTTCCTTCGGTGTGACGACTTTGTAAAATGCAATGTGAAAAGAAAAAGATGTGAGTCAATTCGGGATACTGAACAAGAAGAACGTGAAATGTGTGAGAGTATGGCGGTTAAATTACAGTATAATGTTCATGTACGTCCGATCAACGACATGCTAGTACAATAATATAAAAAATAAACCTCTTCTTTAACATGAAAATAATTCATGTCTTGTTTTCTCCCAAAAGAGTCATAAATATATTTACCAATTCCAGGGCACAGTTGTTTATTACATTGACCGGCTTGCTCGAAGTTTCCAATACACTGTTTCCCATTCGGAGATGGTGTTGGATTTGAACAGGAACGATTCCTTGATTTGATGCCTCCTCCACAACTGTCACTACAAGAACTCCACTTTCCCCAGTTTGACCAGCCTCCATCTAGGTAAAAAATATCATTTGGATTTATATGCAGGTTTTCAATAAAATTAGAATTCTAATCCTGTAAATCTTTATGGAAAAATAGCGGAAATAACTGAAATTAATAACAAAATATGCATTAAAATTCTGCACATCATATACCTTTGAACAAAAAACCAATGCATATCTTAAAAAAAAACATCACCTAAACGAAAGCATCACGTAAGTACAACATGTATGTTTATAACCGAAATATGCATAAAAAGCCACGATAAAGTAAAATTAGGAATACCGAGGAGAAGAAGCTAAATGGTGCAGACATTGGGATGGTCAATGGTAAAAACAAAAATGGGTATGAGCATATCTGAAGTGTCAGTACATGTACTCCAAGTTCCTCAGTTTGTCCAAACTTCATCTTGACAAGCGGAAACATTTTAAGTAAAATATACTTGTTTTTACTTTTAAATTATTTTTTTTAATACTTTTAGCAATAAAGGAAAATCATTGGAAATAGCTGAAGCGTGAAACAAAAAATGAGCTCCGTTTCGGATAAATTGACTGAAAAGCATAATTAGCTCGACTATACGAAGTATAAGGAGAGCTATCCTACTCGACCTGGCGTCGGCGTCGGCGTCCGCGTCCTTCCGCGTCCCAACATTGGTTAAATTTTTTTTACGTTTTCTCTTTTTTCTTCTTATCTCTGTAATTACTTGATGGATTTGATTCAAACTTAAAATAGTTATTCATCTTCATCACCCACATCATCTGACAGAAGGGCCATAACTCTGACACCAATTTTTCAGGATTTATCCCCATTTTTACTTTGATTTTCAGGTAAAAGTTTTGATACACTTTCACTCTATCTCTGTTATTATTGAATGGATTTGATTCTTACTTAAAATAATCGTTCAACATCATCATCAACATCATATGACACAAGGTGCATAACTCTAGTGCAAATTTTTCTTGAATAATTCCCCCTTTTTACTTAGATTTTCAGGTTAAAGTTTTGATGCATTTCACTATATCTCATGTTTACCGAAATACGTTTGATTCAAACTTGAAGTAGTTGTACCACATCATCACGCACATCTTATGACACCAGGTGCATAACTCTTGCACCAATATTTTATTAATTGTGCCCCCTTATAGCTTATAGTGTTTTGATACGTTTTATCTTTACATCTCTTATTATGCCCCGCAGATGAAATCGGGAGGGGGGTATTGAAATGGCGTTGTCCGTCCGTCCGTGCATCCGTCCGTCCGTCCGCAGCCATTCTCACTAACTAGCACGTAGAATTTCATAAAACTTGAAATAAACATGAACCAACATACTGCGATGATGCCCGTCAAGTTTTTTTTTTGATTTGTCAATTTCCCTTAGAGTTATTGCCCTTGATTTAATGAAAAATCCACGTCTGCAGCAATTTCTCAGTAACAAGCTGGTAGAATTTCATTAAGCTTGAAATAAATATGAACCAAGATACTTCGATGATGCCCGTCATATTGTTTTAATTGGTAAATTTTCCTTGGAGTTATTGCCCTTGATTTAATGAAAATTCCACGTCCGGAACCATATTGGTAGAATTTCATTAAACGTCTTTCATTTTTTTCCATGAACATTTATTTTAAACATGTGAAGTTGTGTACCCCTTGCCTTGGTCCTTGGTAACACCCCCTCTCCCCCAAACCGCCCCCCCCCCCCCCCCCTCCCACAAAAAAAAATTCCTTTTTAAATTTATTTCAAACCGTCCATGAATATTTATCAACATGCAAAGTTGTACCGTTCCCCCACCTCGCTACTCCGGCCAGTCATGTCCACCACCTCTCGATCCTGCATTTCCTCAACATTTTTTTATTTCTTTTTTTATTTTCAATCAATATTTACAACCAACATGTGAAGTTTTGTACTCTCCCCCCCCCCCCCCCCCCCACAATTTTTTTTTTTTTCATTCCTGTTTTTAAAAAATGTTCAAACCTTCAACATCCACACCCACCCCGCCGCCAGCCATGTTCAAGATACTTGATTGTGCTCTTTTAAGGACATCTGTTCTTTTAAGTTCAAATGTACAGGTTAAATAGCAACATTTGGTTCCAAACTACACGAAGACAATATATTATTCTAGATACACTTAAAGCTCACATTTCAAATAACTCTATTTAATTTTAAAAACTTAACTTAGCTTATTACAGTAAACATTTTCCATTCAAAATAATTTCATAAGTCAGGATCAACATAACATACATTTATTATGTACACTTAAAACATTCATTTTCTGTTGAATTGATTTTGACTAATGAAATTATTTGCTTCTTAGTAACATCCTTAACTTTTTGCCGGATATATTGTTTTGCCATTCCTCACCACAAACCCTTTCGGCGGGGATACCAATTCACCGAATTTGCTTGTAAGTTTAAAATAGTTTTGACACAGACTCAAGCTATTGTGCAATATCTTCATCAACCATTGGAGTCATTAAACACCCCAGTAACAGATCCAGTTTCCTCAGATGTGCCCAGTTTCACTATCCAGCATCGAAATAGTCGAGCGCGCTGTCTCATGTGACAGCTCTTGTTTTACTAAAGATATAAGAAACAAACTCGAAAACCTGACACTCAAAACATACTCATGACAGAGTGGTAAGAGAAATACAATTAAAGATCCGACGAAACGGATCTGAGGAGTAGGCAATCTTAAACATTAACCAGTTCCAGGGAAGAGTTGTATATCCGGCTTCCTTTAAGGGAAAACGACGACTAGAAAAGAACTGAGGTGAACAAAGTATGCTATCAAGCTTTGTAATGTTTTACCTTTATAGATGACACTGTAACGGACAAGGCGTTAAAAGACAACAAGAAAAATTTTGCAATTCCAAACTTAATCACTGCAATTTTCAAAATGAAGTATTAAAGTAAAATACCTGACATTTTCTTTAACTGTTGTAATCCAAACACTTATATAATATTCACCAATCCTATTTGCATTGCTTTAATAAAGTTTCATGATGTTACATCCAAACGAAACACTGCATGATCATTTACATACAACACCACAAAATTATTTTCAAAATTTTGCAAATAATGTCCTCAAAAAGCAAATTCAATGAAATTCAAATCTGCTAAGAAATAAAGAAGTTATAAACATGTCATTATTTAATCAAAATGGTATTAAGGTGTTTTTTCTAAGGCAACTTAAAACAACCCAATGAAATGGTTTATTTTCATTTAGATACACATTTGAAATGCATTTTAAACAAATCACTGAAATAGCTATGAAATTAAATTGATTTTCAAGGGAATCATATGCTAAAATAACAATCATACAGTGTGTATACAACGTCACTAACACTCTGAAATGGCTGCAACCATGGTAAGCAATTTTCTTAAACTTAAAATATGTATATCTTTTTCAATAGAGGTATGATTTTATAATTTCGTTCAGTGAAATGATTGGTTAGATAATAGTTTTCTTGTAAAATAGACCTATGACTAAGCTATCTTTCCCTTTAATTGGATTCAATATTCTGTTACACCTTTATGAAATCTTAACTGAATCTAACTTTAATCTGAACCCTTTGTATACCAGCAAAATAGAAAAAATGAACACAATACGTGGCAAACCAATAAATCATCAAAGATACTATATGAAGAATCAAGCTAGTCCTAAGCTCTTTCAACAACAATATAAAAACTTGCTGCAAACTCATTTACAAACCAATAAATAATACTGTATTCTCTTCGAAAGAAAGCAAGGATAACATCGCAGAAGAATAACAACTTTCTAAATGAACCCCCTTACGATGGGATTTTCTTCAGCATACGTAAGTCCATACCTGATACTCTTAAACTACATAGGCAAAATAAAACACGGAAAACGAGAATATGAAGCACAATAGGGAGCTTAACAACCCCACATGCCTTATCTCAAGCATGTAAACAATAAGACCTGTAGAAAGACACTTTGAAAGCAAAGAATGGAACCAAGAAGAATAATAGCAGACTCGGTTTGACTTAGTCTGTTCATGTTCAGGCAGGATAATTCTTCGCACACGGAATTGGGAAAAAACGCATAGTATGTAAGATACATCCATGACCATGTAAATACATGTATGTAAAATGGAAACTCTGGAAAATAAATGCACGTGCCATTATTGCACGTAATGACTTCATATGGTAAAACGCAATGAGGTTCTCACGAAACACACTTGGACCTCTATGCCATCATTAGCTCGACTATTCATAGAATAGTAGAGATATTGGACTCGCCCATGCGTCGGCGTCCGCGTCGGCGTCCGCGTCCCGATTTGGTTAAGTTTTTGTATGTAAGCTGGTATCTCAGCAACCACTTGTGGGAATGGATTGAAACTTCACACACTTATTCACTGTGATAAACTGACTTACATTGCACAGGTTCCATAACTCTATTTTGCTTTTGTACAAAATTATGCCCCTTTTTTGACTTAGAAATTTTTGGTTAAGGTTTTGTATGTAAGCTGGTATCTCAGTAACCACTTGTGTGAATGGATTGAAACTTCACACACTTATTCACTGTGATAGACTGTCTTACACTGCACAGGTTCCATAACTCTATTTTGCTTTTTTACAAAATTATGCCCCTTTTTCGACTTAGATTTTTTTGGTTAAGGTTTTGTATGTAACCTGGTGTCTCAGTAGTCACTAATTGGAATGGATTGAAACTTCACACACTTGTTCACTGTCATGATCTGACATACACAAAGCAGGTTCCATAACTCTATTTTGCTTTTTACAAAATTATGCCCCTTTTTCGACTTAGAATTTTTTGGTTAAGGTTTTGTATGTAAGCTGGTATCTCAGTATCCACTAACGGGAAAGGATTGAAACTTCACACACTTGTTCACTGTCATGATATGACATTCAGTGCAAAGGGTCAATAAATCATCTTTGCAATTTACAAAAGTATGCCCCTTTTTAAACTTAGTAGTTTTGGGTTAAATTCTTATATGTAAGCTGGTATCTCAGTACCCACTAATGGGAATGGATTGAAACTTCACACACTTGTCCACTGTCATGAGCTGATAAGCACTATGCAGGTTCCATAACCCTATTTTACTTTTTTACTAAATTATGCCCCTTTTTCGACTTTCTTTTTCATTCAAGCGACAAGGCTGTTAAATAGTCGAGCGTTGCTGTCCTCCGACAGCTCTTGTTTTATTTTACAGTTGGTTGGACATCTCTATACCGAATGTAAATATTATGTTCAATAATGGCATGTTCTTCCATTTATCATTTCGAAGCCCCTGTGATACACTTTAATGTTGTTTTCTTTTGCAAACTGATTGTAGTTGATACTCTTAACATAAATGCCCCTTTGACTGTGTTTATTATTCATTTACCTTTACGTTTTCTGCACGTTTATTGGTTCAAGTAAAAAAAATCATATTTCCGAAAATAGATTACTTGGTCATGACAGATCACAAAGGGAAATACAAACCCATTTTGAAAAGACGTGCTTGACGACAGGGAAAATGCTGTGAAATTAAGAATTTAGAAGAAATGCTATATTCTCCATTATGGTATAATCACAAAAATAAAATTAAGACAGGGTACGTTAATAACTGGTTTCACACAAATATAACTCATGTCATAATTTACTAGATGATATTGGAAATATTCTAAGTATAGAAAGTATAAAAATCAAATATCGAGTTTGAGGTTCCTGCATAGACTAGCTCCTAGACTATGATATATCTTTTTACATTTTTATGATTGAATGTAGTGAACTGAGCCAGTCTATATCCTATGTCCAATATCATGACAATTTCAACATCAGTCCTGTGTGAAAATCCCTAAAATAGACTGGCTTTTGTCTCTATGAAATTGAATTCGTCAAAAAAGGAAAAAATATAGAAATACAGTTATTATCAGTCTAGTGGCTAGTCTAGTTCCTGCATAATGTTGTTTCAAATATACCTGATGAGCGGGGAAAAATATCAAGGGAAAAAAGGAAGTCAGATATTTTCACATCTGTTACGGTACCAAAAATGGTATCGGACAAAAGGAATCTCAAAAAAAAAAAAAAAAAAAAAAAAAAAAAAAAGAAGAATTTAAAGAATATTGTATAAACCTAAAATCAATTTATGAATTTTCAATATAAAATAAATCAAAATATTTTGGTTACGAATTTATGTTTGCACAATATACGTAAGTTAGATAATGTTGTATGTTCTTATTGTTACGATGAGAGCGAAATCTTAGAACATCTTTTTACCTCGTGTCCACTTAATCATGGATTTTTGTCAAATATAAAGGAATGGATGTGTAACAAGTATGATATCAATATCAATACGCAGAAAAGGCAATTCCTGTTTTCATCCGATAAAGATAACCATAAAGGTAATTCTATATCTCTGCCAGTGAAATACTAAATTTATAAATCGAAATTTAGAGAACACTGTTTACATTGCATTTCTAATTATATATTTAAAACACAAATTTAAAACAAAAATAACATATCCGGTAGATACACGAATTTTAGAGAAAATTGGTCCAGGCTATGTGAAAAACTAAACTTTCAGTTTTCCTGACAAGAAAGAAGTGAAACCATTAATTATAGCAAATAACATTACCATCGTGTTCAAATTCAGATTACTATGGTAGGATAGTTTTTTTTTTTGGTTTTGTTCTTTTTCTTCCCCTTTTTTCTTCATTGATTGTTTTTGAGGTTCAATCCCTATTGTTTAGTACTCCGTTTATATGTAATATATACTGAACAGCAAAAGAAACTATCCAGTTTTATAACTGGGGTAATCTTTATTTAAAAACTTTAATTTATTAATCACTTGTGTTTTTCCTATTACATTACTCTATTTATTCGTTTAAGGATAAATATTTTATCCAACACATCACCGGAACCAAATATCGCATAAGGGCCTCCTTAGATTTCTTTTTGTGTAAGAGGGTTTTCAAGGGAGACAATTCGTCATTTATATAAGTAAAGCGAGCTCTAGAATGTTCTCTTTTCACGACAGCTCCATTGCAAGGTAGACATCAAAAATTATTTACATTTCTTAAATTGTACGTTTAATATTCATTTAATTTATAAAACAAAACCCCACCACTTCCCCGACCCTTTTTCTTCCCTGTGTTTTCTACTTTCAGTTTTATCTTTCCGTCATGGCTGAAACAGATGGTCAAATTACACATCATCGTCTGAACTGTTCCAAAATATGAACAAGACAAAAAACCTTTTGCAGCGCACGTTGCCGGAGCTAAACCAAATTTGGACACTTATGAATATCAGCGACCTTGCCGGAGATACATCAACTTAAAATTGGACACTACTGAATTTCAGCGACCGTTGCCGGAGCTGGCCCATATTTGGATGCTTAACATTATCAGCGACCGTTGCCGGAGCTGAATAATTGTATATTTTGTATTTCCAATTCTAACAAAATATGACTATTATACACAGTTAATTTTTAACTAAGTCTAAAATTACAGTTTGTTAGTTTTAATATTTTCCGGTTTTGTTGTTGGATAATACACTTGAAGAACTTCACGTGTAAAATTTTAAAGAATCAAGCAACCGTGAAGTCTGTGGTACCACAATAGCCGTTTTGCACGAAATTCATGTGCGCCTGTAATCAACAATTTTCTTTGTGAAATTTTTATTGTCATTGGAAATATTGATAATTGGCTAACTCGAAAAACAGCATAAAGTTTAAAAAATATTGTTGGTTGCACCGCACGACTGAATCAAATTTAGCGCGAGCGCCCAATTGGGATGTTACAATGCAACTGACGCGCAGAAGATATAGCCTTTCAAACGGCTATTGTGGGACTATGACTTCACGGTTGATTGATTTTTAACAATTTATCACGTGAAGATCTTCAAGTGTAATTTTGGTATGAAGAAACAATTCAAATTTGAAAAATTAATTTTTTATTTCAAAATATACCAGTTATACATCTGGATAGTTTCTTTTGCTGTTCAGTATATTAAGTGAAATATCATTAGTTTCGTGATATGCATTGTGAGGGACATATTTGATGCCGCGATGAAAAATATAATTTTCTTCATCGCATTTGGAATATTTCACGGAAAGAGCCCCTTTTCTATTCTAAACTATTTGGAATTTCTAGTAAAAGACTGCGTAAGTCTTAGTAATGAATCGTTTTCCGTCTACCAAATCGTCCACCGAAGCTCGTATGGTGCTACTCTAAGATCAAAAGAATCGCGCATCTTTTTAGAACATTTAACGGCCATCATAGTGACATTTTATGAAATTTCCGATTGACAACACTGACTTATATCATTCTGTTTCCCTTGTCAAGAGCATCCGGATGTTGTTTTTGAAATTAATCCAGCGAAAAAAATAAGCCATTTTACTCCAGATACTTCAGTTTTTCATTAAATGTACGAAACGGCCCTTTGCTAAACAAAAAAAGGAATATAAAAGATCTGAATCGTACAAAATGAAGGAGAGGTGTCCTTCCGTATGAATAACAAATATCAGGGCGATACAGTATCTTTACTTTTCGACCATTATTACGTCGACCGACGTCAAAGAAGACTGGAAAGCCATCTTAATTCACTCTATTCTTCGAATTGTGGTGGCATAACAACGCATCTTAAAAGCCAGCTATCCCGGTTGAGGCCGAATTACGCATCCTCTTTTAAATACATACCACTTTTGTGAGCCTCGGTGGCGCAATGGTAGGTCTCCCCAAAGGGATAATTTTTCGCCGTAACAAACCTTTGCCAAAAGAAACAGATGACCTAATGGAAGGGTTATTTTTCAGGCGTTTTTAAGTAGAAAAAGTCAACAATTATATCAATATAAGGCATAAAATATGCAAATCGGTAGTTGGGAAGTCCCATGTTTTATGACCTCTGACGCCCATGACAATAAGATGTTCAAATTTCAGTATAATATTGAAATATAGTCATTCCCCTTGAGGTTTGGGTGATTTTTGTAACTTTTCAAAAGCTTTTAATTAACACGTATCGAGCAATTATTATACCTCTTTATAACAGTCAAAGCCATTGCACAATATGTTAACTAAGTTTCTGTTATGATACCCCTCACGATTTATATATAAAGTTGTAATGTGTTTTTAAAGAAACCAGGGAAGTCAGGACCACTTCTTAGAAAAAAACAAGGGCTGCAGTCGAATGACAGCCATATCTCCCGCCGATGCCATTTGGAAAAAGGGCCATAACTCCAGAACGGGTTGAGCAAATCCAAGATTTTTTCTTCCTTCACAATTAAGCATTAATAGTAATAATCCCTGAAAGTTTGAATCGATTCAATCCTATAATGAATGAATAATGAATGAGAATGAATGAGGAGTTGCGATCACAAAAAATTGCACTATATATATATATATATATATATATATATATATATATATATATATATATATATATATAAGAAAAAAGTAACAAAGGACCATAACTCCCGAACAGGTGGAGCAAATCCAAATTTTTTTTCTTCCTGTACAACTAACATCAGTAGTAGTAATCCCTGAAAGTTTGAATCAATTCCGTCCAATAATGAATGAGTTAAGGTCACAAAAATTTTGCACGGACGCAAGCACGGACGGGTGCCATAACCATATTCTCCTCCGATGCCTATCGGTGGGGGATAATTATGTTATAAGTGTACCTTAGATGGGTTAGGGTTAGGGTTTGGGTTAGGGGGTCGTTATTCTATGGGGGTCACAATTCTATGTGAGGGTCATTTTTCTACGTGTGGGGGAGTCATAATATTATGACCGGGGAGTCATTATTATATATAAAATAATGACCGGGGGTCATTATTCTATATAGAATAATGACCGGGGGTCATTATTCTATGGGGGTCAGTTTACAACGTTACACCGGCGTACGCCGAAACGTTCGTTTATCAATAAACCGGCGCGATCTTTTTTTCTTGCCGCCCACGTGACCGCCGTGCCCCGGGTTGAGTGAAACGAATTGGCCCAATGTATAAGGTTACAAATTTAACGGTACGGTACAATGTGTGTTTGTTTTGTCAGTGTATTATACCTATCATAATTATCCATAATGCATTAGGTTCGACAATAGAGATCACCGTGCACGTATTTCATCTTTCATTTTAACTACTGTCTTACGTTATTTTATGTGTTTTATGTTCAAAATACATTCAAGCAAGGAATATTAAACTTATATTTCTTATAGTGGCCGTTGTCTAGTTTCCAGCAAAGATTCAAAGGACGGTCAGTTAATCGTTAACGGTAGCGGCAAGATTAATTGGAATAAAACATATATAGAGAGCTATATTATGCTATATTATCTCAGAATTTGTCTATGGTAACGTTCCAGATACAAGGCTTTTATTAAATCCTGTATTAAGCAGTCAGTTCAGGAAGTGAGACAATCTGGTTGCTGAAGGCAGGTGACGTCTTTCTGCAAATTGATATTACAATAAAAAGTCAATTTTAGCACAGGCTGACTGACTGCTTAATGCAAACGGCTGCTCAATGTCAAAATAGTAGACTTAAAAGGCACGGTCAGAATTATTTCTGTATTAAACATACAGATAATCGGTTTGCTGTCTGAAGCTTTATAAATTTGTAAAATTACATGATTTTTTATATTTTGTTTGCACAACAGTTAATACAAGAAAACTTGTCCATTTCGACCGCACCATATGAGGCAAATATGCTCATACGATCATTAAGTATTCACCTCTGTAGTTCAGATGATTCTTCAAATATATTTATAGTTTGAATTGATATCTTAATTTGGATGTTTCAGTATGATTCAACTGCCAGGCATTTGCTTTTTGTGTAAAGAGTTATTACAATTATTAAATGATGAAAGAAAACAATTAACAACATAATGACTATAAACTGCTTTAACTGTATTATACCTGTGCTATGAAAATGAAAAATAAAAATAGATTGTCGATGATCATGTTGCAACATACATAAACGAGACGTGTTAGAAATATCCGGAAGAAATCTAATATCTTTACGAGATTTGAAAATATGACAGATAAGAACATACTGCGAAACTTAAAATACGAATTTCAGAACATAATCATGATCCTCTAGGATGGTTTCCTATATATGTAACCTTTTGGAGCAAGAATTTACTTACCATTGCCCAAAGAAATATTATTTCATATATCTACTAAGGATTCTTTTATTTACATTCCGTAACAGTTTCATGTTTTTATGGTAATATGTTAAGAAATTAAAACCCTTTTGTATTGAACACCGTTCGTAAAAATCATCTACATTAATTTAGAATATCAAAACAACTGACCTTGATCTTTTGGAACGGCAACAAAAATAATCAAGGCAATGCAGATTATGTATAACGCAAGAAACAATGCAACAGCGAAATAGATGAAATACTTGATTCTGTTTGGTATTTCGTCGCATCTCAAAGACTTTCTGTCGTTTACTTTTCTTCCTAATCTTAATTCCTCATACAGTCCTTCTTCTTTCCCAGTTTATGAGATTTTGAATTTTCAGCACTTTCCAGAGTTGTATTTTTTATTTTTGTATTCTCGAAGCTGTTGGTCTCAATATCATTACCATGTTTCTTATTAATATCCCTGAATTCCATCTTTAAGATAATAACAGTTACGAAACACCATCAGATATTATGCAAATATTCATTACATTAAATGTTTTAACTTCCCTATATTTCAGTGCTCATTGGGGCGTTTAAAAATTTATCTCCTTTTGAATAATAAATTACCTTTAACATTTTACATAGATATCTGTCCACTTCCTAGTCACGGTGAGGATGCGTACACCGGATATTGTCATTTTGAGACGACAACAAGGTAATTAAAAACCCTAACGTATTACTCTATTCTACTATTACAGAAAAAGGTGTTTTATTTTTAGTGACCAGCTACTGGTCTGACAAGCGTAAAATAAGTCAATCTTGAGTAGAAACGCTAAAATTAGTGATAAAATGAGCACACCTATTGTCTTGTTATGAAAATTCTGAATCGTACGATTTATTTAGTTACACACAAGGAAGATGTGTGAAAATTGAAGCTTTGTAGGACCACATTCGTAACAGATCGCATTTGTAACAGATTTCGTACGTATGCGATCGCATTCGCAACAGGTAAAATGTGTTACGAATGTGTTTGTCCAACATGGGGATTGACATGAGAAGCACTTATGTATCATGTTGAGTTTTATACTGCAAATGTTCAATCAGTTGGTTGTCATCGCAACATCATTAAATGACTGCCATAAGCACCACCACAAATAAGCGTCGTCAGGTCAGCCTAAATATACACTTTCCGGAAATTCAGGAAAATATACGAATGCCAATTTTCCCGTGACATGGCTCAATTTTTATTATCATTTCTACATCTACTTCCACTACCTCTATAATATAATTACAACTTCAACAACTTCTACTGTTACTTCGACTAGCTGAAATGTAGACCCATATTCTCAGGTCACTGGTTCGAACCTGGTGGCGACATACATTTGTAGCTATTTTTCGTCATCCAGAGCTGTTTCAAATTGAGTGACAAACAGGAAATTGCCATGTCCTGGGACAAATTATATACAACTTGTCATGGACGGAGTCGTTAGCCTTAAGTCTAGGAGGGGTCGATCTTGTGTTGCGAACTAATTTCTATGAGATTTTAAGAAAATACTTCTTATTTTTCATTTACCCTCGCCAAACTGAGCCCGTCTGTGAGGTAATAGGCCTTCTTTTATTATAATCCCGCTGTGAAATAGAGTTTGTGCGTTCGTGCAGGTTCTTGTCCTTGGTATAACTTGCCCATTCATGGTCAGATTTTCAAATTAATTGGACAAATGGTGGTATATAGCTGGTTTTCGCAAGGAACCGAAATATTATAGATATATAACTTCTATACAAGTTTGGTCAAAATGAAATAATAAATGTGTTAAGGAGGTAGGTTACCTTGGTACAAGGGCAAATTCAAATTAGTTGAACCGCAGCATTTTTTTTGTATTTCGTGTAATATGAAGTTTTAACTGCTACAATCTCAATTTCGTTTGTCTCTGTCCCTTCAAGTTCAATTTTTATCCAGGTTTGAAGAAACTGACCATCCCAAACGTAATTTCATATTGAAAGAAGAAGGAAAATACGGAAATTTAACACTTTTCAGAGTATTTTAGTTTTCATTGATATCCGTAAAGTCTGCATAATTGATAATTTACTAGTATGCACGTTTAGCTTTCTAATATAAGCTTAAAATGTAATATGTCGCGGGCTCTTGTTCCATGGTAACGCATTTTCTCTCATTTTTAAACAACTATTATAAAAATAGGGTTTTCGACGGCTTCAGTGCCATTCTGTTAATGACCATCATGGAATATTTGGGTAATATTATTAGCAAAATACCATGCACTTTACATGGTACCCTATTTTTCTTAAAGTTTAAAGAAGCCATGGCAACAGAGATGTTTAAAGTAGCTTTTATCATGCTTTTTGTCGAAATTTCTTATAAAAAATATTGAATAAGATTATCTTTTTAGTTAATGTGGCTTTAAAACATATTATTTCTAAAGTAAGTTACATTTTCGTGTTATTTGCATTTATTCAAACACATTTCACAGGTTAGAATACTTACAGCAGTACCCTTCGTATGGTATTTTTCATGGAAAAATCGTTCAACTTGCTGATACTATTCTCATGGATATTGTTGAAATGAAAATAAAAAGCCGAAGCTGTGTTTCTTAAATAGATCAGTGTCAACGCTTTTGAATTTTACATTTAGATACATAGGTCACGGGATTCGTTTCCATGGTAACATCAATTCAATTTAAGAAACCACTATTTTCTACTGAAATTTGAATATTTTTAGATCTTAGTTTTAGTATATAAGTAACAAATTATCAACGGACCCTGAAAAAAAGGTATTATAAATCAAACTGCTAGATTTTTTATTTGAAAATAGCCGTATAAAGTAACCTTTCACCCAACTATATTCCAAATAACATTGGTTACCATCATCCATTTTCTTACATTCCGCAACACATTTCAATATAACTACATAAAAGAAGCAAAATATTGATTATTATTCTGAGCAAAAGACTCATAAAAAATATTTTAGCAAATAATGGTTATTTGAAAATAGTTAAAATAAAGGAAATGCACAGAATTACGTACTTTCAAGATAAAAGCTATTAATTTTGCGCGGTAACTGACACGTAACGTCATGACGTCAATGACGTCATTTAAAGGCAACATTGTTTTGAAGCATTTCTGCGGCAATTTATTCATTATTTCTACATTATTAAACCATAAAGCATCAGCTCGAAGACAGGTTCATGATTTGTTTTCAGAAAAATGAATATACAAACACATTTAGTTTGTCGTAAACGTCGTCGTAAATCGTCACGTTAGCTTCTGGTTGGACATGCGCACTTACAAATATGAAGGTAACCTACCTCCTTAACAAAATTAAAATAAGCAAATTTTGCCATTTCAGCCATAACTCCGAGACAAATGGCGCGATATGGCTGTTTCAAAGGGAAGTGAGATCCTATATAAGTTTAATAATAATCATATACCGGTAATAAATGTAGTCTCCATTGTGTTGACAAGGATAAAATCAGCATATTTTGCCAATCCAGGGGACGTAACTCCAACTCAAATAGTGCAATAAGATTGTTTTTGAATGGAACCGAGATATAATAGATATATAAGTTATGTGCAAGATTAGTCAAAATAATCAAAAAATGTGGTCTCTATCGCGTTCACAAGGATACAATTAGTATTTATTGCTATCTCTGGGGCCATAACTCCAAGACGAATAAGGTGATATGGCTGGTTTTCGAAAGGAATCGAGATATCATAGATATATATAAGTTCTGTGCAAGTTTTGTCAAAATCAAATAATAAATGTTGTCTCTATCGTATTCACAAGAAATATGTGAACGTACGGACGGTAGGACGACGAGCGACGTACATTGGGTGATCACAATAGCTTACTTTGTCACTTCGTACAAGTGAGCTAAAACATGTTACAAATGTGTTTCAGATGTAAAAATGCACTTTTTTGTTCATTTTTCCGGTGAAAAATGTGAACAGACGTCACATCAAAAATCGGCATCGATCACATTCGTCTCAAAAATTGTTACATATGTGCTTGATTTCTGTTACATATGCGATCTAATTTGTAACACCTGTTACATATGCGATCGCATTTGTAACACCTGTTACAAATGCGATCTGAAACGAATGTGGTCGCACAAAGCTTTGCAAATGATAAAAGGTAAGAGAAATCATCTTGTTATGAACATTCTCAATTGTACGATTTATTTAGTTACATACACAGAAAAAGTGTGCAATAATGTAAGATTTGCAAATGGAAAAATGACGGAGAAATCGGCCATAAATGAACGCCAACGGTGTTTTGTGTATCGAATATATATGTAATGTGTATTGACCTGTGTAACATTAACATTATTACAGAGTTTTATGGAATAAACCGTAAAAATGAAAATCGTCATTTCCTTTAAATGTACTAAACACTATGGCCTTTGGCCCTGCAGATAAGTAATGTTTTGTATTTATAATACGTTTACTTCATTGTAGTTTATGTCATAAGCTTTAAAATCGTAATTCACAGTCACAATAGTGCCATAGCATGCAATAATGTTTGCTGTGCTTACCAGTTGTAAATGTATTATTACGCTGTCTGATGTTGTCCATTTTTCTTCAGTTGATTTTACATGAGTTATCTCAAAAACTGTTAATGGTATCCTTTTAATTCGACATTGGTATGAAACTAAAATGATATCTTGCAGAAAGGCTTGTCCTGTTAATAGATATTGAATACTAAATTGTAATATTTTTATGAAGAGAACAAGGCAGAATAATAACTGTTTGAAGTTTGAAAAAGGAACCTACTTACAAAAGGGATCCATTTCCAATAGAAAACCCTTCCAAAAAGAGTGATTTGATTCGGGCAAATTGTGAGATTTAGCGGATGGAACAGACAGAGTGGAAAACAACAGGTCGCCTATTACAATATAGATGAAATTGAAGAAAGCTCGGTTTGATTGAGCCTGTTTATGGACGGTGGTTGAAATGCAAGCTACCGTTATCTCGATGTCAATGCATATCGGATCCCTCACTGTGATAAATGAGAAAACGGAAATATGATGAAAATAACCAGATAGAGTGTTTTCACAAATAAGATGGGATCAATGACTTCACATCTAAGGTACTGTACTAGATACCTTCTATATTCAAAGAAAGTTGCATTGAGTTTCATAAACATCGCACGATGTTAATCCCAGGTGGTACCCTCCGTCTACATTCCATCTTCGTTTGGACTTGTGTCAATTGATAAAACAATTGTAACGATAAGAAAACCAAGCTACTTCTTCCCGTGGTACATATGTTTTTATGCACAAACCTGTGTTCATTCGACAATTTTGATTTTCCTAGCTCCCTGACGACGGAGTTCATTGTTTACCATCTGGGCGCGAACAGAGAGGGATTCGTTTTCTCATTTACCACAGAGAGGAATCCGATGTGCATACACAACGTTGTTACCGCCCTCTAGACCTGGGTTGACCAGAACGCAACATTTGCACATGTCACCAGTACCAAACTATAATTAAGAGACACCCACAGATGTATCCATACGGCGGTGTACATGGAACCTTCAAACTGGAAAATCAGAGTCTAATTCCAAGGAAAGACGAGGTTTTAAAAGAGTATACACTGTTATACAGTCTTTGAAAGAATGTGAAAAAAATGGATGAATACATAGCCTTTATTCAGTTTGTTTGCTAAAGAAAATTTCCCATTTTCGATTTATTTCCTGACGTTGCAAGATGTTTTCCATGTGTAAAGAATGGAGTTTGTTTTTTGCATAACATACCACATTTCCGACGCTAAATCAGAAGTAAAGAGGGTAAATTACTCAGACTGTTCATTGATAACAAAGTATTGAAATAGGTTCTGTGAAGACAAATTTATCTTACGAAACATTATTGACAAGCAATATTTTAAAAGCCATATTTTACTTTGCTAAAGGTCAAATAGTCATATTCATTAAAATATTTATTAACAATTACCCTGCTCAATTTCTATAATGAACTTGCCCATCTTTCAATTTGGACAGTACCATTAACTGTTAAAAATGGTGCTTTCAAAATAGATACTGACTGAATGGTCATGATCATGATCAGACTGTAAGGTTAAACATTACACTCTCATCAGGAGTCTAATTGGTCTTTCACATTTCTCTCTTACCCGGATCCTGATTGATCTTTCACTCACTGCATCCAACAGGATTCTAATAGAGCGATCAAATACCGCCCTTGCAAAACTTTGAATGGAAACGATACAATAATGACGACTCGTGTATATCTAAAGCAATCAACTTGAATATGTCTTCCTAGCTCAAGTAAGTCACAGAAGCATTTAAGCTCACATAACTTATCAGAAAAAATTAGACGACGTATATTTTAGTTACTATATTTATTTGTATTAGAAACATAACATCAGTGCAAGTCACGTTTGCATTTAACTTAATATGTACAAGCCACACTAGCATATAAATCCGTATAATATGTGAAAGTCATACAGTTTCAACATACTAAAAATTTCAGGTCACACTGTTTTATAACATAGCAACAGCAGAATGTACAAGCATATTATTAAGTATCAAATTAATATGAAGTAGAAGTCAAAATAAATTACATAAACCGGAATCAAAATACGCACACACTCAGCTAGATGGCCATTCTACCACACAGTGTGCACTAATAGGCATTTCTAGTCTATCCCGATGACGAGTTGTGTACTGGATTAAGGACGTATTTACTACTGTGTGAGAGGACATCTCAAAATATTCAAATGATATATAACATGGTGAAAGAGCAACATTAATGCCACGACTGTATATATATATCTATATATATATATACACTAAATATTATTCTGGATATGTTATCGCTTATTTTTAAAATGTTTTTGAGTGCAGCTGTACACTTATAAGAACTCTCCGAGGCCGAGCATTTGAATAATGTTAAATAGTCGTTCTAAATCCAGACTTGTGTAACCACGTTTTCAACAAAGATCATAAAGGTAAAAAAAAACCTCTCTAAAACAGATATGTTATCGCACGTAGTTTGACTATAGAATTTAAGAAAAGGGCCGCATTATACAGAAGAGCATGAGTGCCAGCTACGTGTTATTTTATAAAGTATGTAACTCGTAATTTCGAGTAACATACTTAACTACTCTATACTAGTATTACGAACAGTTTGAGATACCATTCTCAAAATTTCGTATTTCGAATTAAGTAATTCGAAAATTAGATTAACTAATATTTAATACATGTACTCAGAATTTCGACTTAGTATCTGATAATTTCGTCTAAACGATCGAATGATTACGATAACGGGCATTGCAAGTCCGATCGCCAGCTTCTGTACAGACACAGCTTAATGTCCCTAATTATGTAGGCATATGGTGACCACCCAATAATTTGGTCGTAGCTTTTATTCGGAAGCGATATGGTATATCGACCGACAGTCTGTATTTTCCATTTTTTGGAAGTCATATGACTGACCGATATTCACCGATAACATTCGCAAGGCTAAATAGAGCTCATGTCCCTGTCAAATATTTCTTTCCCACCTCGACCGTGTATCATTTCCCTATTCGTCATTCCGTTTTGATATATTTGAAAGAAGTTCTTCACTGTATTTTCTGCTACCATTGTTTTGGTGGCTGATTTCTGCTATTTCGTTATTTTGTTATGTCGCAGCGACATAACGACAAACATCTTTGTGGTGCCCCACCAAACATCGCCCCGCGAAAGATCCTTTTGGCACCCAGTCAAATGTTGCCTCGCTGGGCTTCGCCCCGACAAACACCTTCCCACAAAAGTCGTCCAGCCTAATGTGGCCCGTTGAATGTCGCCTCGCCAAATGTCGCTATAGCGCCCGGCGACTTTCGGCGTTTTGTCGTTGCGACGGGAAGAAATAACGAAATGGCATAAAAAAGCCACCATTTTTCTGTCATTTTGCATATTTAAATAGTTATTCGTTAGTAAGTCAAAACTCATGCCAACGTTTCGAGTTAGTAAGGCAGATTCCGTAGTTCGTAAGTGGAAATTTTGAGTCATTAGTTGAAATGTTTATCAACAAAGAAATTTCGAAAAGTCCAATCTCGAATTTGGAGAAAATAGGTCGAATTTTCGAGTTTGCTCTTCTGTTGGATCACCTTTTTCAAGAATGTAATAAATACTATTTTTCTTAGTAGCACGAAACGAAATGATAGCTTCATTTTCTAATACCTCTCTTTGGTCTGTCTTGATTGCGCAGCTAAGATGAATAGAATAAAAACTTACTTCTGAAGTCAGAAGCTGTTTCAAAATGATTTTGAAAATGTGAGAATAAAAACTTACTTCTGAAGTCAGAAGCTGTTATAAAATGATTTTGAAAATGTGATTTTTATGCCCCCGGCATCTACTGATGCGGGAGGCATATAGTGATTGTACTGTTCGTCCGTCCGTTCGTTCGTTCGTTCGTCCTTCCGTACGAGGTTAACCAAATGGGACCGTTTCGTCTAGCATCAATACCCCTTACTAGAATGTCTTGATACTAATGCAGATGAAACCTGTGACCATTCCTTATCTTCAGACATCATCTGACCTCAGTTTGACCTTGACCTTGACCTCATTTTGGACTTAGGTTGCTTTATGTGGGCCATCTCTTGTTTAACCAAATGGGACCGTTTCGTCTAGCATCAATACCGCTTACAAGAATGAATTGATACTAATACAGATGTAACCTGTGACCATTCCTCATCTTCAAACATCACCTGACCTCAGTTTGACCTTGACCATGACCTCATTTTGGACTTAGGTTGCTTTATATGGGCCATCTCTTGGTTAACCAGATGGGACCGTTTCGTCTAGCATCAATACCGCTTACAAGAATGAATTGATACTAATACAGACGTAACCTGTGACCATTCCTTATCTTCAAACATCACCTGATCTCAGTTTGACCTTGACCTCGTTTTGGACTTAGGTTGCTTTGTATCGACAAGGATGCCACCGGTGGCATCAAGCGTTTATTGAACGCAGCTTCTTGTTTTTTCAAGAGCCTATTTACTGTTAGATAAAATAATAAAACATACATAATGTTGAAATCAAAAGAATTTGATTTCGATTTATAATTTTATACATCCTTTAAGGTTGATATTAATACCAACAATACAGACCATTAAAACATACAGTTGTTCTGATATGTATTTAAACGCATACATTGTATGTACAAAGTTATTGATAAGCACCGAATTTAAAACATATGTGTTGAGGCACCCTAGGAACAGTGAACATATGTGTGTCTCTTGACACAAACGATTAAAAGAAGTAAAATAATGGTATGTTTTCAATAAGAAATAGTTACAAATTTATTTGATTTATTTTCTAAAACAATGTACAGTGTTCCCCGCAAATAAATAATCGCTTGCTACAGCCCTGTACATGTGTATACTACAATGCATATGAAAAAAACCCCGGTAGTTTGTCGGCATACGATATCCAAGTCAACATCGGGATAGAAATGCCTAATATGCGGATAGAAAGAACGTGAGGCGATGGTAGGATAATAAGATAGTACGATGGTAGGGCAGTAGGACAAAAGGATGATAGGATAAATAGGAAAGTAGGATGGTAGGAAAGTGATAATAGTGTATCATATCTATCCTTTCATGATACTACCGCTGTCATACTATCCTCTTATCGCTATTCTACGATTCTGCCAACGCTTACCGTCGCCATCCTGCTATCCTGCAATTCTACTAGAATACCATCGCGCTTTGATAATAAGGCGATGAGTGTTGGTAAGAGATGAACAAAACAGTATTCCATAGAGTTCAGTTCCGGCGTTCAGTCTCTCATATTACGTATTAATGTTAAATAGTAAAACATAAATATCGATCTCTATTATTATCAGAATAGTTTATAATAAAGCAACAAAATGTTCACTTTTGTTTTTGTCCACTAGTACATTTAACAGTGTAGTTTGTTTACATTTTAATGACCTGTGACAAATGTTTTTCACATATTTATCGGAGATTGAAATATATTTAACCATAAGTAGACCGCATGTGATTACAGGATTAGCAGTTTTATTGATACACAGGGATATAGCAGGGGATACTTTTACAGCTTACTTTAAAACAATCAATAATCCCGAGTCAATGTTTTTCTCCAGCCTGGCGAGGATACAATTTATTTATTTTTTTTTTTTGAACAGAACAAAACTTTTATTTCACCCAGGTATAAGAAATACAGCATGGGGTTTTAACATATATACAAATGTAAGAAGAGGAAAAAAGGCATTCCGGTCAAATCACTAAATAGTTTTAGCATTGTAATAAAACAATTATACATGCATCAGATCTCCGATGGGGAGTGGGGAGCTAGGGATACTTATAAATATTAACTAAAATTATGTCATTTCGCAGCTCTTATAATCATTTCCGTTTAAGAAACTATTAGCATGCTAAGTTAAAATATTACATTTGTATATTAAATTAAACATAATTCTAAGCGTAGTCGTATTTGCATGCAACATATATGATAAATTGTTAAGTAAATACATAATAATACAATCATATGAAATACTGTACATATCAGATCGGTTAAACAATTCAAAACCTATTTATATATACATGTACGCAGTCACGCAGGTAAAGTTTGTTTTGCTTGTTACACACCTGTGTTGTTACTAAAAATAGCACTCGGACCAGACATTATGGATGTGTCACAGGTCACGGATCATGACTTGAGTCTAGACGCTAATAATTCTATTAACGGACAAATGGACATATATTTACAACTGAACAGGAAAGATGTTTGCAAGTACTAAAAGGTATACAATTTTATAACTTACTAACATGTAATTCTTGTT
This sequence comes from Mercenaria mercenaria, assembly GCF_021730395.1. NCBI lineage: Eukaryota > Metazoa > Mollusca > Bivalvia > Venerida > Veneridae > Mercenaria > Mercenaria mercenaria. The sequence goes on along the minus strand of NC_069376.1, from coordinate 64,809,122 downwards.
ATATTTTAACGTAAATAAATATCTACAAAAGGCTTAGTAAAGAACACGGCTATTAATTTATTTTAGACTTGAGCACGTGCCGGCTAGCCAGTCACAGTGCGGTTCTGGACGGCTGTAAGCTTGGGGCGGGGGAGGTATTGGTATATCTAGTGCCTGAATTTATTCATGATAACAGCTACAAACTTACTAATATTTTTTAAGACTAAGTGAGATGCTGAGGAAATGAGACTGTTAAACGTTGAGTCGTGATTTCTAGCGTTTAATGCTTCAAGGCCTAGGAATTTTTCCCTTTCGCGTTGAAAATACTGACGATCTAGTAAATAGTGCCTCTCTGAACCTATTTGATCTCTATTACATAAAGTGCACTTCCTCTCATTAACTGGAGTACCATCATACCGTCCAGTTTCAATTGGGAATATATGATTTGCGGTTCGGAATCTAAAAATATTTATGTATTCTTGTTCTTCAAGTTTAAAAAAATATGGCTCAAACTGGTGGATTTCTTTAATGCTAGAGTAAATACGTCCCTTATTTGACTGTTGAAGTTGCTCATGCCAGCTCTGCTTAAATTGGTCAATAAGTATACATTTTATTTGTTTATGGAGATTTTTCTGGTTAATTTGAAACTGATTTTCTCATAAATCGGGGCGACCAACAGAAATGAGAATGTCTTTTATCTTATTTATCCATTTAAAATTTACATTCGGCTGATTTAACATATACTTATAAATTTTAAGAGCCAATTTGCTATCTTTACCGGTTAATAAACGGTTCCAATTAGATATCATACGACTTTTAACTATTATTGAAACTGGGTATCTGCCGAGTTCGCCATACAAAAATGCAATAGGGGTTGAGCGCCTAGCTTAAGTTATTTTTCTGAGGAATTCGTTGTGAACTTTTTCTAATATTTCAAGGTTTTCAAATCCAAAAATTTCGCTCCCATAAGTTAAGATTGGCAGGACTGTGTGGTCAAATAGTTTTATAATTAAATCAATCGGTAAATTAGCATTTGAGGATCTTGAAAAAAAACAAGTACAAAGCTTTGGTGGCTTGTTCAGCTACGTGTTTCCTAGCTTTTGGAAAAGAACCATTACTAGAAAAGGTAACACCGAGATAATGATACTGGTCAGTGATATCGATTTGATTATTACCGAGCTTAAAGTTAAAATTTCTTAATTGGCGGGCTCCAAAAACAATAACTTTCGTTTTGCTAATATTTACCTTTAAGTGCCACTCATTACAGTAGTTATTAAAAATGTCTAAACTTTCTTGAAAATCTGTTTGTGAATCTGATACAATAATGGTATCGTCTGCATAGAGTAAGATCAGTAGTTTAAGCCATAATGATAAGCCTATAGGATCTTTAAGCTGAATGCCGACGGAACCATTTACATGCATATAAGATTGTAAATCATTTAAAAATAGAGAAAAGAGGACGGGCGAAAGATTCTCGCCTGTCTGACTCCAATTTCGGATATGAATGTATCCGAAAATTGACCGTTATGTGAGATACAAGATTTAATGTTTTGATACATGTTATTAATTACTTTGAAAAACTTCCCGTCTATGGAGTTTCTCATGAGTTTATGTCATAACCCAGCTCTCCAAAATTATTATCAAAGGCCTGGGAGAAATCAATGAAAGCACAGAATAGCTTTTGTTTTCTCTTTTTGACACTTTCAATTAAAGAATACAAAGTAAATATATGGCGGAATAACCCTTGCGTAACCCAGCTTGGTTTTCATCTAAAATATTGTTTTCTTCCAAAAACCTAGTTAATCTTTGGTTTAATATGGATGTGAAGAGCTTCCCCAAGCAGCTTAGTATAGTAATTGGCCTGTAATTGGTTGGGTCTTTAGGGTCGCCCTTATTTTTATAAATAGGGATGATTATACCCTCTAACCAAGAAGTTGGGATAAAACCTGTGTTCAAGACACTGTTAAACAGATGACAGTAAAAAGGTCGAATTTTATTCTCAGATGACTTGATATATTCATTAATAATATTGTCAAAAGGACTTGACGCTTTAGAGTTATGGAGCTTTGAAATACATTTGGATATTTCCTCTTCTGTTATTGGGGCATTTAATGAATTATTTGTGGACATTAACTGAGAACCGCCATGCTCAAATCTTCGGTCATTAATTGTATTTTCATTTATTTTCCTAAAGTGCTTGTAAAAATCTTGTACAGAAGGAGAGAGGTCATCTTTTTTCTTTGACCTTAGACCGTTAAGGTATTTCCAATACGTTTTGGGACTTTTATCATTTAGCTGCCTTAGCTTAATTTAATTAGACAGGTTATGTTTTTGATAGAATAATTCATGGTTCTTTTGTAGCTTTTACTAGCATTTTAAAATCTAAGTTTATTATCAGTATTTGGAGATGTCTTATAGTCCTCCTTTGCCTCATGGTAATTTTGCCGAGCTTGATGGCATTTGGACCAAACCATGGTTTTCTATTCGTACTATTTTTACTATCATACCTATATATATTTTTAGGGCAACTATGTTTGGCTGCATCATGGAATATTACTGAGAGTTGGGAAGTGACATATTCTATTGACTGAGGGGTACACTGGTCAGTGCATAGCTCGTTAGTAAGTAAATTCAATTTTTCCCTATCAATATTGTCAATAATGGTAGATTTCAAACTAGCATTCCATAACGGCGCTTTAGTGCGGGTTTGCCTGCAGTCTTGTTTATGTATGATATCAGGGACAGATATTGTCAGGTAAGTGCATTATGACCGTCTGAAAAGAGGGAGTCAGTTTGTAGAATACCAAAATCGGTTATGTTTTCAAAGCATTCAGCTGATGTAATGATATAATCAATAACAGATTTATCTCTAAAAGTATGAGCACCCTTATCTAGATCTTGAAATAGTCTACCATTTAAAATAAAAAGGTTATTATTTCTGCACATATCAATGAGACCCAGACCGTGTGTATTAGTTTTAGTGTCGCATGAGCTTCGTTCGAGCGGGACTGACAAGTTTTCTAGAAAAGTGTATTTATTAAAATGAGCTTGAGCATCTTCATCAATATCGAAATATTCATTTAAATACGTATCTGTTAGAATAAAATCCCTCAGTTTACCAGTTCTACCATTTGTATCTCCGGCTAAGTATACATATTTATAAGTGGAACATTTTCCGGCTATTTCGTTTTCAAATTCTGAAAAATAATCTTCGTTGAGGAAACGGGAATTTTCAGGCGATAAATAGATAGCTCCTACAATTATGTTTTCATCTAAACAGAGGAAATCTTTCTTAATAGAAACCTATAAGATATATTCGGAATCATTTTGACAAACATCAATAAATAGTATGATTTCATCACGAACGTATATACCAATACCTCCAGATTTACGTTTATAAATGTGTTGTCTATGTTTCGGGATAAAAGTATAGCCAGGTATATCAGCAATATCAGTGGAATCTGTGTGTGTTTCAGATACACAAAAAATGTCATAACTAGTCACAAAATCTACAAAATCCGGATATTGAATTCGCTTTTTTAAGCCACTAACAAGTCATGTACAAATTTTCAAAGATTCGTTTCTAATTTCAGATGGGAAGACATCCCCCCCTAATGTCCTAATGCGTTGGATTTCCCGGTTGTGTAGAGCTCGAATCAATCGGCGTCGAATACCAGGATCGTTCCTTGCAGTTTGTTGTTCCGAAACTGGAGTTTTCGGTGGCGAGTGTCTGATAGGCGCGTGCTCACGTACACTCCTTGTTGGCCGTGGCGACACCGCATCGCGTCTTGAGCGATGAGACTGATCGGAAGCAAGCGGTGATTTGCTCCTGCTACGCCCTGTACGTTGACCGGCAAAGGAATTTCCATCACGAGATTCACGAGCTTGCGTGGGTCGGTTGTTTGTAAACACTGGCTTATCTACAGTTAAACGATCACTCTGCATGACGAGGCTCCAATTGGGGAACATATCAGCGTAAACTCTACCATCCTTCAGAAGTTTTGCTGGATAAACAATACTGATTTTATTGTCAGGATAGTCACGCCTAAGCTGTTTATACTCAGGCCAAAGAATTCGCCGGGCATCAACAATTTCTTTGGGGAAATCTCTGTTAATATTGAATAAAGTGTTTTTTCAATCTGTTTGCTACGGAGATGACGTGTTCAGTGTGACTCGAGTTGATAAAATGGACGATAATCGGTCTATTTGAACCCCTTTTGAAGCGCCCCAATATGTGTGCTCTTGATATAGGAGGGCAAGGTTCAATATCTAGGTGGTTTTTCATAAAGTTTGCTATTTGCTACTGTTGTGAAACAGTTTTCATTTTGTGATTCAGGAATACCACCAAAGATCAAATTGTTGCGCCTACTCCGCGCTTCTAAATCTACCGATTTATACTCTAATAAAGTCAACCTTGTCATGTTTTCATTCATCTGTTTTTCAATGTTGTGAACCTTGTTGTGAATACCCAAACACTGATCAACCTTTTCACCAATGTTACCGATTTCACTAAACATAACTGACAATTTATCATCAATAGGCAAGTTCTGGTATTCACGATTATCAATAGTCATATTTGAATCTGTGTTACTAGCAGTACTGATACGCTGCCGCTTACTATCTTGAACAACCTTTGTCCATTCGGAGTCATTGCTCACTCCGCCATTTTCCTCCGAGGTCAACAATTCAAACGGATTTTCAGTCATAATTTCAATGTTTCTTGGACACTTACCATTATCTGTTGATTCACCGCTCATATCAAAGCCAATTTCTATAATCCTCGCACACCACAGGTGACTCTTAATAACTCTGGAGACGTTTGAAAATATATTTTCATTTTCTGTCTAAAATGGCGTCCATTCATGACTTGACCGGAACCGGAAAAAAAAACCGATTAATGAACGCATTGTTAATGGTGAATTCTAATGTATGTTCAGTGAACTAGGCTTAGAAATAACTAATACTGAGATATTTGAAACATGTTAAGAACTAAACAATAACAGGTCTTGCGGCCCAGACTATTTTATTAAAGAATTCTTCTTAATATGGAGTTTTTTTAAAAAATCTCCATATTCAACAAACTGTTAAATATAGGCTGTTTTCCTAATCAGCTATCTGAAGGGTTTATTATACTATTGTATAAAAATAGTGATCAATGTCTCCCAGAAAATTACAGGGGAATAACACTCTTAAGCACATTAGGAAAACTGTACACCAGGGTACTAAATAAAAGATTAAACAAATGGGCTGAATATTATCAACTGTATGTAGAAACACAGGCGGGTTTTAGAGAAAACATGGGAACAGTTGACAATATCTTCATCTTGCACGGGCTAATAAATCATATGCTAAATGCATATAAAAAAGTAAAAGTTTGTTTTGTAGATTCAACAAAGGCGTTCGGTTATGTGGTTAGAGAAAATATTTGGTTGAAATTGATTAAACTATACGGTAAACTATCTTGAGCGATCAACATCTTATCTCGTGCGCACGACATCTTATCTTGAGCGATCAACATCTTATCTCGAGCGATCAACATATTATCTCGAGCGATCAACATCTTATCTCGAGCGATCAACATATTATCTTGAGCGATCAACATATTATCTTGAGCGATCAACATATTATCACGAGCGATCAACATATTATCTTGAGCGATCAACATCTTATCTCGAGCGATCAACATATTATCACGAGTGATCAACATCTTTTTTCGTGTGCACGACATCTTATCTTGAGCGATCAACATATTATCTTGAGCGTTGAACATCTTATCTTGAGCGATAAACCTATTATCTTGAGCGATAAACATCTTATCTCGAGCGATCAACATATTATCTCGAGCGATAAACATATTATCTTGAGTGATCAACATCTTATATCGAGTGATCAACATCTTTTTTCGTGCGCACGACATCTTATCTTGAGCGATCAACATCTTATCTCGAGCAATCAACATATTATCTCGAGCGATAAACATATTATCTTGAGCGAGGAACATCTTATCTCGAGCGATAAACGTATTATCTTGAGCGATCAACATCTTATCTCGAGCGATCAACATCTTATCTCGTGCACACGACATCTTATCTTGAGCAACCAACATCTTATCTTTAGCGATCAATATCTGATCTCGAGCGATCAACATCTAATTTTGTGCGCACGACATCTTATCTTGAGCAATCAACATTTTATCTCGAGCGATCAGCATCTTATTTCGTGCGCGATAAGATGTTGTTCGCCCGAGATAATATGCTGATTGCTAGAGATAATATGTTGATCGCTAGAGATAAGATGTTGATCGCTCGAGATAAGATGTTGATCGCTCAAGATAATATGTTGACCGCTCGAGATAAGATGTTGATCGCTCAAGATAAGATGTCGTGCGCACGAAATAAGATGTTTATCGCTCGAGATAAAAATATTGAGCGCTCAAGATAATATGTTGATCGCTCAAGATAATATGTTGATCGCTCAAGATAGTATGTTGATCGCTCGAATTAAGATGTTGGTCGCTCGAGATAATATGTTGATCGCTCGAGATAATATGTTGATCGCTCAAGATAATATGTTGATCGCTCGAGATAAGATGTTGATCGCTCGAGATAATATGTTGATCGCTCAAGATAATATGTTGATCGCTCAAGATAATATGTTGATCGCTAAAGATAAGATGTTCTGCGCACTAAATAAGATGTTGATCGCTCGAGATAAGATGTTGATCGCTCAAGATAATATTCTGATCGCTCAAGAGAAGATGTCGTGCGCACGAAATAAGATGTTGATCGCTCGAGATAAGATGTTGATCGCTCAAGATAATATGTTGATCGCTTGAGATAAGATGTCGTGCGCACGAAATAAGATGTTGATCGCTCGAGATAAGATGTTGATCGCTCAAGATAATATGTTGATCGCTCAAGATAATATGTTAATCGCTCGAGATAATATGTTGATCGCTCAAGATAATATGTTGATCGCTCGAGATAATATGTTGATCGCTCGAGATAAGATGTCGTGCGCACGAGATAAGATGTTGATCGCTCAAGATATTATGTTGATCGATCAAGATAAGATGTTGATCGCTCGAGATAAGATGTTGATCGCTCAAGATAAGATGTCGTATGCACGAGATAAGATGTTGATCGCTCAAGATAAGATGTCTTGCGCACTAGATAATTTAATCTTAAAAAATAACGTATGTCCTAAACATACCACCGTAAAACTAGTAGTAAAAAGAAAAAACATAAACGTATTAAGATCCATGTACACAAATGTAAAATCAAGAATAAAGACACAAAATTCACTAAGTGAAAGTTTCATATTCACGCTAGGAGTACGTCAAGGAGATTGTCTTCCCCTTTCTATTTTCGATTTATTTAAACGCTTTAAGGAAACTTTCATGTTAAAATGGTTTTAAGGACTAAGCATAGGAATATTTAAACTTTTTATTCTGCTATATGCAGATGACATAGTATTGTTTTCTGAAAATGTTAACGAATTGCAAGAAGGCTTATAAATAATGATTTTCCAAAAAGGAGGAAGGATAGAAAGAGAATTAACAATATTATATGATGGTATAGAAATAGAAATTATTAAAAATGTACGTATTTAGGGATAGTGTTTACTACAGGTGGCTCATTTTCGGAAACATATGAAGCACTGTCAGGTCAGGCATTAAAAGCAACTTTAAAACTTAAAAACTAAACACAAAAATTTACTGAACTTACTGTTAAACACATACTTGACCTTTTCGATAAACTAATTACGCCTATATTAAATTATTGAAGTGAAATTTGGGGGGATAAATGACTCTAGAAAAATAGAAAATATACAATTACACTTTTGCAAGAATCTTTTAGGTGTTAAACTGCAAACACAAAATAACTTTATATATAGTGAACTCGGCAGGATGCCACTCAAATATAACAGAATAGTCAGAGTCATAAAATACTGGTTAAAAATAAATATTTACATTCGTCCTATTCTTTTCCATTGATAATTATGACGTTCATTTCGTATGAACAGCAAAAAGGAAAGGCACGAAAGTTACGTCATCGCTGCTTAGTGATAACCGGCCGCTGTTTTGACGACGTCCGCGTATAGTCAGGGAGAACGTTCCTTAGATGACGTCGCAGTTGTTCCGTCTGGTGCAAAGGATGGCCGGGAAGCTGATTTTAATGTTAAAAGCCACAAAATATGAGCAATGAATAATATTATCTTGTTTACAAATGTAAAGAAAATATAGTGTAAATATAAGAAATCAAACTACTTTTTTCATTGTTTTTGCGAAATGAACGACAGAATAGGATCGGCAAATTAAACATGAATCGCGATCATGTTCATTTTGCAAGAACACCGAAAAAATAATTTCATTTCTTAATTAAAAACGACAATAAAACTACATTAAACAAATCTACAATATGATGGTTGAAGACAGTTAAAAACCCCAAATAGAAACAATTGGACAAAACCTGCTGAATCCACATTAGAGAATTTAGGATTTTGGTTATTTCAAGAATTCGAAGGTGAAAACCTTTTTATTAGTGAACTTAAAAAAAAACTAAAGAATACGTTTAGTCAAGACTGGAATGCAGAATTAAGCAATTCAACACGCGCCTCAACTTATAAATTGTTTTCAGAATTTAGTAACAAGATATATTTAGATACAATAAATATAAAAAAACGATATGTTTTGACAAGGTTAAGAGTTTTGGCACACAGATTAACAATCGAGACCGGAAGATGGCATAAACCTAGAAAAATTGAAAGAAACGAAAGAAAATGCATATATTGTAATAAATTAAAAGATGAATTTCATTTTTTGTTAGAATGCACACTTTTTAAGGAGCTCAGAATTCAGTATATACATAAATATTATTGGAAAAGACCTAATATCCCGAAATTTGTTAAGTCGTTGTCATCAGAGAGTCCGACAATAATACAAAAATATCAATGCATACCTTTAAAGCATTTGAGAAAAGAAACGTAATATTTTACTGATCACTTTTCTCCGTCTGTACAGTTTTACACTGCATATTTAAACTAAAGCTTATCTCAAACGTTAAATAATGACTACTTGCTCCTCTCGGCTATTATCTATTTTATCCCCCAAAAATTGATAAACCATCACAATTGTAATTTTTATTACTTAATGCTGTCAATAGACCCAGTACACTAAAGGAAACTCAAAGACTAGAACCCACAAATCTTCTATAATTATAACATCAGCCCATACAGCTGACAACTAGCATATAGTATGAGAATCAGTTTATATTAAATGTATCATAGATATAATTACCATGACCGACAATCTGTGCAGACCAAAATTGTCCAAAATTTAAATCCATTTAACATAAACACGGAAGTAACTTGCACATCTTTATTGTAAACTAGTCAAGTGTCGTAAAGTAGGATGTTACGAATGCCAAAAATAGTAAACGTTGTCGTCATTTCCAAAGACAACGCTATATACGATGATGTCAATTTAAATCAAGGGTGATTTTCATGTATTTATATTATGTTTGCATTTATTTACATGATTTTGGTTATAGCACTGATGTTTTTCATGTATTTATATTATGTTTGCATTTATCCACTTGTTGTAAACTCATGGGCATATTGCCTTTTGTTTGAATAAACTATCTATCTATAGAAACATCATGCACCCTTACGTTTTGCTAATAGAATATCCTTACTAACAGGTAAATGACCTTTGTGGAGAAGGTCGGTTTTTAAGTAAACATCAGACTGAACAATTTGACATTGGTATATCCACATTTAAAATGACTTAATTCATTACACTTACGTGCAAAGATAATTAAAACTATTCAATTATGTAATTGACAACATTGAACATGAAAAGTGAGAATATTAATCTTTTCCAGATCTTTAAAGAGGTTATAATCAATTTAACATTTTCCACCGGGTAACGATAATAGATAGATACTTTTATTTCCTCACAGAGGGATAGCAAAAACTATTTACAAAATGTATAATATAGAAATACAATAAGCAAATTTATTACAATTTTACAATAATATACAAAATATATACAGCCCGCCCGTTTAGCTCAGTAGGTAAGAGCGTTGGTCTACAGATCTCGGTTATAGCGAGTTTCGATCCTCGAGCGGGGCTTGTTCTCCGTCACTATTGATAAACGACATTGGTCTGAAATCATTAGTCCTCCACCTATGATTCATTTGGGGAAGTTGGCAGTTACTTGCGGAGAACAGGTTTGTACTGGTACAGAATCCAGGAACACTGGTTAGGTTAACTGCCCGCCGTTACATGACTGAAATACTGTTGAAAAACGGCGTTAAACCCAAAACAAACAAACAAAAACAAAATATATACAGATAAAATCAATACTTATGTAACTATATAAAGTTATTTAAGATATTTACAATAATTAACTAAACGTGCACAAATGGCTTAAAAGTAATATATTGTCATTATTAAATGTTTCAATAACCGCTTTGAGGATAATATAACAAGATCAACAGAAACGAAAAAACAAGAGCAAATTTATAAACAATCAACGGCACATAATATTCCTCAAATACATTTATATAAACAGATAAAGCAAAAAAAAACTCATGATGCTAGCAAAACTATGGCAAAATATCAATAAGTATACTGACAACACGACATTGTCAAGTGGCAATAACTTTATACTCGATTAACCACTATGGAAATACCATCTTACCGAAACGAAAAGCAACATCAAGTTACGATAAATTTCCAGCTGAACATTTTCATTAAACAGTAATATAGTACAATACACAGATAATGCTAATACTTGAGAGCTATGTTATGAAATTCAACACATGCCATTTTTTCCTTTTTATTACAGAACAACAATATACAATTCACAGACTTGTTGTGACACACTAATTACATATAAACGAAAAGCACTTCATAGCCCAAGCATGAATAATACTTCGAACAGTGATACAAAAGGCAAATTTCTTATTTTATGATGGAAAAGTAGATTCTTATCGACTTTAGATAATTTTTTATTAGAAAAAAAAAAGAACATATAAATTTAAAATGAAACTCATGTGAAACTATCACTAAAATGAACTTAAGCATTTGCTCGCGGATAGGTCCGCTAGAGATAGTATATAATATATATAGAAACCAAACTGTGTGTAAACATTTCACAATGCTTTTGTAGATTTTGTAATCCTAGTAAAAGCTGAAGTAAATTCATAGAATAAACATGGCACTTCATTTATGCTTAAGTTATAACAAGGGGGTCATGATGACCCTGAATCGCTCACCTGAGTAATGTGAGCTACACTGACAAGTGTAAGAGATCAGGGAAGAAAGTTCAAATGTAAGTAAGCATAGAGTCAGAAATCTTTTCCCCCAGTTGTGGAACATGTTTTCAAATGTCAAACTGACGGAAAATATTAAGAAAGTAGGGTCACATTAATGTCACTGAAAGTCAGTTTAAGATTAGTGTGCAAAACAGTACATTCATCCAAATTTCACAAGGCTGTATCTTAAAACAACAATAAAGTAGTCAGTAGGACAAGTCGGGGGGGATTGTAGAAGTGGGACTGGGCGGGTGGGGGGGCCTAGTCACATGGTAATTAATAACTAAACAGGCTGGAAATATGATCTGATATTTTGAATGGATTTTTTTCCTATCTAACTCCATATCAACAAGTGAACCCTCGGGCGGGACTCCATTCCCCCCAGGGTTAATTTAAACAATTTTTTGTTAGAGTTCCACTACACAATGCTACATCACCATATAACAAAGGCCTAGGGCCTTGAACGTTTAGACAGAGAAGAATTTTTAAATATATTTGTCATATAATCTATGTAAATCTTGGGACCCCACGGTCAGCCTCTTTTCACCTCAGGGGCACAGTTTTGAAAAATTGGTAGAGGACCACTAGACCAATGGCTACATACTAAATATCAAAATCCGAGGCCTTGCAGTTTTAGGCAATTTGACCCCCTGGGGGCCTTCTTTTCAAACTCGGGGACATAATTTGAATAATATTGGTAGAGGACCAACTAGCAAATGCAACATAAGCCTAAAATAGATCAAAAAAGCCAAGACTTTGCACTTTCCAGACAAAGAATGAGTTTTAAAAGTTTTTTTCCTAAATCAGTCTAATGTCAAACTTGGACCCCCCGTGCGGCCTTTTTTTTTCACCCCAGGGTAATAATTTTAAACAATCTTGGTAGAGAACCACAAGTCTATGCTAGCAAACCAAATATCAAAGGGCCTGATCTTGTGTTTGAGAGGGGGCAGAAGATTTTTAAAAATGATTTCTCCTATATAAGTCTCGCTAAACTTGGAACCCAATGGGCGGATCCGCTTTTCAACCCCGAGCATAATTTGAAAAATATTCATAAAGGACCATTAGATGATGTCACAATCAAAAATTGAAGGCACAATTCCTTGCGGTTTTGAAAGAGCCACCCAAGGATCAATCCTGTGATTTTGGTGTAATAGTCTTACCCAATGGCTTTCAAGGAGAAGATTATTTAGAAAATGGTTTGACGGACGACGACGGACAAACACGACATAAACGCACACGAAGACGACATCGAGCGGTCACAAAAAAAGGTTAAGTGGTCCCTTGTTTAACGTGTGTAGTCCTGCGAAAGTCCCCATCGTGAATGATGGAACAACTTATTTCCAACCGAACAAGCCCACTCAGATCCATATCCAGTCTATGGCCGTACTGTTGTAAAACAGTACTAATTTTAAGTCAATTATCCAGCCACTGAACACTAGGTCTGGATATCATCGCGACTGTGAATCGTACCAGACCGGCGGCGGCATAAAGTCCAAACTGCTAAAACACGCGTCCGCCACTGATCCCTGACCGTTTCAGCGGTTTATTCTATATAAAATTGACATATTTCCAATGGCTGCAGCGCACATCAGACCAACTTTACATGTCTGCAACTTACATTTTCTTAGAAGAATATTGCAGTGCTGAATAAAACTCAAAAAGAAAGTGCAGGACATGTTTGATGCAAGAAAGCTATTTTCAGTCAAACACACAAACTGCAAAATAAGCTAAAAATGAGAACCCAAATTGTAGTGGAGATTCCATGACAAATTCTGTCAGGCTATCATTGGATTATCAAAATGCTTCCAAAATGTCAAGCATAAATCTGTCGTGTGATTGCAGCAAAAACATGCAAATAAAGTAAGGTAAATAGCTCAATAGAGCAAAAATTCTGAGGACTATTTGAATACGCCATTATGCTACTACCAGTTTTTTTCACGCCATTTTCCTATTTAGTGTCTATATGCCATAACCGGCTATCATGACAGCCGCTGGACATATACGCCGCCTAAAAAGTAACCAGGCTGTTAATAGGAAGGAAGAGTTTTTTTTGTATTTATTTCTATTGATACGAAGCTAATCTATACAAATCAACTTGACAGTTTTGTTAAGGAATGGAAAGGGCTTACACTTACAACTTCTGAAAACGATAGTTATATTTTTAGAAAATCCCTAAAAGTGTCTTCAGTCTGAAAATTCGAACAAAAATCCAATGTTTTTTCCAAATGTCTTTGTTTATGGACAATTTGTAAAAACATAAACATTTGGTTTAACAGATGTGTTTTTCGGAACAACTGCGTGAAATTTCCTGGTTCTACGTTCTTCCTGAAAAAAAAGATATTAGCCCAGGTATGAGTGAAAAAGCATGACTGTCGAAAACGGCTGTAGGCAGCTGAAGTAGGCTATCGAGAATACAGGCGTATGCAAGTTATTAAAACTGTATTGTGGTCATTTTATATTGTCTACGGTGTCCCATCTTTATGTACGTTTGGTATCTTTTTAACCTGTCTATGTTTGTTCGATTTATTTAGTCTTTTATTTGTGTAAGACCAAGTGTAATTCTAAGGATTAGCTTCGTATCAATAGAAATAAATGAAACCTGTGGGGTAATGTGTCGGGCGTCAGAATAGCCGGTGATCCAGTTTGAATGTTGAATACAACACATGCGGTTGAAAATACCTGGACAGTGTACAGGCTATATTAAACCCAGATAATCGCAATGTTCCTGTTTCTTTCTTGAAACGTTTCTTGACATATTTTCGACTCAACAGATGTGTACATGTAAGATGTCTCTAGATTGAGTGGTGGTCATTGGTTCAAATCCTGGATAAAGATTATTTTGGACGTGGATTCCTATTGCGTACGAAAACCAGCCAGAACATGACGAAACAATCGGCAAACGAAATAATAAGTTGCAACAGTAAAAATAAAAAGGAACAAGTGAACGATACAGAACCCTGCCTCCTTCTTGTTTAATCAGAAATATTCAGTGTTTGAATAGATACATAAACAAAAACAATATGTTAATAACAGGATTCAAAAATGTGCCTTCGCGTTTAAGAATGGTTGTTGCATGGATTGGTAATTCATATACAGTGAAGCGTATTCAATTTAAATTTTACAACTTGACATCACTGTAATCTTTTCAACATGCTATTTAAAATAGAAATTACATTAACAGTATTATGACACTATAAGTTTTAATACCACGGGTTTTTCATGGGTGTATTTTGTGTAGGGACAAGAACATTCGTCAGCAGAAATTCGTACAGGATATATCACTTAGAAAGCAATTTCCTCCCACCTGATTCTTCAATAATGCCCTTGTAACTATGTTATTTTAATATATTTCATCTTCCCTGATGATAAACTGCGATACATATCATATGAATAGTTATTTTAGTATAAGTATTAATTTGATAAACGTTATAGTTTGCTTAAGAAATAATATGAATATGAGTATTATTGTACATTGTATTATATTTGTATTTGCATTGCCAGTAATATGATGAGAACTGCAAGTTTGTAAAATTATTTCTACCTCCTTTTACATGTGCAACCAAGATAGATAAATAAGATGTTTCTTGTTTCGAAAGCTATGCTCAATTTTTAAACCGACCTTGTGGTTCAGATTGTTGAAATATCTCAACATCTGTCAAATGTAAATGTTAAATTAGAAATTATATGAAATCACCAGAAATAATCAGCTTTTTAAATAATTTCTCTACAGGGGTTAATTACAAAACTTCATAAAAAGTAATAGAACATACATTTCTTATAGGAATCTAATTGTGTATGTATGTTTGCCTTCTGTTCTAATAGACTTATCATGAACACCTTTAAACACCTTTAAAACCATTACGCTCAAAATTATACGTGAATGTAATCATGTAATAAAGCCCTCTTATCATTTGACTGAACATTTGACTTTTCACAAAGCTAGCCCTTACAACGTAAACGTATTTTAGAAAGCATTTCTGGTTAAAGGGAAAACACCTTATTAACGTACTACTTGGACAAAACATATCACAAAATATCTTAATATGCAACACTAGATAAGTCACTTGATTGTTGAACATCAGTACACTGATAAAAACAATTTGTCTCATATCTTTGTGTAGTAGTGGTAGATTTGTATTGAACACAACCATGGTGTAGTTTTTATCCATTTACTGGACAGAGTACACGTATAGTACACAAAGAAAACTTAAAAGCATAAAAACAATAAATTCAGGGACATGAAAGAATACGAATTGTTCTACAACAATAACAAACATGGAAATACATAAATTTCACAAAATACATTTCTCGCGGTTATTACGGTTATAACGAAATTCTAAAAGAACAAATGCTAAATAAAATAGCTTACCAGATTCGTCTATGAATGGTACACTTAAATATATTAAAAGGTAAGTTTGTCCAAAGGTAAGGACTATTTACTATAAAGTAGAAGGAACTTGTGTTCCCTCGTAACTAATTCTGAAGAAAAGTAAGTTCTTCAAAGATAAGGACTGTTTATTATACTGTAAAGTAGAAAGGAGCTTGCGTTCACTTTTAACAGTTTCTACAGAATGATGTACATAGGGCCGTGCAAGTATTAGTTTGCGCCAAAAAGTTGTTATTTGTGCGAAAGCGAAAGTTGACCAATCAAAACGCATTCTGTCTTACAAAACAAGTGTATATACACGAGTGGATACATGCCTGTACATGATAAGACAAACACGGAGTACAACACAATACAACGGAACACAGAGTACAGACATGATACAACAGACTACGGAGTACTGATATGACTGCTTTAAGAATATATAAATAAAAATATAATAACTGAATTATTTAATCAATTTAAATAATCATGTGAAACATGACTCTGCTACAATTTGCAATATCATTTATTACAATTGTGTTACCTTTGCACAAGAAACTTTCATCCGCGAAGTCACTCTGATCTGTTTTGCATTTAATTACAGAGAATCAATTAAAAAGTATTGATATACTTATAGAGAAAACATCTTTTAGACCCTCATACATCCTACTTACATTTTATTTTTATCAATAATTATTAATGAATTATATTTCAATTCAAAAGTGAGTGCGTACTATTCTGTCTATATAACATGCAATACTGGTAAGGTAACATCCTGCAATAAATTGTTAGTGCTTCTTTGTGACACGGTTTGTCCTAGTTATAGAGGACAATAACGCCTTTTGGATATAAAGTTAAAGCTAAGAAACCAATTGAGCCACACCATGAGAAAACCAACAGAGCGCATTTGCGACCAGCATGGATCCAGACCAACCTACACATCCGCCCAGTCTGGTCAGGATCCATGCTGTTCGCTTTCAAAGCCTATTGCAATAAGAAACCGTTACGAAAAACAGGATCATGAACCAGACTGCGAGATGCGCACTGTCTTGGATCATGCAGGTCCCAATGCGTATGTTTAGTTTTCTTATGGTGCGTCACGTTTGGATAGAATATCATCTGACAAAAACAAAGGCACCTGCAGAAATGGACCCTCTCTATTGAAACTATAAAAGAACGAAATTTCATTCAAAGCAATTGGGTGTCGCTTTGTTTTATATTTGAACAATTGGAATTGATATTTTTTCAAGAAAGCACATGTGATGTCCGGTTCTTTCAGCTTTATATTGTCGTTGCTCCATAGAGTGTTCTGATATAGATTAAAGTCACTTGATCTAAGCCCACTGAGACTAGTTTCTTTCATTTATCTTCTGTCAGGTTTTGTAAAATCTCATCAAACGAAACTCACTCTCTTAATTTTAAAAACATCTGAACTGCATATGCAGATATTTGTAAGAGCCTGGAATTATCGCGAAAAGGAAAACTACTTGTGAAAACGAAGAGCAAGGATTTTCGAAGCACCTCTTCATATACCAAGGCGGGATTGTGTCCTCCAGCCCGTTGCGAAATTTTAAAACATCGCTTGCTAAAGTTAAACCTTTCAAACATTGGAGAATGTCCCAGCCAGGAAGCTAGTGACAGATTGCCTTTTTGGAAGTTGACAAGCTGCAGTTCTGGTATAGAAATCTCTTCCGCAGCTAGCACAAATAAGGTAAAATGTACATAGACACAAATCTCATCCATACAGAATATAAACTGTAATGAAGCTGGTGAAATCAAAATTTTAAATGTAGATGAGCCGGATAGTTCTAACTTTCTAACGCTAAAGCAAACAAATGGAAAAGAAGCTTAACAGGTGAGGACACCCTATCTTCCTTTTCTTTGTTACCAATAATCTGAAGATAATAACGACGATATGACTTCTGATTCGCCAGTATCTATGACTCGCTTTTAAAAATTTGCAATGGAGACCCCTCAAACAGAGTAATGGACTCGAATGTTTATGCTATATTGAAGAGACTAAGATCTAAACTGAACTGAAGAAATTACTTTTCCATGACGTTGCATCAAAGAAAGCAATACGGTTAGCAAAGCAGCAAAGAAGTAAGTGCACGTATCATATACTACAAAATGTTACATTCTAAGGCATAATCAGTTTATTATTGTTATTATAAGAATAGATAACAAATAAGTACATGTTCTTTGTCGAGAAAGAGCGCTACTATATTTTATCTACTGTTCTAGATTTAGGGCATATTAGAACGAATTAATTATAGCCAAAACGTTCTTTTAACACATTTATGCAACTTCCAAGGGGCGGTAATACGTCGTAAATAAATTAATTCAAATTTATTACGCCCGACGTATAACCACCTATCGTGCATAAATAAATAAAACACTCCTTTGCTATAAATTATTTCTTAAATAGGAACTCGTTTTGGATAATCGGACTTAGAATATGTTCACATCCACAAATCACATTATCAGAATGTAAAGTTCTATTTCCTTTATGTTTTTCTTGATGTATTTATTTTTTTGAAACAATACCTCAACACTTTTGAAAACTAATGTAAATTTCTTTTTATATTATTTGATAGTCTACTTTTACTTTGAACAAATAATTTCACAAAATAATATCACTCCATATCCTTTCCTTCTAATACATCTCGCTACTCAATTGAAATGTGTCTTGTCTAACAGATAGTAATTCTTCAATTTCTTCCTTTATCAGAACAAGGCATTAACAAACATAGAGGCAAAAGAAAAGAAAGACAATTACTGAAATTAGGAATAAAAGTAGAGTAGACCCTGAAACATATTGTTACACCATCTATAGCTGAGTAACAGGATTCTTCTTACAGTGAGAGTAGAAATCGGATACCGTCAATGATCGTTACAAAGTTGTCATTGGATTCTCAGATGAGGTCCTTGAACCTTAGGAATGACGACCGATCAACTTAATCGCCGCCAATAATAAAGTCTCAAAGAAAGAGAAAGGAACATGTTTGGATGCTTAGCCAAGAACAGATTCACTATACGGACCAGGATGTATACCATGAGTACAGACCAGTTCAGAAATGGGATTAAAGCTCAGAACAAAAGCATGTTCAGAGTCAGAACAAAACCAAGGTTTGGATTCAAACCAGCAGCATGTTTTGGTCTCGACGGAAAACCAACGTTCAAAACAGAGGTATGTTTCTGAGTCCAAAATTAGAACAAGGACTAGATTCTGAGGCAGAGCAAAAGCAAGTGTTCGAAGACAATTAACAAGCTCTCGTGGAGGCCATGGTACTTTATACAGCCGGATATCGACTGTGGTTTATTTGAAAAGTTTACCACAAGAAGCTGTAATTACACAGTATATGAACCTAACTGCTCATTAACAACAGTAGGTATGCAGTGGAAAACGAAGTAAAACATCAAAATAAAGCAAACATTAATAATGTCAGTGAAAACCATAATCATATTTCAGTTGAGAAAATTAAATGAAATCAATAAGGTCAGAGACAACGATGCTTGTGGATGCAGTAGGACTGCAAATCCTGGAAACGGCAATAAAAAGAATACTAGGTACCTTGTGAAATATATGTGTGTACTGTTGAAATAAAGTGTTTACCTTCATCACCAAGATTTACAATAAGTAAAGTAACAGGTGATAACAGAATTGTGCCCGACAACAATCCTATCTTACAAGCTTCTTACAAAATTTGCACATCATCACTTCGATCAAAGTTTGACAATGGCTCTGGTTTTCAAAATAGTGGCAACGCTAATACAAGTGCAATTTGTTATATCATTTAAACAATCTGTTCTCAACATCAAAATCGAGAACTCGAAGTAAATACCCCGATAATAATCTTTATGTGGAATCTCAATTATTTATTTCGAGCTTTATGCTAAAAGTTCATGAATTGTTTGGTGATAAGCAATGTGCGAAGCTTATAAAAGAGGCGTCGAGTGTAGACTATTTGAATGCGTTCATACCAGCTTAATTCTTTCTGGGGAAAGAAAGGAAAACCATTTACGACTGAATTCATTTTACACCGGACAAGATGATAGCTTGGATCAGTCAGTGAATGGCTGAAAACTGATGTAAGCAGCGGAAATAATAACAAAGATCATTTACAGTTGACGACATCAGAATACCTTATAGAAAAAAAACAACCAACATAGGAGACGTAGAGCCGAATTCTTTACGGATTTTATCACTAGCCACCATTATATATAGACACCCAATGGGACATAAATAAGAAGGATTGCTATTTCCAGTGCAATTTAAAAATCAAGAGAGAAGATAAAGACATACTCCTTGTAGCATATGGTCAAAACAAAAATGAATCTGTTCAAGTGTCATCTGGATCTAACGTTCTACGTTTCAAAGACTTAAAACCACCTAAGGCTAAGGAAAATCTTAGCGCAGAAACAGAAATATCTCATTATCCATGGCCAGCAGAAGAGAGTATGCCAGACAACAAAGTGGTGACAATGCCAAAAACATAAGAAGAAGAGCCATCCTTTTCAGAGTGTAGTGAGTATTGTCTTTAATTTGCTATTGCCTTCTAGTGCCAGAATATCGTTTTCATAATACAATATTATTTTGTATAACTAATCTTTTCGTTTTTAGAGTGTACTGAGCATTTTAATTGCTTAGCTGTTACTTTCTAGCGCCAATATATCGTTTTCATAATTATAAGAATGTTTGTATCTTTCCGATCTTTCGTTTTCAAGGTTGTAGTGAGTTTTAAATTTTGATTTGGTGTAGGCTACTAGTGCAAAAAATATCGTTTTTAATATATTACAGGAAGGATTATTCGTATAAAACTGACTAACTGACTTCCGTTTTCTGGGTGTAGTGAGTATTATAATTGCTTCGCTGCTATTTTGTGTGTTAGTTTATCGTTTTCATAATTACCATTTTTCATTCTGTATAGCTATAGCTGAGTCGTTTTCAGAGTGTCGAGAGTATTATATTTAATTTGCTTTTACCTTTTAGTGCCAGTGTACAAGCTTTCAATATAGCTGATTTTCGTTTAAAAGGTATTTCATCAATTCGCTTAATCATTATGCATGTATGTAAATGGTTTTACTATCTCAAACAGTATGATTTGAAAGTGAATATTGATACAGTCAAATAAAGTAAATGAACAAAATACAACGTATTACAAAGATAATTTGTATGTTCTCAATTATTTGCATTTATAGAACGTAACAAAATACTTTTAAAGAAAGTTGCGCCGGAAGAAAAACGAAACTTCTGTAATGAAAACCGTTGAAGCTTGAAAATTTTCTTGACTTTCTAATGATATTATTATTTTCGTGTAAAACTATGGAATTACGTTTAAATTAAATGGTTTTATTTCCAGTGTTAATTCGAAATACACATGTGATACTGTGAATGAATTTTCAATTTAAATCCACATTGACTGAACACATGGGAACTCATACAGGAAAAATAAACATATGGATTCATGCAGGAGAAGAACTTTGCACAATAGAAGAAAGAAGCCCGCTCGACCAGATGAAACAAGCAGAACACTGCACTTCAAAGAAAAAGAGAAAAGTCAGAGAAAATATATAATGAAATCGGTCTCTATATTCCGTTTCCAAAGAAACCAAGACTTTCCCAACACATACTGCGGAGGAAATACTGTTTGTAGTCCCAAGTTTAGAGGAAACATATCAAATGCGACCAGTAAGATAAATCAACCTTAATGCCAATTATGCGTTCAAGTGATGAAAAAAAAATAATCCGGATATCAGCATTCAAGGCAGTATCCGTACCAACATATCCGACATTGGAAAACTTTCCGCTTTACCCAGTTATTGTGGACAACCAGCTTTACTTCACGATAGTAACAATTCCCATCGTACTTAACGACTGTAGCACATATCTTGTGGATAAACATTAGTGAATATCCTCACATTACGTACAGATAATAGTCTTCCCTACATCGAAACGATAGTGACTATTCTAAAGACTTAACGAAGTAAGTCCCAAAGTAAAATCTAAAAATATGGGCCACTGTATGTGAAAAATGTAAATAATTTGTATAAAATCTAAACAGATTCACGAGCTGAAATGATAAACCCACAAGGGCCAATTGAAAGACAAACATATATGAAAAATAGTCGAGAAATAAGTGACAACATCGAAATTAGTGAATCTGTGAATGCGATTTATGCGAGAAAAAATCTCATCCAAAAACACTTAAAAGTTCATGTTATGGGAACTTTTCAAATGCAACATGTGGCAGGAAAACGTTTACAATGGAAGAGAAATATTTTGAACGTCATACGCGAGAAAGCTCCATGAAAACAAGAGGCGGACTTTTGAAGATAATAAATGTGGTTAAGTCAAAATATCCCGTTAAAGAAGTATGCAACTTAAAAGACATAAGGAAATTGGTTCATTATGGCCAAAAAGCGTTTCACATGTCACAAATGTAAGAGGACTTTTAGTTATAAAAAGCTTTTCTAAAGCGCCATGTTTTAGCAATTCATTTCATAAAACTAGTATGTTCAAATGTTCGCTTTTGCCTTAGCTCAGAGAAGTACACTGAAAATAAAACATTAAAGAAAAAATATTTTTTTCCAAATTCAAACGCCTGCAACTGTGTGTGTGAAAACATGAATTTTATGTTTACAAGGAGCACTGACGAAAACAATAACATTTTCGTGCTGTCTGTTTTATAACATTTTTAGATTGCTCAAAAATGTTATAGCAACCGACCATAGAATAACAGAAATATTCAATACAGGCTTGCAATTGTCTGTATTAAGAGTTATCATTTTATATTACATCTTATATGACAAGAAGGTTTAGCATAATGTTATAGCATTATTTTATGGATAGGGTTGTGTCTGTGTATGAAAATCCAAGGGAACTAACAGAATTGGTTTTTCACTTATTGAAAAAAAACTCTAGCTTGGTGAAGAATTCCAGCCCTAGCAAAACTATTACGTTTCTAAGTAAAATTAAACACACATATAACTTATAAACATAAGGAAATATTTGTCCTGTTTCACGTATGTCGAAATATATTACCACCAAGTGAATTACCAGAAGGCAGTACTCTCTATTTATAGCCATATTTTGGTGAAAAAGTAATGATCATTCACGAAATTTTAGGCAATATGTGTCTCTGGTAGACCATTCATCTCATATAGTAAATGCAATAGTATCTCCCATAGACCATTAAATTTCAAAGAACATTTACGTATTCAGTAATCCGTTTCCGATAACTTTACGTAGAAATGTCTAGAAGAATGTCTATCAAATAATAAATGCGTACAAACCCATACAAAAGAATAACTTACAATAAAGAAACATCATAATATAATTTAAATAACCTTAAAGAAACCCACACCAAAGGTTTTGTATGCTACATTACTATTAGTAAAAATTGATTTTTAAATATCAAGTGAAGCGCGTTAAGTAAGGGTAGTAAATTTATGGGTAAAAAAGTTTATTGCTTTTTGATGACAATATGTAAAAAGAACAATAACTATGGTTAAAAAATATTAATCTTAAACTTGTCGCAAAACAGAAATGTATAATCGGTTTTGCTTCCAACTTGTAGGCGAAAACTTAATTAACCAATAACTTGACTTTGTTAGATCTCATATACACAAATGGATTAACATATTTTGTTTTTAAAAATTCACTAATTTGGGTCAGCGGGTGTTCGCTTTTTCATAACTTTTCATTTGGGAGCCTTTGCAGTTGCTATCGATGTTACGGATACATTTACCTGTGAGCATGTCCGTTTCCTTTCAATTCAAGTAGGAACCTTATTTTGACTATATTTATTCAAACAGACATTTTGTCCGACTTTACAATTGCCTTGATTAAAGTAACTTTAAGCAGTGGCTTTTAACCTTTCCATCTTGTTTTATCACTTCAGAATTAAAAAGCCACAACTGAAGTGTTTAAGTAATTAAAAAATAAGGTACATCTCTGTCAATTTAGACACCACTCCCCCCACCCCCCACAATAAAAAGAAGAAAGAAAAGAAAACGAAAAATATCAACAATAAAAAGTTGGTCGATCCCTAGATACTTACTCTCAAAAAAAAAAACAAAGAAAAATATCAAACAGGGAATGCCATGCACCAAAAGCGCAGCCTCCTCAAAACGAACCCCAAAGCACGCAAATGCGTGCACCACACACACACACACACACACACACACTCAAATCTTACACATCAGGACAAAACGAACAACACAACCATTATCGCAATGATTATTAAAACTATCGGATCATTCGTTTGACAACAATTGGCATGTATTGGTTAGGGGTGGATGTGTGTGTGGGGGGGGGGGGGGGGGGGGGGGGGGGGGGGTTGGAGAATATAAATCTTATTCCGGACCTTTATAGTGACTTTAAGAAACCGAATGTGTATTTTTTCTGATCATTAAAGAGGTTATGTTGGTATGATGAAAGAAATTGATGAATTTCAAATTATCCTCTTTTTTTTTTTTAATTATCTGTGTTGTTATATTTTTTGGTCGTTTGGGATCAATATCACTGTAATAGAGTTCCACTTAAGCCGGTGCTAGGGGGCGTAGGAGGTGTTGCATATTCCAATACCTTTCATGAACCGAGTCTGCTATTATTTTGCTTGGTTGTATTCAATGTTTCCAAAGGATCTCCATATAAATTTTATTATAAAACATCTGTTGTTTATTCTCTAAAAAAATCAAGGTTATAATGCCATGTTTGGAGGCCAGTCTGATTGGTTGGTTCTAAATATTTTCCTAAAATTGACCAATGGTAAGGTTGCTTTCTGAGACTGTTCAATAATCCATGTTTGGAGGCCAGTCTGATTGGTTGGTTCTAAATATTTTCCTAACATTGACCAATGGTAAAGTTGCTTTCTGAGACTGTTCAATAATCCCGGACCCCGGCTGAACCTGAAAGTTTTTAATATAATCTTTATAATTATAAACGTACAGATAATTCTACAGCATCTTATTTTCAAATGAAAAAATCTGTAATGATATCGTTGGAAAGTAGACTCAGTTTAACTGAGTTTGCTTATGAGAGGAAATGTGCGGCAACTCTCGCGATCCTAAAATCGGCCTGAGGAAAACTCTGGTTAATTAACATTTAGTGAACGTATTTCTATACTTCAAACAGAATGAATGTAGGTGTAAGGCAGCTTTTACTCTTCATTGTCAGCTATTATGCTTGAATTATGAACAATGAGATAGATTTTCTTTTATATCATATTATATATGTAATTTGCATGGTGATATAGTTTGTTCAATGGAAAATAAATGTTTGCTTTTAAAATACATGT
Organism: Mercenaria mercenaria; assembly: GCF_021730395.1. NCBI lineage: Eukaryota > Metazoa > Mollusca > Bivalvia > Venerida > Veneridae > Mercenaria > Mercenaria mercenaria. Next base: position 64,784,154 of record NC_069376.1, on the reverse strand, counting down.
ATGTCTTATCTTTTGATACTCTGCCGTTTTTCTATATGTGAAGAAACGCACGCTATTTACACATACTCCAAAGCTACGACACATGTGTACATATAAATATTACAACAAGTGGTTGGGATATTGGCAATTAACTTTTCTGCCAAATCACACCAACTTATTTTTGTAAAATTATTGATGTGTGTGTGTGTGTTTTAAAACCTACTGTCACTATTAACCATTAATGAATGTGCGTAATTTTTATTATATTTTTTAAAACAACAGACAAATAATCAGAGAGTTTCTCAAAATATACGTAGGGTATATATAGCTATGCTACAGTACATTTCTATGCAAATACAATGCCTGCTATAAAAAGTGTAAGGAACAACAGTCGATGTAATCACAATTTTCAATGATTTTGTAACCGTATTAGCTTACAACAGAACAGAAAGCCGTCATACGCCTTGTATGTTCTAACATGTTTGTAAAATTTGCGATATTTTCAACGTGCTCTGGCTTCTGCGTCATGTAACGATGACGTGAACGATAAGACACGTTACATTTTGATGCAACGTTATAGTGTATATGATCATTTTTTCTTATTTATTCACTTACTGAATTATTTGAACTAAAATCCTTATGTCAACACATTAATTTAACACCAGTTAAGACACACTTTGTGTTTTTGCCAAAAAATGGCCTTGAGGATTACGTCGATTTCTGCTTTTAAAATGTTTACGTCTGTGCGATCTGTAGGCTTGCAAGAGAGGCCCTGTATCTTACTTTCGTGTTTTAACACTTAGTTTTGCAGTAACTCTGTGATTCCAGCAGGTGTGCAAATTTTGATTCCATACCTCATGTTTTATTCGATGTAAATGAGATGTGGAACCAAAATGTGTAGTCCTGTTTGACGCCATATAACCTATACTGTGTTGGTGCGCCGTAAAACCCATCAATGTCAATAAATTGTAGAAAGCGAGAGCGGTATGATATCAAGCTGAAATTTCTGTTAAGGGGTAGCTGACTTCATTGTAAATAACATTTTTTTTTATCCGACGACTGTTCCGTCTAAATGATTACTGAATTTTAAACACTTAAAACACACCCTAAGTGCTTAATGACAAATGAAAGATATTTAATGTCAAATTGCATTAGCATTAAACGTAATGCTAAATTCCAAATACTAAATATAGAGTATCTACTGATAAATGCTTTTTGCCGAATTATTTATATTAAGAGTTAAGGATGTGGTGTAACAGGGTCTAAAGTTCACTATTAAATATCAGCAACAACAACAACTGTTATATAACTACTATTTAATGTTCTACTATATGCTACGATAATATATAAACATCAATGTCTTTCTTCATAATTCTCTAACATAGTTTTCTAACATTCACAGGTATTAAAAGAACTATTCTTCGACATAATTACTTCAACGTTAATTGCCTCAGTTCTAAACTTATTCAATTTTCGCGTATCGAACATACGCATCTAACCCTACTGAGTACCAGAATGATACTGAAGTTTTGTCTCAAAACGTCTGCTTATGAAAGAAATGATTCGTGACTTGAGTCATGCGGCGTGATCAAAAGACCGGGTGTTTATAATTACCCTGTCATTTATCCAGTTAATCAGTTGTCAAAACAATTAGTAATTTTGAAACATGCATTGCTGGACAATGCATTAACTGGGCGATATAATGTAACCTGTCATTTAATGCACATGACTAATTTCTAGACCGTAAAGCTAAGTGTGAAAAGGAATGCGAAATATATTCTTAAAGTACATGACTTATTATTGACCGAAAAGCTATCTGAAAAGAATGTCTAAGAAGTATTTGATATAATGGATTCTTTAAACCATTATATCACACTCGCCCCTTTCTTGTGAGTTTTTCTTTTAATTATCTTTAAGAAAATAAAAATAAAAACAAAAACAAAAATTTACATGAGGCAATCAACAAATTAAACATGAGGCAATACATAAAACCGGCTGATTATTAATACGTAATTTTATTTTTAAAGTTTTAGCCGTAATACTGAAGATTAATGCCCTTAAGTAGAATAGAACACAATTGAATACACAAAATCAAGAATATATAAGATCAATGCATGATATAATATACGCAATCAATGAATAAGATAAAATACATGGTATTCGTAGATATATTTTTTCACAATTTCACAGATTTTTGATTCAGTCCTAGAATATTCAATTTGTTTTTGCTCCAGTCCTAGATTGTTTTTCTTGCGTTTTGAAGTCAAAAACCCCATTTAATTTAAATAAAACACTGCATTACTAGCGAAACACAATTTTCACAATATTTTTCACAATTCTTTACAAATTTCTAGAGCTAGAATGCACTTGTGCGCTTTTTCCTCCCTAATTACCCTCTGGCCACGTTATTGGCTGCGTCATGATTGTTTTGTTTCTAACTAATTGTTATGACAGATGTCTAAATGAAATAATGACATGTTTTATTATTATGGTCAAAATGCGTGCCCTTTTGGAGAAAAACAATTTAGTCATCCCTACGAAGTTTTCCTTAAATACCGCTAAATTCTAGATAGAACTTCAGTATCAATTTGCCCGTGCTAATGTTAGTAACGTATGCCGATACTCCATACGATTTAAGATAGTTTAGAGCCGGGGCAATTAACAATGAATTATTATTGTTAGAGTTTAGACATTAATGAAATAATAGAGATTATGTTAGGGAATTGTGAAGAAAGACATTGTTGTATATATTAACTCAGAACATAGTACTATATTAAACAGTAGTTATTATAGAGAACAGAGTTGTTGTTGTTGTAGTTAGAATAGTGAACTTTAGACCCTGTTACACCACACGGGACTGAGTTTGTAACTCTTTGACAAAAATACTACATCAGGTCTCATAAAACAAAAAGCTGTTGCGCTTAAAATATCTGGTACACACCCGTACCTCATAATGCAACATATGCATCGATTTCACGCCATGATAGTAAGACTCCGACTAAAAATTTCGGAAGACAGTATCTGTGTCTGTATAATAGTATACATCTTACAAAACAACTGGGATCACAACTTCCAGTCTCACAAAGACAACATTAAGTATCTCACAATACATATAAATTCGACCTTACTGGAATCCACATGTTCCAGCGACAATATCAAGTCATTTTTACGTAATAAACATATTCTTCTTTGCCATATCAGGCTTCAAAATATTTCCAGCACAACAGACCAACCTTATAATTTACTGAGACCTGAAGTAACCATATGGTTAGAAAGATAACCATGTACACATTTATTCAGCAATGACAATTTAACCCAACAATGCATTCTCATGCATAAAACATCTTAAACACGTATTTCACGTATTTAACTAGTTTTCAGCCGTTCCTTGTATTTTCACATATATTCGTGATGAAATATTACCCATAACCTCAACAGAAACTATTTACAACTCATTTTGCGCATATTTATGACTATACACAAGTTTCATAGGACAATCCATCTTCCTTCATTTAAACAATTTGTTAATGCGAGAATGCTCAAAACTGTTTAAATGTGGCCATAAGGGAAACAAATATCATACGGAACAAGTAAAATAACATAATATGACAAGTAAAATTTTCGAAAAACAAATATTTTCACATTTGTATTTCTTAATTCAGTCTCTTGAGTATTTTCCTCAATGCATTGTTTCTTATTTTTTACATTTTTTTTCTATTATTTTACTCTTTTTTTTTTAAGAATTCTGTATATTATGAGTTAGGTTTTATCATTTTATAAATTTAAATTCCTTTTCGTGTCTAACAATTAATCTAAAGATGAATTTATCTCGAAATTTTTTCAAAAATAGAAACAAAAATTTAATAAAAGAAAAGACTAGCTTGCAAAATAATACAAGAAGATAGGTAAGATGGTAACTCACAGTTTCTCTTCTTTCGTCTTGGCAGCGTGTCGTCGTCGTCGGAGTACTTCGTTTGGCAATGTCGCAACAACCCATCTTGAAATTCGACATCCTGGTCACGGCACCAAATCAGTCCCGTGTGGTGTAACAGGGTCTAAAGTTCACTATTCTAACAACAACAACAACAACTCTGTTCTCTATAATAACTACTGTTTAATATAGTACTATGTTCTGAGTTAATATATACAACAATGTCTTTCTTCACAATTCCCTAACATAATCTCTATTATTTCATTAATGTCTAAACTCTAACAATAATAATTCATTGTTAATTGCCCCGGCTCTAAACTATCTTAAATCGTATGGAGTAAAATCAGTCCCGTGTTGTGTAACAGGGTCTAAAGTTCACTATTCTAACTACAACAACAACAACTCTGTTCTCTATAATAACTACTGTTTAATATAGTACTATGTTCTGAGTTAATATATACAAAAATGTCTTTCTTCACAATTCCCTAACATAATCTCTATTATTTCATTAATGTCTAAACTCTAACAATAATAATTCATTGTTAATTGCCCCGGCTCTAAACTATCTTAACTCGTATGGAGTATCGGCATACGTTACTAACATGAGCACGGGCAAATTGATACTGAAGTTCTATCTAGAATTTAGCGGTATTTAAGGAAAACTTCGTAGGGATGACTAAATTGTTTTTCTCCAAAAGGGCACGCATTTTGACCATAATAATAAAACATGTCATTATTTCATTTAGTCATCTGTCATAACAATTAGTTAGAAACAAAACAACAATCATGACGCAGCCAATAACGTGGCCAGAGGGTAATTAACCTGGACGAGATATCTTAACCTGTCATTTTCCAGATGTAAACAAACGCTGAAGTTATTTAAAGTAGCATTCCGAAAGTCTTTGTGTGTGACTATTTACTGACCGATGACTTATAGCTGACCGAAAAACAAGATGATAAAATATGCTTATCTAAATAAGTATAATGAATTCATAAAGTCATTATACGACAAGGATCGTACTTCATAAACTGATGAATGTCATTTCAGTTATTTGAAAACATATAATGTTTCTCCAATCTGATTAAAAGAAAACATCAGGTTCTAGCGGTTAAGCAAATGTGGGACTTCAATTGTCAACTCTTATATGATTAGAAACAAAGATCAGAAAGATAAAAGAGATAAACCTACGTTATAAAAAGGCCTAAATAAACATTTGACAATAATCTTTTTGCATTTTGTAATAAACATTTAACATTTATCATTTACAGTATCCATTTGACAGTCGATACTTGATTTAGCATTATGCAGTTAGCATTTTGCAATTTAAAACGACATTCAGCTTTTGCCTATTAGCACGGCACACCAGCTGTAAATACATCAAAGCTAAAAATGCGTTAACCCATAAATGTACTGTTACTAACTATGCGTAACTATGCCTTTATCATTTTTTAAATTGGCGATGTCACTTCATTGCTACATGTATAACACTGACATCAGGCAAAACTATGATACGTATGTGAAATAATTCATTATATTTACAAAGTATACTATAATAGGCATCCCTGCTCATGCACCAGAAAATAAAAGAGGTCATGGTACCCAATTCACATAGAAGGTTTGTTGAACATTCTGTACGTTTTTCATTAAGTTAAATCTGTATTAGTATATATTTCTTCTGTAATGTGACCTGGATGCATGGAAACCGACAGTTTTTCAGACAGTCAGCTAGATTAAATGAATAAAAACACATTCCAACATCCAACGATTCATTTTTACACGGAGATATAACATGTCTCTAGCGGAACAACAAGCGTTGGAAACCACTGCGAAGGTCGCCATCCTCATGCAAATACGGTCATTCTATGTAGCATCATTTATCCTTTGTACTCGTATGTATTCGAAACCCTTTTGAAATTTTAAGTGACAGTTAAAAGTGTATTTTATTTACAATTATGCTGCGTTGGTTCCTTCATTTTGAAATGTTGAGACATTTCGAAACTAACTCGGGCTAAATTGTAGTAACAAAAGATATCTTATCAGCCCACTGGGTTTCTTTTAGAAACTAGTAACCGGAACGTAACTAAAATATTGAAAGTAACAAATGCAGGACGGAACGGATATCGGTCAAATCCCCAGTTTTGCCCTCCGGGGACATTATTAGATAAATTAATGAGCCTTTTTGAATTTGAAACATCTTGAAAGTAACCAGTTCACTGAAGATGATACAGCCTTTAATGCTACTCGACTAACGTGTAGTGATGACTCTGGACATGCGCAGTTAGGTTACCAAATCACTTCTGGTGAGAGTCCATTTGGCAGCTGGTCAAAGACAGACGTGCAATCAACAATTTTATGCGTCAAAGTTCCTGGTTGGTTTCGACCTGCAAGTTGAAGCACCGTAAACAAAAGATATCGCCTAAAATATAATTTACAATCAGACAATCAGACGCAACCTGTACCGCGGAAAAAACCGTGCTTTATATATATCTATCTGTACTCGCTACACAAGTTAACCAGCTCTGCAGCTTTGAGTTCGAGCCCTGGGCAGGGCGTATGGTTTCGTGACGATATTATGCAGTAATTTGCCATCAACCTCTGAGTCGGGTTAGTATTTTGAAAACAGGCCAGTACTGAGCAGCAGCTGCAATACTGTGAAAACGAAAAAGAAACCGAGACTTGTTCAACTGTTGAGGTTTTCTGACGAAAACATGATCATCAAATTTCACATATTTTGTTTAATTGTCATTGACCAAACCATTTCAACCGAACAGTGGAAGTAAAACTCGAGAGTGGTTCCCATAAGCTTGAAGCTTTCATCACAATCGAGCTAAAACAAATTAGTATAAACTTGAGTCGGAAATCACTGAATACATTTCATCATTTATATTATAGATAAAAAATCCGTGTGACTTTGGCCAAAATTGGTCCCCGTTGAATGACAAAAAGAGAACTTATCCCCGATTACCCCATATTCCCGTATAAGACTAACTGTAGCCAGTTTGGCAAATCGTAGCAAAATATAGTCAACATAATAATAGCAACAAAAGCTTTTGATCCTAAATTTGTCATTTTTCATTGATTTTTTTATATTTTATACCGGCACAGAAGGGTCGAAAATCTTCACATGTTAAAGACTTTTTATTGTTTTTATTGTGAGCTATTTCAGCCAAAAATACACCGTAGTGGTAATTCAGGGATCGTTTGAAGGACAATTAAGGATTCTAAATGCATGTATTTTGTTATTTATGGACAATTATAGATATGATTGAATATTGCGTAAACTTGTTTTTACCGGCTTTGAAATTTCATTTTTTTTTGCTTTTAATGGGGACCAATTCCAGCAAATGTCACACGTGATAGAAAACTAGCACGAACATTCTTTGATTACAGCAAGGGGCAGTTGACGACACTTCCGCAAACTACGTGAAATTTTTATGTCGTGACTTCGACGGGAACAATGCTGACAAAGAACTGAACAGTCCGCCTGGTCATGGTTATTGGGGAAACTGGGGTGAGTGGAGCAACAGCTGTGACAAAGGAAGCGCTATTTGTCGTCTAAATACGAAGATTGTCACAACAAGGAGAAGGTGACGATACTGGATTGAATGACGACATCTTCTATTGCTGTAACGATGAATCGGGATCCGAATTTCCCGTCGGAAAATAGCACAATCGTTGGGTTTATATTATAAAAATGTACATCTATAACATAAAAACTGTCAGCTTGTTTGTGGTCATCTCACTTGTTTGATACAATTTGTGCTAACTTGATTATGTCTTTCTTCAAAAGAAAGGTTGGACAAGTCCTTTAACCGAACTAATTTTATTAATTTAACGGTTTATTTGTCTATCTTGCCTGCCATGTCATACTTAGTGTATATATATTCGCATGCCAGAAGTCTCGGGACAATAATACACCCCTGATAGATGAGAATGTTCGTCTGCTGTATTGATTAAAAGGTCGTATCAGTCAACACTGTTTATCTCTAACAGTAGATTTACCGAGTCTAGTTTTGAAAGCTTTGTTTCTATACGATCAAGGCATTTAATTAACATGGTAAAGGTTAACTACAAAGTTTGTCTCAGGAGGCTTCAGCTACTGTAACTTTGGAATGAACTGTGGCCTAGTTAGTTACCCCGAATTTCCGCCCAGAATTCAAACTGATCTGTCACATAGCGCTCTCATTCTAACTGGTCTTTTACATATAGAACCCTTTCATCTGATTCTAATAGATCTTTCCAGTACTGTTCTCATAAGGATTCTGATTGATCTTTTACAATCCGTTCCCATAATGATTCTGATTAATCTTTCACATACTGCTCTCATTAAGATTTTGACTGGTCTTCACATACTGCTCTTATTAGGATTCTAACTGATCTTTCATATTCCGCTGTCATCAGAACTCTAATTAATCTTATTAATCTAATTAATGCATTTACCGCTCTTATCAGGAAATTCTAATTAACCTTAAACATTACGCTCTTATCAGGAGTCTAATTGATCTTTCACATTTCTCTCTTACCCGGATCCCAATTGATCCATTACTTACTACGCTCATCAGGATTCTAATTGATCTTTCATATACCACTCTCACCATTATTCTAATTGAGCAGTCAAGTACCGCCTTTGCCAAAATTCGAATGGAAACCATATGATGATGACGACTCGTGTATATCTACAGCTATCAAACTGAATATGTCTTCCTAGCGAAAGTAGGCCAAAGAAGCATTTTAACTCATAGAACTTATCAGAAGAATTAGACGGCGTATATTTTGGTTACTATATTTATTTGTAATAAGAAACATCACAAAATAGCTAAACATCATTATTGAATAAAGTGCAAGTCACGTACGTATATTATTAAGTATGTACAAGTCACACTAGCATATCAATCCGTATAATAAGTTCAAGTCATATACATCCTAAACAATAAAACGTCACATTAATTCATAATATAGCATCTGCATAATGTAAAAGCATATTATTTAGTGTCAACATAATATAAAGTACAAGTCAAATATTTACATTAACCATAACCAAAATACTGTAAAGTACAAATTATCTGTAAATCATACTTAGAATGTAAAAGAAATGTAAAATAACGTGGATAACTACGGTGTCCCGTTAAAACCCTCGCCGGATACTGTGAGTTCGAAACACAACGATGTTGAAAAATCGAAATAACGAAACTACGATGGTTAAAAATCGAAAACACGATGATAAAATCTAGAAACTACTATGTTGAAAAGTTGAAACAACGAAACTATAATTGTGAAAAGTCAAACTTATTTCATACTTCATCATCGTACTTTAGAACTTTTAATATCGTGGATTCTTTATTCCGACTTTTCAACATCGTAGTATCAAAATATGTCGCGATAGCCCTAACAGGACATCGTAGATAAAGAAATGGACATGTAAAATATAAAAGACGAAAACACAATTATGCGGGAAAAAATGTGTTCACACCCTAACATCGCCCATTGCCTACTTATCAAAGCGCGATGGTAGGATGGTAGGATAGTAGGATGGTAGGGTGTGCGATGGCATGATAATAGGATAGTGATATTAGGATGGAAGGATAGCGGATGGTAAAATAATATATTCCTGTCCTACTATCCTACTACCACTATCCTGTCATCGCTATTCTACCATCCTACTATCCTACCTTCGCCTTTTGTCCTTTTCTTCCAACGTTATATTACTTAGTGGCTATTGCCCTATTACTTTGCGTGTTCGTCTGCTAATCGTGACGGCGCACACTTTGCTGGTGCACAGTAAGAAAATGGCCACCCTAGCGCACACTATGCACTGTGCGGTTAGAAAAGAACGTAAGGCGATGGTAGGATGACAAGATGGTAGGATAGTAGGATGGTAGGAATGCGATAGTAGGATGTCAGTATATTATCCTACCTTATCTGTCCTACCGTCATACTACCGCTATCATACTATTCTACCATCGCTATTCTACCATCCTACCGTCCCTAACCTACTATATCGCCATCCTACTATACTTCTATCCTGCAACCCTACCAAAATACAATCGCTGTTTGATAATTAGACGATGGGTGTTGGTAGGACATGAAAAACAGTACTCCGTAGAATTCAGTTCCGGCGACAATCAGGTACTTATTTTATTTAATACATATGTTAATTTAGACCAAATAAACATGGTCGATCCCCAGTTATTTACGCACTTACTATTATCAGAATATTTTGTAATAAAGCAACATAGCGTTCACTTTTGTTTTTGTCGACTAGTAAATTTAACAGTGTTTGTTTACATTTTAATGACCTGTGACAAAGGTTGTTCACATATTTATTTGAGATTGATATATATTTATCTATAGGTAAACCGCATGTGATTATAGAAATAACCGTTTTAATGATACACATAAAGGAACATCATGCACCCCTAAGATTTGTTAATAGAAAATCCTTACTAACAGGTAAATGACCTTTTTGGGGAAGGTCCGTTTTTGAAAGTTAACACATGACTACTGACTAATTTGACATTAGTATATCCACATTTAAAATGATTTAATTCATTACACTTACGCGCAATGATTATCAATGTATGTATTTGACAACATCTGACGTGAATTAGGGAGAATATAAATCTTATTCCAGAACTTTACTGTGGCTTTAAGTCATTTAACATTTTCACCGGGTAACAGAAAGATAGATAGATACTTTTATTTCCTCCTCGAGGGAGAGCAGAACATATTTACAAAATGTATACTATAGATATACAATAAGCGAATTCATTACAATTTTACAACAATATACAAAATATATACATATACAGATAACAATACTATATGAAGTTATTAATAATTAACTAAACATGCACAAATAGCTTAAAAGTAATATACTGTCATTATTAAATGTTTAAATAACCGCTATGGAGATAATACGAACAAGATCTTACAGAAACGAAAAACAAGAGCAAATTATAACTAATGTCAAGCGGTACATAATATTCACTCAAAATACTTTTATATACACAGATAATGCAAGTGTTATCTTTATGGTATGCAACTATGCAAATGTAGCAATGAGCATACTGGCAACACGACAGTGTCAAGTGGCACTAACTACATACTCGATAACCACTATGGAAATATCATCTTACCGAACAGAAAAGCATCTGAACATTTTCATTAAACAGAAATATTATACGAACAGATAATGCAAACACTTGGGATCTATCTTATGATATTCACCATGCGCATTTCCTTTTATACAGAACAGACAAGAGACAAGTTCACAGATGTGTTGCGTCTCACCTTATTTTATATAATGAAAAAAACTTCATTGCACATAAATTGAATAATACTTCGGAACAGTGATACAAATGGCATATTTCTTATTTTATATGGAAAAATATATTTTTCATTCATTTTGAAACTCATGTGAAACACTATCACTACAATGAACGCAAGCATTTGCTTGCGGATAGGTCCGCTAGAGATAGTATATAATATATATAGAAACCAAATTGTGTGTAAACTTTTCACACTGCTTGTTTAGATTTTGTAATCCTATTAAAAGCTGTAGTAAATTCATAGAATAAACATGGCACTTCATTTATGCTAAAGTTATAAAAAATAAATAAAGTAATTAGATTCTTGCTTAACGTGGGTAGTCTTCAAAGGTCCCACCGTGAATAGATGGAACACCTTATTTCCAACCGAGCCCACGGCAGGATTCATATTTACCTCCCCAGTATCCAGTCTAGGCCGATACTGCTGGAGACAGTACTAATTTAAGTAAATCACCCAGCACTGAACACTAGTCGGGATGTCAGCCGCGACGGGGAATTGAACCAAGACCGCTGACGTTAAAGTTCAACCTGCAAACCATAGCACCACTGGTCTCTGACTGTCCCAGCGGTGTTCCACTGTGTTCCTAAGTATAACTGTCTTGTTCTTTTCGTCTATTTGTTAAACATACAAACGTTGTTGTGGGATTATTTTACACATGGATGCACAACATATCTGGAACAGCTTTCTATGATATCAACCTTTTAGCTTATGTAAAATGAAAAGTTTTAACGCAACTTTTATTCACCTTGCACGCAAATTTTATTTAACCTTTTGATAGAATACTGGTGAATGTGCAACTGTGTAAGGTTTCATGAAAAATAAAAACAGTGCAGGATTTTTCTATACGCGAGGAGGTCTCACCAAAATTGAAATTGTCCCATAGACTACAATTTTGAAATCTTGCTTTAACCAAACACTAAGCAATAAAATAATTAAAATGTATTACTGACTTTTCATGTTGCTTTTTAAAACCTTTCTTCCTGTTACATTTTGAGACAGAATAGCCATCAATTATTATGAATTCCCCAAATTTCTGTGTAATAAATGATACTTCTCCAACTTAAAAATACATTTGTCACCATAAAAATATGGCTTACTTCTCATTATCATCTTTAACGATTATTAAAATTATTTATTTAATCGTTTTTTTTTTCTACATTATATTTCTGATTTTGTATGATTTCGTTTATTTAATAATAATAAACTGACTTTATTGATCTGGGGTTATCAAGAACCCAGTGAAGTAAGAATAATAATCATTAAAAAAATAGTTAGGAACACCAGAAACATCTACGACATCATTTCGGTTCAGATGGAAGGTACCAGCACCTGTCAACATGTATACTCGAACTTCATTGCTGTACAGACGAAGCATATCGCTACCATTGATTCTTAAAGTTGCATGTACATAGTTAATATCTTGATTATACTTTGTTAAAGTCACAACAAAATGGTACACACCAGGAGCATTACATGTAAATTTTCCTGTGGTGGTGTCGTATGCGTTTCCATTGTTGATGTGGGTGTTCTGGAACAGAAGGGTTGTGTAGCTTGACGAATTCTTGTATATATTGTATGCTGTGAATGCCACATTGTGTTCTGTTGAGCAAAATGGTAAATAGATAAAATTAAATTTAAACGTTTTATTTCAGAGAGATTTAAGAATTTGTTACTTTTTAGGTGAATGCCTTGTATGAGGATATTTGCGTATTGACTGTGTTTAATCTCCCTAGTGGTGATATGCCACTGATTCTTCAAAGGCGGTGCCCGCCGCTCCCACTCCGCGTCCCCCTGTCGTTGTCAATGTCATTGACTTGTTGTTGTTGTCTATTTGTTAAACATACATACATGGCTGTGGGGTTTTGTTTTGGGAGCCTGCGTTCTGGAAACATGACTATTCATAATAGATCCTTATCCTTGCTATTTGTATTTGTTTGTTTTATCTGTCTCTAGTTATGATTTATTTAACAAAACTACCATCTTCATAGTAATAATATAAGTTAAACGATAAGGTTTCGTCTATGGTTTGATAGTATTTCCTCTTCTGTTTAAATTAAACTGTAATTTCATAATTACTACACATAATATACTAACCAGGACACGTAGTTCTGTTACATGTGCTTACATCAGTATTATTCCCTGCACATGATCGACCAGTCAGAGAAGGACTTGGATTGGTGCAGGACCTTGACCGTGTACGTACTCCGCCACCACAGCTCTCAGTGCATGATCCCCAGTTTCCCCACGGTGACCAACCGCCATCTGGCAAAATACAAACATCATTATAAAAAAGATATAGTGGAAATATGCGTATTTTTAAAGTAAAAATTAAGCTGAAATAGATATGTGTGTAAAAAGGGTGGATGAAATTATAGCTTTAAACCCAATATACAAATCCCTTCCTGTTACCACTACAAAATAATAACTTTCCAAATACGACTTTTCTTATTTTGACTGGGGTAGTCTTTTTAAGAAAAGTTAAACTATTATAACATGTGGTCCATTTATAGTGGTCTAACAAGGTAACACTCATGCAGTAAATGCGTAAAAAACATAGCTTCAAAACCTAACTTCAACGTCACGATATCAGGGAGAACCATATTTACGGAAATGAAACATTTTTAAACATACTTCCAGAAAGAATTTACGTAGTTATATTTGTAGAATTATCTCAACATGAAACAAACGCCTCCTGTCGCAACTAAACTGCGCAATAGGAGAAATTAAGACCATAAGGCAATGCTACATACAAAATACCAAAGGCCTAGGTCTTGTGGTTTCCGACAAGAAGATTTTAAATGTTTTTTTCCTATACAAGTCTATATAAACCATGCGACCCGTGCCTGGCGGGGCAATATTTGACCGTAGGGGGTTAATCTGAACAAACTTGGTAAAGGACCAATAGATGATGCTTTACACCAAATATCAAAGCCTTAAGCCCTGCAGTTTTGGAAAAGAAGATTTTCAAAGCTTTACCCTATATAACTCTATATTACCCATATGACCTTAGGGCGGGGCCATATTTGACCCGATGGTAATAATTTGAAAAAATTTGGTGGAGGACTATGTGATGATGCTACATACCAAATATCAACGCCCTAGGCCTTGTGGTTTTGGACAAGAAGATTTTCAAAATTTTCCCTATATTAGTCTACATAAACCATGTGACCCCCGGGGGCGGGCCATATTTAACCCTAGGGGAATAATTTGAGCAATCTCAGTAGAGGACCACCAGGTGATGTTACATACAAAATATCATAGCCCTAAGCCCTGTGGTTTTGGACAAGTTGATTTTCAAAGTGTTTTCTATATAAGTCTATGTAAACCATATGACCCCCCAGGCGGGGCCATATTTGACCCTAAGAGATAATTTGATCTTGGTAGAGCACCATTAGATGATGCCAAATACCAAATATCAAATCCTACACATTGTGGTTTTGGAAAACAAGATTATTAAAGTTTTGTCCTTTCGGTTGCCATGGCAACCAGGGTTCTGCATGGATTTCAATTCTTTTGGGAATTTTGATAAGGGCCCCACAAGGATAATTTCTGAGAAGTTTAGAATAAATCTGCTTAGTGGTTTTGAAGAAGAAGGTTTTTGCAATTTACAATATAACCATTTCGGGAAAATAAGCACCGCCCCCTGGCGGCCATGTTTTTACCGAAACAAAATTGCTTAGGCAATTTTAGTAGAGAGTCACCTAGAGATTATTTTTACAAAATATTTTTGAAATCCGGCTAACATTTTCTGACAAGATTTTCAAAGTTTATCCTTTCGATTGTCATGGCAACCAGAGTTCTGAATGGAATTAAATTCTTTGGACAATTTTGAAAGAGGGCCACCCAAGGATCATTCCTGTGACGTTTTGTGTAAATATGCCCAGTGGTTTTGAAGAAGAAGATTTTTTTACAAATTGTTGACACACGACGCATCACGGACGACCTAAAAACACTCATTTTAGAAAAAAAAAAACACGGTTTTTCTAATAAAGCTTGTTCGATGGAAAATAAGTGTTTGCTTTTGAAATACATGCATGTCTTATATTTTGATACTCTGCCGTTTTTCTATATGTGAAGAAACGTACACTATTTGCACATACGCCAAAGCTACGAGAAAAACAAATCAGAATTTTCGCCTTACTTCGACGCGGATTGCTGACAACGGCCTGTGGACTAATACAGTAAAGAGTTTCCTAAACTGCTTAAAGGAAACATATAGCTATGTTACAGTACATTTCCCTGCAAATACAATGCCTGCTTTAAAAAGTTCAAAGAAGAGCAGTCGGAGTAATCACAATTTTCAATAAATGTGTAACACTATAAGTTTACAACAGAATGCCCTTATACTGTTTGTTTGTTCTAACATGTTTGTTTAAGCTACGACATTTTCGACGTGCTCTGGCTTCTGTTTCACGTAACGATATGACACGAAGTAAAGGACACGTTCAATTTTGATGCGAAGGTACAGTGTGTTTGGTCATTTTTTTTTCTTATTTATTCACTTACTGAATTATTTGCACTAAAATCCACCTTATGTTAATACATTTAAAAGTAGTTAAAATGGAAACTATAATATTTTGCAAGTTTAGGCTATGGACAACGTGCGTACAAATGATTATACACCCCATTTCAATAAATCGAGCCAATTAATATTCCTAGCATAAAGGAGTATTATGTCAATAGTTTTCTTTATTATAGATACCAAAGCAGGGTTACTGATAATATAATTTTGACTTATAGTGAGTAAAAGCTCTTTAAAATATAGCGTTGTTGCACCTTAAATTGGTAGCAACGCGTTTTGGTAGTCACTACCAAAATTCGGCCGAGTTTTGGTAGTCACTACCAAAACGCGTTAGACTCAACAAAATTTGGTAGTTTACAGAATTGTAGTACCAAAATGCGTCGGATATGTACACATCCGACGAAAATCGGTACTAATAAAAATCTCATGATATGCAAAAAAAGAAAAAAAGATATTTTGTGACAAATGGAGAATATTATTTCAAAGAGTGTCATGATGGAACTTAATCGCACATCCGACCTTGACCTTTTAATCTTGAAAATATATTCAGTCAATCAGGACCATTGGAACACACGTGAGTCTAACTTTGACATATATCGAGAGGTATTGAAGGAACTTGGCACAAATGTTTACCACAATTATTTGATGCGTCGGACGCATGACCCGACCCTGGGACAGGTTTCACAAACGCTCATAAGTAAGTATAGACTGTTTGAGGTAAAAATTCTAGCGATTCACGAGAAATGGTCACATTAGATGATCTGTATAATACCTTTAAAAGTATATGCAAGGCAGACATGCAACATTTATCCACCAAATTTCTTTAGAAGTTTTCAATGTTGTTTAATATAGTGAAGTGAAATGCAATTAAATAATGCAATCCCGTAGTGAATTCAATTCCGAGGGTTACCGATTAATTTATTCACCGAGAGTTATCGAGGTTGACCGAGTAAATATCAAGCACTTGTATTTTTGTATACCGGGCATAACTTTCTCGTATGTTCACCTGGTGCTAGAAAAAAACTTTTCGTACACCCCGGGGAGTAGGACTGCCGTTGGACTGAATGCACAAAGGTACACTCCTGAATTATTACATTTGTTGAGTTTCAGCTGCACATTAGCTAAGCGTCTGTCCATTACTCGACTAAATGTTGGTATCTTGGAAACATGAGCCTTATTATAATAACTGAATATTCAGGATAAATACTTTATGCGACTTGTAACGAGAACCTTATATCACATTAGGACCTCCACAGAGGTGGCGTCGGTACCAGCGTCCAAGTTGGTTTGTTTTGTTTGTTTGTTTTGGGTTTAATGCCGTTTTTCAACAGTATTTCAGTCATGTAACGGCGGGCAGTTAACCTAACAAGTGTTCCTGGATTCTGTACCAGTACTGTTCTCCGCAAGTAACTGCCAACTTCCCCACATGGATCAGAGGTGGAAGACTAATGACTTCAGACACAATGTCGTTTATCAAATAGTCACGGAGAACATACGCCCAGCCCGAGGATCGAACTCACGACTCCGCGATCCGTAGACCGACGCTCTACCTACATACCTACTGAGCTAAGCGGGCGGGTGCGTCCAAGTTGGCGTCCGCTTATAAATTTACATGTAATTAGATCCTTCGCCAGAGAATACTGAAAGTTTAGCACTAGAGAGTGCAGATCCTTCGCCAGAGAATACTGAAAATTTAGAGCTAGAGAATGAAGATCCTTTGCCAGAGAATACTGATTCAGTGCCCGAGAGAACAGATCCTTCGCTAGAGAATACTGAAAGTTTAGCACCAGAGAGTGCAGATCCTTCGCCAGAGAATACTGAAAGTTTAGCACTAGAGAGTACAGAGCCTTCGCCAGAGAATACTGATTCAGTGCCAGAGAACAGATCCTTCGCCAGAAAACACTGAAAGTTTAGCACCAGAGAGTGCAGATCCTTTGCCAAAGAATACTGAAAGTTTAACTC
The DNA here is from genome assembly GCF_021730395.1 of Mercenaria mercenaria. Lineage (NCBI taxonomy): Eukaryota > Metazoa > Mollusca > Bivalvia > Venerida > Veneridae > Mercenaria > Mercenaria mercenaria. Next base: position 64,766,430 of record NC_069376.1, on the reverse strand, counting down.
CAGAGATTGCAGATCCTTCGCCAGAGAATACTAAAAGTTTAGTACCAGAGAGTGCAGATCCTTCGCCAGAGAATACTGATTCAATGCCAGAGAAAACAGATCCTTCGCCAGAGAATACAGATTCTCTTGATCCTCAGATAAAGTGGACCGATCATCAGTCAGAGAATACAGATTCTCAGCCGGATACTTTAACTTTGCTACGATTAGTTGCGATCCGTAGACCGACGCTCTACCTACATACCTACTGAGCTAAGCGGGCGGGTGCGTCCAAGTTGGCGTCCGCTTATAAATTTACATGTAATTAGATCCTTCGCCAGAGAATACTGAAAGTTTAGCACTAGAGAGTGCAGATCCTTCGCCAGAGAATACTGAAAATTTAGAGCTAGAGAATGAAGATCCTTTGCCAGAGAATACTGATTCAGTGCCCGAGAGAACAGATCCTTCGCTAGAGAATACTGAAAGTTTAGCACCAGAGAGTGCAGATCCTTCGCCAGAGAATACTGAAAGTTTAGCACTAGAGAGTACAGAGCCTTCGCCAGAGAATACTGATTCAGTGCCAGAGAACAGATCCTTCGCCAGAAAACACTGAAAGTTTAGCACCAGAGAGTGCAGATCCTTTGCCAAAGAATACTGAAAGTTTAACTCCAGAGATTGCAGATCCTTCGCCAGAGAATACTAAATGTTTAGTACCAGAGAGTGCAGATCCTTCGCCAGAGAATACTGATTCAATGCCAGAGAAAACAGATCCTTCGCCAGAGAATACAGATTCTCTTGATCCTCAGATAAAGTGGACCGATCATCAGTCAGAGAATACAGATTCTCAGCCGGATACTTTAACTTTGCTACGATTAGTTGAGAGACTGCGTCATAGGAATAAAAAATTGAGTACTCCTTCTATATTTCGCTTTGATATGCTACCATTGCACGTACGAATTCAAATAGTGAAAATTTGTCTGAAGGAGAATCCATCAAATACGATTTGTTTTAAATAAAGTAGAGCATTTTTGAGAAATAATTAAGTTACGGGAATTCTCAGACCCAGCATTTACCTTTTCGAAGGCATAGTAGAGGAAGTCCCGCAAAGAGTCAGCCTTTAGAGGATTCTTTTAAACTGTGGAAGAAACAGCGGTTAATTTTAGAAATAGAAAATGTGATAAAGGAACCAAGATGGTCAAATACACTAGTCTTTGTTCAGTCTAACGCAATTTGGTAGTGACTACCAAAACTCGGTCGAAATTTGGTAGTGACAACCAAAACTCGGTCGAATTTTGGTAGTTTCTACCAAAATGCGTTGCTGCCATTTTGAGGCGCGGTAATGGAACGCATTTTAGTAGTTTCGTCTACATCAGGGGCTGGGCTCATTTTAATGATACACACGAATGGGAGAGATAAGAGGGGAAATAACAATCCAAAACTGTTGAATTCTGAGCGTGCATAAGGGGTCTTAAACATATCTAAACGAAAATCAGAAATACGATATATATTATATATATCTTTTCATGTAGTTTTTAGGGATCTTATACGAAGCTTACTTCGCAGTAAGATAAACTGTCGTCATCACTATTTTTATCCTCAATATCATCACCACAATCATCATTTTTCATTACTGTCAGTTTCAGTATCATCATTATCATCACTACCATTATCAGCATCATATAGGTCGTCATAACCATTGATTTAATTTTATGAAAATTTAACAATTTCACAACACAAGCATAATATACGTTACTTTGATTACAAAATATTTAGATAATTGTAGGGTATGCACTGCCAAGTTTAGGAATTAAAATGTATGTAAAACACAATCAAGAATTGTAAGAAATAGGAAAATGCTGATCATGTGATTAATATGTTTAATTCTATGTAAATTAATCATACAACACATGCAAAATATACGTTATTTTGATTACAAAACAGTTAAACAATTATAGGGTAGATCTATGCAAAGCTGAAGGAAAGCATTTAGTTTTTGCTGCTGGTTATCAAACTTGCGTGAGATATCATGCCAATAAATATTCTGACCAAGTTTGGTGAACAATAAAAAAAAGTTTGGTGAAGATCGGACAAAAACTGCTCATGTAAGAGAGCGGAAACTGTCAACATTCACAATTCTGAGTTATTTGAGGGACATACCTCCAGAGCTACTGAGATGATCTGAGTGGTTATAGATCTTGACTAAGATATAATGCAAATCAGCATACTGACCAAGTTTGGTGGATATTGGATAAGATTGATTAAGTTTAAGAGTGGACGCTGGCAATACTTGTAATTTTGAGCAATTGAAAGGGCGAAACTCTAGAACTACTGGGACGATCCGGCTGATTATCGGACTTGTCCCTGATGTTAACATTCTGACCAAGTCTATAGAACATTGGATAAAAATGCTCAAATTAGATAGTGAACAACTTCTGGAGCCGCCCGCCCACCGCAGGAGTTCTCATAATGCGTCGTATACAAATGAAGATGAAAGCCAAAATCTGCTATAAATTTTAAGATAAAATCATTCGCATATATGTACATAAATAATAAGATACACGACATTGTATACCTCATTCCGGAGCAAGCTTCATTTCTGAGTAAATTATATATTTCTTACCCATCTAAACCCACAAAACCCACCATTTCCATGTGTTGCCCGAGGAGGACCCCAAAATACCACTCGCATGTATACACCAAAATATCAAAGCACTGAGAGTACTGATGGGTCGAGGCAATTCAGCTGTATTTATAACATAGCAGAATAATTTCCAGGGTTCATACAGAAATCTGGGAACTGAATTCAATGACTTTCCAAGGACAAATTGGCATTTTCAAGGACCTGTACCGCGCTCCAATTTTTGAGACTGTTACAGTTTTTCTTTGGTGTTGTTACTTTGAAACACATTTATCAAACTATTTAAACCATACATATTATTCATAACTTTCGCCCATGGCACTTTTTCAATTTTTTTATTATAAACTCGGCAATGCGCTTTGTGGACGTCTTTTTCCTTCCTGTACCATCTTTAATCCTTTAACCAACTCAGTTTGAAACGGCACTGGCAATTTTGAAATCAAGTGTCAGTAAATCATAACAGGAATCAGTAAATTTACTTTTCTACCATTCGATCGACATTTCAAGCACTTTTCAAGATGAAGCTCGTTTTCAAGCACTTTCCAAGGCCTGTGCGAACCCTAAGATTTACGCCAGAAATCGGTTTATGTCCGGCATTTCCAAGATTCATGCACGCGCTGTAGGTACAAATAAAAAAACAAACCAGTTTATAAACAGATTGTACTTTGTAGCTTTGAAATATGTCAAAATATTAAACACACAAACGAACACAAATTCAATATTATTGTATGAATCCTATTATACATAATGACTTTAACATATCTGTCTTTAGTAAATAGTATCAGTTTGGATTGTCAATTCAAAGAATTTTTGTATATTAAAGGTTAAACTCACATATTTAATTTAAACAAATTTGCGATATGTGTACCTACACTGATTTGGGAAAACCCAGTCCCAGATTAAGACTATTCACTTGCAGTGAACATTACGAAAGCTAACAAGAGCTGTCACTGGAGAAAGCACCCCGACTATGTCGATGCAGGATAGAGAAACTAGACACATCTGAGAAAACTGGAGCTGTCACTGGAGTGTTTAATGACTCCAATGGTAGATGAAGATATTGCACAATAGCTTGAATCTGTGTCAAAAATATTAAGTATTAAATATTAAGAGAGGTAAAAATAAAGTGTAAGCTTCTCAAATTTATAAGTGAAAATAAAATATGTTTCAGAAACCAATTGATGCTGAATATCATGCTCGATTCTGCCTTTGCAATCAGTGTAGATCACAATCAGCATGCACACCTGTGCAGTCTGATCATAATCAGTATGTACATCTGAACAGTCTGATCATGATCTGTACTGTTTGCCATTCAGTTAGTATCTTTTTGTTAGCATCTATTTTTACAATAATGGTAGTATTTCCAGATTCAAAGATGGAAATATTGATTATTTAAATTGAGCAGGGTAAGGGTAAACAGGACAACAATGTGGAATATGACCATAGTGACAGCGTGCATCTAACTCCCCTAACATGTTACAGCAGCATAAATAGTAAATTTCAAAGGGTTCATGCAAGTATTTCCCCCAATATTCAACTTCATGAACTTCCCAAAAACATTTCAGAGTTAAAAAATTTGAATTCAATCACTCTTTTCCTGTAATGCCAGTATCATATTTCATGCAACAGCAATATAAGTCATCAGAGTACATGCTTTTGAATACTTTTCATTTGCACCCAAACAAATTCGTTCTCATACGAAAAATATGATAATTTAACTAGTGATAATTTTGTTTCCTTTTTTTCTTTTTTTTATTTTATTTTTTTTCTCGGATTCCTTTGATAACAGCTAAAACATTTCAGATTCAGAGATGTTAATTGATCCCATGTTTGACTTCGTGGGAGTGTAGTAAAGCCAATGAATAAAAATGATAATACACTAGAGTATTAAAGTTTTGATGTCGATATTGTTTAAAATATATATGAGAATTGGTCAAATTGACTTGTTTCTATAGTGAAAGAAAGTAGATTTTTGTTGTTTCAATAGGAAACGCTAACATGTACCGTAATTAATGCTTGGCAGAGCCTCGCATTTCTTTATATTATTCAACTTGTTTAAAAAATTCAATATGAAAAGAAAAGACACTTATGTAATATCCTTTACAATATCCTTTATCAAAGTGCTGTTACGGATCTCTCGTGCAATCATAAGAAAATAGAAAATGTTAGACCAACTTTGCTAAATAAATAAGCACTTCTGTGAAGAAAACAAAGAACCTGCTTGTAAATGAAATTCATCTTTTAAATTTTTTTTTGCCAAACATGCGACAGCGCCGCACTGCAAATTATGCCCGGTAGTATGACAATACAACACTTAGATAAAGCTTCATTCCAATATGGTGGCTTCCAGCAAATTAATTACATCTTTTTTTCTTAGTCTTAGCATCTGTATTAGTACTTGTTTTATATTTCTAAAATAATTAACATTTTATCTTGGCCAATAAAAACAAACAAAATGCTGTTAAATGCAGTTATTTTACATAGTACATTAAATTCATACATGTACTACATTTTTTTCGTATTTTAAAATAAACAAAAAAAAAACAACGTTTATGGAAATCCTTGTTTAGGTTCTCATCATGTCTACTGAGTCTGTCAGAGCTTAACAGAAACAGTCACTTTTGCAGATTCAATAATATTTCCATATATCAGTCAATAACAAAAGCGCTTGTATCATCCAGACTGTTATTGGAAGAACTGGAATGGTCGTTCAACTCCTTTCTCGCAGTCTGTTAAATGTCTCTTACTTTCTGCTCGTACCCACTTATGTGTTGTTTTGTGTTGACCCTTGTCCACAGAAATAACAAAGTCTGTCTTAAAACTTAAACTTAAAACACTTTAAACACCCGAAATGATAAACTTGACAAGTAGTTGATTAAGTTACACATTTCATCTTATAGGAAATCAGTCACAATATTTGAAACTTACGTTTCTGGAATCTTGTATAAATATGTACATTTTAACTGAGATACTGAGCTCCATTTTTTCATCAATAACATGTTCGGTCAAATGGTTCAATTTTGGTTTCAAATAAAAGTATATGTACCGGTAACAAAAGCGGTAACAACATTTATTTTGCATTTGTTATTGCGATTAGAATAATAAAGTTAAACATTTACTTTTAATATTTTAGACTTGGTATTGTTGCATTGCTTAATTCATTCTACTAAGTTTTAACAGAGTAGATTTTAACAGTTACTAATGTCACCAAGTGAGAGCTGTTTACATAAAATATTTAACAAAAACTATGTTTATGACAATAAATCATAGCTTTTCCTCAGGAAATATCATATACATTGTTAACATGGTACATAGCAGTACAACTGCAAGTACATAATTTGATTACAGCACCGCATGGGGTCCGTTTGTTTGTTTGTTTGTTTTATTTATTTATATTTTCTTTTTTTTCTGGGGGGGGGGGGGGGGGGAAGGGGTTAACGTTGCATCGACACAATTATAGGTCATATGGCGACTTTCCAGCTTTGATGGTGGAGGAAGACCTAAGGTGCCCCCGGGCATTATTTCATCAAGAGCGGGCACCTGGGGTAGAACCACCGACCTTCTGTAAGCCAGCTGGATGGCTTCCTCACATGAAGAATTCAACGCCCTGAGTGAGGCTTGAACCCACATCGATGAGGGCAAGTGATTTGAAGTCAGCGACCTTAACCACTCGGCCATGGAGGCTCCAGGGGTCCGTTTGTCATTACCAGACCCCTAGCCTGCATGTAATGAAACTAATTCACAAGTAAGTTTACATGCTGGCTGCACATAAATTCTATTTTCATAAGATAAAAACATAGTTTACAAACAAAGTACGTGGTTGATTTAAACATATTTTGCAAACCAAGTACGTGGTTTGCAGTATAAAAACAAATTATACATGATATACGGACACATACAACCACCACTGTCTTAGTCAGTTTTGATAACAGATGAAAGTCATGTTTATCATCATGAAACGGTCTCAGAAAAAATGTGCAGCCTAGACCGGGACTGGAACCTTCGGCTTACCATGCCTACGCTCTTCAAATTGAGCTACAATGGCCGACCAGTACGAGAACCGCTACACACCTTTCCACTTATTGCAAGAAAATTGGCTCTCTTTGCTAATGTCTGACGCAGACTATTAACCGAGTCAGACTGCTTTGTTCCGCATGGGCTCCAAGGGTGAACATCTCAGTAGAACATCCAAATGTAACAGTCTAAGGAAAAGTTGTGCAGCCTAGACCCGAACCTCGGACTTACGACTTAATGCGCCAACGCTCTACCAACTGAGCTACTTAGGACACCCGATAATAGAACTTATACATATGTGAATGAATGACAAATCGATTGTTCGTTTGACCATAAAATGTAATGATAAAGATTTATAAGGTGTTAAATTCACGTTCTAGCTTTTGACACAAAACACATATGCAAAACTTTTTTTCTGCTACATATATTTGATTAATTTTAAATTCAATATGACTTGTTAATCTACAAGAAAAAGGAAGATTTCCGTAGTTACTTTAGAGACATTATGCAGCCATTCAATAAATATCAAATACAGTATAGTCAGTAGGCTCTTTAAAAAACAGTATAATTTCCAGTCTGTGCACTTTCCTGTCTTAAAACTCTTTAAGATGTACATGCAACAAAATAAGCTAGGTTTAAAAAACGAAAGCGAGCATTCAAATCTGCAATTATAAGTTACGGATTCAGGTGTAATCAAGTCACGACAAGTGTTGCTGAACGGCGAACGTTATACTTTACGAACCTTTTCTACTATAACTTTCGGTTTATCTCAACGGTTAGGTAATCCACATTCAAGCAAGAGTTTCAGCTCAAATACCGAATGCTCATTTATATCATTTGAGCGAAACTTCGCCCTTGGAATACGGTTTCCGTTAAGTTTTTATTTGGAATAGTTTCTCAGAAGCAACCGTGTTTGTTGTGTGTATCAACTTAATCAAGCGGTATACATGACATATATCGATGACACCACTGGCGACTGCATTCTAATAGCCGTTAATATAAAAATAGCCGTAAATAGTCCTGATGATATTCATGCGCTTTGTTATAGCTGCACTAATTTTTGTTATTTGCCGTTTTGCACTAAAAAGTGTTGAGGTTTTCATTTACCGTCTATTATTCCATTGAGTCGGAGCAAAGCCCCGACCCAAAAAATCAAAATGTAACGACGGAGAATTCAATTTTTGGAAAATCAGTCAAGTAAGGCCAGGCCCACACTTTATCATTTTTTACGCTGTGCTTCAAAGATATCTGTGATTTACTCCCTCACCTTTAAAGAGAAAAAACCTTTTTTTGCCGGAAATATTTTTCTAAGACCCCTTAACACGCACAGAATTCACCATTTATGTTTATGTGGGATGTTTTAAAAAATATTTTGGTGGAAGACCCACGTGCCTTCTTCACATATATACACCGTTTCACACATTAAAACAACAAAACAATACAATTTTATTGCAAAGGAAACATCTTTTGAGGCCCCTTTCACACTCTCAGGAATCTACATTTTGGTTGTTTCATACGAAAACTATATATCGGGAGAGGAACTCCGAACACCCTCTCCGACCATTTTTATGAGACATTCACGACTTTTATCTCTCTCTTTTATGCGAAATGCAAAAAATGAGCTCAGCCCCCGGTGTAGAAAAGAAACTGCCAAATTACGTTCCATTCCATGATCCTTAGCAAATCATATGTACCATTGCAACGTATTTTGTCGCTACCAAAACACGGCCGAATTTTGGTAGTGACTACCAAAACGTGTTGCTACCATTTTGAGGTGTAACATAGCGTTCCTTCATGGAAATTAATGAGACTGTAAAATATGACAAACCTTGGTTCAAAAATAACATTCCTCAGTTTTAAATTACTTTAAATGAACTAAACTGTTTTGATTCCTTCTTAAAGTCTCTAAGTGTTTTCAAAATGGCATTTTCCCACCCTGATGGTAAAATGTTTTTCTCGAAACTAGGTATGCTCCGCTTATTTGGAAAAAATGAACCAGTGCCACAAGCAACGTATCAGGAACAAGATATCACTAAAGCTGAATAAAATGATACAGTTCATTTTTATCAATACATTAATGATTTTAAGCATTTTTGTTTAGAGATACTACATAGGAGGAATCAGTATGCAACATACTTTACACACGATATGTCACCATTTTAATAATCTTATTTTTAGTGCATCATTTATTCTTAAAATATATGCCAGACAGTTTTATCTGGCTTTAAAGTTTGATTTAGTCTGAAAATGAGAGGTAAAGGAAAGTGTAACGTTTTTAAAGAGTATTATTGGAAAATCTTACCGTGTGACTAGTAAGGAAGCACACTGTACTCTTATTGTACAAAATACTTGATATCAATTATGCCTCAAGGCTTTTTTCTAAATAATTGAGGTTATTGAAATAGCAACGTAACATTTGCAGAGTATGTTACGTACTGTTTCCTCCTTCAACTAAGTATTTACGCTATATCCCAAGCAATATAGCTACCTATTGCTGAGTTTATTCAAATAAGGCAAGCATGCTTAGTTTGAATTAAAACATATTACATTTCAAAGTAACAAAATGTTATTTTAGTGAGCACTGAGAGACTATAAGACCGGATTAAAACTGTTTGGCATATTCAAATTGATTTAAAACCTTGTAATGTTATTTTTGAACAAAATTTTATCACTTTTTAACGTTCTCATCAATATTCATGAATATGCAAGTTAGTTTATTACAACACAAAATACTGCTACTACAAGCCCAATGTTTCAGCTCTATTTCGAAACATTTTAATTGTTTTAGCACCAAAACTGACATGATTGCTTATCATCTATAGTATAGGGTCATATCAAACATAAATGGGCGCCATAAGAACATGGAAATGATATATAGTTCGAAATAGTTTTTTTCATGGGAACGTTTTATTACTTTGAAGGACTTGTTCAATCCTTACAAGTTTTTACCTATGAGGTTTTATGGCGGAAAACAAGGGGTTTTAAATGGCGTTCCTATAGACTTTGAAACATGTATATAAACATCGATACATTTAAAAACGTGTTTTATGAATGTGAAATGATTAAACATGTTTCAGATGACATTGACTTTAACTCATAACTGCATTTTGCTTCCATGATAAACGCATGGACTTTTTCTACACATTATACATGTACAATACACTTTTTTTGAAGAAATATGGTTCATATTGAAATTTCGAAATAAAGCAAAGTTTTCAGCTAAACCACAAGATCAAAAGCAATTATAAGTAACTAAAATGAGACTTAAACAGCTTATTAAAGTTTGAGAACAGCGGTAATATATATACATATTAAGAAAACTTACCTTGTTCTTTCGATAGAGTAATGACAACTACCAAGGCAATCACAGCGATATACAACACGATAAGTAACGCAAAAAAGATAGAACCAAAAACTTTAATCCTTTTGAGTGTATCTTCTCGAAAATTAGGCTCAATTTTCTTTACATTTCTTTCTCTCTTTAAACTCTCATATCGTTCTTCGTCGTTTTCCATTTTGCCATGGTTTGAAGTTGTAGCGGAGGTTATGCTTGTATTCTCATAGAAACTGGTCTCACGGCGTCTTGGATTCCTATTTATGTCATCGAACTCCATTCCGTGGCGGATAAATAACTACGAAGTAATATCAAATAATATTACATTAAAATTGCGCTCAGATATCAAATTTCTTAACTTCCATTCGATTTGCTCACTCTGCCGTTTAATAATCAGAATTCAACCCTCAGACTGGATAAGTACTTCCATGTCTATTTTTCATTCTCTCCCATTTAGAGATGTATATTTAAAATCAATATCTTTTTGATACCTAACTGGTAAAATGTCTAATTAGAGTAACATATATCCGTATAAAGTTTAAACAGCTTTAAAGCAAATAGACTTTACAAAATTTGTTATAAAAGCATTAACTGTATTATTATTTGAAATCAAACCATTCTTTTTTAAGTTCAGCTACCTCTACTCTTCCTTCTACCAAGCCCGTAACAAACTTTTTTTAAGGTTTTCGTAAAATGTGGATTTATTATGCAGGATCATACATAAGTTTTCGGAATTATTTCCTTTGTATATAGCTTTATCTACAGACAGCACTAAAATTCGAAAAAATGCGATAAGTTTCTTTTTTCTGAATAAAACAAAAAAATGTAAGCATTCAATTTCTTAGTTAATATAAGTGGCATAACCAGTATCTTGGAGTATCTTAGAGAACATTTTATCCCATTAAACGCAGTGCATAATCGCAATACCAGGACATGTGCAACAGCCTATTGCAGATGTTAGTTTTACTAGTACTCTTAGTGACACGGGTCGTTCTGCTAAGCCTAAAGTACGCAGTTTTTGGGAGAAGTCATTTGCATGTAAAGGGGTACAGGGATGGAACAGTTTACCACAGTCCTTGAGAGATCTACCCAGACTTCATCAATTTAAGCCTGCTGTAAAAGCGCATTTGTTGTCCTTATAATACTGTAATTTTTAATATTAGCATTCCAGTTAAAGCAACTTTTAGTCAGTAAAGTCTTATACTGTGAAGTAACATTTGCTAATTTTAAGTACATGCCAGTTTTTAAAAATACTTAGTCCATTATATCAGTCAGTCTAGTCATTTTTGTTAGAATTGAATGATTTTTTTTATCTTTTAGTACTACATCTTTATTTTTATTAATGTATCATTTGTGTTTGTATTAATAGTAAAAACATTGCTGTGCAATTTCACATATACTTTTGCTCAATATTTATTCTATTTATCTGCGTTTAAGGTCATATCAGTACATTTGTAACTAAATTACAATGTACTTGATTTCATAATCTATCTGTGATCTATGGAAGCCGTGGAGGGCCACTTTTGAGTTTTGACTTACGGGTGTTTTTAACTTTTGAGTTATGACTTTCGACTTATGACTTTTTGCTTAGGCCAAGCATTATACACGTGTTCTAGAAGCTGAAAGCAACTACGTTGATTTCAGGTATGTAATCCATATTTTAAACTTTTTTTCAAGCACATACGCTGTGAATTAAAATGATTTCCATTATTCTTGCTCAATTACTCAATATCGTGCATATTTTATGTGGGTTGTGACGGAGGAGAGGATGTGGGGAGTAATTTGTGTCCATATAATTTGACTTGAATGACAATGTTAACTTGCCATAGAATAAGGACCAAAAATCTTCAAACATGTATGAAGTGTGTACATATATTTCAGGTTTTCCATGATCATTGTCCAAAGCTAAAGCCTTACATTCCAGTGGATTGGCCTCAACCTGAACATTCCAGACTACATTATCATAGACAGAATAAAGGGAAGGTAGACACATGCTCCTAGTGGTCGTATATATCACAGAGAATTTAATCCACCAAAAGTGCCAGTATGTTTTGTGTGTCATAACTTTTCAATTTTTTTATCGCTTTTATAAATACTTTATATCCATAGAAAATGAGTTCAACAATTTGTTGACTATGTTGTAAATGTTTTCATGTTATTAGTGCTTATACATGTTCTATCTTTCTCATCACAAACTCTGGCCTGACAAAATATATTACTTTTAAGACATCCACAGAACCGGTATTAAACATGTATATGTAGGTAGGAAATAGACTACAACTTTATCCAGCAAACACAGAACTAGTATTAAACATGTATAGGTCGGTATGAAAAAGACTGCATCTTCACCAAGGAAATACAGAACCAGTATTAAACATGTTAAGGTAGGTAAGAAATAGACTGCATCTTTATCAAGCAAACAGAGAGACAGTATTAAACATGTATAGGTAGTTAAGAAATAGAAAAAGAAAATGACTGCATCTTTACCAAGCCGCCAGTATTAAACATGTTAAGGTAGGTAAGAAAAAGACTGCATTTTTACCAAGCTGCCAGTATTAAACATGTATAGGTAGGTAAGAAATGGACTGCATCTTTACCAAGCAAATACAGAGCCAATATTAAACATGTATAGGTAGTTAAGAAATAATCTGCAACTTTATCAAGCAAACACAGAGCCAGTATTAAACATGTATAGGTAGGTAAGAAATACAATGCATCTTTACCAAGCAAACACAGAACCAGTATTAAACACGTACATGTATAGGTATTGGACCCTTAATGAGTACTTCCTTTCTGAAGGCCATCTGGAATACTCTGGACTTAATAGTTGTACCTATTTTGTACCATGTAGAGATTAATATCATAGATAAACATGTATTTAAGACACAACGTCTAGACTGAAAGATATGAAGATGAAAACTTGGATGGTGTTCTGTGTCTGCTTTATAATACTGCTGTATACTGAGTTGAACAATTTAATTTCGAGAATTGATTAAACATAAATACACCAAAAACTGTCTTTGTACTAATGAATACTACATGTGCGTACGTTGGTAATAAAACTACTTAAAGGGTACTATAGATAAGTTTCGAAAAGTGGCAATTGAAAATCAGAAAATTGTTCTAATCTTTGAAAGTATTTTAAACAAGTATACAAAGTATAAATTTTTGGAAAGGTCTTTGAAAGTTCTATCATTTGACATGCTTATAACGTTATTTTGAGGCAGTGGTAAATTAATATTGAGCAATAACTATTTGCAAAATATCAGTTGACGGGTCTTTCTTTAACAGAGCTTGCAAGTTCATCTTATTCCATATTACAAAAATTTCTTTTACAAAATATAGCATAAAGATAGATTTAGGGAATCATGACACAGTTATTTGATAAAATGATGAATTCAATTATAAACACATTTTTGTACCAGGGTAGAGTACTTTTCAAGATTTCTGTACTCAATAGCCTGTAAATTTTGTTACATTGCAGATATAAAAAATGTTAAAAGATTCCCTCAAGCTATTTAATTGCTACAAATAGCAAAAAGAATTTACATTATAGGGGGTATGATGAAATTTCAAGGCTCGTTCAAAAATAACTGGTTGACCAACTTTTTTCGTTCAGTAATTTAAGTATATTCTCTTCAATAACACCAAGTAAAAGGGCTTTCCAAGACCTTGCAGAAAATGTATACTTATATACACTTATTGCAAGTAGTTTTAAAGATGTAAGCATTTTTGTAAGTTTTCGCCGCTGGTAAAACAAAGTTATCGATAGCTACCTTCAGGATATCAGAAGGCATTTTTGTTTGGTATGAAATCGAACAAAGTCAGAGAAGTCATAACTATTTAACAGCCAAAACCATGAGTAGATCATAGCTGAAATTACAACGTTTCCAACCTACACAAAAAATAATATGACATATGAGTTTGAAGTCAAACTGTACGTCCATATATGATAGTTTTATTAAGTTTGGTTTTCTAAAATGCTTACAGAGAATCCCTCGAGGATAGTCGATTTTATAATTCTTTGTGGTTATTCAAGTGTTAATTCCGATCCTTGTACAAGGAATGAAAACTTACCGGAAAGTGTCTTACGCAACTTAACGAGTTTTGTCAATACACAATTAAAAGCACCGATGGCTCTCAGACTTAGGTCGCTTGAACGCTGAAGTTTTATTGCCGAGATAAGTGATGTGCTTCTTAGCTTACAGCCACGTAGGTGAACGCAAATACCCAGTCTCACTGAAGTCATCTCCTTACTTTCGCTTCATTATCTTCCGCGCGTATGATGACCGGCCGTAGGGGTTCATGTTCAGACGACCTTTTAAGTTCACCTGTAACAGAGTGACAAGGTCAGCTTTTGTGATCACGTTTTATCCGTTGTCCGTTTGTGCGTCCGTCTGTTCGTGTGTGCGTCAATATTTGCTTGTTACCACTCTAGTAGTAACATGTTTGGTCAGATCTTCATCACAATAAATATTTTGATGATATCTAGGACAAGTTCGAAACTGGGTCAAGTTGGGTCAAACCTAGTTCACGAGGTCAATTCATGATAAAACCTTGTTACCATTCTAAATGTAATATATTTGGTCGTATCTTCATCAAACTTGGTCACAATGTTTATCTTGATTATATCTATTTCATCTTCGAAATTGGGTTAAAAACTAGGTCAAGAGGTCAAATCATGGGAAAAAAACATGTTTCTACTCAAGATGTCACAATTTTGGTTGGATCTTCTTCAAACTTGGTCACAATGTTTATCTTAAAAATATATATGTCAATATGGAAACTGAATCTTGTGAGGTCAAAAACTAGGTCAGGAGGTCAAAACATAGAAAACCTTGTTACCACTTTAGAGGTCGTAAATTTTGGTCTTGTCTTCATCAGACTTGGTCAATATGTTTATCTTGATGATAACTAGGTCAAGTTCGAAACTTGGTCACGCGAACTAAAAAACTAGATCACTAGGTCAGTTTTGTGAAAAAGCTTATGAACACTCTAGCGGTTGTAATTGTGGTTCGATCTTCATCAAACTTGGTCAGAATAATTAACTCAATGATATCTAGACCAAATTAGAAACTGGATCATGTGACATCTAAAGGTAGACCACTAAATCAAATCATTGAAAAAGCTTGTGAACACTCAAGAATTCATAATTTAGAACATTTGAGGTCAAATCTTCTTGGTTTAAATGTTTTAATTTCTTCTGCAAACAACCGGACACAAAGGATCCTCATTCTCGCACAATGAATCTTTCATACCATGACTAATAAACTTAAAAGTTCTAATTGGTCACTTATATTTCTGATGATATCCCTGCAATCTCGGGGGTGTAATAGAAAATACATTTTATTGTGAAGAACAACATTTTGGTAATCCGTTTCCATCACGGTGACAAGATACTATGCACCTTTCTAATCTGACATGAGTTTTAACAGAGCTACCCTCCCATCTGAAATTCGCAAATCACCATTTGCATAGATTTCGATGTAAAATCACAAAATGTTGCAAAATAATGCATACACTTATAAAAATGACGTTGTAAAAGGTTCGGAGTAAGATGACTTATGTCATGTCGCTATTTACTTTTCTGATTTCGATAATAGCATGTCATTTAATTGCTGTGTATGTTTCTGGGAGAGACATTTCCAAACATCAAGCATAACTTTTACCAGTAAATGTGAAAACTCAATTTTAACATGGATGCACTTCCCAAGCATCCTTGTGAGACATATTCCCTTATTCATATTAAAACCCACCTAAACTTGGATAGACATGGTCTACGTACATACTGACACTGAATATGAAACAACAGTACAAGAAGTTTAGCATTAAAAAGAAGCTCAAATCATTATTGCATGATAATGAATTTTGGTAAAGTCAATTAAGCCCAAATTTTGTGAGAAGCCAATCAAGAGACGTTTCTATCTGATGCATTAGCGATTTTCCATGACAACTTTCAGTTTCTCGAAAACATCCTGAAAACCTAGGTGACCAACTTTTGCTCAGTGTACCATGATCCATAAGGTGCGGGCGAGCGATTCAGGACCTTCTGATCCTCTAGTTCAATGTATTTCGGCTGTTTCTTATATATATGCAGTTTTTTAAAAGGTTGGAATTCTGCCAACTTCGGAGATTCTATTCCGTTGCTAGGTCAGTGGAGGAGACATGTTTCCTTTCTTGGAAACCAACCTTCTATTACCTTTCTGACTTTGCACTTATGACTTTTAATTTACGACTTTTGCCTTATGACTAGTGTCTTATGACTTTTCGCTTATAACTTTTTACTTATGAATTTTGCCTTATGACTTGTGCCTAATGACTTTTCACTTATATCTTTTGACTTATGACTTATCACTTATGACTTTTCACTTGTGAATTGTTATTTACGCTGGGAGAATTAGAAATAATCTGCATTTCACTTTCAGGTTCTTTTTAAGACATGGTTACGCAGATTCCTGCAGAAAATATGTAACTTCTATCAAGAAACATCCAAAAAGTTGCTTTTTAAAACAGACAACAAAAGACAGACATTTAAAAAGCTGCAATTGTGCTTTATTTTGGTAAACTAAGATATGAGCCGCCTCAAGCATAAAGGAAATTAGCGTTACTTGGGCTTTATTGGCAATAAGGAAAATAAAATGGCAGAAAATTGGTATTGTAAACATATAATTGTAAACAGTGTACCTGTACATATTCATATAGGTGTATAATTAAACTGCATTATAATGATAAAATCTGTAAAAATATTTCTTATTGTCATGGTAACCAGTTAATGAAATCCTTCAGAAATTAAAGTCAAAGCCTTGAGATGTCTGATGGTTGCGGGTTTTGCTAGATTTATTTTCTGTTTAAATGCCAATCTATAAATATACATGTATAAGAATCAAATACAAATGTGCCTAATGTCTAAGATTAACTCTGCCTGACCTTACATGAACTTATCTAAATTGACAGCTGGAAGTCAGTGATGTAACAATGGGCTGGAATACCTTATCATTGATAGATCTTGTATAATCTAAATGGTCAGTGTGAATGGATAGAGGTTGAATAAGAACTGCGTGATCATTGATAATTCATCTGCATTGTTCATGAATGGGACTACTTTGCGAAGCACATGAACATCCTTTGCATGTAATTTGGAATCAAATAAATATGCTATGTGATTGTCAGAAATACACTTAACTTTGGTGGCGGGATAAACCCGCAACCAAAAATGATGATGATTCTCCTAGAATGAATACCACTTTTCAGGTGAACCAAAATTCGATATGGGAATATGAAATAATTGAAATAGAATGCTTGAGGAACAAAGTGATACCCGAAGAACTTAATTATGACATTGATTGTATGAATAACCCACTATAAAAAGAAATAAATGACATTAAATGACGTTACGATGACGTTCATAACGTCACGCCAAAAATTGACTTGTCCTTGTTAACTTTAATAACTGGTAATTTTAAAAATATTTGAGATAACTTCATAAAATGTTCAGGATATATTCACAAGATGTCGATCTAAAAAAGACACACATTTTTTGAAATTCCAGAAAATACCCTAAGATCCCTTTTCCTTGAGTTGGCTCACATGTAACTTTTATCAAGAAACATCAAATAAATTGCGTTTTATAACAGACACCAATCGACAGACATATAAAAAGCTGCAATTGAGCTTCATTTTGGTTAACTAAAATATGTAACTTTTATCAAGAAACATCAAATAAGTTTTATAACAGACACCAATCGACAGGCATATAAAAAGCTGCAATTGAGCTCCATTTTGGTTAATCAAAATGTGTAACTTTTATCAAGAAACATCGAATAAGTTGCGTTTATAACATCGAATAAGTTGCGTTTTATAACAATTGACAGACATATTAAAAAGTTGCAATTGAGCTTCATTTTGGTTAACTAAAATATGGAACTTTTATCACGAAACATCAAATGTGTTGAGTTTTATAACACACAACAATCGACAGACATATAAAAAAGCTGCAATTGCGCTTCATTTTGGTTAACTAAAATACGTAACTTTTATCAAGAAAAAATCAAATATGTTGTGTTTTATAACAGACAACATTCGACAGATATATAAAAAGCTGCAATTGAGCTTAATGTTGGTTAACTAAAAGTAACTTGTATCAAGAAATACCAAATATGTTGCGTTTTATAACAGACAACAATCGACAGACATATAAAAAGCTATAGAAGAGTATACTGACCTCTCTATATTATGTAAGAAAGCTAAGCAACAAACCTACTTATAAAATATGAATGGATATTTCTAATTTTCGAGTGCACTTCTAAGATATAAGAAGTTATTTTGAACAAATTATTTGTTTCATCAACATTCTTTCACATCGATGGTCACTACTTATATTTACAGGATAAATGTATTTTAACCTCGAAACAAATGAAATACGTGTACCATATCTTTAACTGTAAAACAATCTATCTGCTAGAATAATTATATTTTATGTCCTGCAATTTCTTAGAGAAAATTATGGGAACAGTGTAATTGTAAAAGTGTACTAAGTATTAAGGATATGAGTTATACTATCAAAATTTATCATTAATGATATATGTACACACTGCATAGATAGATAAATGGTTACAAAATTTACTTTCAATATTTAGTCTAGTAAATAACTAAAGTATCAAAGATATATGTATAGTTAAGAAAAACGATATTTGCTAATAGATCTGCAATTACTTAGATAAATAAAGTTTACACAAGATAATGTCAATATTCCGTCTTTCATATAAGTTATTCATTATATAAAGTGATGTCTGGAGAATTATGGTACTGAACAAACATTGTGTAATACGAGGGTTGATCAACTAATATCCGGACGATCACAATTATGTTAAAAGATATTCATTGAAAAAATGAAAACATACACGTCCAAGAGTTCACAAATAAAATAACAATTGAACATTATAAATATAACCAAGTAACGGATGTCGGTCTTGGATGACAATAAACACTGATATCACAAGCATCAGATGTTTTGTCGTAGTAACTCTGTGATAAAAACTTACCATCCACTTTCCAGTCTCTGACCTATGGATCAGCAGATCTTTGATCATCGTGCGTTGATTCCTTACCAACACTGAAACGTGTATGTTTTGTATTGACAGTTATCCGCTTTGTCTGAACTTTCCCTAAAGGACATCATTAAAAGTTGTTTTTTCTTTGCAATTGTATACCGGTATGTCCAATACTTTCATAAAATGAATAATACCTCCGTGTTTCTCAATAGTTTCTGAATAAATTGCAGTAAAAGGACAAATGCACACTTTCATATAGAACGTTTTCCACACGCAATATCAAAGCTTAAATGACGTCAAAATTTGTATGGCTTGATGTCGATGTTCAACGAATTTCAATTTTAAAAAATAACAATCCTTTACAGTATCAATGTCGCTTCAACTGACATTAGTTAGGTCGGGTATGCATTCGTTTGGTTACTTTAGTTACCATAGAATCGGATCCTTTTGAGAACAAATGAATCACCCTTGCCAATAATTGCTCGTATATAAGTTTTTTTATACAAAATTTCTTTACAACTAGCTATCATCCGGGTATTAGTTGAACAACCCTCGTACGAAGTACATGTAGCTTGTAATCACTTTTAAAACAAAGGTATTTACATTCAGTAAAATATTTTGCAATCAACTAAGCCAAGATATATTATAAATCTCGTAAACCGTAAATTTAAACTTACATTGTAAAACATATTTACATTTGGGAAGTATTTGTAAGTCGATTTATTTACTAATTATGAACAATTTTTATTAAAATTCAAGAATATAAGCTAAAATAAGTTTGCAAAAAGTACACAATTATAATTTTGAAATGCACTGCAAGTCTGAAAATTGCATAATATATATCATAACATACGTTTTCGCAAACATTTATTTATTATGTAATTCTTATTAATTTAACAGATCATTACTAAATAAAATGGGGTCAGTATATTCTTCCTTAAAAGCTGCAATTGAGCGTCATTTTGGTTAATCAAAATATGTAACTTTTATTAAGAAATATCGAACTGGTGCGTTTTATAACAGACTCCAATCGATAGACATACTGTAAGTGTACTTATATTAGAGCGGTTAGATTTTAGCGCAAACGCATTAAATTAAATAATTTCGACTTATTAGCGCGTACTTGTATTAGCGCAATATCAGCAGCGCTAAAATAGCCAATTGGCGGTATCTGAAACAAATTTCCGATGGAATACGGAATGGCCCGAACATGACCGAACATGACCGGTGTATCAAGCAGTTCTGCTCGGGACTATATATACACGTTTCGTCTTTAAAAATATATTACTTAAAAACGTTTGCATACACATTAAGTCATTTTTTAATAAAATGCAATATATAAATAACCACTAGATGTTGCGGGTAACGACGAATTCAAACGGTCTGTCAAAAAAGTTTTCAGTGCTGGTATGAAAACGAAGTTGAGGGACAAATTCAAAACGGGATTGATGTGAAAGACGTCACAGTTGACTTAAAACTTTCAAGAATGAAACCTATTCACGCAAACTGGCTTATTACTGCCCATCAGAGTGTGAATGCCATATTAAATGGCTGGCGGCTGACTGGTATTCGTAATGAAATCGACCAGGCACACAAATAAACATAACATAAAAGCTACATTCGTTTAAATCAGTGTTAATATATATGCTGCGTTTTATAACAGACACCAATGCAATTGACAAGCATATAAAAAGCTGCACTTGAGCTTCATTTTGGTTAACTAAAATATGTAACTTAAAATTATCAAGAAACTTAGAAAAATAAGTTTCATAACACAGTTGTTCACATATATGCATCATTGAGTGATCAACCATGAAGCCTGAACAGGTGTGTAAAGGGTTACTCCCTATCCAAAAATGTCCAAACATTACTTTGTCAATAATAAGAATGGAAAAGATCAAAATCACTACAGTTTGGACATATTCGCTCGGTTAACATTTAACAAACATTCTTTAGCTTTGAAAAAGCAGTTCTGCAAAGAAACTTCCTAGTCTTCTAAACTTTCTCTAAAAATTCAACAGATATTTGTTGCAGATGGTCTTGCAAATGGTTTGTAGTTCAAACCATTCGACAACACTTCCTTCATTCCTACAGGTAGATCTTTACTTTCAAGACTTTTAAGTGCGTCTGGCTGTTTCTCAGTTTGCATCGACTCGTAGATGTATTTTTCTACTACTTTCGTCCTTTTCTGCGTCATTTGATTCCTCCCAGATCACTTCATCGGAAAGAAGCTCCACCAAAGTAGCAGATAAACTCCATACATCTGTAGCTGTTGAGGCTCACACGTTTGACAAAAACACTTCTGATGCTTTGAATACTGGAGTGCCAGGCTGTATGCCACATCCACCTGCAACAATTGATGTGTACTGGTTAACCTAGCTAGCTGTGGTCAGTAATGCATGTACATACAACTTTTTAAATTAAATTTACATGGAGTTTTATTTTTGTGTCAAATGCAACAACCAGGACAAACATTCCATTAGATTTTGCAGTATACATATCGTACTTCAAAAAGAAATAAAATTTGTCTTTTGTAAATATGTGTTTTAATGGAGTTTGAATGCCCGTAAGATTTCAATATTTAAGGGTAAGCTTTTGGTCTAAACGAGACTCAAACATTTCCCAAGCGGCGTATGTACTATAAATCATCATGTGCTTCTATGTTGATGATAATTTGACCAACTGTTAAAGTAAGACTTTTGTGCAATTTTCAAGAGAAAAATACTCGGCCAGAAAATATTAACTGCTATTGAATTGTGATTGTGGCGGCACCTTAACGAACGGACTGAATGACGGACGGATGGACGGATGAACCACGGATGAAATGCGAAAGTTTAACTTGCAAACTTGAAACTGCAAACGGCAACAAACAATGCTGATATAAATGGGTTTAAAACTCGAACCCATATTTAGGCTTTTCATTTATAGATATGTCAATTTGATTTTACACATGATGTAGCAATGATTCCCTGTTCCTGAAATGAATATGTTACAGAAAGGCCTACATTTTGCATCTCGTCGCAGAGGAGCTGTATTCGAAAAAAAAGCAGCTCTATTCGGAGTAATTCACAGAACAGAGCTCCCCGGGGAGCTCTATTTGAGGGGAGCTCTATATAGGGAATGAGAGTGCATACAAATCAAAGTAATCAGTGAACTCTGAATTCTGCCAAAAATAGCAATGCGGAAAAACAATGTGGAAAAAGGATCTCAGTGTTCCTTTCTGGTTCACTGATCTCGACACATTAGGAATGAAAACAAAACACCATTTGTGCCGTTGTTTTGCTTGAACAGTGTCATGCAAACAAACAAAGCTTCTCTTTCTGAATTAATTGCAAAATTAATAACAGACTGTTCGCGGACGTGTGTTTACATGTTCTGTTTTCAATTATTTCGCTAATAATACAGGAAAAAAAACTAAGATAAAATGAACTTACTTCGTCTGAATATTCCTTGTCCGCCACCATGAGGCATGCACGTGGAACAAATACGCGACTCACAAGTCAAAAGTAATAAGTCATAAGTCAAAAGTCGAAAATCATAACTCTAAAGTCAAAAACACCCATAAGTCAAAACTCAAAAGTGGCTCTCCACGGCTTCCATAGTGATCTCATATGGTGCGACTTCCCCATGGTTATGCTCCACAATGGAAAAAACAGTGTTTTTTTTATCTTCATTGTTGTCCCTGGTATTGGTGTGCAGGGCATGGCATTAACAGTAATGTATATTATTGCTTTTTATTATTGCTGATATGCTTTTCGTTATTGCCATGCTGTGCTCAAGATTTGATACCAGATATATCTATCTTTCTATAAAACATTTATACTATGCTACTTGTAAATGTTTCTAATCGTCAATTAAAATGTGTGGATATTTGTTTTTTCGTCATTTCATCTTTTAGCCATAGTATGAAAAAAGAGTTATTTTTTTTTAAATTCTGTTGAACACAGTAGTAATAACCCATATTTGAACGTAATCAGTCAACCTTATATAATCAGTGAGGTTGTATTACATATCTCGGCGATGTATGACCTTCATGTGTCGATCCGCCGTAAAATCCAACTCACTTTGTTACATTTCAGCCTGATTTAATCATATTTTATTGCTCTTTGATATGAAGTTATTACAATTACAATTCAAACATACATAATCAAAGGGCAAAAGGGTCGGACAACAAGTTCTGACAACATTAGAGACTGTCCTTCCCTTAAGCTGTAGATAGAAAAAACGAACACAAAAAAAAACAACATATAAACTTGAGCAATAATAAACTACAGATGGCGGATATAAAAGTGTTTATAAGAGAAAATAAAGTAATGAAGATAAAAACACTTTTTCACAATGAAAAAAAAGAAAAACACACACAAAAAACTTTCGATGTGATGGCATGAATCTCTCTGTCTGTCTGCGACTGTCACGAGATGTTAAACGTTTATATAATTTTGAACAATAGTGGATAAATTTAGTCAGATATTAGTAAGATGTTGTTTGATCTGTTGTTAATACTATGTATTATTTCAACCTTTCTGTATGTTTTATAAACTTTTGCACTTAGTTGAATATCAGTGAATTTTCCTCCATTGTTAAATCTTCTTTACCAATAATGCGTTAGTACTTAGGGGATGATAGGGGCGTGTGGATGTTAATAATTGGTGTCTTTGATCTCGGAAACGATTGCATTTAAAAAAGAAATGCTCACCATCTTCAATGTCATAGCCACATTCACACTGAGCTGAATCTCTTAAGTTATTTTTAAAGAGATCACCATTTAAACTACTACATCTATTTCTAATTCTGGCGTGATAAACAGACAATGTCCTTACACCAAATAAGTAAAACAAATGAACTTGTGGAGGTTTAAATTTTTCTTTGAGACTTGTCTTAAAAGCGTTTAAAGTGGACGATTCTCGAATATTAATTTCTAGATTGTTCCAAGCAGAAATAGCAGATGGTATAAATGATTTGGAAAATAGTTCTGTTCTTCTTGCAATGTAACATAATTATTATCATTTCTTAAGTTATATGGAGTAGTTTCTGAAACTTCATGTGGAAAGAGAGTATTAAGATAGTCTGGTAAATCGCCGTGTTTTGCTTTATACATTATAGTTAATTTTTGAATCAATCGACGGTCTGATAATGATACCCATCCTATTTCTTGTAGTAACCTTTTGATCGAAACGGACTTAGTTAAACCAGTAACTAACCTTGCAGCTTCGTACTGTAATTTTTCAATATTTTCCTTTTCGTATACGGTACAACTATCCCAAATTACACTGGCATACTCTAATATAGGCCGCATGTACGAAATGTAAATTTGATTTAAAGTTTTCCTGTTTAATTTGAATTTTAACAATCGCATTAATCCCAATATTTTTGAGGCAGATTTAGTTATATTGAAATATGTTCACATTTCACCCTACTTGTACATAGTACATTTGTTTCTTTTTGTTTGTCTGTCGCGTACAGCAGGATGAAAATTGTAGTTGCGCTTTGTATTCCGATTTGAATAACTTAACTAAGTCTTATTTAATGTAAATTTCATGACGTTTATGTTGCTCAGTATAAAATGAAATGGAACATAATGTCTTATGCGTCTTTGTTAGGTCACAAAACGTCATGTTCGTTTATGCCCGTCTGTTTCCTGCACTGATATTAAAAATTATTGCATAGTGTGTATACATAAAAAGAAAAGAGAAAATATTTGTCTTTCGTGAAAATAGAACATAGTTCATCTCGAAAAGAAAAAAAATGCAAATTTTCACTCTCGCGATATATTCGTCCAAGTGCGTTTTAATTATGGGATTTATGAATGAAGTGCAAAAGTCAGTAAGTCACATAAAATTAATATACTGATGTATATGCTTCAGTAACCTTTATGACCGAGTCTAATTAGGTGACATCCTCGAAATCACAAACAAGTTTATTTTTGACCTATGTTTTATCATGTCCGTTGCATAATAATTACGTAAGAACCACGTTCGTCATATTTTTTCTTATAATAAATATCATTAAAGTCGGAGACAAAGGATGTACTACAGCTATTTGAAGAAAAAATCTCTTTTAACAGATAAAATGAAAGGAAATACGACATATTCAAATGTAAGAAACAAGTTTCATGTTTGTTTTGTGAGTGAATCTAGACATGATAATGCTTGCGAACGGATCGGAACTACGAAAAAGGCCGAACATCAGATGAGATATAATTAATAATTTATATTTCTTTAATCAAGGTATTCTGTACAACCGAAGTCTTATTTACTTTAGCAATACAATTCGTGGTTCCATGATTATGTTATGTTGGTTAATACTGTTGAGCGGCACACGTAGTTTGAATATGTTACATTTTGCTTAGTTCATTCTCTGCTACCGTGCAGTACTACATTAATATAATAGTCCAAATGCGAAACAATTAGTGGTAAAACGAGTATTTCTTTAGCAAAAATAGTGAGATATTTATGAATACTCTTAATCCTTTGGTAATTTAACAAAACTTTACGACATTTCGGTTTAACGTGCTCTTTGATATTTAGGGTTTCATCTTGAAAATCGCCCATATACCGCATATTACTTTCAGATTTGATCTTATCACCAGCGAGGTAAATCTCCCTGGAACTGTCCCCCACCGCCAAACATAATGAACTCGTTTCAAGTGTTCACTTTAAGTTCGAGTTAAGTTAAAAATGGCATGTAATTCGTTGCTGATTGTCAGTTACGTTTGGTTACTGTCTAGCATGTCTACCATGTAAGAATACTGCCAGATATTCTTTTCGTTTGAGTATCATTTACAATTAAAATAATTCATTTTTGTCACATGTCCATCTTGTATGGTCACTGTCGTCAGATATTTTTGTCTTTTGTCGTTTACAGTTATTGCGAGTAATTCTTATCGTTTGTCTGTTCTATATTATTTCCTGTCAGATATATATAGTTTAATAACTGCGGTATAAAGTTACATTTTACCTTATGACTGCCATTTTCAGTTACAGTTGCACATCCGTATTGTGTGCACGGGCAAAGCTAGGGCTCGGATAATGACACGCACGTCATCTGGAGGGGTATAGGGCATGCTTCACTGGGAAAATATAATTCTATATCGTCAGATACCCGCAATTTTAGAAAATTTATTTCTAAAATGCTAATTTGAGAGAAAAATGATTTCTAGATATAACAAACCCTTCCTAATACATAAAATGTAGATGAATACTAGTAAATTGCCTTTGAGAGCTTTTTGACAGCAGTGTTTAATTCTTATGTTGATTTTTTCATGCATTAAGTACTTAAATTTAAGAACT
The DNA here is from genome assembly GCF_021730395.1 of Mercenaria mercenaria. NCBI lineage: Eukaryota > Metazoa > Mollusca > Bivalvia > Venerida > Veneridae > Mercenaria > Mercenaria mercenaria. The sequence goes on along the minus strand of NC_069376.1, from coordinate 64,740,129 downwards.
TCAATTTCATATTATGTAGTTAAGAACTTTAAGAATAGCGTTTACAGCACTCAGCAAATTATTAGATATAAATAAAATGAGTTCAAGATGCCTATCTTTGGGGAATTTGAAGCAAGTTGTGTAATAACAAAATAATGGAAACATGCTTTAAATTCAATCTTGTGTTTCCGTTTTCGACTTTATATTAAAAATGATTTCGTATTATTCCACTTCCATTTCACGATTTCGCTTACTTCAGGAAATCCTAATTGACAAAACAAAATAAATACGGCTAATGTCTTGAAAATAAAATATTGCTTTATGTACTTCTTTCGGTTAATGTTTTTAGAATGAAACAAAACTCATTGGCATTATTGCCTGAATGAAAATAGATTTTTCTATACATTACCCTTCAGCACTGACGAAGGAAGATGATTAAATTTTGTTAGTCACTGCCAAACCTCTGCTGTTTAGAGCGGTCATCGTTTGAAAACTTTACAATGTTAGAAAACCAATTGTAAGGAGGAATGCGAATTGTTCAAAGTTGTAGAGACGACAGGGGAGCAAGCATTCCTTCTGAAATAGCACGAAACGAACATTCCGAGCGTATCCGAGCAACCTCTTTGCATTACGGTAAGTTAGAGATTTTTCTGTCTGTATGTATACAAATGGAAATACGTTTTCAAAAGAAGGGTACACTTTTAAAATAGGACTATAAACATTGAAGAAACGAATGCTAAGAGATTCAATGTACGACTATCTCATATTCCAGTCAAGTTTAATGCTCTCTGTGGAATAGAGACAGTCAACCAAACACAGTGTTTAGGACCATGTGTACGCAGCTACGTAATTTGAGTACAAGTAGCTACGTCTCTAGTCTTTAAATTCTAGATGTTTACAGGGGACAACCTGACACTCTGTCTGTTACGGACGATTAATGTTAGACATTCTTGATGTCTGCCTGTCATGTTAGATTTCGGTCAGACATTTAATCTTACATCATTGCTAGAAATTTTGATCTTGTGGTCATTTTTGTCATGCGTGGTGTGATATTCCGATATTATATTTGGCATCCGCAGTTACTGCCAGGCATTCATATCGCGTGTGTTCCGTCGATGGTTATTGCCAGATATTATGATCTCTTATCTGTCCTGCACTGTTATTGTCAGACATTCTGAGTGTCTGTATGCCATGTTTGGTTAGTGCCAGGCTTTCGTAGTGTTTGTCTGTCGAATGTAGTTACTATGGGTGGCTGAAACGTATGTACTGTCATATATGTATCTGTGCCATTGCCTTATTGTCTTCTGAGAGGTAAGTAGGTGACGTTTGTTTTATTTTTAGCAGTCATACAGTAAATGTAGCATAAAGCCTACATAAGTAAGACAATATATACGACAAACCCTGACTAGAACGGTTACTGTTCACTTGAATATTAAGCTATCAATTCTAGAATTGGTGTATGAGCGGTAGTAGTCAGTACATGGCTGTATGTACTCATGGTGGTAAGACATTCTTAATGTCTGCCTGTCATGTAAGATTTCTGTCAGATATTAAATCTTACGTGACATTCTGTCTGTTTGGCACGATCAATGTCAGACATTCTTAATGTATCTCTGTCATGTGAGATTTGTTAGACATGTAATCTTACACGTGTCATGTACTGTCATTGCTAGAAATTCTGATCTTGTGGTCATTTTTCGTCATGCCTGATCTGTAATTCCGATATTATATCTGTCATCCGCAGTTACTGTCAGGCATTCATATCGCGTGTGTTCCGTCGATGGTCATTGCCAGATATTCTGATCTCTTATCTGTCCTACACTGTTATTGTCAGAAAGTCTGAGTGTCTGTATGCCATGTTTGGTTAGTGCCAGGCTTTCGTAGTGTTTGCCTGTCGCATGTAGTTACTGTGACTGAAACGCAATATGTCCTGTCATATATGTATCTATAACACGCAGATAAATTTCATATAGTATTGTTTTGTTAGAAATTTCGTTGAGAGCCATTGCCTTATTGTCTTATGATAGGTAAGTAGGTGAGGTTTGTTTTATAAGAGACCTTTCTAACGTAAACGTAAATCGGAAACGGAATACTGAATTCGTAAATGTTATTTGCAAATAATGGTCTAAGGGAGATACTATCGCATTAATATTGGATGAAATTGTCTACTCTAGACCACAAATTAGCCTAAAATTTTACGAATTCAGTATTCCGTTTCGTAATTACGTTTACGTTAGAAAGGTCTAATAAGCAGTCATACATTAAATGTAGCGTAAAGCCTACATATGTAAGTCAATATATACGACAACCTCTAACTAAAACAGTTACTGTTCACATAAATATTAATAATATCAAGTCTAGAATTGGTCTATGACCGGTAGTAGTCAGTACATGGCTGTATGTACATATGTGGTGTTAATATATAATATTTGTAGAAGATAATCTAACATAAGCATGAAGAGTAAATGATTTGTCAATTTTCTTAGTAAAAAGCCACTTCTGTAATATATAATTTAATCGAATTTTATAAATTATTCGTTTTACTAGAATAACTTTAAATCGCTTTCGAGACAAAAATAGGAGTATAAAATTGAAGTTTTTTGAGATGTGACATGAGTAATCCGAGAATATGTGCGTCGGACATCTGTAGCGTTTGTTGTATTTTCGTATGTCTCTGACTGAGATGTACAGAATCGTACTCGCCACTGAGCACGAAGTACAACAGACAATAAAAACACGCTCTGTTTGTTCTAAGGTAGCAGTTGGTAGTTTTCCAGCCTTAGATGCGAAATGGTCAAGGTCAAAATCTTGAAAAAAAGAAAAGTGTTAGACCTGAAGGCACTGTTTTCGGAATAAGTGTCCTAAAGTTAGTCAGATGCGAAACTGCGGATGTTGATTACTGGCTGTATGTGCAAATTTCAAACCAACAAGGGCCTAATTCAGTAAGGAGCACTAATCAGTTGACATATAGTTTTGTTATGCAGAACAGGTGCAGGATAGGTTTATGAGCAGGGCACTGTGCATTACTGGACTCCTGCTATTCCCCTAACATTTTGCCACCAGGCCAAATATGGTATTGTTTTGGAAAATTGGTCCATATATTTTCGCAAACCTATGTTTCACTATTAGCTGTGTATGGACTACAAAGTCATATAAATGGCAAATATTTTCAATGGAGTTTTTGAAAGCCTACAATTATACAAAGAGTGGGAAAATATCGCGCATGTGCATATAATAGTCATGTGTAGACAAATAAATAAAAAGTATGTAATACATCAGCGAGGTAAAATATATGTTACCTGAGCTAGACGGCGTCCTCTTGCTGTGTTAAACTAGTAAGTCGCCTATGATAGGTTTAAGGGAAATTGTGCTCTTAACTGTAGTACTCATTGTATCCTAGGTCGGAAAAACTTCAAGGAATCTTATATTTTAAACCTTATATTAGATAGGTTTTTATATATCGAGGGGTGAATGCGACAAAGTGCTAAGTGCATTTCATGAAATTTTACAGGAGAAGGAAAAAACATTCCTGTTGCTTTTTTATTCTGACAGCTGTTGTAATATTTTTAAATCTGATTAAAATCAACTTTATTTTTTTAAATCTAGTGGAATTTTTAAAGAAATGTCTGACAGAAAAGAAATTTTAATCAAAATGTCACTTAGAACTTTTTCGCACTCCAAATAGATACAAATTTGCAAAAAAGGTAAGCGCGACAAAATTCTAAGTGATTTTATATTTTATTAATAAAGGGACATAAAATTCATCTTTTTGTACCCAGTTTTTTGTAGTGTTTGAAATCATTGAATAAAATGAACCTTACTAAAACCATGTCACTTAAAACTTTTTCGCAGTCATTTTTGTTTACTATTCTAAAACTTTGTGTCTTTGAAAAGAGTCTTTAGAAGTGACATTATAAGTAAGCCCTTACAATGTATAGGTCATCCAAAGTTTTTGCTTTTGAGCTTATTTGTCTTTAGAAGGAAATATTTTTCATGTATCTAGTAAAACAACATGGTGTTTGATGGCTGGACACAAGAGGTGGGCCCTTTAATTTCTTTCACAATAATCAAAAGTAGTGTTCACTGTACAGAGCATAGCATAACGAATGAAACTGCTTTAACTGCGGATTATCTTTTCAATAATACATGAAAATAATTATCACACTAAGAAACAACACATAATTGTTTTCCATTTTGTTTATTTAAAGCTTTTAAACTTCAGTAATTTCTCAGACTCACAATTACACTGAACAAAAATGGCTAGCCAATCACAATGTATCTTTATAAATTATATTCTTTGGCTTAGTTAGTGTATCAGTTTTAAGAGAATTATAAAAACTGTATTTCAGACATGATATTTTCCTCAGAGTTAAAAATTCATGCATTCTAATATGACTAGCAATGCATTATTCATCACAACGTTATTATGTTAACATCATGTCAACATGATATTTAGCACCATGTAGTGCTTTCAAATTTGATTCAGTATTTTACCTAATAGCATTTTTAAAACGAAATGTAACACTGCACAACTGTCTAGATTAATTTACGAACATACTAATCTGGTATATTTGCTTTACAGAATAATTTGCCATCATTTTCGCCCAAATTGAACTCTTCTGCAAGACGTATTACCATTTCCAGTCTGGTGTGTATAAACAAAGGAGCTTGATGACACGCCATGCATACACGAGGAAACAGTTCCATAATATTGATCTAAATTTTACAACAAAGACATATTAGAAAGGAAATTTTCTTTATAGCAAAATTATTTATACAATCTGGAAGTAATAATCGTTTGAAATAATTTGACTCGAGCTGCGCCCTCGTGAAATTATTACACCTGATGTATAACCACCTGTCATGCATAAATAATGTTAAAACACTGCTTTGGTGTAAATTATTTCTTAATTACTGTATCACTAGAATTAAATATTTCTAGACAGCTGGTATTGTTCAGTATAATGCTTTGATTCAGTAAAACAGTTCTCTTTCATTAGCAAAATGTTTTTTCCTATACAATAAATAATGTTTAAATCATCATGCATTTTCCTATTCTGTACTTAGATTAATGTTGAGTACAGAAAACAGTGTTTCAATTTATTTTTTGCCCAATGAACTTCAATACTTTAATTATTGAGAAATATACATATAAGTTGGAAAGCTTGTTTCGAGATCTAGCCTCTCAAAACAGTATAATTAAATAACTTAACCTGACTAAATAATCTATTATAAGAGTTTAAGTCTCAGTTACACTACACCGTATAGCGTTAACGGACGTTTAACGTATAACAAAATTTTCAATCCATTTGTGTCCATTCGCATGCGTTTCTTTTCCGTTTCTCATGCGGCACCTGCACTCCTTGTTCTGCGAAATTCGTCCTATCCAGTGGAAGGTTTTGAGCATGTTCAAAATTTAGAACGTACACCACCGGACAAAGTTGTCCGTTAGATGTATGGTAGCAATGCACTGATATGCGTTTTGTTCGTTACTCGTGCGTTCCCTATTCTGAACTTAACTGGTTCGCATCCGTTCTTGTCAGGTTCGCATTCGTTCTTGTCCGGTGGACCTGATTCATGGCCAGACCACTGCCGGATTATGCAACGGATGTAACGTGTGTTCAACGGTCGATAACTGACAAGAACGTTTTGTCAGTTTCTCATGCGTTGCGCTTTTGTTTTACACGGTACAAGTCTGTTACTAGTACAGTGATATCCGTTAATTGAACGTTGTTCGTCCTGTATATATGCGTAAATCTTGCGGTCATTGTGTGTTTTATGCGCCCAGTACACCGATCGCGAGAGCATCGAGCAGCAGTGGGGAATGCCTTTCGTCACAGGATAACTTTCTGTCACAGTTTTGATATACATTTGGCGTCCGTTAACGCTATACGGTGTAGTGTGACTTACACATAAGGAGTTAATGTCAATCTACGCCACATTGCCATTTCTTTGCAGTGCAGGTCATGCATACTAATAACATGCACTACAAATCAGACTGTCATTGTATAACATAGATTCCACTTTAATATTAGGTTTAGATGTTTCTTCAAGAATGATTTTGAGATTTTATTTGGTTACAAATATGAAACAGTTTCCAGAGATATAGCTTTATTTTCAGTGTGGAATTGTCAATCATATTCTCTGTGGCATGCTGGCATTAATCAACAGTCACCTTAGGTGACACTGAACCTTTTCAAGGTCATTAAACTTTGATTTCAAAGATTTCATTACATGTTCTATGAAATTCTCCAGATATCACTATAATTATACAAGGCAGTTAACCAACAATAAGATAAGATACATGTGTTCCTAATAATTTGCTGAAAGCCATGGTCATGCAGTCATTTCAGTTTCATCATAGCAGTTACTGTAATGACTGTGTTAAATGTCATTGAACACTACTGATGTAAAAGTTGTATTATACTGTACTGTTTGTAATCTAAAATGCTACAGTACAATTGTATACTGTGATTCACATTAAACAAGAACTGTACAACTGTACAAACAGTCATAACTTGCCGATCGGTCACACATTAAACTGGAATACACTTTCCATAACTGGAATACACCTGTATCTTTTTAATTAGAGGTATTTTTGAAAGTTTTTTGATATAATTCAATCATATATATCATAAATAATTAACATATGAAAGTAAAATAAAATACGTTCACTCAAAACGATAACTGTGCAGGAAATTATCATAACCGAAATACACCTGTATTTTATGAATAAATGGTACTTTTGTAGGGTTTATTGCAAAACTCATTAATTTGTATATATATAAATAATTAATTTACAAAAGGAAAATAAAATATGATGATTTGTCAGTTTCCGCATATTAGTTGTGTGCTAAATTACACGATTGTTTTTAGTATTCATATATTACAATGTAGTTAAGTACTTTTTGTTTTGTGTGGTAGCAGCACATAAAACACATGACATGTTGCTGAAATAAGAATAAGGTCATTGTATTCGTGGGATCAGATTCTCCCTAAGCTGTTGCAACCGAGTATACTGCTTGGATCAGGGGGTGTTTCATTTGTACATCTGACCCAAGAGGCAAGATTTACAACACGTTAGTCAGAACTAGTGCAGTTGTACATATAGAAATACTTTTTGAGTTCAAATAATTATATTTCACTAATATATACTTTTCCCTGTCCTCATTTAGATAAAAAATCTTGAGACAAATGTTTGAAATTAAAAAAAAATCAGACAATTTCATCTGAAGAACTTTAAATGCATTAGATCTGTGACTTAGCACTTTTTCACAGTAAACAATACTTGGTTTACAGCCACATGTTTACTGTGAAAAGTACCAAGTGAAAAAAAAGAAGAATAAAAATCAACTGTTTGTCAAAAAAAAATAAAATAAAAATCCTTTATACCAGATACTGATAATGATATCATACTTAAAAAGAAACCAACGAAATGGTACAATTATTGAAAAATATTTGTTACTTGGTACATATTCTGAGTGCAAACTTGATATAATTCGGTGCGAAAAAGTGCCAAGTGACGTTAAGGCACTTAGCACTGTGTCGCATTCAAATGGTATATCATTTTCACTTAGCACTTTTTGACCATTTTGTTATAAATTCATTTAATGACTTGCTATAATCTTGATATTTTTTACAGGACATAGGCAAGGTCATAAACACTTGATATATGAAAAAAAGTGATTTTTTAAAAAAAATGTCACTTAGCACTGTGTCGCATTCACCCCTCGATATATTCTATAAATTGAAACAAAAGAAGATTGTATAAGAGTAAATGTAAACACTGCTGTCCTTTTGAGTCTTCCTCATTAATGTTTTTCCTAAAACAGTTTAGCTGACACGAATGATACGAAAAGTGAGATATTCATTGTAATAATTATACCAGATTTGCATAATACAAAGATAATTTATTTGACTGACAATTTATTGGTATCCCACCGAATGGGTTTGTGCTGAGGAATAGCAAAGAAATATATCCGGCAAAAAGTTTAGGATGTTTGTCTTTAGGAGAGCACAATCAAGTAAGAAATCTGGAAAATGGGTAGCGACGGAGGGGGTGGTATTACATCTTCACAGGTTGATAAATATTCATGGAAGGTTTGAAAAAAATTAAAACAGGAATGAAAATGATTTTTGGAATGGGGGTGAGGATGACCCTGTCCGCATGAGAGTACAGAACTTCACATGTTGATAATAAATAATTGTGGAAAATACAAAAAGAAAAGAAAACATTTGGTGGGGTAGATCTAGAGTTGTGCGTCACCTGATCGGGGTGGTTGGGGTGACCAGGTGTGGGTACACAACTTTACATGTTGATGATAAATGTTCATGAAAAAAATGAAAAGCGTTTAATTAAAATCTACCAATTGGTAAGTTTTTTATGTACAAACAGGTTGATTTTTAAGCCATGTAAGGGCAATATCTCTGACATTACTAAAGAAATCCTGACGAAATCATGTGTGCATTACAACACTATCCAAATTCAGTTTAAGTTTCATAGTTCAACAGTTTTGACGCAATAATAAATTTGAGAAATATAAAATTGTCAATTTCCAAAATCATTCTTTGCTTACACATTCAGACTTCCACTCCTTATAAAATAACCATGCTAACAGATCGTTGTTTCAAATGTGAGTAGTTTACATACCATCTTATATTTCACCAGATACATGTATATCCCATATTGAAAACAACAATGTTTTATATTGGATAAATAATTTGAATAATACATGCTACACACATTTTGATTGTTAATATATCTAGTTGTGATGATTCTAATATATAAGTTAACAGGTTAAAATATTGTTCCACTCCTGGAGACATACGTAACAAATTTAAGTCAAGTTTTAACGATAAAATGTGACAGCATCTCACCGACAATTGTTACGGTGTAGCTCCATGGAACCTTGTTGATTCAATTATTATGTGCAATAAAACATTGACGCTACGTTTTCGTAAGTAAAAATGTGAGTTGGAAGTTTGAGAGCTTTATTAACTATTATTAGCAATTCGAAAAATCGAACGAACTCACAAATAAATTGATAATCTCTACACAAATGTCATAATCTCGCAACGATAACAAAAATACATGACGGCGTCTCACATATAATTTTACAAAGTCTCAACAGCAATATTTCCATATAAGTGGTAGAAAATAGTATGTACATCTCCCCGTTACATCCAGACCATTTCTTGGACTCTTACAAAGATGTCTGCATGGTAAAAAACCAATCATTTATGAATTATGTTTCAGTTCAAAAGTGACATCGTACTTGCGACCACCTCTATTAAGCGATTTTTGTATTTAATGACCGGTCAAAATCCCTCCCGAATGTTTTCAATACATAAATTCATACCATGAAACGGCTTTTTTATTAAACGACTAACGACCATATTAATGTAGTCCGACAGTTAAAATATTCGACAAAAGTATCTATTAAGCAACCGGGTACCAAATTCCCGCCGGCCATTTCTTCACTTGTGTAATTAGCGTGTACGTTTTGCACCTGCCTGAATGCAATTAACCTTCGAAACAGTCAAACTGACCATCAATTCAACTATAATTTTTACAGTTTGTGAAATATATATACATATATGTATGTTCATAATAAATACATTTACATTAATAGTTAAAAATAACTTTTCTCTTCACCTGACACAAATTCATTTAGAGATCGTTACAAAGTTGTCATTAGATTTTCAGATGAAGTTCTTGAGCCACAGTAATGAGGACCTATCAACTTAATTGCCACCAGTAATAAAGTCTCATAGAAAGAGAAAGGAACATGTTGAGATGCTTAACCAAGAGCAGATACACTATACGGACCAGGATGCATAAAAGACCAATTCAGAAACGGGATTCCAGCCTAGAACGAAAGCATGGTTCGGAGTCAATACAAAACTAGGGTTTGGATCAAAAAGAAAAAAAATTTCTGTCTCGACGTAAAACCAAGAGGCATGTTTCTGAGTCAGAATAAAATCAGGGTCCGAAATAAGAACAAGGATTAAATTCTTAGGCAGAACAAAAGCAGGTGTTCGATTACAATTAACAGGCTATCGTGGAGTCTTGGTCTTTTGTAATATATATGTGTGTACTTTTGAAATCAACTGTTTACCTTCATCACTATGATTTACAATAAGTTAAGTAACAGGTGATAACAGTATTCTGCCCTACAACAATCCTTTCTTACAAGCTTCTTACACAATTTGCGCATTATCACTTCGATGAAAGTTTGACAAAGGCTCTGGTTTTCAAAATAGTTGCAACGCTAATACAAGTGCATTTTGTTATATCATTTAAATAGTCTGTTCTGAACATCAAAGTCGAGAACTCAAAGTAAACGCTCCGAAAATAATCTTTATGTGGAATCTCAGTTACTTATTTCGAGCTTTATTTGAGGATAAGCAATGTGCGAGGCCTATAAAAGAGTCGTCAACTATGTTGAATGCGTTCATATCAGCTTAATTCTGGGGAGGAAAAGACAACAATTCACGACTGAATTCATTTTACATAGGTCATTATAATAGTTCGGATCGGTCAGTTAACGGCTGTAAACTGATGGAAGCAGCGGTAATAACAACAAAGACATACTCTTTATAGCAGAAGGTCAAAACAAATATGAATTTGTTCAAGTGTCATCTGGATCTGAAGCTCTACGTTTCAAAGACTTGGAACCACTTAAGGAAAATCTTAGCGCAGAAACAGAAATATCTCAAGTTCCAGCAGATGAGAGTATGTCAGATAACATAAGTGGTGTCGATGTAAAAACTCAAGAAAAAGAGCCATCTTTTTCAGATTGTTGTGAGTATTATCTTTAATTTGCTATTGCCTTCTAGTGCCAGAATATCATTTTCATAATAACTAGGTTATTTTGTATAACTGATCTTTTCGTTTTAGAGTGAATTGAGCATTTTGATAGGTTAGCCGTTGCTTTCTAGTACTACTATATCGTTTTTATAATTATAAGATTGTTTGTATCGTACTGACTTTCGTTTTCAGGGTGTAGTGAGTTTTATATTTGATTTGGTGTTGTTTTCTCGTGCAAGTATATCGTTTTCATTACAGGATTTTTCTGTATATCTGACTTCCGTTTATAAAGTGTAGTGAGTATTATATTTGCTTAGCTGCTATTTTTATGCGCCAGTTTATCGTTTTCATAATTACATTTTCATTTTGTATAGCTGACTAGTTTTCAGAGTGTCGAGAATATTATATTTAATTTGCTTTTGCCGTCTAGTGTCAGTGTATCAATTCATAGCTACAAGCTTTTAATATAACTGATTTTCGTTTTAAAGGTTGTTCATAAATTCGCTTAATCGTTATGTAAATGGTTTCAATATCTTTAACGCAAAACTTGAAAGTGAATATTGATACAGTCAAATAGCTTTAATGAACAAAATACAGCTTATTACAAAGATAATTTGTTATGTTCTCATTTATTATTTACATTTATAGAACGTAACAAAATACTTTTAAAGAAAGTCGCGCCGGAAGAAAAACAAAACTTCTGTTATGAAAACCGTTGAAGCTTGAAAATTTTCTTGATTTTCTAATGATGTGTGTTATTTTCTTGTCAACTATGGAATACGTTTAATGTAAATGGTTTTATTTCCAGTGGTAAATTCGAAATACACATGTGACACGTGTGGAATGATGTTTCAATTTGAATCCACATTGACTGAACACATGGGAACTCATACAGGGAAAAATAAACATATGGGAGTTCATGCAGGAGAAGAACTTTGCAAAAGTAGAAGAAAGAAGCCCGCTCGACCACTAGTACATGCAGAGCATTACACTTCAAAGAAGAAGAAAAGTCAGAGAAAATATTTAATGGAAAATCGCTCTATATTCCGTTCAAAGAAACCAAGACGTTTCACTTTCACATACTGCGGGAGGAAATACTGTTTGATGTCAAGTTTAGAGAAACATATCAAATACGACCATGTAAGAGAAATCTACTCTAAATGCCAAGTATGTGGTTCAAGTGTTGAAAAAAATAATACGGATATCAGCATCAAGGGCAGTATCCGTACCAACATATCCGACAGTGGAAAACTTTCCGCTTTACCCAGTTATTGTGGACATCCCGCTTTACTTCACGATAGTAACAATTCCTTCGTACTTAACGACTGTAGCACATCTTGTGGACATAACATTAGTGAATATCCCACTTTACGTACTGATAATAGTCTTCCCGCCATTCGTAACGATAGCGACTATTCTAAAGGACTTAACGGCAGTAAGTCCCAAAGTAAATCTAAAAAGTATGCCATTGTATGTGAAAAATGTAAATATTTGTTACAATCTGAAAAAGATTCACGAGCTGAAAATGATAACCAGCAAGTGCCAATTGAAAGACACACATCTATGAAAAATGAGTCGGAGAAACATGGAGGTGGAAGTAACAACATCGGAATTGGTGAATAATGTGAATGCGATTTATGCGAGAAAAAATTCTCATCCAAAAACAGCTTAAAAGTTCATGTTCACACGATTCATTATGGGGAACTTTTCAAATGCAACATGTGCAGGAAAACGTTTACAATGGAAGAGAATTTTGAACGTCATAAGCGAGAAATCCATGAAAACAAGAGGTCGGACTTTGAAGATAATAGAAGTGTGGTAAAGTCAAAATACCACTGTGGAGTTTGTGGACTCCCGTTTAAAGGAAGTATGCAACTTAGAATACATATGGGAATTGTTCATTCCAAAAAGCGTTTCAAATGTCACAAATGTAAGAGGACGTTTAGTTATAAAGCTTGTCTAAAGCGCCATGTTTTAGCAATTCATTCATAAAACTAGTATACATTGTAGTTCAAATGTTCGCTTTTGCCTTACTCAGAGAAGTACACTTGAAAAATAAAACATGAAAGAAAAAATATTTTGTTCCAAATTCAAACGCGCTGCAACGGTTGTGTGTGAAAACATGAATTTATGTTTACAAGGAGCACATCGAAAACAATTACATTTCGTGATGTCTGTTTTATAACATATGTTTTAGATGCTCAAAAATGTTATTGCACCGACATAGAATAACGAAATAATGCAATGTCAGGCTTGTATTGTCTGAATTAAGAGTTATTATTTATATTGCATCTTATATGACAAGAAGGTTTAGCATTATGTTTTAGCATTATGTGTTGTGGATAGGGTTGTGTCTGTGTTGAAATTCCAAGGGAAGCTGTACAGAATAGGTTTCTTCACTTATTGAAAAAAAAGTCTATTTAGAGGCTTGGTGAAAAATCCTTATTTCGTTTCTATGTTAATATTATAAACACATATATCTTAAAAACATAAGGAGAATATTTGTCTGTTTCAGCGTAATGTCGAAATATATTTCACCAAGTGAATACCAGAGGCACTACTCTCATGAGTTGTATAGCCATGAATTGGTGAAAAAGTATGATCTAGCATTCACGAGGGAAACAAACATATTTTCTTTCAATATTCTGGTCTTTTCAATGTTTCTAAATAAGTTAAACCCATTTGTCCTGCCCATATTATATACTATATTTGGTATTCTTAAATACAGAATATACCATTAGAATAATCTATCATGTGATAAATGCGTACTAACCCATAAAAAAGGAATAAATTACAATAAAGTATCATCATAATATATTTTAAATAACTTAAAGACACCAACAGCAAAGGTTTTGTATGCTCTTTACTATTAGTAAAAATTGATTTTTAAATTTCAGTTGTAGCGCATTAAGTAAGGGTGGTGATTTTGTGGTAAAATAGTTTATTGCTTTTTGATGACAATATGTTAAAAAGAACAATACTATGTTTAAAATATTAATATTAAATGTGTCGCATAACAGAAATGTGTAATTCGTTTTGCTTTCCATCTTGTAGGCGTAAATCTTAATTAACATTAGCTTGTCTTTGCTAAGATCTCATATACACAAATGGTTTAACATATTTTGTTTTAAAAATTCACTAATTGGGTCAGCGGGTGTTCGCTTTTTCATAACTTTTCTATTTGGGGGAGCCTTTGCAGTTGCTGTCGATGTTTAACGTGATTCATTTTCCTATGTGAGCATTGTCTGTTTCCTTTCAAGGCAAGTAGGAACCTTATTTTTTGACGTATATTGGATTCAAACAGACATTTTGTCCGACTTTTCAATTGCCTTGTTTAAAGTACTTTAAGCAGTGGCTTTTACTTGTCCACTTGTTTTATCACTTCATGAATTAAAGCCACAACTGAAGTGTTTGAAGGTAATTTAAAAAATAAGGTACATATCTGTCAATTTAGACGACCACTCCCCCCACCCCACAAAAAAAAGAAGAAAGAAAACGAAAACGAAAAAAATCAACAATAAAAACTTGGTCGATCCCTAGATATTTACTCTCAAACCATTATCGCAATGATTATTAAAACTATCGGATCATTCGTTTGACAACAATTGGCATGTATTGGTTAGGGCTGGAAGTGGGTTTGGGGAGAATATAAATCTTATTCCGGACCTTTATAGTAACTTTAAGAAACCGAGTGAGTACTTTTGCTGATCATTAAAGAGGTTATGTTGGTATTTTTTGATGAAAGAAATTGATGAATTTCAAATTATCCTCTTATTTTTTTTTTTGAATTATCTGTGTTGTTATATTTTTTGGTCCTTTGGGATCAATATCACTGTAATAGAGTTCCATTTAAGCCGGTGCTAGGGGTCGTAGGAGGTGTTGCATATTCCAATACCTTTCATGACCCGAGTCTGCTATTACTTTGCTTGGTTGTATTCAATGTTTCCAAAGGATCTCCAAATAAATTTTATTATAAAACATCTGTTGTTTATTCTCTAAAAAATCAAGGTTGTAATGCCATGTTTGGAGGCCAGTCTGATTGGTTGGTTCTAAATATTTTCTTAAAATTGACCAATGGTAAAGTTGCTTTCTGAGACTGTTCAATAATCCCGAACCCCGGCTGAACCTGAAAGTCTTTAATATAATCTTTATAATTATAAACGTACAGATATTTCTACAGCATCTTATTTTCAAATGAAAAAATCTGTAATGATATCGTTGGAAAGTAGACTCAGTTTAACTGAGTTTGCTTATGAGAGGAAATGTGCGGCAACTCTCGCGATCCTAAAATCGGCCTGAGGGAAACTCTGGTTAGTTAACATTTAGTGAACGTATTTCCATATTTCAAATAGAATGAATGTAGGTGTAAGGCAGCTTTTACTGTTCAGTGTCAGCTATTATGCTTGAATTATGTACAATGAGATAGATTTTCTTTCATATCATATTATATATGTAATTTGCATGGTGATATAGTTTGTTCAATGGAAAATAAATGTTTGCTTTTAAAATACATGTATGTCTTATCATTTGATACTCTGCTGTTTTTCTATATGTGAAGAAACGCACGCTATTTACACATACTCCAAAGCTGCGACACATGTGTACATATAAATATTACAAGTGGTTGTAATATTGGCAGTTAACTTTTCTGCCCAATCACACCAACTTATTTTTGTAAAATTATTGATATGTGTGTGTGTTTAAAACCTACCTTCACTATTACCCATTAATGAATGTGCGTAATTTTTATTATATGTTTTAAAACAACAGACAAATAATCAGAGAGTTTCTCAAAATACGTAATGGAAGCATCCGTAGGGTATATATAGCTATGCTACAGTACATTTCTATGCAAATATAATGCCTGCTATAAAAAGTGTAAGGAACAACAGTCGATGTAATCACAATTTTCAATGATTTTGTAACCGTATTAGCTTACAACAGAACAGAAAGCCATCATACGCCTTGTATGTTCTAACATGTTTGTTAAATTTGCGATATTTTCAACGTGCTCTGGCTTCTGCGTCATGTAACGATATGACGCGAACGATAAGACACGTTACATTTTGATGCGAAGGTATAGTGTATATGATCATTTTTTCTTATTTATTCACTTACTGAATTATTTGCACTAAAATCCATATGTCAACACATTTATTTAACACCAGTTAAGACACATTTTGTGTTTGTGCCAAAAAATGGCCTTGACGATTACGTCGATTTCTACTTTTAAACTGTTTACGTCTGTGCGATCTGTAGGCTTGCAAGAGGGGCCCTGTATCTTACTTTCGTGTTTTTAACACTTAGTTTTGCAGTAACTCTGTGATTCCAGCAGGTGTGCAAATTTTGATTCCATACCTCATGTTTTTATTTCGATGTAAATGAGATGTGGAACCAAAATTTGTAGTCCTGTTTGGCGCCATATAACCTATACTGTGTTGGTGCGCCGTAAAACCCATCAATGTCAATAAATTGTAGAAAGCGAGAGCGGTATGATATCAAGCTGAAATTTCTGTTAAGGGGTAGTTGACTTCATTGTAAATAACATTTTTTTTATCCGACGACTGTTCCGTCTAAATGATTACTGAATTTTAAACATTTAAAACACACCCTAAATGCTTAATGACAAATGAAAGATATTTAATGTCAAATTGCATTAGCATTAAACGTAATGCTGAATGCCAAATACTAAATATAGAGTATCTACTGATAAATGCTTATTGTCGAATTATTTATATTAAGAGTTAAGGATCGTACTTCATAAACTGATGAATGTCATTTCAATTATTTGAAAACATATAATGTTTCTCCAATCTGATTAAAAGAAAACATCAGGTTCTAGCGGTAAAGCAAATGTGGGACTTAAATTGTCAACTATATGATTAGAAAGAAAGATCAGAACGATAAAAGAGATAAACCTACGTTATAAAAAGGCCTAAATAAACATTTGACAATAATCTTTTTGCATGTATTTAACATTTAGCAATTATCATTTGACAGTATCCATTTGACAGTCGATACTTGATTTAGCATTATGCAGTTAGCATTTTGCAATTTGAAACGACATTCAGCTTTTGCCTATTAGCACGGCACACCAGCTGTAAATACATCAAAGCTAAAAATGCGTTAACCCATAAATGTACTGTTACTAACTATGCGTAACTATGCCTTTATCATTTTATAAATTGGCAATGTCACTTCATTGCTACATGTATAACACTGACGTCAGGCAAAACTATGATACGTATGTGAAATAATTCATTATATTTACAAAGTATACTATAATAGGTATCCCTGCTCATTCACCAGAAAATAAAAGAGGTCATGGTACCCAATTCACATAGAAGGTTTGTTGAACATTCTCATTTTTCATTAAGTTAAATCTGTATTAGTATATATTTCTTCTGTAATGTGACCTGGATGCATGGAAACCGACAGTGTTTCAGACAGTCAGCTAGATTAAATGAATAAAAACACATTCCAACATCCAACGATTCATTTTTACACAGAGATATAACATGTCTCTAGCGGAACAACAAGCGTTGGAAACCACTGCGAAGGTCGCCATCCTCATGCAAATACGGTCATTCTATGTAGCATCATTTATCCTTTGTACTCGTATGTATTCGAAACCCTTTTGAAATTTTAAGTGGCACGTAAAAGTGTATTTCATTTACAATTATGCTGCGTTGGTTCCTTTATTTTGAAATGTTGAGACATTTCGAAATTAACTCGGGCTAAATTGTAGTAACAAAAGATATCTTATCAGCCCACTAAAGGTCTTTCTAGAGCGGACACGTATACTACAATATTCGTTCCGAAACAAGCAAGAACAATGCGACATTGTGTTGTACTGTTTATTTTGTCTGTTAGTGTAGCCAGTGGGTTTCTTTTAGAAACTAGTAACAGGAACGTAACTAAAATATTGAAAGTAACAAATGCAGGACGGAACGAATATCGGTCAAATCCCCAGTTTTGCCCTCCGGGGACATTAATTAGATAAATTAGTGAGCCTTTTTGAATTTGAAACATCTTGAAAGTAACCAGTTCACTGAAGATGATACAGCCTTTAATGCTACTCGACTAATGTGTAGTGATGACTCTGGACATGCGCAGATAGGTTACCAAATCACTTCTGGTGAGAGTCCATTTGGCAGCTGGTCATTTGGCAGCTGGTCAAAGACAAACGTGCAATCAACAATTTTATGTGTCAAAGTTCCTGGTTGGTTTCGACCTGCAAGTCGAAGTACCAAAAACAAAAGATATCACCTAAAATATAATTTACAATCAGACGCAACCTGTACCGCGGAAAAACCCGTGCTTTATATATATCTATCTGTACTCGCTACACAAGTTAACCAGCTCTGCAGCTTTGAGTTCGAGCCCTGGGCAGCGCGTATGGTTTCGTGCGATATTATGCAGTAATTTTCCATCAACCTCTGAGTCGGGTTAATATTTTGAAAACAGGCCAGTACTGAGCAGCAGCTGCAATACTGTGAAAACGAAAAAGAAACCGAGACTTGTTCAACTGTTGAGGTTTTCTGACGAAAACATGATCATCAAATTTCACATATTTTGTTTAATTGTCATTGACCAAACCATTTCAACCGAACAGTGGAAGTAAAACTCGAGAGTGGTTCCAATAAGCTTGAAGCTTTCATCACAATCGAGTTAAAACAAATTAGCATAAACTTGAGCCGGAAATCACTGAATACATTTCATCATTTATATTATAGATAAAAAGTCCGTGTGATTTTGGCCAAAATTGGTCCCCGTTGAATGACAAAAAGAGAACCTATCCCCGATTACCCCATATCCTTAGGACGGCCAGCACATATTTATGCAATCTCGCCAGGCATATGTATGTTTTTGACAACACATAAAATGACGTCACTCGACCTTCAGCTATTTCCGGAAGTAAATAAAATGAAAGTAGAAATGTTAAACTTGAAAACGAAAGCCGCATTTTGATTCGTAGATAGTCAGGGGTCACGCGCAGGGGTCACCCCGTCTAAATGTATGCGCGTGGACTTCTTTTTTTTTCTATTGGGGAGCCAATTTTCAGCACTTTATTACGAATTGAAATTACCTGGGCTTTAGTACAGCATGTCAGCTTTTAATCTATGAAAAAATATTTGAGCTCTGGATAAACAGAAATCTCACAGGGGTCCGTAACGGACCAAGGGTACATTGATAATTTTGGAACATCATGAAATCGCTCAAAATGTCATTTTTGATGTTGTCTGAGAGTGTCAGTATATGCCTCAGATGTAAGATATAACCGTATTTGAGAGCTGCAGACCTAGACATTTCAGAAATATTTTCAAAATAAGTTTCGTGTAATAAATGTTGTTTCTACGGAAGCGTGAAAGGGCCATCAGACGCTAATACGTTTTAGTACGTTAAGGCTGCGGAAAGGATATTCCCGTATAAGACTAACTGTAGCTATTTTTCATTGATTTATTTTTATATTTTATACCAGCACAGAAGGGTCGAAAAAGTACTGTTCTCATAAGGATTCTGATTGATCTTTCACAATCCGTTCTCATAATGATTCTGATTAATCTTTCACATACTGCTCTCATTAAGATTTTGATTGGTCTTCACATACTGCTCTTATTAGGATTCTAACTGATCTTCCATATTCCGCTGTCATCAGAACTCTAATTAATCTTATTAATCTAATTAATGCATTTACCGCTCTTATCAGGAAATTCTAATTAACCTTAAACATTACGCTCTTATCAGGAGTCTAATTGATCTTTCACATTTCTCTCTTACCCGGATCCCAATTGATCCTTTACTTACTACGCTCATCAGGATTCTAATCGATCTTTCATATACCACTCTCACCATTATTCTAATTGAGCGGTCAACTATCTATCTATTTATACTGCAGCACTCCTCTCTGCAGTATAAATAGATAGATAGATGTCCTGTTAGGGACATCGTAGATAAAGAAACGGACATGTAAAATATAAAAGATGAAAACACAATTATGCGGGAAAAAAATGTGTTCATACCCTAACATCGCCCATTGCCTACTTATCAAAGCGCGATGGTAGGATGGTAGGATAGTATGATGGTAGGGTGTGCGATGGCATGATAATAGGATAGTGATATTAGGATGGAAAGATAGCGGATGATAAAATAATATATTCCTGTCCTACTATCCTACTATCACTATACTACCATTGCTATTCTACCATCCTACTATCCTACCATCGCCTTTTGTCCTTTTCTTCCAACGTTATATTACTTAGTGGCTATTGCCCTATTACTTTGCGTGTTCGTCTGCTAATCATGACGGCGCACATTTTGCTGGTGCACAGTAAGAAAATGGCCACCCTAGCTCCCAGTATGCACTAATGTGCGGTTAGAAAAGAACGTAAGGCGATGGTAGGATGACAAGATGGTAGGATAGTAGGATGGTAGGAATGCGATAGTAGGATGGCAGTATATTATCCTACCTTATCTATCCTACCGTCATACTACCGCTATCGTACTATTCTACCATCGCTGTTCTACCATCCTGCCGTCCCTAACCTACTATATCGCCATCCTACTATACTTCTATCCTGCAACCCTACCAAAATACAATAACTGTTTGATAATTAGACGATGGGTGTTGGTAGGACATGAAAAACAGTACTCTGTAGAATTCAGTTCCGGCGACAATCAGGTACTTATTTTATTTAATACATATGTTAATTTAGACCAAATAAACATGGTCGATCCCCAGTTATTTACGCACTTACTATTAGAATATTTTGCAATAAAGCAGCATAGCGTTCACTTTTGTTTTTGTCCACTAGTAAATTTAACAGTGTTTGTTTACATTTTAATGACCTGTGACAAAGGTTGTTCACATATTTATTAGAGACTGATATATATCTATCTATAGGTAAACCACATGTGATTATATAAATAACCGTTTTAATGATACACATAAAGGAACATCATGCACCCCTAAGATAATCCTTACTAACAGGTAAATGACCTTTTTGGGGAAGGTCCATTTTTGAAAGTTAACACATGACTACTGACTAATTTGACATTAGTACATCCACATTTAAAATTATTTAATTCATTACACTTACGCGCAATGATTATTAATGTATGTATTTGACAACATCTGACGTGAATTGGGGAGAATATATATCTTATTCCAGAACTTTACTGTGGCTTTAAGTTATTTAACATTTTCACCGGGTAACAGAAAGATAGATAGATACTTTTATTTCTTCCTCGAGGGAGAGAAGAACATATTTACAAAATGTATAATATAGATATACAATGAGCGAATTCATTACAATTTTACAAGAATATACAAAATATATACATATACAGATAACAATACTATATGAAGTTATTAATAATTAACTAAACATGCACAAATAGCTTAAAAGTAATATACTGTCATTATTACATACTCGTTTTTATTCCCCGTTATGTTACTCTGGTACCGGAAACGTCAATATTTTTCCATACACTGACGCCTGAATTTCATATCGGGTGCGTGACGTAATTCAGTGTGTGTTGTTGCACTATTTTTTCTATTTAGTTCAGTATTGTCAATCCTAATCAGGCTATTGAACATATTTATGATATTTATATAATATTTATACCTGTAGATGCGTATGTAATAAAAAGGTTATTATCTTTGCATCGGGAAATATGCACTTGTTCTTCAGCGGAAGAATATTGCGCTCCTAAAGTCGCGCAATATTTCCGCTGAAGAACTCGTGCATATTTCCCGATACAAAGCTAATAACCTATAAATAATACTTCGGAACAGTGATACAAAAGGCATATTTCTTATTTTATATGGAAAAAATATATTTTTCATTCATTTTGAAACTCATGTGAAACACTATCACTACAATGAACTCAAGCATTTGTTTGCGGATAGGTCCGCTAGAGATAGTAAATAATATATCTAGAAACCAAATTGTGTGTAAACTTTTCACACTGCTTTTTTAGATTTTGTAATCCTATTAAAAGCTGTAGTAAATTCATAGAATAAACATGGCACTTCATTTCTGCTAAAGTTATAAAAAAAGAGTAAAGTTTCTTGCTTAACGTGGGTAGTCGGCAAAGGTCCAACCATGAATGGATGGAACACCTTATTTCCAACCGAGCCCACGGCAGGATTCATATTTACCTCCCTAGCATCCAGTCTAGGCCGATACTGCTGGAGACAGTACTAATTTAAGTAAATCACACAGCACTGAACACTAGTCGGGATGTCAGCCGCGACCGGGAATTGAACCCAGACCGCTGACGTTAAAGTCCAACCTGCTAACCATAGCGCCACTGGTCTCTGACTGTCCCAGCGGTGTTCCACTGTGTTCCTAAGTATAACTGTCTTGTTCTTTTCGTCTATTTGTTAAACTTACAAACGTTGTTGTGGGATTATTTTACACATGGATGCACAACATATCTGGAACAGCTTTCTATGATATCAACCTTTTAGCTTATGTAAAATGAAAAGTTTTAACGCAACTTTATTTAACCTTTTGATAGAATACTGGTGAATGTGCAACTGTGTAAGGTTTCATGAAAAAAAACAAACAAAAAAACTGCAGGATTTTTCTATACGCGAGGAGGTCTCACCAAAATTGAAATTGTCCCATAGACTACCATTTTGAAATCTTGCTTTAATCAAACACTAAGCAATGAAAGAATTAAAATGTATTACTGACTTTTCATGTTGCTTTTTAAAACCTTTCTTCCTGTTACATTTTGAGACAGAATAGCCATCAATTATTATGAATTCCCCAAATTTCTGTGTAATAAATGATACTTCTTCAACTTAAAAATACATTTGTCACCATAAAATGTGGCTTACTTCTCATTATCATCTTTAACTATTATCAAAATGATTTATTTAATAGATTTTTTCTACATTATATTTCTGATGTTTGTATGATTTAGTTTATTCAATAATTAATAAACTGACGTTATTGGTCAGGGGTTATCAAGAAACCAGTGAAGTAAGAATTAGAACCACTATAAAAATAGTTAGGAACTCCATAAACATATACGACATCATTTCGGTTCAGATGGAAGGTACCAGCACCAGTCAACATGTATGCTTCATTGTAGTTATTGTCTTTAGGGCGTAAGAACAGTGCAAGCTTATTGCTACCATTGATTTTCATATATGCATATACAGAGTTAATATCTTGATAGCGCTTTGTTAAAGGCACAACAAAATGGTACACACCAGGAACATTACATGTAAATTTTCCAGTGGTGGTGCTATATGCGTTTCCATTGTTGATGTGGGTGTTCTGGAACAGGAGGGTAGTATAGCTTGACGAATTCCTGTATAAATTGTACGCTGTGAATGCCACATTGTGTTCTGTAAAACATGAATCATAACTAGAGAATACCTACAGATCAACGCTTCATGTACAAAGGATTTACATTTACATCATAAAAATAATACTGAGTCTGCTCTAGGTTATTTGCAAAAAAGACACATGATACACTTAAAATTGTATGAAATTATTATATTAAATCAGTAATGTTCCTTTTCATCATTAAGATTCACATGTTATAACCAGATGTGTTTACAATTATGCGTAGAAAAAGTAAAAAACACAATAACACGATAAGTTTGTTTCACTGACAAAAATATCTGCCATAATAAGGAAGTCTTACCAGAGAAAATGACCTCACCTTTATTTTAAATATATACAAAATAATGGTTTAATAATTTCACCAAAAACGTGTAATCGCTTTTGGAATATAACATATAACGAGATAAATTCAAAATATCTTCTAGACACTTCTCTTCAATGTACATTATGTACACAAAACGATAATTCATTTACCTAAAGTCGCAATTGCAGACGAATATTGAGTCATTACAATCACGATTTCTACACAAGATAACATCAATTTACAATCAGTCTTGGAACCTGATTTCTTAAAAAAAACCCATCCTTTTAAATCAATATGCTACTTAGAACAAGAATGTATTAAAATGTTGATGTATTTGTTCTTTCAGAACTTACAATCAAGCGTTAGTAAAACAGACTTCTGGTCATCTTTTAAATTGTATTTTTAATTTGTTTAGCCTATTAATAAATAGTGATTTATGTAAAACAAGAGCTCTGCAAAGCGCGAAAATCTTGATCAAAGGAAGAAGAAAAATTTAAAGAAAAAAGATATAGGGCATGTGTGGGATATGTGGAATGTATTTTGGCAGTGGGGAGTGGGATTGTGAAATAGCGGGAGGGGGGGGGGGGGGTAGGATTGTGAAATAGTGGGGGGGGGGGGGGGTAGGATTGTGAAATAGCGGGGGGGGGGGTAGGATTGTGAAATGGCGGGGGGTGGGGGGTAGGATTGTGAAATAGCGGGGAGGGGGGGGGGGGGGCGGGGATATGAGTAATGTGGATTATTGTACTCCGAAAACCTCTTCTTCACCAACGATCTTTATTCCATGTTTAAAGTCAATACTAGTAGCGGGGAGGGGAGGGGGGGGGGGGGGGGGGCGGGGATATGAGTAATGTGGATTATTTTTACTCCGAAAACCTCTTCCTCACCAACGATCTTTATTCCATGTTTAAAGTCAATACTAGTAGCGGGGAGGGGAGGGGGGGGGGGGGGGGGGCGGGGATATGAGTAATGTGGATTATTGTACTCCGAAAACCTCTTCTTCACCAACGATCTTTATTCCATGTTTAAAGTCAATACTAGTAGCGGGGAGGGGGGGGGGGGGGGGGGGGGGGGGGGGGGGGGGGGGGGGGGGGGATATGAGTAATGTGGATTATTGTACTCCGAAAACCTCTTCTTCACCAACGATCTTTATTCCATGTTTAAAGTCAATACTAGTAGCGGGGGAGGGGAGGGGGGGGGGGGAGGGGGGGGGGCGGGGATATGAGTAATGTGGATTATTGTACTCCGAAAACCTCTTCCTCACCAACGATCTTTATTCCATGTTTAAAGTCAATACTAGTAGCGGGGAGGGGAGGGGAGGGGGGGGGGCGGGGATATGAGTAATGTGGATTATTGTACTCCGAAAACCTCTTCCTCACCAAAGATCTTTATTCCATGTTTAAAGTCAATACTAGTAGCGGGGAGGGGGGGGGATGTGGGGGGGGGGGGGGGGGGGGGGGGGATATGAGTAATGTGGATTTTTGAAACTCCAAAAAACCTTTTCCCCCCAAACCCGATTTTTTAATTCCCAAATTTTAAAAAGTCAAAACTAGAAAGGCGGGGAGGGGAGGGGAGGGGGGGGGGGATTTGAGAAATGTGGATTTTTGTATTTCCAAAAACCTTTTTCCCCTCCCAACGATCTTTTTTCCATGTTTAAAGTCAATACAAAGTAGGGGGGAGGGGGGGGGTTGGGGGGGGGGGGTTCGGGGTTTTGAGTAATGGGGATTTTGACTCCGAAAACCTTTTCTTCACCAACGATCTTTTTTCCCCATGTTTAAATTCAATACTAGTAAAAATTGAAATTTTGTGCGTAGCCCAAAAAATAAAAGGAGGACAGTTTTTACAAACCCAAAAAAGGGCGATTTGTAGTGAGTTTTTCCTTTTTGCAGAGGTGGGGGTGGGGGTTTTTTGGTGGGGGGGGGCCGTGGGGTTGAAAGGTCGGGAAATTTTTAATGAAAAAAAGGTGACCTACAGACCATTTTTCATGCTACATTTTAAATTTTTTCTCAGAGCTACCTACCTAAAATTCCAAGTTTGAAGTAAATACCTGAAGGGTATTTCAAGTATTTTTTTTTTTGACACAAAAATCTGCCCGACCGTTTTTGACATTGCCTGACATTGACCTTAGACCTTTTTTCATGCTTCTGCATATCGTCTCTTTTCCCACCTACCTGTAGGGCCAAAGTTTAAAAAGTAAAATACCTTAAATTTGTATTTAAAGTTAGGGCTCCAGATACAAAAATATAGTGTAAAAATTTTGAACTTTGAGTTCCATTTTAACCTAAACCTTTGACAAAAACCTAGTAAATCCTTTCCGCACCCTTTAACGTACTAAAACGTATTAGCGTCGTTTCCCCTTTTCACGTTTCCGTAGAAACAACTTTAAAATTATACAAAACCTTTTTTTTGAAAATTTTTTCTGAAATTTCTAGGCCCGGGCAGCCTAAAATACGGTTATATCTTCCCTCTGAGGCTTTATACTGCCCACTCCCAGACAACATCAAAAATGACTTTTTGAGCGTTTTAAAAAGGGGTTTCCAAAAATTTTATCAATGTCATGCTGTCAAGCTCTAAAAAGGGCCACGAGTGGGGATGGGGGTTCAAAGGGGAAGGGTTTTTTCCCTCGGGGGCCCGATCCCAAAAAGCCGGAGACGCTCTCAAAAAAAAAAAAAATTTTTTGAACAACATACAATCGACCTGCTTTTGAATAGTTTTTTCCTCCATGTTACTTTTTGGCCTTTTTAAGCATGCGGTAAAATTGAAAAACGTTGCACCGGTGAATGAAAAAAGCTGTTTTGTACGGTATGAAAAAAACCGTGTCAACGCTGTCTCGCATTTTCCAAATTCAAAAATTTTTTTCTACGGAAAAAAAAATTAAACTGCTCAAAAATTTTTTTAAAATGCGGTGACTTGGAAAAAAATGGGCGGGGAAGGGTGATCTAGGGCCAAAAATGCGTGTTTTTTTTTGACGGGTTTTAAGCAATGTACCCTTGCCCGTGACGGCCCCCCTGTGGGTTTTTCTTTTTTATCCAGACCCAAAAATTTTTTTTTTCCCCCATAGATTAAAACTGTCCACCCCCAAATACATTTAAACGGGGTGACCCCAAACGCGGACCCCTGACTACACGAATAAAAATGGGGGTTTTTTCTTTTTTCAAGTTTAGCATTTCTACTTTCATTTTTTATTTTCCGGGAAAAGCTGAAGGTCGAGTAAGGGTCTTTTTCTGTGTTGTAAAAACCCATCATATCCCTGGCGAGATGCATAAATAGTGCGGGGCCGTCCAAAGGGTTTATGTGCTTTGCACACTGCCTTTTAAGTATGCTATCTCCCCAATAGGGCCACTTTTTAAATTTTTTAATGCATTAAATTTAATTATTGAGTTATGCTCCGGACATGAAGTATAACTGACGGTCAGACAGACAGACGGACAGGCCCACGCGTTATAAACTAAGTCTTTTTTTCAAACAGGCTTTTAAAAAATAAATTTCCCTTTTGTCAATCAACCTGAAAGGGTTTTTGTGTATCATACCTGGAAAACGTTTTTTTTAATTGAAAAGGGTTTCACCTTTTCCCGGGAAACTTCCATCACAATATTTCCCCAAAAAAAAAAGGGCCCTTTGGATTTGAACATTTTCGCAAACAAACCTTCAAACACCCCTCCCGGGCTGCCCACAACTTACCCCCAAACCCTCCCCAATTTGACCATTCACCATCTGTTACATAAAAAGCAAGATATCTTACTTGAAATTTGGAAAAATTTTAAAAAAACCCTCGGCCCGAAAATGGGGCTTAAAAAGGGGGCCCTTAAGTAAATAGGTCCTAATTTTTCCCCCATTTGCACAAATTCTTTTTAGAAAACTTTTTGCATGTAATGAGATTTTTTTAAAATGGGTGTCCCTCAAACGATAAGATTTAGAAGATCAAAACCCCGAAAGAAGTGTTTTTTTGGGTGGGGACAAGAGCAAATAAGCCCCCTTTTTAAAGGTAGAAAATCAATACAGGCAAAGCAACTCACGGGGAACTTTTTCCAAACCCTTAATAAGATTTTTCAAACACATAACAAATAATCTTTAAATTTCCCTAATTCTTTGTATTTTAAAATGGCTTTTTCCAGTGAAAATAGCCCAATTTTTTTGATTTTTAAACCATATGATGTTTGTGTCCTTTTTCTCCCCGAAATTTTCCCTGGAATGAGAAACGCCAATATTGTCTCTAGAATGTCAGAAAAATTCAAAATGCATCCAATGGCTTTTAAACTAAAGACAAAAAGAATAAATTTTTTCTAAATCCAAGTAAAAAAATACAAACTTTTTAAAAACCCTTTAAACCAAAAAAAATAAAAGAAAAAAAATAAAAAAAAGATAATAATAAAAAAAAAAAATCAAACATTTTAATAGGAGGGGGTTGCTTTTTTTTAAATATCTTGATTTTTTTAACAATATAATGGGGTTAAACGTTTGGAAATTACTTTTTGCTTGAAAATAAAGCTAAAAAATATAAAAATTTTCCCAAAAAATGCCCTATCAAACAAAAAAAAGAAAATTTAAAGAAAAACCCTTTAAACGTTTTGATGTTACAAGGGAAAAAACTTTAAACAACTTTTTTTGGAAAAACCCCAAAAAACACCATAAATTTTATGTGTTTTTTTTGGGGGTGAAACATCATGATGTTACGTGTCAAACATAAAAAACTTATTAACCGCTGCGGAATGGGAATTTTAACTAGGGAAATACAAGTGAAGTAAAAAAAAATTGTAATAGGGTACACTTTTTACTATAGAAATAGTATTCCATTTATCGGCATACCTATTGTTGCAAATGTAATGGAAATGCAGAGTACTCACACGATTGTAACTTTAGAGTTTTAGGTATTGGCATAGCAGAGTAAAACCATCTTTGGTTTTTTCCGAATTTTAAAAGGGCCCCGGCCCCTGGGGGTTTACAAAAAAATTTTTTGGCCTCAAACTGATTTTTCGTTTTGGGAAAATTTTAAATCATTTTTTACTAAAACTTTAATTTAAATTCCAACGAGACGATCAACCCTAAAGGGAAAAGTCACTTAAAATAGTTATTGACTTTAAAATTTTAAATTTTAAAAAAAGCAAATTTAGATTAAATGAAAACAAAATTTCATTATCAAATTTAGCTGAACGAAAATGTTTTTGGGGAACACGGGGGCCCGGGCCCCCAATTTTGGCTTAATCGGGTTTCCCCTTTTAAAAAGGACTTTGGGAAAAATTAAAAGAAATTTGAACAAGAGGGGAGGTTTTTTTGTTTAAACCTCTTACAAAAAAAGGGTAAATTTAAGAACAAATGACACGAATGCCCCCCAAATCCTGCGCATTCCTCTAAATAGTAAAGTCTTCATATCCAGAAAACTGTAGTACCTCCGATCACGATATTTTCGAATTATATGGTTGTGTTCTCACTGTGTTCTCACATTTTGCGTAAATTCTCATTTATAAATCAAATTGTGTCAGTTTACGCCGCCTGAAACATCTAATTAGGAAATCCCCTGTACAAATGAAACCCTAACCCCCCAGTTTAAAGAACTCAGTTGGGAATGTTTTTTACACCAAAAAAAACATTTAAAAAGATCAGCTCGGCCCCTTTTTTTTTTAACCTCAGGTCCGCGTAATGCTGGAAAAGGGTTTTTTGCACAGTTTTTTCTTTTTTGGGTGGGCACAGAGGGCTAAATTAAAAGGGATCAGATAAACCCAATAGTAACCTCCTTTTGAAGATAAATTTTAATTTTTTCCCCTAAAAACCCACATTTTCCTTTAAATTTTTTTAAAAGGGGGGAAAAAGGTTTAAAAACCCCCGGGGTAAAAAAGTTTTCCTTAAAATTTCCCTTTTATAATTTTTTTCTTTTTTCAAGACTTATTATTGATTTATTGTACAAAATTGGATTTTTTTTATTTGATAAATTATTAATTGAAAAGGATTTATAAATGCTCACGAACATTTCACAAATTACAGGTAAAATATCTATTTTGTTTATTTCAGACTTTCCCGTTTTTTGGGTTTTTTAAACTGCGCTGGTTGAAGCAAATTTGGGAAAAGTTTTCATTTGAACTTTTGGGTTTACATCTTTTTAATCTTAACCCCCTCCAAACAAATAAAGGTCATTCTTAAAAATCAAATGGGGCCTTTAAATACCTTTAAAGCCGTTTTATAAAGCTTGAAAATTAAGGGAGTGTTTCCTTTGGGGCACCGGGGGGGGGAAAAATGCGTTTTTAATTTTTTAAATTGGGAAATAAATGTGTGTCCCCCCCCTCATGGGTTTTAAAAATCCCGGTTAAACCCAAATTTTTTTTTAAAAGTTTGCCAACCCCCAAAATTTAAGAACCGTATGTGTATTTTTCACTAATTTTGGGAAAACTCCCGGCCCCACTTGGGGTAAAAACCTAAATAGAACACTTTATAGGGTATAAAAACCCAAACCTCCAATGATTCCCAGGTTTAAGTACAAAATTTTTATACATGTTTCTCCCAAAATTTTTTTTTGAGTAAATCTGGACAAGAAAAATTTCCTTTTATGACTTTTGGAAAAAAATTTTCGGAGCTACGCACGACAAAACATTAAAATGAAATTTTTTCTAGGGCAGGGGGGGGCCCTAACTCCTAAAAATACTTTAACGAATTTCCCCCCGCGAAACCCCCGGTGCACAACTGCACATGCGACCAACCCTTCCCCGTAAACTTTGGGGACTCTAGGGCCCAAAAAATTTTTGGGGCTTACGCCGACAAAACATTAAAACGACCAATTCTTAAAATAAGCAGGGGGCCCCAACTTCTAAAATACTGAATAAACCGGGCGCGAAAAAACCCGGGGGCAAACTGCACAACTGACCAACATTCCGTAAACTTTGGTGACTCCCAGGTCCCAAAAACTTTTGGAGCAAAGGCCCCGACACAACATTAAAATAACCAATTTTTTAAATAAGTCAGGGGCCTTAACTCCCACACACAATGAATCCGGACACGAAACACCGGTTTTACAAATGTACATGCTGACTAACATTCCGTAAACTTTGGGGGAACCCCGGTTTAAATAAATTTTGGGGCTACGCGCGACACAAAAATTAAAATAACCAATTTTTTAAATAAGTCAGGGGGCCCTTTTTCCCCTACAAAGACTGAATGAATCCCGGAAAGCGAAACCCAGGTGCATAACTGCACAAGCTGACCAACCCTTTCCCGAAAAATTTGGTGACCTAGGTCAAATACTTTTGGAGCTAAAGTGGGGAAAACAACATTAAATAACCCCAAAATTTTTAAAATTTAATTTAGGGGCCTTTAAATTTTTTCACGACCGGGAAAGGAAAACCGGGCGCGAAACCCAGGTTTCACAACTACACAAGCTTAACCCAAATTTCCCCGTAAAGTTTTGGGGACTCTACTCAAAAACTTTTTGGGGCTTGGCGCACACAACATTCTCGGACCGGGCGGAAAAAGTGCAAAACTTATCCCCCCCCCCCCCTCCCTAGGTGGGGGGGTGGCACAAAAAATTTGTAAAATAAAAATAATTCCCCCGTGTGTTTTTCCCATAACACGAAAATTTTTCAGTAACTAAGTTTCACAGCCCTTTTTAAAAAAATATAGTAATAGTTTTTCCTCACATCTTTTAAAACTTTTCTCTTTGTTACAGTTTTGGGCTGGGTGTCAATCTGTTTTAAAAAATTTTTCTCGAAATTAAGGAAAAAAAAGATTTTTAAATGTAATTTAATCAAAACCCTATACTCACCACACATTCACCAGGCATACATATTCGGTCTTCTCTGGATTCCCCGAAACAGTGGTCACCAGAGAGACTATGATAAGGGCTTGTACAAGACCTATCACGGTGTTGCATCCCCAGGTTTGCAAGACACGTGCACGAACTCCCCGACGACCAGGTACTCCCCCACCATGAACCAGAAAAAAAAAATTTTACCCCCCAATTTAAAACCCGTCTTTAAAGGGGCCTTTTTTTTTTTGGTTTTAACCCCCCCATTTTAGTCAGTAACGGCGGGGAAATTAACCTAACCATTTTTTCCCAGATTTTTGTATCCCGTAAAACCGTTCACTGCAACTTCCCCACATAAAACAGAAGTGGAAGACTTTATGATTTAGACACAATGTCGTTTTTTTCAAAAAGCTACAGAGAAAAAAACCCGGGGGCCCCCCAAGGGTCGAACTCGCGACCCCGCATCCGTAGACCGACGCTTTTACCTAATTCTGAAACTAAGCGGGCGGGTTTCTTAAGGGATAGTAAAACCCTTTAAAATTTGGGATGTGCGCATGCCGGAAACCCGGGAAAATAACTGAACCCATTCATGAAAAAGTTTACGGCAAACGTACTATGTTTGTATATTCCCAAACTTCAAAAAAAAAAACATTAAACCGTCTCTACTGATGCCCTTTAAAGTTTTAAAACATTCGAAAAAAATACCGCAGAAACGCTTTTAAAACATTGTTTCCTTAAAATGAAAATAAACGACGTCAAAAAACCGTTACGTGTTAGTTTACTGCGCAAATTGGGATAGTTTTTTCTTGAAAGTAATAATTTTTTGGGCAATTAATTTTATTTTAAAATATTTTTTAAAAACCATTAAATTTTCCAAATTTTTTTTATAAATTTTCCCCTTCAAAAAGAACAATATTTTGTGGCTTTTATGTAGTTGTATTCAAAAGTAAAGCGGAATATTAGATAATGGATGGGGTACTTGAAGGGGCAGAGATAAACGGACTTGAGATTGAAGCAGCTAAAACATTAAATTACACGAGTACACGGTTCCACTTATTTGAATTTATCCCGGTGACAAGGTATACTGCCAGCTTAATCTTATACATGTATAAAAAACTTTTTCAAGTTTTCTAACAAAAAACTATAAAAGAAAAAATAGTTAGCCTTCCCCCCCAAAACTTACCTATTTTTTTTCCCCCATTCATTCACCTGTATGTATATTTTCATTCATTGAATAAATTAAATTATTCAAGACTTTTACAATATAAAATAAATTAAATAGCTTTCGTTTTCGCAAATTATAGAACCCCAAACAAACAATTTGCCCTGCCTTTTTTTCAATGGAAGGATTAATCAAAGCCAATTTCTTTGTTGGGTTTTAACGTACACTTACACAATTATAGTTCCCCAAAGCGAAAAAACCCCGATTGTAATGGTAGAGGAAGACCCCAGGTGCCCATCCGTGAATGATTTCAACCCGGGCAGGGACCGGGTAGAACAAACCCCATCTTCCCCTACCAAAAACAATTTCCCGGCCGGGAAAACTTTTTAGTTTTTGGCAAATTTTTTGTCTTAAAAGTGACTGAAAAAGTGAAAATTATATTCGAAATATATTGTAGAAATCAATTATTACGAATACAACACATTTAATAATTCTTTTTTAAACAGTGAGAGTGAACATTTTAATATTCTTTCCCTGTATATTTACTGACAAGAACTGCAGAATGTTTATCAAGGGAGTATTATATAATTATCGAACTAAAGTTTTCTGTAGTTTATGCACGTAAAATTTTCACAATATTCCGAGCATTTTGAATAAAATGCAAAAAAAAAATATGTTTTAATTTTTCACATTACTGGGAATAATTTATTTTTAAGGGCCCGATTTCTGAATTGTTTTGGCCCACTTCACCAGAAAAAGTCGGAAAAAATCACTGCAAAATTTTTACCCTACCTTTTGGCGGGGAAAGGGGAAAAAATCATAAACCCCTTTCTTTTTACATAAAACGCAAATTTCCCTAGTGGGCACATGCTACGCGGGGCCCCTAAAGTGACAGTTTCGCACTTTTTTTTCCCCTTTGGTAATGTGAGACATTTTTTATTTCGTTAAAAAAAAGAAATCCCTTTCGTTTAAACGACATAACTTTTTTTGTTTAAACAAAAAACATTTCGTTTTTAAAGAAAAAACAAATTTCCGTTTAAAAAGAAAAAAATAATTCGTTTTAAAAGAAATCAATTTTGTTTTTTACGAAATGTTATTTCGTTTAAACGAAATTTATTTCGATTAAACGAGTTTTGTGATTTCATTAAAAAGAAATGTTATTTCGTTTAAAAAAAAAATATTTTTGTTTAAACGAAAAACCTAATTCGTTTAAAACAAATGAATTTTGTTTTAAAAAAATTTTTTTTTTCGTTTAAACGAATTTTTTATTTCGTTTAAACGAAATAGGGGTTTTTTTCGTTTAAACGAAATAGTTATTTCGTTTAAACGAAATAAAAAAATAAAAAAAGTCTCACATTACCTAAGTGGAAAAAAAGTGCGTAACATGTCACTCTAGGGGCACCGTACTATGCATATTGAACGTGTGGTAATTTATCTTCCATCCTGCACCAGTTACATCGACGCGTATTTCATGTTTCGAGAACAATACAAAAGATCCTTATTGAATGTGTGTGTTCGGGTTTAACGTCTTTTTTTCAACAATTGTTTAGGCAGGTAAATGACGGCTTCTACTTGCAGCAGTGAGCATAATACCCAGCTTTATAGTGCTGCCTCACTGGAATATAACGCCGTAGACATTTGACATGATATCCTACTCAGTCACATTATACTGAAACCGGGTTGACCAGTCCTAGCACTATCCTCTTATGCTAAGCGCCAAAAGAGGAAGCTACCATTTTTTACGTCTTTGGTATGACATGACCGGGGATCGAACCCACGACCTCCCGCACTCGGCACTCGGGCGCTCTACCAGTAGGCTACCGACGCGGTTCTCCTTATTGAACTTCCGTTCTAGACAACAACATATTATTCTGATTGGCTTGATGTGGAAATGTGTATGTCAATCGTCGTGAACGCTATAATAACGTTTTTAGCAACATGAATGTGCAATGTAAATTTTTAGACTAAATAAACAAAACAAATGTGTAGCACTATTAGTTTTCACATTTAGAACCACTTCTTAGACGACTTTCATACATCATTTCGTGTTTTGTTGTATAACTGTGAATAATGCATATTCTGTTTCTGTTTGTTTACTTTTCACCTAACATGTGTACACGGTCGTTTCGTCTAGCCCGGAAGTTCAATAGGGAAGTTCATCCAAGTTTTTCTGTAATGCTGACGAAAACATTAAACATGCGATGCTAAGAAATATTGAAAAGATGTGACTGCCGTTCGATGGAAGATACATTACCACATGTTCAATATGCATAGGACCCAATTATCAATCTGCGCGTTTAAGATAAGAAATACACGATTGAAATGGGTTTGTATATGTTTCTCTTCATGACCATAGGGTAAGGTATAACATGTAGAGTGTTTTTTTCTGTCTGGTTTGGTGCCAGTGAACCTGATAATTTGTTTAAATGCCTCCCCGTTATATCCCTTCACCATTTAAAACGATTGCAATCAATCAATGAAGGCTGCGCGCGCGCATGTGATATATTACAGGCTCAAGTTTGAACGAAAAGTATCTTAAATATATATATTTTGTAACCATGGTGATACTAACCCTAACCTTTAGTCTGCATATTATATACTAAATGCATGCGACATGCAAACATTTGCGTTTTTTGCCGTGCGCTCCAGTTTATAATCACTTCCGGGCATGCGCAGAACGTCTGCACCAGATCTGTAATGATAAACATCATCAATGAAATAACACGCTACTAAAGAACCGTCCACTTACCCGGGCAAGGTTTATTTTGACACGACTTTGTGTCAGTATCATTTCCCAGGCAATCAAGGCCGCCATATTGTGGAGCAGGATCAGTACAGGCTCGAGTACGAACTTGTGTTCCATTTCCACACGTGACGTCACAGTCTGACCAGTTTGACCAAGGTGACCAGCTCCCATCTACTGAAATGTTTAATAATTTTGTAAGTTCTCAGTTATTAATGACAATAACAAATATGACCAGTCTTTTCAGTAAGGCTTTTAGATTATCAAAACGAGTTTGTCAAATGTCATAATGTTATTCGTTTTAATACGTTTTCAAAATTATGTCTTCTTTCCAGTCTGTGGAAACAGGTATACAGTCTTTTCAATATATTTTAAAATTATCTTTTCAGAATGTTTATGTAAAACTTGTACAAACTGTACTTGATGTTTCAAACCAGGTAATGGAATTGATAATATAAGAATAATTCTATTCATTTTCTAACATTATTAACTCAGATAGCCATAAAAGAAAAATCATTCTATGGAAAGGCCAATGGATAATTTTTCTGTTGTATCAATAATAGTATTTGCAGAGACGTTCTAGTCATTTATGGTTCAATTATTACACAAATACCTTATTTTTACAATTATTGTATTTCTTATATAGCAAATGTATATTTTATAGGTTTCCGCAATCTGCATGAAACCTTTAACAATTATGTAAAATCAGATTACTTTGATGCAGGAATTCATATGACAACTGAATATACATATAATATCATATAACTTACCCACTTCGCACAGTTTGCAGTATTTTGGACACAGTTTTCTCGCTTTATTAATCAGTTTGCAGATACTGAACAAGGAGTTCAAATACGCACAGTCTGTCTTTACGTCATCGACACACTCAGAAGCTGAAAGAAAACAAGACTTAGTGCTGTTCAGAAATTTTCACATTTATGACTTAAAAACAATTTTCTCACCAATCATCAAGTTTTACAAGTTTTATAGCTTCCACATATTCTCAAGCTATATGTCCTGAACCATTTTAATATCAAAGTCTATGTCACCTTCACATTTGACGACGTCTTAATTCCCACAAATAACATTATTCATCTGCTGAGTATAGGTCATCCGGCTATGATGTTAGATGGCTGAATTTTGTATTACTAGTGAATAAGTTATTGATAAGAAACTATATGCAAAATGAAGTTCTCCGATCTTGACCTTTGACGTACTGATCCCCGAAACAGGAAGATCATGTTCAGGCCACAAGCAATCATCCGATGAAGTTTGACAATGATAAGCCAAAGCATTCTCTGGTAATTGATCGGAGACCACTCACAGTGACAGTGCCCTTAATTGACAACAAGCAATCATCCTATGACGTTTGACTACTGTAGGCCTAAGCGTTAGCCAGTTGTTGATCGTGGACGATCGCTGTGACCTTTACATTACACTTACTGCGATAGGCGTAAGCTAAGGTCCAAAGGCAATCATCCTATGTCCGTTGTTAGGCCTAGGCTAAAGTATAGAAAGTGATAGATCCGAAACCCTCTCAATGTCACTGTGGCCATTATTACCTTCCGATACCCTGAATAAGTAGGGGAATATCTACTTACACAAACAGTCGGTGTGACGTTTGACAACCTTAAGACAAATACCAATTCAATTCATTAACTGACCACAGTCAATTGTCATAATTATGATGTTGGACTGTCCGGAGACTGTTCTGCAGCCAATTTTCGGAAACCGTTTTCAGTATCGAGGTCACTGTTACATTGACCTTTGACATACTAACTTTAAAACCAAAAGAGGCCTTTAATTTAGCACAAATAATCTGATGAAATCCAATGCATTCTCAAGTTTTCGGTAAGACAATGTCTAGATACTTTATCAACCTGTTTTCCGTAAGAACTGGTAACTTCTCAACATGTACTAGAAGCGGAGTACACTCTACTTCAAACCCATAGTTTTCAGCTATCCATAGCCCCCTGGATATCAGTCTTGTTCCCTACCTAATACAGTTATGTATTAATTGAACATTTTTCTAACTGCGTTACTTTAAAATAAATCTAAACTATTCTGTCTTGTTTATTTATTCAGTGCATTTGTGCATAAATAAGTAAAAAATGGACATTATTATTATTATACCAGATTTATATAGCGCCCTTTTCATGATCAATTTCACGTTCAAAGGCGCTTTACATAGACAATATCATGACAAAGTTGCAAAACTCTATCATAAGCAAGACATGAAAACTTACAATATTTATATTCACAGAGGTTGATGTTGCAACGTTCAGTGGAACAACACTCAAAACAAGCGTGTGTTTGACCTCCATCCATTTTCACGGCTGATAACTCAGTAGAAAGATTTGCAAAGCCGCCACAGTTCTAAGATATACATAAAGACGTTTTATGATACTTTAGATCAAGTGAGTCCTATAATAATAAATCATGACAAGAAGAAAATGAGTATAACTTGATTTTCTTTGTAATAGAATGGGTAAACGATTCATTTATTGAATCAGAAGATAATTATACAAATTCAGCTACTATTTATCATTATTATCATTATTCCACACTTATATAGCACTCTTTTCATACAAAATATGTGCGTTCAAGAGTGCTTTACAAAAACATAAAGAACACATACATACATACATATATATACATTTAAATATATTGGTAAAAGATTAAAAGGAACAGTAATTAAAACAAGATCATCCATAAATTATGTTCAACGTTAAATTACATTACGCGAGCAATCCCTTTCTCAACATGTTTTGGGTTTAACGCCATTTTCGACAGTATTTCAGATTTTGTTATTTTATATAACATGTGTGAAAGAGATGCGTTTTCAAAGATTTTTTATATGCGCACAGTGAGCTTGAATCTCTGATGCATGCTGGAAGGGCTTTCCAAAGCGTTGGAGCTGCATGCTTGAAACTTCTGTCACCATACTTTACTGTTCGACTTCTCGGTACAACCAAAGACACCGGGCCATTTGCCGACCTTAAGTCTCTACGAGGCTTGTACATGTCCAGCATATCGACAATGTACTTGGGAGATTCATAGTGCATGGCTTTGTATGTAAGTGTCAAGATTTTGAACTCAATTCGGTGTTGCCCGGAAGCCAATGTAACTCCTTCAAGACCGGCGTGATGTGATCGTATCGTGGAGTCTTGGTTATGATGCAGGCCGCTGTGTTTTGTACACATTGAGGTTTTTGCAGTGTGTCTTTTGAGATTCCATACAGCAGCGAGTTACAGTAATCTACTTTCGATGTAACCAGAGTTCACAAGAGACTTGGTAGCATCAGCTGTGATGTACTGCCTAATGTATTTATTGGGTAACACAAGCATAATGACATACTCATCAATAACTGGGAGAGTGGATATGGTACAAAAGAAAAAAAGACAGTAGGAAAAAAAAACACTAAGTATCCTCATGCATTTATTTAAGTTCTAGAAATGTTCAAACTTACCTGGTTGTCAGTGCATCCTAGATCATAAGAAACGTGTTCAGTGTATTCATTTTTGCTCTTTTTATAACACACCTGAAAAATACAAAAGCATGTTTTTATTTTGTAACTTTATTTCTCTTCCAATCAGCGATTCGCACTTCTACCAATACGGCATCCAGCACATTTCCGTACTGTATAGAATATTTTCCATGCTGGGCCATTCGAAACTCCATGTTAACGTAATGGTAAAAGTCATTGACAGGTAAAAGAAGCTGGTCACGGTGATTCCATACACGTTTGTTAGCTGAAATCGTGTCCGTCTGTATTGCTCAGAAAAATAAGCATGACTAACACTGTCCTGTACGAAAAGTAATATTTTTACACTAACCATTTGCAAAGCATATTTGACTTATCGTCTTATCTTAAATATTCTTTTCGAATAGATACTCGTCCAAAGAGATCGCCGTATTGTACAGAACTTAATTAATAATCTAGTAGTATTTAATTAAATATACTAATATTATTTAAACATTACCTATTTCTTTTATTTCAATAAAATGTACTACATTGAGCATATAATTCAATGCTGTAGTCGTATGTATAAACGGCAAAGTTATATAAGAAAAAGAAAGATAAAAATAATCGCGAAACACCAGAACAGAAGACAGTTTATTAAACGAGTACACTACAGTCATTAATACTAAACGCTTACACTAAACGGCAACGGAGGGATTCGAATCCACGCGACGAGTGACAAACGTTCACTTTGTGCACATTCACTCTGACTGTAAATCAATGTTTCACGTAAGATAATATTGCTAAAATTACTCTCAAAATATGTCCCAAAAGAATCTTTAACTGTATATTATAATTCGTACATTCTTCGCCTATTTGATTATTGCTGTGTCTTCAAAGTTTGGGGTGGTACATCTGCTTACGACATAGACATATTGTCTTAACTTCAAAACGTACTGCTAGGGTAATCCTTAAAGCTGACATTCTGACACCTTCAACGGACGTGTTCAGGAAATTAGGATGGCTGTCAATCACTAAACGAGTGACCTATCACACATGTCTACTAACTTAATACATAATAATATGACATCGCAATACATTCATAAATGATCATAAATGATTTCAACTCTAACAATAGAAGCCTCAGGTCAGTAACAAATGACCCTAAAGCGCTCACCTGTGTACAAGGCTTCAAGTGTGTTTGTTTAACGTAATGGTACAGGTACAGAGTTAGGTTTCTTCTATGTTAGCCTATATTATATACATGTTACACACATGTTTGAACCTAGGGCAATAATTGGAACAATTACGGTAAACAATGCACTGAACTGTGATGTCACACGCCAAATATCAAGGCTCTAGCTATAATTGATTCAGAGTAGAAGATCTTCAGAGTTTCTAATAAATAAGCCTGTAGAAAGTACATGCCACATACAGGGACGTGGCCATTTTTGACCTTAGGGCAATAATTTGGTATTATGGTAGGGATGTATGGTAGGAAGTCAAACCCTTATATTACATGCCAAATATCAAAGCTCTACAGAAAATTTTAAATCTGATAGCTGAAAAAATATTTTTAACCAAAAAGACACATACGTTCAATGAACAAGAACCATTTTAACAACTTTGAAAGAGGGCTACCAAGAGATCATTTGTGTAAAGTTTCACCAAAATCAATTCGGTGGTTTTGGAGATGTTGTTTAAAGAAAGTGCTGATGAAAAGTGACCATGCCCTCTGGCTGCCACGTTTTTGACGGATCGGAAAAGTTTGAACAATATTTGTAGAAAGTCACACAAGGACCAATTGTGTGAAATTATTTTAAAATCGGACTGACAGCTTTATACAAGAAGACCACGCCCTCTGGTGGCCATGTTTTTTGACGAATTGGAATATTTTGAACAATTCTGGTAGAGGCTCACACAAGGACTATATGTGTAAAATTATTTTAAAATCAGGCTAGTAGTTTCACACAAGAAGATTTTTAAAGTTTCCACTATATACATATAGGGAAAAGTGACAACGCCCTCTGGCGGCCATGTTTTTTGACGAATCGGAATAATTTGAACAATCTTGAAAGAGAGTCACACAAGAACCATTTGTGTAAAATTATTTTAAAATCGGGCTAACAGTTTCACACAAGACGATCTTTAAAGTTTCCACTATATACATATAGGGAAAAGTGACAACGCCCTCTGAAGGCCATGTTTTTGTCGAATTAAAATGATTTGGAAGAGGGTGACATAAGAATTATTTGTGTGAAATTATTTCAAAATCGGACCATCATTTTAGGAGGAGATGTTGTTTGAAGAGTTTTCTATCTATAGCTGTAGCGCCCCCTATGTGCAACCAAGCAAAACAGTTTTCGTTTGAACACAATTGTTGACGATGGACGGACGACTTGACGGACGGACGTGCGGACACACGGCACAGCGTGATCACAATAGCTCACCATGTGCTCTTCGTGCTCAGGTGAGCAAAAAAACCCATCTTAAACTGTATCTTTAAAATGAAACTGTATAAGCGATTTCTCTCTCTTATTCTATTGATCCACTCTAATTCTCGATGCCTAATTTACATGTTTCCCATATTTGCTTGTACATGCTCCATGGGTATTGTAAAGTGTAGTTTTTTAAATTATAAGTGATGGCACGATTAACAAGGGGTTTTAAACCTCTATATGCAGCCCGTCATGGCGTGCCATGACAAGATAGCCTAAGTGGGAAGGGTGCTGTTATGGCTGTTCGTTTCCTTGTTTCTTGATTTTGTGCATTCCATTTCTCTGACCACCTACATCCACAATATCATTTATTGGTGCATACATTTCATTATTCTCATTCAAGAGTTCTCAAACATGGTAAGTTCCATGAAAAGTTACCATTCTTATTTACATTTACAAAAACATATTCATTTTTTTCTACACAATTTCTTTTGATTGTTTCTCACTTAATTGTACTTAGTGGCATTGCTTTCGTTTTTATTCTCTTCTTATGTTTTTATGAATTTTAACATAACTTTCTTGTATATTTGCAAAGATACCTCACATTTGCTGTAGTAAGCTACTGTAAAAATGTAATTATAAGAACTGAATGTTTTTATGCGTTTAAACGGGTATAGACCACATTGCGACTTCTGGCAAAACACCAAGAATCGCTCGCATATTTTTTCTTGACTTTACCTTAAATGATCTTTGAATTTATATACTTATACCTGGTTATCTTCACACGCAACTTTGTTGTAACATTCATTCATATTCATCACATCAGAGCACTTGTAACATTCAAGCGATGCTGAAATAGACAAATAATAAATGAACAAAAATAAAGTTGTTTTACATTGAAGACTTATAATATACAATGTAAGTTAAAATCTAAGAATAAACACAGTTAAATTTCATATTTGTACAATTGAGCCAGCTGTTTGAAATAATGAACAAGACAGTGCTCATCATTTCTAACACTGCTTTGGTACAAGAACAAGGCCAACAGGAAAAATCACAACCAAGAATCCCCCATCAAAATATGACACGTGTTAATGCATGCATGTTCACACAAATTGAACACATAAAATTAGTCTTCTGGCGACAAAACTCACTCTTTAACACCAACCATGTTCCTATACTACATCACATCATTTTTGACATATAAAAAGTTTATTGAGAGTAATCAAAAGCAATTGAAGATCAGATAGATTGTCTTATAGACAAATCAGCAACAACTGGAGACGAGAAAGAGAAGTTTTATGCAAGTGGAATCAGCAGGAATGGGAGATGGGATAGAGAGATTTCTTGCAAGAGGAATTAACAACAACTACAGACGCTAATGAGGGTCTTTTGTGCTACGGGAATTTTTGACAACCACAGACGTTAATGAGGGTCTTTTGTGCTAGAGGAATTTTCAACAACTACAGACGCTAATGAGGGTCTTGTGTGTAAGAGGAATTTACAACAATTACAAACCTTTATGAGAGTTTTTGTGCAAGAGGAATTAAAAGCAACTGAAGACAAAAATAAAGAAATGGAGACAAGATCAAGGGATTGTGCTGCAAGACGAATCAAGAACAACTAGAAACAAGATGGTGGTATTATGCAAGAGAAATCAACAGCAAGATGGACGAAACAGAAGGACTGTTAGGCAAGAGGAAACAAAAGCAACTGGAGACGAGATAGATAGATTGTTGTGCAAGAAGAATCAACAGCAACATGATACGGAATAGTGTTGCATTTTTATGCAATTGAATGAGCAGCAATAAATAAAAAGTAACATCGGCCAGACGAAAGCAAACCAAAAACTTAAGTTTTGAAGTTTATACATCAAATCTGACTAACATTCCCAAAAATTACATAATATTTACAAATAGAATCTATGAATATAAACATGATCTTATATAAAGCGTATGAAATTCAATAGTTTTGAATCTT
Organism: Mercenaria mercenaria; assembly: GCF_021730395.1. Lineage (NCBI taxonomy): Eukaryota > Metazoa > Mollusca > Bivalvia > Venerida > Veneridae > Mercenaria > Mercenaria mercenaria. The sequence continues at coordinate 64,697,156 of NC_069376.1, read as the reverse complement.
GTCAAATCAGTTCGTTCGTTTAATATATAGCATTATTGAATGTTAAATGTAAAATTCAGCATACCTGCTCTCCCCAATACGGCTAGAACGACCGTAAAAGCTATGGTGTTATCTGCAACAAGAACAGTATATGAATATACCAGAATAAGTGTGCCGATCAAAAATAATCAAGATTCAAGTGAGAGAACATAATATTGTGTCGCAAATAGCTTTTTATACGGTACACGTCGTTCAGTGTTCATTTTTCTTCTTATTTCATGTTTTTTGTTTTCTTTTTCTTTTGCAGTTGTGAATCGAATACATCAAAATGTAGTTCGGTATCGAAAATTATTATATTTTTCTAAACTCGTTGTTGCAAAAAGAGTAAATGTTACAGTATAAAGTAATGTTATATTTAAGTAAATCACTGAAAAAGGTATTTGGAAAAGTTTCTTAGTTCAGAAGCCGAATGTCTAACTCTTTGTAGAGAGGCAATCAGTACATGTAAACATGCTACAAGGACCATGATTTCATATACATCACCACTGTATTGAAATCTAAAACTCAGGGAGAAACATATATAAAGTATCTTAAATGAAAAATACACTGCTTACGAGTAAATTACAACAAATCACAATGCAAATTATCTTAATTTATATCTTTGGTGTATTGCGTTTTAAAAATAAACGAGTGCTTTTCATAAACCTGTACTTCTTGGAATGCATCAACTTATTTTTAATCACAGTTTTTATATTTCAATAACAATTACATTTTTTTTTATATTTCATTTACAATTTGTGTACAATTACAGTGTTACCATTCTAATTGCAATTACATTTTTATATTTTGTTACAATCAAAAGCTTGTAAAATTCTTATGGAAGAACAAGAAAGACAAAATACTTACAAAAGGGCGACATTTCTCGCGTAAGTGATAAACTAGGCGTATTTCTTCTGAAATTGTTCTTCCATGTCTTATTCAAAGCAACCTGGAATTGCATTTACAAAATAAAATAACTTGCAATGAAACAAATACATGTATTGACGTAGGAGTTCTTTCGTGATGCCAATTAATTTATACATGTTTTAATGTTTAGAAAAACAACTGGACATGTTTTGAACACAAAATATTTTAGTATAGGTTAGAAATAAAATGCTAAAAATATATTAAACCCTTTTGAGATGAGATTTTAAAGAATCACTGTGACAAACTATTTGATGAAGCTTTTTAACGTGCATTAAGTTCTTACATGTATTTTTAAATTTAAATGTAATGATAATTTACTAACCTGTTCTCCGCAAGTAAATGCTCAGTTTCCCACAAGAATAAAAATCATAAATCTTATTTCCTAATACATTGTATACCTTGCAGCTATCTCACGCCTACTCCGTTTGCTTCATGATATCAGTTAAAATGTAAACATGTGACAATGAAAGTGTTTTCATGACGAAAAGGCCCAGTTCACCGCTAAATCAGCTTGCTGGTAAACATCGCCACGACGACAAATCGAGAATAAATTAGCGAACTTTAAGTTCTCTGTAAAGTTAAATAAAATATACATCGCCTACCATTCCCCGATTTTTTATATTCGATACAATACTTGTGAAAATACAAAAAGTATGATGACACTCACTTTTTGTTGACGTTCTTTTATCGCGACATGTACTAGCTCGGAAGTTGCGACAGAGCGATTTACCGTATACCTTTGAAAGGGGTAGCTCTGTTGTTTACCAGGCGTGTATATTTAATATATTGGTTTAACTTCATTGAGAGACAACAACACGAATTAATGATAAACGTAAATGATGATGATCAGTATCTTGAATTCTTATCTAAACAAATATTCGTATCTAATTGCAAAACGGATTGTGTATAAAAGATCCTAATTTTCTTATTACTGATTTATTTTCAGGTTTTATAAGATAAATAAACTTTATCATATTCGGCCGTTTTCAGCATCTTGAACTAATAAATCGTTTCCTTAAATCAATATATAATGGACATTCAATTATAAAGTGATACTCTTCTTCAAGAATATTACAAAGACTACATTTCCTTTATTTACTGGTACACGAACTGGCCTTGCTCATCTACCAGATTCAATATTCAATCTATGTGTCGATACCCTTAATATCTATCTAATGACTGACAAAATTTGTTTACAGTTAAATAATCTAAATATGGCTGAAATTGAAAAGACGCAATGTTCCTATACACATAACATTAAAATATGGTTTATTATCAGAAAGGAATTAATATTGAGAACACATGCACGAATGTCTTTCTTGTTTCAAGTTATCACGCGATTTCAGAGCAAAAATCAATGTAATAAATGTATTGTATGTTAACCAGTCAATTTTAAGGCCATAATAGCTAATTATCTGGATACTGACACCGATATTAGGAGTTAGTTGATAAATTATATCATCCAAATAGTCATTTTACTATAAAAATATTACTGCAGAATAATACAAAATGTAATTATCATAATTATATTTTCAAGTTTCCTTCAATGAAATTCGCTAATTTCAACAGCAAGACCAAATGAATTTTTGTCTATCAAATTATTGGAACTTCACTATTCCACAAAGTTTTTCTTGTTTAGATTTACACCATTTTTTTTAAAAATAATTTTGACAAGAAAATAAATTTATTTTAAATCGTACTTCTTAATGGTTGAAACAAAATAAAATTATTTATGATTTACTAAAAGAAGGAATCCAAAAAAATTAAAATAAATAGATAAAAAAAGATAAACTCACCGAGTATAAATTTCGAGTTTTCCCTGCGATACTTTCAACGCCTTTGAAGACTTCATCATCTTGCGTTTACTTACGTTATAAACTTTATACTTTTGGAACTTCAGGCTGTGAAAATAAGTTTTTCGTTCGTACGTTCCAATTATAGAGTCACAAATCGCAAAATATGTCAGTCAGTTTAAAAGTGTTTAAACTGCAATAAAACTTTTGAACATTATTCCGAATGAGACATACTGCTTTATCATTTTTTGGGAGAATTATAAAAGATAATTGTATTGATAAAAATCGATATTCATCATATTTCACCCTATTTTCACAAGCAAGTAGTTTAGAACAATGAAATGTAATGTTTAAAGACACAAAATTGTGCATGGATTATGCCTGAGAAGAAGCAAATTTGAGTATTTTTTGCCCTAATCCCCTTATTACTGTTGTACACAATAAGTAAAATGAGACAAAGAATTCACCAATATTTTCCTAAAATCTTGGAACAAATTCAGCTATTCAGCTTATTTACATGTAAACGTCCGTTTATTTCAGTAAATCGGGTTTGATTTGTTTTCTACAAATATATATATCAACTTTTTCATTAAATCATGTTATTATATTATGTATAAGAGGCCTCTTTAAGAAATACGTTCTACTTCTATTTATTTATGTAAATATAATTTACAGAGGATACATACAAAAACATTTTCGTTAAAGTTTCATATATATTTTCAAATAAAACGGCTGTGCAACTAGAGAATACGCATAATTACATGTTTCATCAGAGCAATAATTACAGGGTATTGCATTAAGTGTCTTTTCATATTGAATTTATAAAACGAGTGGGAATGAAATAATAAAATGGGAGGCTCTGCGTGCAACAGTCATCTAGTGTTTATTACTAATTGAAGCTATTGTGACACTAATTGCTATTTTTTTGTGTGTAATTCAACAAATCTTTATTCTATTACTTTATCGCTTTATATCATAAAAACAGTCCACATACCTAACTTAACGAGACCCTTTGTATCTGTATTAAGTTAAAATATTAACGGCTAATCTGCAATTAGCTCTATCTATGGAAATAATGCTAGTCTTTTCTGTTGATAGGCCAAAGGTGATGCGATACTTTGGGTGGATCTCGACACTCACAGGTCCAGCTGATTATGATATCTATATTTAATCTTGTATTTTCCCACTTAATTTGAAACAGTATTCATTCTATTAAAAGCTCGAATCATTATGAGGAATGATAAAGTTTTGTGTGCCCCATCTGCACGTTTGCTAAATTTTGAATTTCTAGGTGGGAAAATGAACGAAGAGGTGAAATCACTCTTAACTAACTCCTATTTTTATCAGAGTTTCCAATATGTTTACATGCGTCCTTTACGATAAGCCATTTAGCAGAAGAGACAACATGCTAAGACATAAGAAAACAATACACGCCGAGGAAAGGGCCATGGACATACGTTCTTTCAGGGACTCTGATAAAAGTTCTGTTGTTAATGAGGAGAAAATTCCAATTCTGTAGACGCCAGTGACAACGAATTCATCGAAGATAATTCTATAGATGCATGGGAAAACGTAGATCAGACCGTTTTGGAACAGAGACAATCGGAATATAATGAAAATGGGGGTTACCAGATGAAGACGAGCGGCATCACGTTGCTCGCCGGAAAGTGTTCTCAGACATGATAATAACATAGTAAAACTGTACGTGGTTGAATGGATGAATGCCATTACTTAGGATCCGGTGTACAGGGCGATTCAGAAAACCGCAAATGATTTGAAAAAGATAGATGATTATGTTAGCGATGAGGCGTTGACATACAAGGTTAAGAAGAGAAAATACATGTTAGAAAACATTTTGAAGCGATATCATACATTCGACTGAATGAATAATATAAGTTCGACAGACTGGAGGAGGGAAAGAAGGAGCAAATGGGAGACTGTAACGGGTAAATCGCCGGATCGGAACCCATTTCTAGATTAAAGAGCACAGACCCAAAATAAACTACATTCGGCGTATGTGAAACAGTAAACTTGAGAGTGCGTAGTGCATTTTGATAGCAGAAGCATTTACATTAATGGATAAAAATGTTTACATGATATTAAAGTATACTTAATTAAGTTACGACTGCGTTCTTAAAAGTATTACAGTCCTATTGCAAAATTATGTTATGGGTTAAAGAGGCAATGGAATAAAGTAACGTGGTTTGTTATATTTTCTGGATCTTTGGAATCATGGAGTCAATTTGTTTTAGACAACAGTGCTTCTGCATGAGCATGAGGGAAGTTTCCGATTTCATTACTTCTGACGACAGACTGTGTAACACGTATGCTATTGTTTTGCTTGGTTGCGTTCTTTGCTACCAAAGAATCTCTTTGTGCATTGCTTTCATTTAAAGAAAGATGTCGTTGTTAAAAGTGTAATAGTACATAAAACCTCAATTATTTGGTTCCTAGTATCCTCCCTTCTGTCTCATGTAAGTCATTTTGTCATGACAAATAGCCTCCCTAGTGCCTTATTGAGGTCAATATGACCCGCGCGGCTGCCTCCATGAGAATCAGAATATAATGAAAATGGGGGTTACCACATGAAGACGAGCGGCACTAACAACGCGATACACTTCTAACCCTCCTAGCTGCACTAGTGAGATCACGCCGACATATCAGAACACTTCCCAATCCTCATGGCTGCCTCAGTGAGGTCATTCTGAAATATCAATAAACACTTCCTTTCATTTCAGCATATCAATACACTTTTCAACCCTCCTCTCTGCCTCTGTATGGTCTCTTCGACATAGCAATGCACTTTTAAAAAACAAAGACAAATTTCAAACAGGGAACGCCACGTATCAAAATCGCAGCCTCCCTAAAACGAAACCTACAGCGCGCAGACGTGCACACCACAACCACACACACACACACACATACACGCGCGCACACACAAAGCCAACACATGAGGACAAAACGAACAAACAAAGGAACACAGTGGGGTACCGCCTTGGAACGGTCAGTGGCAAAAACACCACTGGGGAGCTTAAACCGGTTTATGGTGCGCACCCAACCTCACTCTAACCCCCACCATGTTCCAAAGACACGGGACAGTGTAAATAAAAGTAATCACCTCCAGGTGAATCTCTAACACACGTAATGGAAACAAAAAGGCATGGCATGTAAAACACAAAAATGCTCGTGTATAAATATATAAAAAGCAAACCTTTAGAACCAAAAACGTATGTACTCAATGCCTTTTCACAAGACAGAGCAACAAGAGAAACACCCTTAAGGGCCCGTCGAAACGGGCCAGAAGACAGATATCAAAACAGATCAGTCCTGGTAGGATTTAAAAACTGCTTATCATAGAGTCCTCCCCCTATTCCGTCAGACACAATCAAAGAGGGAAGCGTAGTGTCCAACTGTAAACAAGTTGAACACTTAACATGCGGTATGTCTCAAAACAGTTGGGTCGTAACCTCTTTTAATAAAACGTTTTATAATTTTACCAAATACATTTGGAAAATTACCATGACCCAAGATCTTACAAAGTTTATAAACCTTCACATGTCTGCCTCAGTGAGGTCATTATGACATATCAGTACACTTTCCAACCGTCCTAGTGTCACCTGTAAGGTCTCCCCGACATATCAATTCACTTCTCAAACCCCTAGCTGCAGCAGTGAGGTAACTCCGACATATCAATACAGTGATGTCATTATAATTTATCAATACACATCTTTACCCTTCTGGCTGCCCTGGTGAGGCCATTCAGATAATTCAGAACACTTTTCGACCCTCCTATCTGCCTCTGTTAGGTCACTCCGACATATCGTGACACTCCCCAACCCTACTTATTGCCTCAGTAACGATCATCGAGCGGGCTCAAAATTCAATCCCCGCTCCTTAAAATTAGGCTTATTGAAATCTTGAATTTCGATCTTTGACCGAGCACAAAATTCACCCCAGTTCTAAATTTGACTTTTCAATTTTTTTTCTACCTCAGCTCGATATATTTCTGTTAATAGTCATATTTATATAGGCAAAGCAATCCTTGATTTAAAGTCACCCGTTCAGAATTGAGCGGAAAATTTGGATATTTTTGTATCATACAGTTTGATATGAAATGTCTGTATATAACTAAGAAATATCAATAGAATAGACCAGCATTAGATAATTATATAGCTTCTTTCGTATATAACATGAATTCATAACCATAACGTCATTACCAAAGTCATTTTCAAAACAAAATTGTTTTCAAAAATTCTGTGTCAACTTCATTTTACAAATATGAACAGGTAGGGTCAGGTCTGAATGTTGTTATTTTTTTATGTAGATATTAAGAGGGTCCTGGGTACTCACGGGTTTGGCCCATCTATCTACGTACAAAGATAAACATTTTCAATATCTTATCAGACAGATTCTCTTAATTTTATTAGAAATGATACAAAAACTACGTGTAGGGAACGCGTGAAATGAAGTCAAATTAGGGACATGAAACAGAAATCATCACCAGTACCTGATATTTGTTTGATATAAGATATTTGGTTTAAAGATATTTTGAATTCGTGAATAGGAATGGTAAAGTCACTTATACATATATACACTGAAGGAACACGCAAATAAAAAGAATAATAAAAACACTTTGAAAGAAATAATATACATACACAATATTGTATATTTGCCACATAAGCAGTGTTCCTCATTTAATAAACACCCCGATTGTTGCACCACCTGCCGTAGGTCCAAAGTCCAATCTCCATATTAGTAACTGGCGCTTACGACGTTTGTCAGCTTCTTCTGAACATCTTAATTCACTTTTTTAATATCTATGTACAGAAGTCGTTTAAGTGGGTTTACTCATTTTGCTGTCAACACTGTCGCACTACCTTCCTTTGTTGACATGTCCGATATCTTTGGCTATTTGTGAACTGTGTAGGTGAAGTAATCCAAATTGTGATGACATCTGGTATAATGAGTCATATATAGACGTTGCAGGTATATCGTTTGGTCTAGCTTTTTGCTGATTGAATTGAGAAAAAAACCTAGACCATTGTCAGTGTGAATTTTTAGGTTTTAGTTTCATTTATCTAGTAAATGTTTATATAGCGTAATTGCCCAAACAGCAGCAGATCTCATGGGAACATTTTTAGAGAGTGGTGTTTTTCAAAACAGATTATTCTTCTTATTCATAGCAAAACATCTCCTTTCTATACTCCCGTTCTCGTAAAACGGACGTATTATGTGATAGCGCGTGTGTAAGTCCGTCATTCCATTCATTCGTCTGTCTGTCCGTATAACCATTCAATATATTAAATTTAAACTTGGCAGACGTAGGTTGGTTGCGATGGGATGATGTGCAAAATGCATAAAATGGATCAAAGGTCAAGGTCACAAATGGAGCAAAAGTGTCAAATTTGTCACTCATATATTATGTCCGGAGCATAACTTACTAAGCATTCAAAGTATTGACTGCAATCTGGGTATATAGGTAAGTGGCACTGAGAAGATGTGCAAAGCACATGAACTAGGTCGGTAGGTCAAAGGTCAAGGTCACTCACAGATTGAGTTGAAATGTTAAATCTGTCCTTTGTATTTTGTGCCCAGAACACAACTTCATACTTATTCAAGGTATTGACTTTTATCGTGAAATATAGGTTGGTGGTTTGAGACAATAATTTGAACTGTGCAACAATCATTTTTACCACACACACCAACCAAATCTCTTTTAGTTTTTTGTTCCTTAGTATTCCGTAACCGCCGCCACACATTAACCCCTAAACTCCCATCCACAACCACATTACACCTCCACCTCAAACACATGCGTAAAAATGTTTTCTTTAAATTTTATTTCCTCGGATCTAGAACTTTGTGTATGTTGCCGCGCTTTAGGGAGCTCTTAATTGTCTTATATTTGGCAAAAGACATGTGATACTTACTTGCTGCCTCTGGGTTTTATATGATTGAAATGCTCTTAATTACTGAAAATGAGGTCTTTGCATGAAATAAACTGTGAGTATTATATAACCTAGAAGTTGAGTGGGGATAAAAATTGAAATTTGTCGAGATGAGGTTACAGATGGGCTAGTTTGGTCATATTACGACTTCAGTGCAATTTTGCAAAAAAGCTGTAGAAAAACTAAACAAATATAACATTTTTACTGTTTTTCGTGTATCCCCTTTTAATAGATTTACAGTCTAATTTCTAGGTGTCAGAGGTAAGACTGAATATTCTTAAGATAAAAATGTGTAATTTGTGTGCAGTTAAGAGTAAACAAAGGGATGTAAAACTATGTAATAGTACATGAGCCATAGGGTTGATTGGTACCATCTCTGGGGATTAATTCTCATAGTGATTTTTGGAAAGGTATACAACCCTGGAGTAAGATAATATATGATAGCAATGTATCGACGATAGCTTTTGGTGTGATATCATTCTGTTATATGCCTACTCTTACATACAAGTTCAGGTGAGCTAAAATATATCCAATGTAGACATACGAATTATGGAACATATACTATTCAGTTTGAATAATTGATGTATTTGTAACAAGTATTTAAGAGCAAATAAATAAAATATTTCCTTAATTTTCGACATTTTTGGGTTTGCTTAAATGTTAATTAGAATAATGATTATAAAGAAGATCTTAACAGCATGGACAACTATTAAGCATAATTACAGTTCATAATTAGATTTTCTTCATATAGATGTTAGACCTTTAGGTACCATTTCCCCCTGCCTTCCCTAAGGAATTCAACATTATGGCTTTCGGAAAGTACATACTGAATGCTTTTTATTCCTACATAAATGCCGTTTGATTGTTAGGGCTTTTGTAATTTACGGGACATTTAATATGTTTCCTAAAAACATTTAAGACGATGAAATAGTGTTACACAATGATTAAGAAAAAGTGCATTCTTTAGTTTATTAACAGTCTTATTGAACCATGAATTGAATGTTCTTTAAAACAAGATTTCTTTCACGTACACGTTAACATCTTAATTAGTATAATTTACGTAACAGTGATTTTATTGCCAACATTATAGATATTTTACTCATACTTATAACCCAATAACCAAGATGTTATGATTCTTCAATACAATTGAAAGTACAGACTGAATAGTGTTTCTTATAACTATTTTTTCTGTGGTGGAAGGAACTTTTCCATAATGTAATCTCCGTATAAGTTTGTATGTTACCAAAATGTTACAAAACTGAAATTTCTAAAGTGAAGAAAATGCCCTATATAGATCGGTCAAAAAAAATATTATAATAACTATACATAATTTGTATTGTTGAACTAGATATTTACTAGAATGCAGTGAATCACCATCTCATTTCAATAGTTGTGCGAATTTTACGTTACAATAATATGTGTTACCGAAATCAGTACAAATCAAGTATAAATGTTCAAGAACCAAGAAATAATTTTACATGTATTATGTATATATATTGTAATACGTTTTAGAATTAGGTTTTAAACAAATAGAAAAAAAATAGATACTCATTGGAACACCAGGGCTTCTTAGGGACACTATCATTCTTAGTTTAAATGTTAGAAACCTTCTGACACTTACTACAGATGACACATATATTCAACCATAATTATTTGACCTTCAACCGATGTATATGTAAACAAGTAAAGGAACTTGCTGACAATCTAAGCCTTGAAAATCTGTTGAAAGTCAAACAGCGTTCAAAGAGTACTTTCAAAAGTACCTACACTTCAAAAGTGAATCTTGAAGTAACCCACCCTTGTGCAGAAAAGCTTTTGAGGGGTCATGGCTTCAGTGTGTCTAGATCAGCCATACCAGCATCACAGAATGCTGTAAAACTTACTATAGAACAACCTTCATGCCAAGAAAAAGAAAAGCATCATAAGATTCAGCAGAAAATGTTCTTCATTCTACAGGTGTTGTTTGACACAGCACATGCGAGCTAAATATGTTGAAGCTACACAACCGAAAGCAGACATGACTTTAGAAGACAAATCCACATACAAAGAAGTGGAACCTGTGCAGATCAAAGCCGATTATGCGGATGTAAAAAAGTGATGACAGTTGTAGAAATATTTATGTTTCCATTCAAAGCTGAAAGCTGAAAGAAATGTGTCTGGACTATTTGTGCTATTAGTTGTTGAACGCGCATGATGTAGACATAGAATTTCCTGTGTCCTTGGCAAACTACGTCAAACTACGGAAACAAAGACGGAAACAAAGACAGACAAAGCTAAACTATTATTCTACGTCGAAGGAAGTATCGAGCTGCAACAATCATACCATTCTATTGAAAATATATCTCACATCATTGATGGCGATGCTTTCATAGTAGATTTCGTTGCAGATACATACTTTTCCAAAACAATCTAGTCTGCCGAAAGAAAACGACGTGGAACTGCACCAACACTTCTGTTTTCTGATCAAAAATACCAAAACATCCGCAGAATTGGAAATATTTCATGAGCAATGATGACAACAAAACTGAATTATGTTCAGACAGCTTAACAGGTGGGACGTCGACATGTGTGCTCCGACGACGTTTTGAAGGACGGAGAGTCATTTGTATTTGCAGTATAATGGTCATCCAAAATATCGGAACATCAACAAGGTTAGGTACGAAATGTTTGTCAAGAAGAACGGCAACCAAGACGGCGTTCTTGATAGTTCCGACGGCATAGACATGACCCTGATGCCACCATATCAGACCAGTCAGCTATCAGTTACTTATTCATTTATTTATATTAATCTACAAAATTTTAATATACATATTTGCGTAGCTATTGTAGAAAAATAGGAAAACTTATTATAATAGACAATCCCTTAATGTTGTTCTACATTAAAATAATACTTTTGTAGCTTTATTCATATAAAATTAAACGACCTTGATCTTTTCTTTAAGGTTTATATTTGGTTACATGCCCAGGAGAATAGCCTTTATCTTCCTGATGTTGATAAAATTTGCTGGGACTTTGATGACGAACAACATTTAGTGTACAACTTGAGTGACAAAAAGATTGTTCCTGATAAACTTGTTGACATATTGTGCAACACTGACATAAACCAGTGAAAATGATGAAGATTATGAGCTAACCAATATTGAAGGTATCTTATAAGATTCAGACAGTGATGAAGAGTCATAACTAAGAATGTTCTGGTATGTTGAATACATAGAAAATGTGGTTTATTGTAAACAAAGAATAACCTTGACATAATATACAAAGACAATGACTGAAAATAATAACAGCAGCATATTACCGATTACGGTAACATATTGTAAAATAAATTATACTTTTCCATTCAATTAATTACTAGTAACATGACATTTGATATCTAATTGTAGAATGATTTTATTGATTAGTTAAAATGTTTTTCTTTGTAAACATAGTACTAAATAACAACCACTTTATCATGTTTATATTAAATATTATGAAAATCTTGATTGTATGGTAACGTATTATACTGTATAAAACTACCATCTGGTATTATTCAGCATAAAAATATTTACTGTTTAAGCATAAGAACATTGATACAGAAGAAGGCATGAGTATGCACCTTTTAGACGGATCAGATAGTAAAACATCATGTTTAAACAACATAGTTTGTATTTTGCGTCTACACGTGTATTGTCACGTAAATTACAATAACAATAAGGTGACTTTGATACTAAAAACTAATGGCCTGCGAATAACTGTCTAATTGTAGATTTAACATATCAAAACTAGTTCCAAAATTGCTTTGATATAACGACATTCAATTTTTTCTGTTCCATATCATTTATAGAAGTATTAATTAATTTCAAACATGTAGGTAACGCACATTAATAGGCCGTAAATTACAAGCGCCCCAACATGCAATGGCAGAACTTGATTTTGTGATCTGTAGAATTCTACTGCCCTATACTTTATGTATTTAAACATGTCTTATTAGTTCAAGAATGAGCAAAATACCTTTCTAACTGCATATTATGAAAAAATATTTGTGTTCTTTCATTATGTTTAAGCACTGGTCTATGTGTGTCTGTAATTGCAATCACTAAACGCTAAAGAGGCAATAGTTCAACAACAGTTCTATAAAATACATAAAATAAATAAACTGAGCTGTTTGTCTTCCAAATTCCAAGCTAATATAGTCAAAAATAAGAGAGAACAATTAGTTTGAAATAGAAAGTCTTCTCTTCTTATGTATAACAGAAGTTTGATGAAATTTTGGGATGGGGTTACTGCACGGCTAATAACTCACAAAAAGCTACCACCACTGCAATGCTATCATATAGTTTCTGAATTGTCAGATGTTTACCTATCCAAAAATAGCATTGAGCTTTAATCCCCTCGGATGGTACCGCTGGCCAAAATTACTGGGTCTTGCTCATCGACTATAATATACCTTTGGCAGAATATATGTAAAGAGAAAAATGTTATAAATTGTTGCTTAAATGTGATTGATCATCTTTTAGCACCTGTGTTTGCACGTACTTATTTACATCTTTTTTTATGAATGATTTACTTAAAAATGAAGACATTAACATTTGTACTCAAGTGACACAAGAGGGAGAACTATTTTTTCAAAGGCTCGAGTCAATGAGAATTCTCGGAAAAAGGAGAAAAATATAAACATCTTATTAAAGTTATAGCACAGAATATGTGCATATTAAAAATCGCAATTTTATCTAATGAAACTAATATTATTTTTTATTTTCACTTGCTATTCGTCGTATCCTTTTTTCGTGCATTTTTTCTTTGGGGCGGGATAGGGGGTGGGGGGGGGGGGGGGGGGGAGTGTTTAAATTCGCCATTGTTTATACAATGTCTGTCCGTCTGCCGTACATTTCTCAAAAACAATTTGACATAGACTCATCTAACCTCACATAATTGTTATTCAGCATGTGAAGTTGTTGTTATTGTACTTGACTTGGTAAAAATATTATGCAGAAAGGACCTTATGTGTGTGTCACATATATACCTAAAAATAATTGAACTTTGATTATGAAACATTACAGGAATATTATACAGCACATGAAGTTGTGCACCTCGGCTTTTTGTTTGCGATTTCATACAGCAAGACCAAAGTTATAGCCCTTGCTTAGAAAACATTTTATAAAACGGCATAAAAGTTTGTGTTGCATGTATCTCAAACAGAAAAGGATTGTTATATAGCATGTGAAGTTATACACCTAGTGTTCTATTTGGGGTTCACTCAGCCAGAATAGAGATATGGTCCTTTGAAACCATTTACAGTGTCAGGAAGTGAGGGCAACAGAGTCCTATGGGCACATATCTGGTTCTTCATGCAATGCACACAACTAACCTCTGTATAGTAGGGCAAACATTGCTAAGAGTATGTTTTGATAAGTTTTAAACCTTTTCCAAAAATAATAGTTAGGTCGCTGCACGATAAATCGTACGATTAAGATTTTTTTCTATTGAAAACATATTATCATTGATAACGAGTGCGAATCTGAGGCGATCATCTCTGATTTAAAGCTAAATATCTCATATGCTATCTCAGCTGGCAAAATACAGTACGACATAGGCAAAATTGATCATTCAGTTATTCATTAAAACTAATGTCTTGTAGTACCCAAGTCAGAGCGGATCATGGCTCCATTAAACTGCTAAAACATTTATAACTGCGGTGCGTCAGGGCGACACCGATATAATTATTTTTTTTGTCTGTTTATTATTATTATTATTATTTTTATTTTTTTTTTTTATTTAGCACTGTTTCAAGCAGTATTTCAGTTATGTAACTGCGGGCAGTTAACGTAACCACGGACAAAATTCGTTTAATCTTATATTACCTTTTTATATATACTTTTAATTTTCATGTTATTACGTATCCTTTATGAAATAAATCTTAAATTTGAAAAGTCACTTTCAGACATATCCTTTTGTTTAAGCATTCATGGAGAAAAAACTCATTACGATGAGCATAAAATCATTACAGTAAGTAATATTTTTTCCACCAGTTCTACGTTGTTGCATGTTTCACCAAGTTAAACAGTTCAGTGTTACAGTTGTTGCAATGTTATGTCACAATCAGTTGGTCTTTGTTAAAAAGTGATATCTTACAAGTGGTAGAATGTTTGAGGAAAAATGGTGACCTTAAAATGTAGGCTACAAACTTGCAGTTTTTATTCGGGATGGTCTATTGTACAGAAGGGTTACCTTGACTTTAAGTACAATTGACTATATCATCAAAAAGGCATAGATACTGAAAGAAAATTGAAACATTAGGTTTAAAGGATATTTTGCGGTCCATTCTGAGAATGGAAAAGATAAAATGTAAGAATACTACTGCTGGAAGCTCGACTTTTGATGATGGTTTTCTCACAGAGCTAAACAATTAAACGCCTTGTGCAATGTTGGAGAACAGAATATGAATGGATACGAATGGGTCTGTCACATACTGCTGTCATCAGAATATGATTGGATCTGTCACATACCTCTCTCACCAAGACACGAATGGATCCATCACTTAGCACTCTAATCAGCATATGAATGGATCTGTGATGTAGCGCTTTCATCAGAATACACATGGATCTGTCACATACCTCTCTCATCAGGATACGAATGAATATGTCATATAGCGCTCTCATCAGGATATGAATGAATATGTCATATAGCGCTCTCATCAGGATATGAATGAATATGTCATATAGCGCTCTCATCAGGATATGAATGAATATGTCATATAGCGCTCTCATCAGGATACGAATGAATATGTCATATAGCGCTCTCATCAGGATACGAATGATCAGGATACGAATGAATATGTCATATAGCGCTCTCATCAGGATACGAATGAATATGTCATATAGCGCTCTCATCAGGATACGAATAAATATGTCATATAGCGCTCTCATCAGGATACGAATGAATATGTCATATAGCGCTCTCATCAGGATACGAATGAATATGTCATATAGCGCTCTCATCAGGATACGAATCAATATGTCATATAGCGCTCTCATCAGGATATGAATGAATATGTCATATAGCGCTCTCATCAGGATATGAATGAATATGTCATATAGCGCTCTCATCAGGATACGAATGAATATGTCATATAGCGCTCTCATCAGGATATGAATGAATATGTCATATAGCGCTCTCATCAGGATATGAATTGATATGCCATTCAGCGCTCTCATTAAGATAAGAATGGAACTGTCACATAGTGCTCTTATCAGGATAAGAATGGATATGTCATATACCGAATTCATTAGGATACAAATGGATCTGTCACAAACCTCGCTCATCAGATTACGAATTTATCTGTCATTTAACGCTCTCATCAGGATAAAATTGAATCTGTCACATACCTGTGTCATCAGGATAAGAATGAATCTGTCACATACCTGTCTCATCAGGATACAAATGAATCTGTCATACAGCGTTCTCATGAGGATACGAATGAATCTATCGCATAACTATTTCATCAACATAGAATGGATCTGTCATATAGCGCTCTCATCATGTTGCAAATGGATCTGTCATATAGCGCTCTCAGCAAGATAAGAATTGATCTGTCACATACCTCTCTATTATCAGGATAAGAATTGATCCGTCACATAGCGCTCTCATCAGGATAAGAATGTGTCTGTCACATAGCGCTCTCATCAGGATAAGAATGTGTCTGTCACATAGCGCTCTCATCAGATTAAAATTGATGTCATTTCTATGCACTCTCACCAGGATTTGAATGGATCTCTCACACACTGGTCTGAACAAGATTCACATTCACACCACGCTCAACAAGATTCAAACGCACTGGTCACATACCGCTCTCATCAGGATTACAAAGAGGGTGTGCATTCAACTCTCGCCTCGACTTGAATGAAACAGTCATGTACAGCTCTCAAAAGGATTCGAATAGAGTCGTCACATACCGCTCTCATTATGATTCGAATAGAACGGTCACATACCACTATCTCCAAGATTCGAATGAGTTGGTCACACGCCACTATAATCAGGATTAGAAAGAACGATTGCATACCACTGTCATTAGGATTTGAATGGTGTAGTCGCATACCGCTCTCACCAATATTCGAATGGATCGGTCCCACACCGCTCTCGCCAGGATTAGGAGGAGCGGTTACATACCGCTCTCACCAGGATCCAAATTATGTGGTCACATACCGTTCTCAACAGGATTCAAATAGATCGGTCACATACCGTTTTCAAGAGGGTTCAAATAAATCGGCGACATACTTTTCTCAACCGGATTCCATTAGCTTAGTCTCACCATATACCATGTTTTCAATAAAATCTGTATTTAAATTGCCTTCAGCTATATTCAATTAATGGCTCAATGGACAATTTTGCTTTTACAATGAAATGCTACTTGTGGAAGGAAAACGTTAGTAAATATCTAGGCAAAAGAGCTATATTTATATAACATTTCAATGTTCAATATCAATTTGCGATGGGCATTTGTGTGTTTAATTGATTCAATGCCAAAACATATCAATTCCGTTTTTACATTTTTACTTTAAAATAATTTTATTATTGGAACGACTTTCTGAAGCCACTTCAATATTTATGCTATAACTGATATAACTAAACGTTTATATTTCTTCTTTTTAATGCTTGTTTAAAACACCTTATCTGCCTACCTCTTTTTTCTTATTTTATAAAAACGCAAACTGAACTTCAGTTACCCTTCTTTTTCTATTTTTTTTACAGTTAAAAGCACATTTATAAACTGCCTGGGTTAAGAGTGAGGGTTTATCACGTTCTAGTTTTTTACACAATAAAATAAGTATCATCATTCATTCTTAATACTGCTGGTTTAAAGCAAGCTTTCTTTTTCCATGTTTAATTTTTGTGATTAAAACCTATGAAAGGCAATATGTATTTTATATTTATATGCGAATAGATTTATTCCTCCTTCCACCATAATATAATAATAAGCGACGGTATATTTATGAGATAATTAAAATTAGCACTAACCTCCAGATCGGACTACAAAAAGAAAGGATTTTATTTAATATAAAAAGTCATTACTATATTTCTTAAACAGACATTGAAACTCATTGAAACTTTATGTTTAACGACTGTTAAGTACTTTAGATATTTTCTTCCGTGGTGTATAGGTCAAGACCGCATGATTATGTTTATTGCCGCGGCGACTCGGGTTTGATTCCCGACTTAGGCGTGCGTTTTTCTTGATTTGGCATTTTAAAAATAGTTTAGAAACAAACACTCATATTCTAATGTTTATAACATAGAAAGGTAATGTTGTTTAATCATTTAAAGAAGTGAAGGAATTTTCAAAATCGGCCTGAAACGAGAAAGTTAAGAGTATTTAAATATTTTATCATAATGGCAGCTATTTTGTTTCCATGGTAAAAGAAAATGGCAGGTACATTAAAGTTCTAAATAGATACATATTTGAACTGTATTTACTTATTCCTGGTAAATACTTTCTCTGCTTTTCCAGCAATAATGAGAGAAATACCAT
The DNA here is from genome assembly GCF_021730395.1 of Mercenaria mercenaria. Classification (NCBI taxonomy): domain Eukaryota; kingdom Metazoa; phylum Mollusca; class Bivalvia; order Venerida; family Veneridae; genus Mercenaria; species Mercenaria mercenaria. The sequence goes on along the minus strand of NC_069376.1, from coordinate 64,678,968 downwards.
GTTTTACATTTTACACTCAAGAAACAGATGAAACTAATCTATTCTTAAGGTTATTTTCTAAAAGAAGAATTCAGCAGTGGGTAAATAACGTCACAAACACACTCAAACGGCTGCCTCCATGATCAGCTGTTTTCTGTAATTTCGACTTTGACTGCCATATCTTTTTCAATAGTGGTGCGATTTTAAAAATCCTTCATCGTTACGAAAGGCTTGAGGATAGCTGTCATATAAAATTAACTTATTTACAGACATTCCTTGCACTTTAACTTCAGATCATTTAAAGTCAAAATCTGGAAGTCAGTGCCTTTAAAGTGATAATTACCTAAATGATTTTCAAGTGTCACTTGAATAAAAAGCATACCAAGATTGAAGTAACCAGCTAAAAACACATCATTAAATAACTAAATAAAGAATAAAACATAATTATTATTTTTCATCAATTCTTATTTTATTGCTACAATTAAATGTCTCGTTTCTTTCAGTCAACATAATTTGTGTTCTCTTTCCTCAACAGATGCGGTTAATTTGGAAGGGACCATTGTACACACCAGCAAAATGGTCCGTTTACAGCCGAGTAATCAATGATGACGCTAGAACAACATTTGTTTTGGAAGGCTAGCATCGCAGATTTTCTGTAGTTGTCGAGGAGTCTCATCAAAATATCTATAGATTTATCAGAGTTCTACTTTGGGAACAGTCCAACGCTATCTCTTCCTCGTGGGGATACTTGGGAAAATCAAAATAAAAAGGAGCAATTATGGTCCGTTGTTTTAGTGGTAACACACTTGACTGTCAATCCAGAGGACCGGGCTTTGAATCCCGGTCCTGTTACTGGAAATTTCTGAGATGCTCTTGAGTATCTTCCACCTAACTAAGAGATATGTACTGAGAAACGACGGCCTCGCGTGTATCGGTGCTATACACCGGGCACGTTGAAGATAACGTTAAAATTAAAGATAAAGACGTCTATTCTCTAGGCTAAGTTAGCCAGAATTGCCTGTATCTAAAAAAAGATTTCTCTATATCTGTTCAGGAGGGGCTTTATCTCACTCTGTCCCTCTGGTCAGATCGCTCTGTATCTGTACTAGTAGAGCATGAGTTTCGCGCACTGTGTGGCTGCGTTTGCGCTATGTAAAGCAGCTTTGAACTTGTTTATCATGAAAAGGGCGCTATATAAATCTGGTATACTACTACTACTACTTCTACCACTACTACCACTTCCACCACTACACTACTACTATTACTACTACTACAAGTAACGTGAAAGACACATTAAGGGCCGTCGCGTTTAACTTTTAATATCAATATCACACATGTAACTTATATTAAGAGTATATGAGAGTTACTTCCCTTGAACTCTCGGTATCTTTTACAAAATTACATTGTCGGTGTTTTTGTTGATATTAAGTCGATGTTTTTTCTGTTTGGTCGTGTTGGTGTTCAGTCCTGTAGCTTACGTGTAGGGTCGATGTTACGTCGGGTCGATGAAATGCAGTGTCTGCCGATGTTTTGTCACAGACCTGTTTGATATATTTAAATATTTCAACAGTTTTGACGCAATAATAAATTTGAGAAATATAAAATTGTCAATTTCCAAAATCATTCTTTGCTTACACATTCAGACTTCCACTCCTTATAAAATAACCATGCTAACAGATCGTTGTTTTAAATGTGAGTAGTTTACATACCATCTTATATTTCATCAGATACATGTACGCCCGATTTTGAAAACAACAATGTTTTATATTGAATAAATAATTTGAATAAATACATGCTACACACATTTTGATTGTTAATATATCTAGTTGTGATGATTCTAATATATAAGTTAACAGGTTAAAATATTGTTCCACTCCTGGAGACGTATGTTCCAATTTAAGTCAAGTTTTAACGATAAAATGTGACAGCATCTCACCGACAATTGTTACGGTGTAGCTCCATGGAACCTTGTTGATTCAATTATTATGTGCAATAAAACATTGACGCTACGTTTTCGTAAGTAAAAATGTGAGTTGGAAGTTTGAGAGCTTTATTAACTATTATTAGCAATTCGAAAAATCGAACGAACTCACAAATAAATTGATAATCTCTACACAAATGTCATAATCTCGCAACGATAACAAAAATACATGACGGCGTCTCACATATAATTTTACAAAGTCTCAACAGCAAGCTTTCCATATAAGTGGTAGAAAATAGTATGTACATCTCCCCGTTACATCCAGACCATTTCTTGGACTCTTACAAAGATGTCTGCATGGTAAAAAACAATCATTTATGAATTATATTTCAGTTCAAAAGTGCGACCACCTCTATTAAGCGATTTTTGTATTTAACGACCGGTCAAAATCCCTCCCGAATGTTTTCAATACATAAATTCATACCATGAAACGGCTTTTTTTATTAAACGACTAATGACCATATTAATGTAGTCAGACAGTTAAAATATTCGACAAAAGTATCTATTAAGCAACAGGGTACCAAATTCCCGCCGGCCATTTCTTCACTTGTGTAATTAGCGTGTACGTTTGGCACCTGCCTGAATGCAATTAACCTTGGAAACAGTCAAACTGACGATCAATTCAGCTATAATTTTGACAGTTTGTGAAATATATACACATATATGTATGTTCATAATAAATACATTTACATTAATAGTTAAAAATAACTTTTCTCTTCATCTGACAGAAATTCATTTAGAAACCATTCCATTAAGAGACCACTTTTTAGCAGTCTCTTGCGCGGTCTCTTAATACAATGTCGACTGTAGTCTATGTAGCATGCAATACTGGTAAGGTAACATCCTGCAGTAAAATGTTACAAATGTTAGCTCTTCTTTGTGGCGTAGCTTTCCTAGTTATAGAGGACCATAACACCTTTTGGGTATAAAGTTAAAACTAAGAAACCAGTTGTGAATGGATTCCATCTGACAAACAAAGGCACGTTCAGAAATGGGCCCTATTATTCAAACTAATAAAAAGAACGAAATTGCAATTTGTTGTCGACTGTTTATATATGAAACAATTGGAACTGACATTTGTTCAAGGAAGCACATGTGATGTCCGGTTCTTTCAGCTTTAGATTGTCGTTGCTCCATAGGGTCTTCTAAAATAGATTAAAGTCATTTGATCTAAGTTTCATTAATTTACCTTATGTCAAGTTTCGTAAATTCTCATAAAACAAAACTCACTTTCTTGATATTAAAAAAACTATATTACATAATTATGGAATTAACAGGAAAAAGAAAACTACCTGTTGGAACAAAGAGCAAGGATTTTTAAAGCTTCCAGCCCGTTGCGAAATTTTAAAAGTTCAACCATGTTATTTAATTTTTCAATCATTTGGAGTGTCCAGGTCAGGAAGATATTGATAGATTGCCTTTTTCAAAGTTGATAAGCTGCAATTCTGGTATAGAAATCTCTTCCGCAGCTAGCACAAATAAAGGTAAAATGTATATAGACAGAAATCTCATCCATACAGAATATAAATTGTATTAAAGCTCGTGAAATCGAAATATTCGAGGTAGATGAGCCGGATAGATCTAATCTTTCTTACGCTAAAGCAAACAAATGGAAAAGAAATTTAACAGATAGATAGATAGATGGAGGTCCCCTCCCTACCCTACCCCCCAAACAGAGCAGAACCCTGTTAGTAATGGGCTCGAATGTTTATGCTAAATTGAAGAGATTAAGATCTGAACTGAACTGAAGAAATTACATTTCCATGACGTTGCATCAAAGAAAGGAATACACTTAGCAAAGCAGCAAAGGAGTAAGTGCACGTATCATATACTACAGAATGTAACTTTAAATGGTCCATTCTAAGGCCTCGGTGTATCGGTGCTATACACCGGGCACGTTGAGATAACGTTAAAATTAAAGATAAAGACGTCTATTCTCTAGGCTAAGTTAGCCAGAATTGCCTGTATCTAAAAAAAGATTTCTCTATATCTGTTCAGGAGGGGCTTTATCTCACTCTGTCCCTCTGGTCAGATCGCTCTGTATCTGTACTAGTAGAGCATGAGTTTCGCGCACTGTGTGGCTGCGTTTGCGCTATGTAAAGCAGCTTTGAACGTGTTTATCATGAAAAGGGCGCTATATAAATCTGGTATACTACTACTACTACTACTACCACTACTACCACTTCCACCACTACACTACTACTATTACTACTACTACAAGTAACGTGAAAGACACATTAAGGGCCGTCGCGTTTAACTTTTAATATCAATATCACACATATAACTTATATTAAGAGTATATGAGAGTTACTTCCCTTGAACTCTCGATATCTTTTACAAAATTACATTGTCGGTGTTTTTGTCGATATTAAGTCGATGTTTTTTCTGTTTGGCCGTGTTGGTGTTCAGTCCTGTAGCTTACGTGTAGGGTCGATGTTCCGTCGTGTCGATGAAATGCAGTGTCTGCCGATGTTTTGTAACAGACCTGTTTGATATATTTAAATATTTCAACAGTTTTGACGCAATAATAAATTTGAGAAATATAAAATTGTCAATTTCCAAAATCATTCTTTGCTTACACATTCAGACTTCCACTCCTTATAAAATAACCATGCTAACAGATCGTTGTTTGAAATGTGAGTAGTTTACATACCATCTTATATTTCATCAGATACATGTACGCCCGATTTTGAAAACAACAATGTTTTATATTGAATAAATAATTTGAATAAATACTTTTACCACTTTTTAGCAGTCTCTTGCGCGGTCTCTTAATACAATGTCGACTGTAGTCTATGTAGCATGCAATACTGGTAAGGTAACATCCTGCAGTAAAATGTTACAAATGTTAGCGCTTCTTTGTGGCGTAGCTTTCCTAGTTATAGAGGACCATAACGCCTTTTGGGTATAAAGTTAAAACTAAGAAACCAGTTGTGAATAGATTCCATCTGACAAACAAAGGCACGTTCAGAAATGGGCCCTCTTATTCAAACTAATAAAAGGAACGAAATTGCAATTTGTTGTCGACTGTTTATATATGAAACAATTGGAATTGACATTTGTTCAAGGAAGCACATGTGATGTCCGGTTCTTTCGGCTTTAGATTGTCGTTGCTCCATAGGGTCTTTTAAAATAGATTAAAGTCATTTGATCTAAGTTTCATTAATTTACCTTATGTCAAGTTTCGTAAATTCTCATTTTCTACATTTTCATTTTGTATAACTGACTAGTTTTCAGAGTGTCGAGAATATTATATTTAATTTGCTTTTGCCGTCTAGTGTCAGTGTATCAATTCATAGCTACAAGCTTTTAATATAACTGATTTTCGTTTAAAAGGTTGTTCATAAATTCGCTTAATCGTTATGTAAATGGTTTTAATATCTTTAACGCAAAACTTGAAAGTGAATATTGATACAGTCAAAAAGCTTTAATGAACACAATACAGCTTATTACAAAGATAATTTGTTATGTTCTCATTTATTTTATTTACATTTATAGAACGTAACAAAATACTTTTAAAGAAAGTCGCGCCGGAAGAAAAACAAAACTTCTGTTATGAAAACCGTTGAATCTTGAAAATTTTCTTGATTTTCTAATGATGTGTGTTATTTTCTTGTCAACTATGGAATACGTTTAATGTAAATGGTTTTATTTCCAGTGGTAAATTCGAAATACACATGTGACACGTGTGGAATGATGTTTCAATTTAAATCCACATTGACTGAATACATGGGAACTCATACAGGGAAAAATAAACATATGGGAGTTCATGCAGGAGAAGAACTCTTTGCAAAAGTAGAAGAAAGAAGCCCGCTCGGCCAGTAGTCCATGCAGAGCATTACACTTCAAAGAAGAAGAAAAGTCAGAGAAAATATTTAATGGAAAATCGCTCTATATTCCGTTCAAAGAAACCAAGACGTTTCACTTGCACATACTGCGGGAGGAAATACTTTTGAAGTCAAGTTTAGAGAAACATATCAAATACGACCATGTAAGAGAAATCTACTCTAAATGCCAAGTATGTGGTTCAAGTGTTGAAAAAAATAATACGGATATTGGCATCAAGGGCAGTATCCGTACCAACATACCCGACAATGGAAAACTTTCCGCTTTACCCAGTTATTGTGGACATCCCGCTTTACTTCACGATAGTAACAATTCCATCGTACTTAACGACTGTAGCACATCTTGTGAACATAACATTGGCGAATATCCCACTTTACGTACTGATAATAGTCTTCCCGCCATTCGTAACGATAGCGACTATTCTAAAGGACTTAACGGTAGTAAGTCCCAAAGTAAATCTAAAAAGTATGCCACTGTATGTGAAAAATGTAAATATTTGTTACAATCTGAAACAGATTCACGAGCTGAAAATGATAACCAGCAAGTGCCAATTGAAAGACACACATCTATGAAAAATGAGTCGGAGAAAGATGGAGGTGGAAGTTACAACACCGGAATTGGTGAATCATGTGAATGCGATTTATGCGAGAAAAAATTCTCATCCAAAAACAGCTTAAAAGTTCATGTTCACACGATTCATTATGGGGAACTTTTCAAATGCAACATGTGCAGGAAAACGTTTACAATGGAAGAGAATTTTGAACGTCATAAGCGAGAAAACCATGAAAACAAGAGGTCGTACTTTGAAGATAATAGAAGTGTGGTAAAGTCAAAATATCACTGTGGATTTTTGTGGACTCCGTTTAAAAGAAGTATGCAACTTAGAATACATATGGGAATTGTTCATTCCAAAAAGCGTTTCAAATGTCATATATGTAAGAGGACGTTTAGTTATAAAGCTTGTCTAAAGCGCCATGTTTTAGCAATTCATTCATAAAATTAGTATAGTTCAAATGTTCGCTTTTGTCTTACTCAGAGAAGTACACTTGAAAAATAAAACATTAAAGAAAAAATATTTTCTTCCAAATTCAAACGCGCTGCAAAGGTTTTGTGTGAAAACAGGAATTTATGTTTACAAGGAGCACATCGAAAACAATTACATTTCGTGATGTCTGTTTTATAACATATGTGTTAGATGCTCAAAAATGTTATTGCACCGACATAGAATAACGAAATAATGCAATGTCAGGCTTGTATTGTCTGTATTAAGAGTTATTATTTAAATTTCATCTTATATGACAAGAAGGTTTAGCAATATGTTTTAGCATTATGTGTTGTGGATAGGGTTGTGTCTGTGTTGAAATTCCAAGGGAAGCTGTACAGAATAGGTTTCTTCACTTATTAAAAGAAAGTCTATTTAGAGGCTTGGTGAAAAATCTGCCCTTGCAAAACGTATTTCGTTTCTAAGTTAATATTATAAACACATATATCTTAAAAACATAAGGAGAATATTTGTCTGTTTCAGCGTAATGTCGAAATATATTTCACCAAGTGAATACCAGAGGCACTACTCTCATGAGTTGTATAGCCATGAATTGGTAAAAAAGTATGATCTAGCATTCACGAAGGAAACAAACATATTTTCTTTCAATATTCTGGTTTTTTTCAATGTTTTCTAAATAAGTTAAACCCATTTGTCCTGCCCATATTATGTACTATATTTGGTATTCTTAAATACAGGATATACCATTAGAATGATCTATCATATAATAAATGCGTACTAACCCATACAAAAGGAATAAATTACAATAAAGTATCATCATAATATATTTAAATAACTTAAAGATACCAACAACAAAGGTTTTGTATGCTCTTTAGTAAAAATTGATTTTTAAATTTTAAGTGTAGCGCATTAAGTAAGTGTGGTAATTTTGTGGTAAAATAGTTTATTGCTTTTTGATGACAATATGTTAAAAAGAACAATACTATGTTTAAAATATTAATCTTAAACGTGTCGCATAACAGAAATGTGTAATTCGTTTTGCTTTCCATCTTGTAGGCGTAAATCTTAATTAACATTAACTTGTCTTTGCTAAGATCTCATATACACAAATGGTTTAACATATTTTGTTTTAAAAATTCACTAATTGGGTCAGCGGGTGTTCGCTTTTTCATAACTTTTCTATTTGGGGAGCCTTTGCAGTTGCTATCGATGTTTAACGTGATTCATTTTCCTATGTGAGCATTGTCCGTTTCCTTTTAATGCAAGTAGGGACCTTATATTTTGACGTATATTGTATTCAAACAGACATTTTGTCCGACTTTACAATAATTGTCTTGTTTAAAGTACTTTAAGCAGTGGCTTTTACTTGTCCACTTGTTTTATCACTTCATGAATTAAAGCCACAACTGAAGTGTTTTAAGGTAATTTAAAAAATAAGGTATATATCTGTCAATTTAGACGACCACTCCCCCCACCCCCCCACCCCCCACAATAAAAAGAAGAAAGAAAGAAAAAAAATCAACAATAAAAACTTGGTCGATCCCTAGATATTTACTCTCAAACCATTATCGCAATGATTATTAAAACTATCGTATCATTCGTTTGACAACAATTGGCATGTATTGGTTAGGGGTGGATCTTATTCCGGACCTTTATAGTGACTTTAAGAAACCGAATGAGTATTTTTTCATTAAAGAGGTTATGTTGGTATGATGAAAGAAATTGATGAATTTCAAATTATCCTCTTTTTTTTTTTTAATTATCTGTGTTGTTATATTTTTTGGTCCTTTGGGATCAGTATCACTGTAATAGAGTTCCACTTAAGCCGGTGCTAGGGGGCGTAGGAGGTGTTGCATATTCCAATACCTTTCATGAACCGAGTCTGCTATAACTTTGCTTGGTTGTATTCAATGTTTCCAATATATAGGATCTCCATATAAATTTTATTATAAAACATCTATTGTTTATTCTCTAAAAAAATCAAGGTTATAATGCCATGTTTGGAGGCCAGTCTGATTGGTTGGTTCTAAATATTTTCTTAAAATTGACCAATGGTAAAGTTGCTTTCTGAGACTGTTCAATAATCCATGTTTGGAGGCCAGTCTGATTGGTTGGTTCTAAATATTTTCTTAAAATTGACCAATGGTAAAGTTGCTTTCTGAGACTGTTCAATAATCCCGGACCCCGGCTGAACCTGAAAGTCTTTAATATAATCTTAATAATTATAAACGTACAGATATTTCTACAGTATCTTATTTTCAAATGAAAAAAAAATCTGTAATGATATCATTGGAAAGTAGACTCAGTTTAACTGAGTTTGCTTAAGAGAGGAAATGTGCGGCAACCCTCGCGATCCTAAAATCGGCCTGAGGGAAACTCTGGTTAGTTAACATTTAGTATGAATGTAGGTGTAAGGCAGCTTTTACTGTTCAGTGTCAGCTATTATGCTTGAATTATGTACAATGAGATAGATTTTCTTTCATATCATATTATATATATAATTTGCATGGCGATATAGTGTGTTCAATGGAAAATAAATGTTTGCTTTTAAAATACATGTATGTCTTATCTTTTGATAATCTGCCGTTTTTCTATACGTGAAGAAACGCACGCTATTTACACATACTCCAAAGCTACGACACATTTGTACATATAAATATTACAACAAGTGGTTGGAATATTGGCAGTTAACTTTTCTGCCCAATCACACCAACTTATTTTTGTAAAATTATTGATGTGTGTGTGTGTTTAAAACCTACCGTCACTATTAACCATTAATGAATGTGCGTAATTTTTATTATATTTTTTAAAACAACAGACAAATAATCAGAGAGTTTCTCAAAATACGTAAAGGAAGCATACGTAGGGTATATATAGCTATGCTACAGTACATTTCTATGCAAATACAATGCCTGCTATAAAACGTGTAAGGAACAACAGTCGATGTAATCACAATTTTCAATGATTTTGTAACCATATTAGCTTACAACAGGACAGAAAGCCATCATACGCTTTGTATGTTCTAACATATTTGTTAAATTTGCGATATTTTCGACGTGCTCTGGCTTCTGCGTCATGTAACGATATGACACGAACGATAAGACACGTTACATTTTGATGCGACGGTATAGTGTATATGATCACTCTTTCACTTATTCACTTACTGAATTATTTGCACTAAAATCCTTATATCAACACATTTATTTAACACCAGTTAAGACACATTTTGTGTTTGTGCCAAAAAATGGCCTTGACGATTACGTCGATTTCTACTTTTAAATTGTTTACGTCTGTGCGATCTGTAGGCTTGCAAGAGGGGCCCTGTATCTTACTTTCGTGTTTTAACACTTAGTTTTGCAGTAACTCTGTGATTCCAGCAGGTGTGCAAATTTTGATTCCATACCTCATGTTTTTATTTCGATGTAAATGAGATGTGGAACCAAAATTTGTAGTACTGTTTGGCGCCATATAACCTATACTGTGTTGGTGCGCCGTAAAACCTATCAATGTCAATAAATTGTAGAAAGCGAGAGCGGTATGATATCAAGCTGAAATTTCTGTTAAGGGGTAGTTGTAAATAACTTTTCTTATCCGACGACTTTTCCGTCTAAATGATTACTGAATTTTAAAACATTTAAAACACACCCGCAAGATACCAAGCTTATGTGTTGCTCTGCCAGACGCTTAATAAACCATAAGTGTTTAAACATTCTCAGTTTGTTACTAGATTATCTGATCAAGCAATGGTTGCCATGAGCTTTTGCGACCACTGGCTGTTTTACCGTATGTTACATTTTTCTTCTAAATGCATCCTCTGGAAAAATCTGTTTGTGCAAAATGTTTGTTCACATTTTAAACACAGGAATTGTTCCCTTGAACATTCAATCAAACTGCTTCATCATGTCATTTGTCCAGCGCATGTGTCCTAGGACTTTTGTTGGCGTTTTGACAGGGCTAAAATGGAAGAACAAGACATTTCGAGCGCAAAAAATGCGACAGAATATCTTGCCGCATCCGCAGATTTAAATTTGACGTGTTGGCGGCTCATAATTGCCACATAATTGCGTAATTGTATGTTTTCGCCCAGTTAGCACAATAATGTGATAAATGAGCAGTTCGGCAGACCAACAAACACAGCATCAAAGTCACTCCCCTACACATAATATCATCATCACCATAATTATTATCATCAGCGTCGCCGTCGTCGTCATGATCAGTTTTTGCCATTTGGTAAAGCGTGGCTTTTAATATTAGGCGGAGGGGTAAAGCTTATCATATATGACCAAGACCAAGATGGAAAGTGACTTGCAGTTCCTTAGCATATATGTTCTAGCTAGTAAGTAAGACAAACACAAGACAGCCACTAACTCTAGCGGCAAGAAAACATCACGTGCCTAGGTGTGCCAGGGGTCATGTAAATGGGCTGAAAAGAAATAGTCTTATTTATTCGTTAACTGGTCAAAGTTATTCATTTAATGCGCTAATTGATTTCCCTTTATTGCATATTCCTTGACAAATCATATGCACTTTTTTTGATATGACCAAACTTCGGGCACATTTTGGTACTGAGCACTGAGTACCTAAGTGCATAAGTACCACTTTGTGGTGTAACACTGCTTTTTTTTTATTCTGAACTGTGCCGACATCTACACATTATCAAAAAAAAAAAAAAAAGAAAAAAGAAAATATATATTGTAAAATTTATAAATTTATGGAAGGACGGTTCGCCATGCTAACTGCTAAATGCTTAATGACAAATGATAGATATTTAATGTCAAATTGCATTAGCATTAAACGTAATGCTAAATGCCAAATACTAAATGTAGAGTATCTACTGATAAATGCTTATTGTCGAATTATTTATATTAAGAGTTAAGGATCGTACTTCATAAACTGATGAATGTCATTTCAATTATTTGAAAACATATAATGTTTCTCCAGTCTGATTAAAAGAAACCATCAGGTTCTAGCGGTAAAGCAAATGTGGGACTTAAATTGTCAACTCTTATATGATTAGAAAGAAAGATCAGAAAGATAAAAGAGATAAACCTACGTTATAAAAAGGCATAAATAAACATTTGACAATAATCTTTTTGCATGTATCGTTCTGAATTTTGTAATTAACATTTAGCATTTATCATTTGACAGTATCCATTTGACAGTCGATACTTGATTTAGCATTATGCAGTTAGCATTTTGCAATTTGAAACGACATTCAGCTTTTGCCTATTAGCACGGCACACCAGCCGTAAATACATCAAAGCTAAAAATGCGTTAAACCATAAATGTACTGTTACTAACTATTTTTGTCGAGCCCGCTTGCGGAAGCGAAGCGAAGACATAGTTGTTCAAATGGCTGTTCGGTGTATGTGCGTGCGTGCGTCCGTCCGTGTGTGTGTGCGTCCGTCCGGATTTGTTTGTCCGAACCATAACTTTGACATGCATGGAGCAATCTTGTTCATATTTGGCGTGAATGTTAACCTCAGTGAGACGGAGTGTCATGCGCAAACCGCAGGTTCCTATCTCAAAGGTCAAGGTCACACTTACAGGTCAAATGTCAAAATCAAAAATGACTTTGTCCGGAGCATTTCTTCTTCATGCATGGAGGGATTTTGATGTAACATGCCACAATTGTTCACCATCATGAGACGAAGTGTCATGCGCAAGAACCAGGTCTCTAGGTCTAAGGTCAAGGTCACACTTAGAGGTCAAATGATACAATAATGACAACTTTGTCCGGAGCATTTCTTCTTCATGCATGGAGGGGTTTTGATGTAACTTGGCACAAATGTTCACCACCATGAGACGAAGTGCGCAAGAACCAGGTCCCTAGGTCTAAGGTCGAGGTCACACTTTGAGGTCAAAAGTCAGATACAAGAATGACTTTGTCTGGAGCATTTCTTTATGAGGCATAGAGGGATTTTGATGTAACATGGCACAATTGTTCATCATCATGAGACGGAGTGTCATGCGCAAGATCCTAGAATTACTTCCCTTTGTTGTTACTATAAATAGCTTATATTCGTAACTTTTTTATTACTGGTCGTAGGGAAAAATCTAGACCACTTTTCTGTAGTACAACATGCATGTTACATCCAATTTTCAGGTGTTTTTTGACCTATCTCTACTGGTGAGGATTTTTTTGTGAACTTAGAAATTTTTTTAAGATTTACGTCCCTTTGTTGTTACTTTAAATAACTTATATTGTACATTTTTGCAATCTCTTTTTTATTTGGCATAAATGTTTGCCTCAATGAGACAAGGAGTGTCACGTGCAACTCCCAGTCCTTTTGACAGCTGGCGGGCTCGACATGTTGCCCGTGGGCATCTAGTATAAATTGGCAATGTCACTTCATTGCTACATGTATAACACTGACGTCAGGCAAAACTATGATACGTATGTGAAATAATTCATTATATTTACAAAGTATACTATAATAGGCATCCCTGCTCATTCACCCGAAAATAAAAGAGGTCATGGTACCCAATTCACATAGAAGATTTGTTGAACATTCTGTACGTTTTTCATTAAGTTAAATCTGTATTAGTATATATTTCTTCTGTAATGTGACCTGGCTGCATGGAAACCGACAGTGTTTCAGACAGTCAGCTAGATTAAATGAATAAAAACACATTCCAACATCCAGAGATATAACATGTCTCTAGCGGAACAACAAGCGTTGGAAACCACTGCGAAGGTCGCCATCCTCATGCAAATACGGTTATTCTATGTAGCATCGTTTATCCTTTGTACTCGTATGTATTCGAAACACTTTTGAAATTTTAAGTGACACTTAAAAGTGTATTTTATTTACAATTATGCTGCGTTGGTTCCTTTATTTTGAAATGTTGAGACATTTCGAAATTAACTCTGGCTAAATTGTAGTAACAAAAGATATCTTATCAGCCCACTAAAGGTCTTTCTAGAGCGGACACGTATACTACAATATTCGTTCCGAAACAAGCAAGAACAATGCGACATTGTGTTGTACTGTTTATTTTGTCTATTAGCGTAGCCAGTGGGTTTCTTTTAGAAACTAGTAACCGGAACGTAACTAAAATATTGAAAGTAACAAATGCAGGACGGAACGGATATTGGTCAAATCCCCAGTTTTGCCCTCTGGGACATTAATTAGATAAATTAGTGAGCCTCTTTGAATTTGAAACATCTTGAAAGTAACCAGTTCACTGAAGATGATACAGCCTTTAATGCTACTCGACTAACGTGTAGTGATGACTCTGGACATGCGCAGTTAGGTTACCAAATCACTTCTGGTGAGAGTCCATTTGGCAGCTGGTCAAAGACAGACGTGCAATCAACAATTTTATGCGTCAAAGTTCCTGGTTGGTTTCGACCTGCAAGTTGAAGCACCGGAAACAAAAGATATCGCCTAAAATATAATTTACAATAAGACGCAACCTGTACCGCGGAAAAACCCGTGCTTTATATATATCTATCTGTACTCGCTACACAAGTTAACCAGCTCTGCAGCTTTGAGTTCGAGCCCTGGGCAGGGCGTATGGTTTCGTGACGATATTATGCAGTAATTTGCCACCAACCTCTGAGTCGGGTTAGTATTTTGAAAACAGGCCAGTACTGAGCAGCAGCTGCAATAGTGTGAAAACGAAAAAGAAACCAAGACTTGTTCAACTGTTGAGGTTTTCTGACGAAAACATGATCATCAAATTTCACATATTTTGTTTAATTGTCATTGACCAAGCCATTTCAACCGAACAGTGGAAGTAAAACTCGAGAGTGGTTCCAATAAGCTTGAAGCTTTCATCACAATCGAGCTAAAACAAATTAGTATAAACTTGAGCCGGAAATCACTGAATACATTTCATCATTTATAGTATAGATAAAAAGTCCGTGTGACTTTGGCCAAAATTGGTCCCCGTTGAATGACAAAAAGAGAAATTATCCCCGATTACCCCATATTCCCGTATAAAACTAACTGTAGCCAGTTTTGCAAATCATAGCAAAATATAGTCAACATAATAATAGCAACAAAAGCTTTTGATCCTAAATTTGTCATTTTTCATTGATTTTTTTTATATTTTATACCGGCACAGAAGGGTCGAAAATCTTCACATGTTAAAGACTTTTTATTGTTTTTATTGTGAGCTATTTCAGCCAAAAATACACCGTAGTGGTAATTCAGGGATCGTTTGAAGGACAATTAAGGATTCTAAATGCATGTATTTTGTTATTTATGGACAATTATAGATATGATTGAATATTGCGTAAACTTGTTTTTACCGGTTTTGAAATTTCATTTTTTTTTGCTTTTAATGGGGACCAATTCCAGCAAATGTCACACGTGATAGAAAACTAGCACGAACATTCTTTGATTACAACAGGGGCAGTTGACGACACTTCCGCAAACTACGTGAAATTTTTATGTCGTGACTTCGACGGTAACAATGCTGATAAAGAACTGAACAGTCCGCCTGGTCATGGTTATTGTGGAAACTGGGGTGAGTGGAGCAACAGCTGTGACAAAGGAAGCGCTATTTGTCGTCTAAATACGAAGATTGTCACAACAAGGAGAAGGTGACGATACTGGATTGAATGACGACATCTTCTATTGCTGTAACGATGAATCGGGATCCGAATTTCCCGTCGGAAAATAGCACAATCGTTGGGTTTATATTATAAAAATGTACATCTATTGGCCAGTTTTTCAACTATTAAGTAAAGACTTAAGCTCCGACTTAAGCCGTGTCGGATATATTTACAACGCTTAAGTCAGCACGTGAATAACGGGGCTCGACAAAAGTTAAACCATCGATTGGATTTTTCTACTTTGAGCGGTGTCAGCAATGACTTATCTTTCTATTGTTATTTTAAACCTGGAGCATAGGTGGTTTAAGAAAAGATGGAGGCGGAATATTTAGACATGGATTTAAATTTCCAGCATAAAGTTAAAGCAGAAATGTTGAGAAGAGAGGGAATGATACGGGACTGAGCAAACCCTTTCGTTATGTATGACGATTTGGACTTTTGGGTAGATTTCGTCTCAGTAAAGCTAGTATTAGAGATGTTTTACTTTATAAAAGAACTTAAACCAACGGCGACGCCGACGCTGACGTTGGGGCGAATGCAAAAGCTCTATTTTTTATTCGAAAAGTCGAGCTTAAAATGTAACAGATTCAACTCTTCAATTTTAACTTTACTAAATTCGCTACGTTTGTACACGTTTCAAAATATACGTGCAAGCATAAATATATAAGTGCATGTAATTAATTATAACGTACATGTAACGCAAAAATATGTAGTTGAACATATACATGTATATATATATGGATAAGCACGTCTACATATATACGTCTCCTTTCAATGACGTTTGGATTTTGAAATTCATGCATTTGCAAGTGCAGTTTGAGTACCTATACTATTAATTTAAATTTACAAATGCATTCCTAATTACAAGTGCATATTGCACGTGTTTTGTACATGAAAGGTGGAACATTTAGGAATAATGAAAACAATAAGACAATGAGCAAACATAGGAATGCTTGTAGTCTTACCTTGAATTGAATTCACCTTTTCCCAGCACATTTTTTTTTTCATTCAATATCCGGGCGCTAGTGCTTTTGTGTTTTAATGTGTCTTTGTATTTTTCTATTATTTCTATGAGAATTTCTTTTTCGAAAGTAGTAAATCACCAAAGTAACACGTTTTATATATGTAAAAATACAGCGAAACGGTCCGATGACTGTATCTACATGTTCAAAGTGTGTGTCCAAGGCTTAGCTAATACATCGCAAATATACCCGCCGAGTATTAGTAAAAATCCGTTAGAAAACAAGGTTGAGCAATGGCTTAACTAATACTAGTTTAAGCCTTTGTTAGTGCTAGAGTTGAAAAACTGGCCATATAACATAAAAACTGTCAGCTTGTTTGTGGTCATCTCACTTATTTGATACAATTTGTGTTAACTTGATTATGTCTTTCTTCAAAAGAAAGGTGGGACAAGTCCTTAAACCGAACTAGTTTTATTAATCTAACGGTTTATTTGTCTATTTTGTCTCCCAAGCCATACTTATTGCCAGTTTTTCAACTATTAAGTAAAGACTTAAGCTCTGACTTAAGCCGTGTCGGATATATTTACAACGATTAAGTCAGCACGTGAATAACTTTGAGCGGTGTCAGCAATGGCTTATCTTTCTATTGTTATTTTAAACCTGGGGCATAGGTGGTTTAAGAAAAGAGGGAAGCGGAATATTTAGACATGGATTTAAATTTCCAGTATGAAGTTAAAGCGGAAATGTTGAGGAGGGAGGGAATGATACGGGACTGAGCAAACCCTTTCGTTATGTACGATGATTTGGACTTTTGGATAGATTTTTTGTTTGTTTTGGGTTTAACGCCGTTTTTCAACAGTATTTCAGTCATGTAACGGCGGGCTTTGGATAGATTTCGTCTCAGTAAAGCTAGTATTACAGATGTTTTGCTTTATAAAAAAAACTTAAACCAACAGCGACGCCGACGCTGAGGCGAGTGCAAAAGCTCATTTTTATTCGAAAAGTCGAGCTGAAAATGTAACAGATTCAACTCTTCAGTTTTAACTTTACTAAATTCGCTACATTTGTACACGTTTCAAAATATACATGCAAGCATAAATATATACTTATCCCCAATGATAACGTGATTCCCGCCGAAACGCGAGGACGAGTTTATTTCGTGATAACTTATGAAATAATAATTCATAATGGTTACCCATTACTTGACAATTAAATATTAGTATTTCTTTCATTTTAAATATCCGCTATGTACATGGAAAAATAGCTCAGTTGGGTAAACTGCAGACAACAATTGGGTATAAACAAATCGTTTTGTGGGTTCGAATCTTCATGTTTCTTTTTTTTTTTTTCAGATATTTTTTCTATTCGTTTTCATTTTTGTTTCATTATTTTTGTTTCTTTCTTTGATGGTTTGAATTTGTATATATGTCTTTATATAACACAACAGTATGTTCATTATTTGCATGGCTTAAGTACATGTATTTAATCAATATCATCTTTGATATATAATAAACTATTCTGATCTGCCAAATCGGCTTTAGGTATCTCAGTCTCTGTCGTATTGTCACAGAGCTCATGAAGGAAACTTAATTTTTATACAAAAGTGAAATAAAAATTAATTCTCAATGCTGAGTTTCGAACCCACACGGCAAAAGATCTGTTGACCATGGACAGTATGCTTTACCACTGAGCAAATTTGTAACTGGTACAAAATCTAGAAATATATAGATTGTAACATGCTAGAAAAATGCTGAATTCCCTATGTTCCATTATAATCTATTTATAGTCATGTTTGTAAATATCAAGTTATCGTTGGGGCATAGTAAGTGCATGTATTTAATTATAAGTACATGTAACGCACAAATAAGTAGGTGAACATATTTATATATGGATACGCACGTCTGTGTATATACGTCTCCTTTCAATGACGTGTGGATTTTGAAATTCATGCATTTGCAAGTGCAATTTGAGTACCTATACTATTAATTTAAATTTACAAATTCATTCCTAATTACAAGTGCATATTGCACGTGTTTTGTACATGAAAGGTGGAATATTTAAGAATAATGAAAACAATAAGACAATGAGCAAACATAGGAATGCTTGTAGTCTTACATTGAAATAAATTCACCTTTTTTCCGAGCAAATGTTTTTTTCATTCATTAGACGGGCGCTAGTGCTTCTGTGTCTTTTTATTTTTCTATGATTTCTATGAGAATTTCTCTTTCGAAAGTAGTAAATCACCAAAGTAACACGTTTTATATATGAAAAATACAGCGAAACGGTCCGATGACTGTATCTATATGTTTACAGTGTGTGACCAAGGCTTAGCTAATACATCGCAAATATACCCGCCGAGTATTAGTAAAAATCCGTTAGAAAACAAGGTTGAGCGATGGCTTAACTAATACTGGTTTGAGCCTTTCTTAGTGCTAGAGTTGAAAAACTGGCCATTAGAGTATATATATTCGCATGCCAGAAGTCTCGGGACTATAACACACCCTTGATGGATGAGAATGTTCGTCTGCACTTTTGATTAAAAGGTCGTATCGGTCAACACTGTTTATCTCTAACGGTAGATTTACCGAGTCTAGTTTTGAAAGCTTTATTTCTATACGATCAAGGCATTTAATTAATATGGTAAAGGTTAACTACAAAGTTCGTCTCAGGAGGCTTCAGCTACTGTAACTTTGGAATGAACTGTGGCCTAGTTAGTTACCCCGAATTTCCACCCAGAATTCAAACTGATCTGTCACATAGTGTTCTCATTCTAACTGGTCTGTTACATATAAAACCCTGTCATCTGATTCTAAGCCCGCCCGCTTAGCTCAATAGGTAAGAGCGTTGGTCTACGGATCTCGGGGTCGCGAGTTCGATCCTCGGGCGGGGCGTATGTTCTCCGTGACTATTTGATGAACGACATTGTGTCTGATATCATTAGTACTCCACCTCTGATTCATGTGGGGAAGTTGGCAGTTACTTGCAGAGAACAGGTTTGTATTGGTACAGAATCCAGGAACACTGGTTAGGTTAACTGTCCGCCGTTAAATGACTGAAATACTGTTGAGAAACGGCGTTAAACCCAAAACAAACAAACAAACAAACATCTGATTCTAATAGATCTTTCCAGTACTGTTCTCATAAGGATTCTGATTGATCTTTCACAATCCGTTCTCATAATGATTCTGATTAATCTTTCACATACTGCTCTCATTAAGATTTTGATTGGTCTTCACATACTGCTCTTATTAGGATTCTAACTGATCTTTCATATTCCGCTGTCATCAGAACTCTAATTAATCTTATTAATCTAATTAATGCATTTACCGCTCTTATCAGGAAATTCTAATTAACCTTAAACATACGCTCTTATCAGGAGTCTAATTGATCTTTCACATTTCTCTCTTACCCGGATCCCAATTGATCCTTTACTTACTACGCTCATCAGGATTCTAATTGATCTTTCATATACCACTCTCACCATTATTCTAATTGAGCGGTCAACTACCGCCTTTGCCAAAATTCAAATGGAAACCATATAATGATGACGACTCGTGTATATCTACAGCTATCAAACTGAATATGTCTTCCTAGCGAAAGTAGGCCAAAGAAGCATTTTAACTCATAGAACTTATCAGAAGAATTAGACGGCGTATATTTTGGTTACTACATTTATTTGTAATTAGAAACATCATAAAATAGCTGAACATCATTATTAATTAAAGTGCAAGTCACGTACGTATATTATTAAGTATGTACAAGTCACACTAGCATATCAATCCGTATAATAAGTTCAAGTCATATACATTCTACATAATAAAACGTCACATTAATTCATAATATAGCATCTGCATAATGTAAAAGCATATTATTTAGTGTCAACATAATATAAAGTACAAGACAAATATTTACATTAACCATAACCAAAGTACTGTAAAGTACAAATTATCTGGAAATCATACTTAGAATGTAAAATAAATGTAAAATAACGTGATAACTACGGTGTCCCGTTAAAACCCTCGCCGGATACTGTGAGTTCGAAACACAACGATGTTGAAAAATCGAAATAACGAAACTACGATGGTTAAAAATCGAAAACACGATGATAAAATCTAGAAACTAGGCCTTCTATGTTGAAAAGTTGAAGCAACGACTTAATTGGAAAAGCGAACTATTTACTTCACATTCGTACTTTAGAACTTTAAATATTGGTTTCTTAATCCACTTTCACATGTGTACAAATAGTCGCGATGCCCTAACAACATCGTAGATAAAGAATGGACATGTAAATATAAAGACGAAAGCACAATTCGGGGAAAAAATGTGTTCACAACCTTAACTCGCCATGCCTACTTCAAGCGCGATGGTAGATTGTAATATAGGATGGTAGGGTGTGGCGATGGCATGATAAAGGATATGATATTAGATGGAAGGATACGATGGTAAAATGTCATTCCTATCCTATTACCACATCTGTCATTTTCATTTTCTCCAACGTTATATACTTAGGGGTATGCCCAATTGCGTGTCTTGCAATCATGACGGGCACACTTTTGCTGGTGCACAGTAAGAAAAGGGATGCGACACTATGCATGTGCGTTAGAAAAGAATAAGGCGGTAGTGACAAGATGGTAGATAGTAGGATGGTAGAACATAGTAGGATGGCATACATACCCTACCTATCTTCTACCGTATACACCCTATAATATTCTCTATCGCTATCTCCATCCTAACCTCACTAACTCATATCGCCACCTACTTACTTCTAATCCTGCAACCCTACCAAAATACAATCGGTTTGATAATTAGACGGGGGTGGTAGGACATAAAAACAGTACTCGTAGAATTCATTCCGCAATGAGTATTTATTTTTTTAATACAATTGTTTTTAGACCAAATAAACATGGGCGATCCCCAGTTTTTACGCACTTATATCGAATATTTTGTAAAAAAGCAACTAGCGTTCACTTTTTTTTGTCTACTATAAATTTAAAACAGTGTTTGTTACATTTAATGCCTGTGACAAAGTGTTCACATATTTTAGATTGATATAATTTATCATAGGTAAACGCATGTGATTATAGAATAACCGTTTAAGATCACATAAAGGAAAATCATGCACCCCTAAGATTTGTAATAGAAATCCTTACAACAGGAATGACCTTTTTGGGAAGGTCCGTTTTTGAAATTAACACATGACTACGGACAATTTGAATTAGATCACTTTTAAAAATGATTTAATTCATAACACTGCGCAATGATTATCAATGTATGTATTTGCCAAATCGGGACGTGAATTAGGAAAAATACCCTTATTTCAGAACTTACTGTCCTTAAGGTCTTTAACATGGGTCAAGGGTAACAGAAAGATAGTAGATACTTTTTTTCCTCCTCGAGAGCAAAACATATTACAAAGGATAATATAGATATACATGAGCGAATTCATTACATTTACAAGAATATACAAAATATAACATATACAGATAACATATATATGAAGTAATTAATAATTAACTAAACATGCACAAATAGTTAAAGGAAATAGCTCATTATTAAATGTTTAAATGAATATACGACAAGATTTTACGAACGAAAAACAAGAGCATTATAACTAATGTCAAGCTTCAGACTAATTCACTCAAAATTTTTTTATATACACAAATAATGCAAGTTTTTCTTTTGGTATGCAACTATGCAAATGTTAGAAATGAGCTTTATGACAACACACAGTGTCAATGGCACTATACATACTCGATAACCACTAGGAAAACATCTTACGAAAAGAAAAGCACCTAAACTTTTAAATTAAACATAATAATTTAGAATAGATATGCAAACACTTGAGAGCTATCTTTAGCCGGAATCCAGTCTGACAATTTTCTAACTTTTATAATCCTGCAATGACAAGTTTAATATCAAAACTCGATGAATGCCATTAACCATTAGGCAAATTAAGTGATCGGAATGCATAGGTTTTAGGAGATTTCTTCTAAAAAGCCAATATATCAACGCTTCCCAGGCAAGCTATCTTATGCATTCACCATGCGCATTTCTTTACAGAACAGACAAGAGACAGTTCACGATGTGTGGGTCTCATCTATTTTATATAATGAAAAAATTTCATTGCACATAAATGAAAAATATTCGAACAGTGATACAAATGCATATTTTATTTTATAGGAAAATATATTTTCTTCATTTGAACTCAGGTGAAACACTATCACTACAATGAACGAAATCATTTGCTGCGGATAGGTCCGCTAGAGTAGAAATATATATATAGAAACCAAATTGGGGTAAACTTTCACCTGCTTGTTTGTTTTTTTGTACCTATAAAGCTGTATAAAATCATAGAATAAACATGGCATTCCTTTGCTAAAGTTATAAAAAACAGTAAAGTTTCTTGCTTAAGGGAGTTGGCAAAGGTCCCACCGTGAATAGATGGAACACTTATTTCAACCGACCCATGGCAGGATTAATACCTCCCAGCCATCCAGTTAGGCGATACTGCTGTAGACGGGATTTAATTTAAGTAAACACACGCAGACATGTCGGGATGTCAGCCGGACGGGAAATTTGAACCAGACCTAAAGTCCAACGGGCTAACCATAGCGTTTGGTCTTGACTGTCCAGCGGTTTTTCCACTTTCCTAAGTAAACTGTCTTTTTCTTTTCGTCTATTTGTTAAACAAAAACGTTTTGTGGGATTATTTACACATGGATGCACACTTCTGGACAGCTTCATATATCACCTTTTAGCTGATTTTTAAAATGAAAGTTTTTACGCAACTTTTATTACCTTGCATGCAATTTTTATTAAAACCTTTTGATAGAATAGTGAATGTGCAATGTGTAAGTTTTCATGAAAAAAAAAAACAAAAAAAAAAAAAAAAACAGTGCAGGATTTCAGAATTTTTCTGTACGCGAGGAGGTCTCACCAAAATTGAAATGTGAATAGATTTACCATTTGAAATCTTGCTTAATTAAACACTAACAAAAAAATTAAAATGGATACTGACTTTCATTTGCTTTTAAAACCTTTCTTCCTGTTACATTTGAGACAGAATAGCCATCAATTATTATGAATTCCCCCAATTTTCTGTGAAATAAATGATACTTCTCCAACTAAAAATACATTTGTCACCAAAAAATGGGCGTATTTCCCATTATCATCTTTGACTATTATTAAAATGATTTATTCTATCGTCCTTTTTTTTTACATTATATTTCTGATTTTTGTATGATTTAGTTTATTCAATAATTAATAAACTGACGTTATTGGTCAGGGGTTATCAAGAACCCAGTGAAGTAAGAATATCCACTACCAACGAAATAGTTAGGAACGCCATGGACATTTACGACATCATTCCGGTTCAGATGGAAGGTACCAGCACCAGTCAACATGTAGGTACCAACTTCATTGCTGTTATCGTTTTTAGGGTAAAAGCGCAGATAAAGCTTATTGCTACCATTGATTCTCAAATATGCATCCAAAAAGTTAATATCTTGATAATACTTTGTTAACGTCACAACAAAATGGTACACACCAGGAACTTTACATGTAAATTTTCCTGTGGTTCTGTCATATGCGTTTCCATTGTTGATGTGGGTGTACTGGAACAGGAGGGTAGCGTAGCTTGACGAATTTTTGTATATATTGTACGCTGTGAATGCCACATTGTGTTCTGTAAAACATGAATCATAACTAGAGAATACCTACAGATCAACGCTTCATGTACAAAGGATTTACATTTACATCATAAAAATAATACTGAATTTGCTCTAGGTTATTTGCAAAAAAGACACATGATACACTTAAAATTGTATGAAATTATTATATTAAATCAGTAATGTTCCTTTTCATCATTAAGATTCACATGTTATAACCAGATGTGTTTACAATTATGCATAGAAAAAGTAAAAACAGAATAACACGATAAGTTTGTTTCACTGACAAAAATATCTGCCATAATAAGGAAGTCTTACCAGAGAAAATGACCTCACCTTTATGTTAAATATATACAAAATAATGGTTTAATAATTTCATCAAAAACGTGTAATCGCTTTTGGAATATAACATATAACGAGATAAATTCAAAATATCTTCTAGACACCTCTTCAATGTACATTATGTACACAAAACGATAATTCATTTACCTAAAGTGGCAGTTGCAGACGAATATTAAGTCATTACAATCACGATTTCTACACAAGATAATATCAGTTTACAATCAGTCTTGGAACCTGATTTCTAAAAAAAAACCTATTCTTTTAACTCAAGAATGTACTAAAATGTTGAGGTATTTGTTCTTTCAGAACTTACAATCAAGCGTTAGTAAAACAGACTTCTGGTCATCTTTTAAATTGTATTTTTAATTTGTTTAGCCTATAAATAAATAGTGATTTATGTAAAACAAGAGCTCTGCAAAGCGCGAAAATCTAGATCAGAGGAAAAAGAAAAAAGATATAGGGCATGTGTGGGATATGTGGAATGTATTTTGGCAGTGGGGAGTGGGGTTGTGAAATAGCGGCCGTGGGGGGGGGGGGGGGGGGGGGGGGGGGAGGGGGGCGGGGAGAAGAAAAATTTAAAGAAAAAAGATATAGGGCATGTGTGGGATATGTGGAATGTATTTTGGCAGTGGGGGTGGGGTTGTGAAATAGCGGGGGTTTGCAGGTGAAGTCAATACCTGAATGGTAGTCAAAGTATTATTCTCTTGTCACAAAATCTGACAGACAGATTTGACATTGCTCTGACATTGACCTTAGACCTGTTTCATGCATTCTGCATATCGTCTCATTGCCACCTACCTGTATGCCAAGATTGAAGTCAATACCTTGAATTGATATTAAGTTATGCTCCAGATACGAAATATGAGTGTCAAATATGAACTTTGAGTTCCGTGTGTAACCTAAACCTTTTACAAACAGACCTAGTATATGTGCTTTGCACACCGCCTTAAGTATCGCTATCTACCAATATGCCACATTTAAAGTTAATGCATTTAATAATTATTGAGTTATGCTCCGGACATGAAGTATGACTGACGGTCAGACAGACAGACGGACAGGCCCACGCGTTATCACATACTAAGTCCGTTTTTCAAACAGGCATTTAAAAATGAATTCCTTTGTCAATCAACCTGAAATGTGTTGTGTATCATACCTGGACACGTTTGTTTATTGCACGGTTTCACCTGTTCCGGACTTCCATCACAATATTTCCCCAAAAAAGAAGGTCTTGGATTGAACATTTTCGCAACGATTCGAAACCTCCTCACAGCTGTCCCTACATGATCCCCCCAAACCCCCCCAATTTGACCATTTTAACCCCCCCGTTACATAAAAAAAAAAAAAATAAAAAATTTTTTTTTAAAAAAAATAAAAAAAAAAAATTTTTAAATTTTTTAAAAAAAACGATATTAAACGAAACATCCAAGTTTAATATACCATTTAATTAATTTTTTTGTAATAAAAAGAAGATTTTCTTATTTTTAATGGAAAAATTTTGAAATCGGTCAAAATGGGGCTTTCAAGGAATTCTAAAGTAATCAACCAGGACAATTTATGGTGAATTGACACGAATACGAGGTTTCCCAAAATTTCACTGCAAATTTTTATTACGCAAAAAATTTTGGGGTTTAAAAATTGTTTTCTTTTTTTTACCAATTTCAATAGGAAATTTGATCCGTATATTTTTGGGTTGACTGTAATTTGCTTGGTTATTCGACATGGATTTTTTACTTTTTTTGGTTTAACTTTACTGGATGGGTTTTTTCCATTTGTAACCTTTTTCGTTTACAAAACCTTCACGTTGTTATCTACCATCGCGTTTTTTTCAAAATTTAACCAAAGTATAATTCATTAAATGGCCCCGATTTTGAAATCTGTGTATAATCCACAGCCGTGCATGCCATGCACGTGCAAAATATGAAAATGGGCCAAAACGCTAAAGGTTACTTTGCGGGGATTGTCAAAAAAATCAATAATTTTGCGGTATCTATAAAATATCGGTATTAGAAATTTCGTGTAAATTCATGCATTTTTAACATAAATAGTAATACAATCTCTCTCTCTCCCCCCCCCCACCTCACCTCTCTCTCTCTCTCTTTCTCTTAACTTCCCTTTCAGGTATAATAGTAGACCTGAAACGTTGTTAAAATAGACTTTTGTTTGTTGTATATGTACATACTGGTTGCTTGAACGATTCAATTTAATTTGTTTGCGACGGGCGACATTTTATAGATATCACTTTAACTAAAATTTCCCAGGTTGACATTCATTGCTTCACAGTATCTTCTTATATGATCAAACGTCTGTGATATTCTATTACACAGAAAAATAGACAACCAACAACACGAAAAGAGCAATTTTATTGCAATATCTAACGTTATGACGTTCTATGGCTAAAATTAAAAAAACTGTTATCTTGATGTTACATGTCAAACATTTGAAACTTATTTACTGTTGCGGAATGGAAATTTTAACCGGGGAAATGTAACGTGGTTAAGTAATGTAATAGGATGCATTTATATGATAGAAATAGTATTCTCTTTTTCTCTTTATCGACAAACATATTGTTGCAAGTATAAAGTAAATGCAATGTAATTTCACAATTACAATTTTAGACTTTTAGGTACTGGCATCAGTATGTGTCACTAGAAGAGTAGACCATGTATGGTATTGCTTTATTTTAAAGGGACTTGACTCCACATTTTACCTTAATCTGGACTTCCTTTAAAATTGAAGTTAATATTATGAACATTAGAACATGAGAACATAAATTTTGTTTTATTTCTAGACTATCTTACAAAATTGCTAAATTAAGAAAATAACTAGAATTGTGTCCATAAGGCACGGATACCCACAAATACAGTAAAAAGTTTTTATTAAAAGGGCCATAACCTGAAAACTGTAGTACCTCCGAACACGATATTTTCGAATATATGGTTGTGTTCTCACTGTGTATACACAGTTTGCTAAATTAAACTGGATTAATTTACGACGCCTGAAACATTTAATAAGGAATTCATATAAAAACACACCGAGGTAGAAAGTTGTCCACTAACCAGTAAAATGATCTCATTGAAAAGAGTTTTTATTCACAACAACATAAAAAAGGAACCAGCGTGGAAACCGTCTGGTTGCGTAATGCCGGACAAGTTTTTGAGCACGAGTGTTTCTCTTTGCACAATCACAGAGGTTTAAATTAAGGTATCAGACACCTAGTAGTGTACTTCATTTTGAAGAGTATGTAATTCCTACCATAAGCCTACTTTAGACTTAAATCTTGTAAGGGAGGAATAGCACGGTGCACAATTACGTGACTTGTGACGTTTCAACTAGGGTATCACGCCAAGCAGAATTCGTAAACAAAAGAAAGTTTTTAAAGGTAAATTCTTTAAAGATATATTTTTGTAAAATGACACCTAGCTGGTGCAAGTCCTTATATCAATGCGTACTTCCGGTGATATAACATATGTCCGTGTCTACTTTAGTTTTGCTGGCAATCTGGACAAACCGCAATGCTTCCACAGCAAGCGTATTTTCAAATGGCTTGAAAACCAAACCCAAGCGACTGTTTCTTGATAAACGACCAACTAGTTGTCACCGCTGCGTTCTATCTGATATCTAAGATAATTTTAGTAGGATTGTTGCTCCAAAAATGGTGCATTTCTTGATAGATCACCGAACTCTAAAGTTCAAAAGCTCTCACAGAAAGCTCTATTTTAAATCGCGATTTTCTTGTTCCTCACTTTGAATGAAATGCCGCAATTAACGCAGATTACTTTTTATCCCTAACAACGCAATACCTTGTTAAAGTTTAATGCACGTGGATAGTGATACTTTCAAGAAAATGTGGGTAACCTAAAAACATACTTTCACAGCCAGTTACTTTAGACCAATGTTTTCACATCAAGCAAAAATCTTTAGCTGACAGTTTAACCCATTTCTACTGTTTATTTTGCCAAGAAAAAGCAAACTGATTATGATTTGACATAGAGCCTAAAACCAAGTTGGATTGATATGAATTTATTTTTATCGAGACAACACTTAAATAATAAAAAGATATAACGCAAATACTAAATCTGCTGTAAACACGCGGTCAATACCACAGGAGCATCATAGAAGGCACGTGCTGTTTTCCCGCCAAAATAATTGAAGAAAGTCTGCTTTTCGTTCCACTTGGAAATCCTTTAGTCGTATAAGATTCTCCGATATTTACGCATATTTAAATTTATTCATTCATTCATTTAGGCTGGCTCCTTACAATTAACGCCCACGTTCAACTAAGTATAAAATCTGCTGGTTAGTTGACAAAAATATATAGAAGATCTTTATTGATTTAGCATAATTTCAACAGAAAATATGGTTTTGCAAAAGTCCTGTTGAGTCAACGGCATTATTTTAAAGCATACATGTATTATGTCCCGACGTAGACAAGGCTTGTCATTTCATTGGACATGATTTATCGAAAATTAGCCACGAGTGTTTAGAATAATGATATCACGAGGTACATGTTTAAGTAAATATGTTTTCATTTAATGGCAAAGATGCGAAATTTACACATTGTGATCATTGTACTACATAACGAATAACAGAAATTAATAAGACGTATAATGTTTCAGGAACTATATCAAATAATTCGCAAGTCCCAATTTTTACTACATAGTAAAACAGCTGACTTTGTCAATAATAGTTTAAGCAAAAACATGCAGGGCTACATAGTATGATTTGAAGCTAACAGAAGGTAAATTCACTCTGCAAATAATCAATCATGAGAGAAAAAATGGTTTCGAATTTTAGAGTTTAACATTGCACTGATACATATCCGTATTAATCCTTATTGATTTTGGCAATCTAAGCAAACAATTCGACTGACAAATCACGTGCGGAAACAGCTTAAATACATGCTGGGCTAGCAATTTCGTGCCACCCTTTTCACAGAAAAAAGAGTGGGAAAAACTCCAGTCACAAAGTTAGCTGTTTTATAAACGAGGACTGTCGGGGGGTCATTATGATACGGGTTTTCCCAGCGACTTATATAATTATTCTCTTATAAAAACGTTTCGGAAAGGCTGGTGCTTTCACAAAAATTTAGAAATTCATGTCTATGGATGACGATGATGATTACGTTACTGCTTCGGGTTTTTAATCACACAAAGGCACTACGTCGCCACCGTAATGATAAAATTGGTATTGTGATTTTGAAAAAATGCGAATCACGAGGATTCTGTACAAAATGTTTACTACATTGTATTTGTATTTGCAAAGAAAAAAATTTGACTAGTTTAAATGAAAAGAGGCATTTCATAAAACGGTTTTTCGAAATTACTATGCTAGAAGATGAATGTTGAATGTAAGAAACAAAATGATATGGGAACACAGAGGACTCTATACTACATCTACGAGATGGATCTATAGTTAATATGTATTTTATTGTTTTTTTCAAGGATTATCTTCATTTAGGTTCGCACACCGAAAATTTATAACGGCATTATAAACGCCACGCGCCAGCTGAATACATGGTGGGAAAATTGAAGAATCAGTGTGTCTCAACGGATTTTATTGACATCTTACACAAGTGCGAGATACAGTAAATAATCGGTGGCAGATTCCTTAAGAATCATTTTACTATATCTTCTTGGCAAACTTAACAGTAGAAAATGGTTAAACTTTATCTAAAGATTTGTGCTTGATATGAAAGTATGTTTTTGATTTACCCACATTTTCTTGAAAATATCACTATCCATGTGCAGAAAACATAACAAAGTATTGCGTATGTAGGGAAATAACGTAATCTGCGTTAATTGCGGCATTTCATTCGACGAGAGGAACGAGAAAATCGCGATTTAAAATAGTGCTTTATGTGAGAGCTTTTGGATTTTAGAACGGACATTTTTTTAGTTTAGTAATCTATCAAGAAATACGCCATTTTCTGAGCGAAAATCCTAAAAAATATCACAACTAGTTGGTCGTTTACAAGGAACAGTTTGCTTGAGTTGGTTTCAAGCCATTGAAAATACGCTGTGGGAAGCATTGGCGGTTTGTCCAGGTTATCAGCAAAATAAAGAAGGTACGGACATATTTATATCACCGGAGGGAAAGCATTGATATAAGGACTTGCACCAGCTAGGTGCCATTTTACAAAAATATATCTTTAAAAAGTCTACCTTTAAAAACTCCGTTTTGTTTAAGAATTCTGCTTGGCGTGATACCCCAGTTGAAACGTCACAAGTCACGTGATTGTGCACCGTGAATAGGCTCAAGCCAAACTTGGGCCATATTGCTTTTCCTTCTATTTCTTTTTTCTGGCAAGAAATTACTTATTTTAAGACTTATTATTAACTTATTGTACGAAATTCGTAATACGGATACTAGTATTTAACACTTTTCATTGTATTTTTGTTTCATTGTTATCCGTAGAATGCAGCATAATTGACATTTTTATGGAAAAAATCGTTCTGCATGCTGTTATTATTTTCACGGATATTAGTGAAATGCAAATAAAAAGCCGAAGCTGTGTTCTTTAAACAGACCGGTATGAACGCTTTTCAATTTTACATTTAGATCTATAGGTCACAGGCTTCGTTTCCATGGTAACAACACTTTAAGTCAAGAAACCGCGATTTTTTTACTGAAATTTGGACAATTCTAGAGCTGAGTTTTAGTATATAAGTAAAAATTATCAACGGAAACTAAAACACAGGTATAACAAATCACACTGCTAATTATTTTTGAAAATGGCTGTAATAAGTAACCTTTCACCCAACTATATTCCCGATAACATCAGTTACCATCAACCTTTTTTCATTCATTCCGCATAAGATTTCAATATAAGTTCATAAAAGATGCAAAATATTTGTAATTGTTCAGAGCAAAAGACTCATAAAAAAGTTTCAACAAATAAAAGCTGTTTAAAAATAGTTCAAATAAAGAAAATGTGCAAAATTACGTACTTTTAAAATAAAAGCTATTAATTTTGCACGGTAACTGACACGTAACGCCATGACGTAAATGACGTCATTTTAAGGCAACAATGTTTCGAAGCATTTCTGTGGCAATTTATTCATTGTTTCTGCATTATTAAACCATTAAGAATCAGATCAAAGACAGGTCTCTGATTTTTTTTCAGAACAATAGATATACAAACACAATTAGTTTGTCGTAAATGTCGTTGTAAATCGTCACGTTGACTTCCGGTTTGACATGCGCAAACATAAAATTTAAGGCAACCTACCTCCTTAATGGTATAATGAATTCTCTACAAACAATTTGGACAATGGCCATCACAAAATAAATAAATAAATAAATAAATAAAATAAAAAAAATAAACACGTTAAAAGTTGTTTAAAAATTCCAACACAGTGAGAAACAATATCAGCTTTAAGGATATATCAAGCAAATGCCATTTTTAAACATTTCTATTAGGTATCTAATGTGTTTAAATTTTTTGTAGATGTATTGTTGATATTTTCGTTGAAAACTTGAAGAAACGGTTGTATTCGGTGAAGCGAAAGTCAGTTATAGTACAACCAGGCTACAGCAGTGTGATTTTGATGTAATTGTATAGTTAAGCAAATATGACAAGAGAAAATCTCCTAGAAGGTACATGACCCCTTCTTTTCCCTTCATTTAATGTCAGCTGATCTAATTGTTCTCTGAAGTGGGTCTAGCCATGTATATGGAAAAGAATTTAAGCGTGCGTGACAATTATGCTACGTTTTATACGGCGGATACGGAAAGTACGAAAAGTACTAGCTAATTATCAAGTTACACGATTTCAAAAAAAAAAAAAAAAAAAAAATACAACTGATACAGATTAATGATTTTAGATTCCTCTTTCGAAATAAATAATTTAAAGAAGTCAGAAAAAAATGATAAATAAGTCTGACCTATCGAAACGAGCTAATCTCTTGCCGAAAAGTAAACGTTTTACAAAATTCTGTAGAATGAACAAACATTTACTAAATAAAATCGTAAGTCAAAAAAAAAAAAAAAAAAAAGTACAAAAATTTAACAAATAATTTTTTTTACCTCGATCGAGCGAAATTTTATTCCCTCCTATAAGAGTGACACAATTTCGTCAGGCTGTAAAAACGTTGTGCACAAGGCATATCTAGTCCAGTCAATTTGTATGCTTATGTCACGCCAAATATAGGATCTTCACGGGAATAACGACATAGCCGTGAGCTCATGCTTTTTTGGCGCGTATGTATAAGTGGACAATTTAAGGCCCGTTATTGTGTTTTTTTAGGATAAGAACATAAATTGCCGAAGTTAAGAAAATATCAATTTCTTTATTACTGAACCGAATTTAATGAAATTTACATGGAAATTTAAGTTATAAAATACAGAAAAACACGAGAGGTGGTGTTTTAATCGGTCATGCGATTCTGTGCTCCCGGAAAAGAGGCCTATCTTAAAGCCCTGCTCCCATTCTACATTTTAACCTTGAATTGTCACTCAAAAAGCATAAAAATCCTGTCAAATTAGAGTCTATCTTACACAAAATTCTATATGAAACACCCGTGGTTTTGCATGCTTAAGTGAGGCGCGTGGCCGTTTACTGTTACCTATTGTAATCATGTGTTGCATACACACAAAAGAATTTGAATAGCCGGGGAGCAGGGCTTTAATTGTCTTAGTTTTTGCTGTCATAACGCAACGGGATCACAAATAGTTCAATTTGTAAGTCAAATAGTCATTGGCAGTGTAAAAAATAAGTAACAATATAATAGATTAAGTAACTGTGAGAATTTCAAGGAAGAGTAGAGCCAATTTATTACACATACAGACAGACAGACAGACAGATATTTTATTAACGTCTCGAGTTATGAGAGACAAGTATAAAACATTTTAAAACAACTGTTAACATTAAGACTATAAGATATTCAAAATTAAGACATATTAAACATACAAGTAAATTTCAATTAATAACCTCAAAGTATATTTACACTAAAATAGTATATTAAAATCATTTGTACAAAATATTTCGCCTATGAATTAAAATATCATGACAATCTTTGGCACAATGTTTAACAGATTCAGCATTCGAAAGTAAAAACACAAATTTTACATCATCATTATACGTACTAAATTTACTGTCAATATGCTTAGCATTTTCAAATAAATGTTTTCTTATGTCATCATATAAAGGGCACTTCATCAAAACATGGAATTCATCTTCAACATTCTCTCGACAATTGAAACATACACGTTCATTAAGAGCTAGTCCCTGATAACGACTTGTTTCTATCTTAAGTGGAGCTACCCCGCTTCTAAATTTAGCTAAGGCGCTTCGACAAGATCTGTTTATACTTTTACATTGAACGTATGTTTCAGTATCATAGTCATGCTTGAATTTTTTATATGTTCTAAGTTTGTTTCCATTTGTTCTCCTGGTTCCATGTACTGAGGTAATAGTCTCTTTCCAATGTGTAACGTAGTCACAGAAAACCTTTCCTTGAACATTTTCGATAATTTGCTTTTGAGTACTTTTATCATACACAATTGATACATCCATATTTATCACTTGATTTATCAATTTTGTAAAAACAGTATAGTAATGGCTTTTATATCTAAATTTCAGTTTTTCAGCTACTTTAAATACACGGTGATTCAGTCTTTTTTCATCCATTTGATTCAATCGAAACCAGTGGTTTAATACACTCTTCCATTGGCGAACAATTGGAGGGGTCCAGCCCATGTCGCCATTAACCGCAGCATTAGGCGTGTATTTTCCGACACCAAGAAAGAATGAGCAAGCACGATTATGAACAGCATTTATCGACGAGAATTCCTTGGTTCCCCATATTGCCGAGCCATAACTGCTGATAGGTCAGACCGTTGTATCATAGAGTTTTGTAAAAACGTCATAATGCATTCCTCCAATAGCCTTAAATTTCGAAATCAAAAGTCCTAGAGCACGGGTGGCTGATTGTGCTACGTGTTTGGTTGTCACTGCATAGTCAAGAGTCTCGTTTAATACCATCCCTAGGTATCTGTATTGATCAACACACTCTAATGATGCTTCGCCACATTTGAATTCAAAGTTTGTTCTTGGAGTAGCTTGATTTCTAAAATGCATGGTCTTTGTTTTGTTAACGTTTATGTTCATTTTATTTTGTGTGCACCAAACCGATAGCCGATCTAACAAGAACTGCAAGTCACTTTCGCTTTCTGCTAGAAGGACAAGATCGTCTGCGTACAATAAGTGGCTTATTAAATCATTGTCAAATTGAACTCCTTTGCCAGATTGTCTTGGGATATCACTCAGGCATTCAAGTACAGATTAAATAAAGTTGTAGATAATAAACACCCTTGCTTTAAACCGACTGCTACGTCAAAAAATGGCGTCTTGATGTTATTGAACTTTACGGCACACTTTACATTCTTGTATAGAGATCTTATGGCTTCAATGAACTTTCCATTTACACCTTTTGATTGCAATTTATTCCACAGTTTTGTCCTGTCAATTTTGTCGTATGCCTTACTGAAACTGACGTACGAGACGAACGTCGACTTCCTAGCCTTTTTGCGGTTCTCAATAATGTTTGTCAAGGTTGAAAGTTGGTCAATCGTACTTCTTTGAGGACGAAATCAATTCTGAGAGTCATCAACAATTTCATTTGTTTCTGCCCATTTTGTTAGCCTTTCGTTTAAGACGTAACAATAGACTTTATAGATCGCTGAGGTCACTGTGATACCTCTATAGTTGCTTGGGTCTCGTAGATCAGAGGTTGAGTTTTTCAGCACCGGGGTGATACTACCGTAATTCCACGTCTCGGGAACTTTACCAGTATCAAAACATACACAGAACAACCTATGTAAGTATTTTATGCACTGATGTGTATTCAACACTTCTGCGGGTATATTGTCATATCCAGGGGATTTGTTTTTATTCAGAGATTGCACTGCCTTTCTTACATCCAGAATTGAGATCCCTTCATTTAACGAGGAAACGTTTGAATTCCTTATGTTACTTTGTGTATGGGTTTTGATTTCAGTCTCTTCCTGAGTTCCATCTTCTGAAAACATGTTTTCAAAATATGATTTCCATTTGTCAAGAACTTTCTCTTCATCTGAGGTAATTGACCCATCTTCTAATATAATTTCTAATGGAAGTCTTTTGTTCCTTTCAGAGCCAACACCGATTTTTCCGATAGATTTCCAGAATTAACTTTGATTTTTATTTTCGCAGCTTTCTAGAAGTTGATTCTGTTGCTCTTGCCAATACCGTCTTTTCCGTTGCTGGATATTTCGATCGAAGATTTTTCTCGCGTTTACATACTCTGCCTTTAAAACGTGTTTATTGGTGTTATCTTTACATTTAATCCAATTCCTTTCACATTGACACAATTTCTTCCACAGGTCATTTAACTCAGATGTCCACCAGGGTTTCTTGGTATTTTTCTTTCTCTTATTTCCAGACTCCAGATTGCTTTTAACTATCTTTGGGTTCAATTGACTATTCATTTCGTTTTTCAACATTTCCACAAAGTCGTTGTAAGATGTGTCAATGTATCTTTGCTCATTTTGATTCATTTCAAGATAGTCTACTTTTTCTTGAACGAGAGTTAAAACTTCTTCTGAATTCATAAACTCATGGGGAATTTGATCTCTTTTGTATATAATGTTTTCATCACGTTTCATTTTATCGCTTCTCTGACTATATTCCCGCACCCCACATACATTTTTGATTTATAATCCACTTTAGAAACGAGTGATCAGGAATGCTGATGTTACTCATCGAATGTATATCCACTGCTTCATCAATCAATGTACTAGCTCTTATTACATTAAAACTGTTATATCTGGTCAATCATTCATATGGCACAAGACAGTAGTCCACAACTGCACAGCCACGAGTAGAGACACTAGTAAAATCATTCTTCTCATAATTCCTCCCGTTCAGAATGCAAAAGTTCGAACTAATCAAGAAATCAAGAAAGATTTCACAATATTGATTACATTTGTAGTCTACAGCATTTCGGGGTGGTAGATTGTCTATTCCTTGTATACAGTCTTCGTTATCACCAATTCTTATATTAAAATCCCCGACAATAGTTATCAGCGCATCTGTTTGGTATTCGTATATTTCAGCAAGAATGTTGTCAAAAAAGTCACTGATATTTACTTGGCGAGTCTAGTTTCCTGGCGGGAGATAACAAACGCAGAATGCTAGTGTCTCACTCGAACGTTTTTCAGTCAGGATAATCCAGATGACTCCCTCTTGAGAACTTTGTGCTTGTTCGATAAAGAATTGTTCAAATAATGCGTGTTTTATTAATACTCCGACGCCTCCACTTCCTTTCGGTGCGTTCTTATGAATATTTGTTCTGTTTTGTCCAATCCAAGAATAACCATGTATGTCTAGTTTATCACTATTTTGTAGATGTGTCTCCGCAATTCCGACTATGTCTAGGTTTAGATGTTTAATACAGTCTGATCTAAGAATATTACTTTCAGATGCATCTTTATTGAAACCGTTGCAGTTCCAAAACTCGCATGATACCTAACGTCGACGACGAGTATAGTAATCACGTGTTTCGCGGTTGTTACGTGATCTATCGGCATATCAGGGGTCTTGGTCATGGCGGCGCTCATATGAAGATGAGCGGGTGTTGTATCCTCGATAGTAGTCATCTCGAGAGTCACGTGTATCCCGAGATCTCCTGTTGTCATATTCGTGGTGGTTGTCATGGGGGCGCGCGTTTTCGTATGCACGATTCCCATATCCTTGCCTGTATCGTTCGGTTGGGTAATCGTAATGATATCCACTATGTCTTTCGTAGGACCTTCTTGGACGGCGATATGTTACTTTTTGCCATTGACCGGGTACATCGTTGTGGTTGTGCTGTTCATTAACAACAAGTTTATTTCCATGAACGAATATTTTATCAAGTCCAATAACGCTAGCAATTGATTTCAAATTTGCAATGTTATTTCTCTCTGCCTTTGATTTTTCACTTTCTATATATACTCTCTCGTACTCGCTGTTATTCTTCAGATTTGACTTTCCTTCAAGGATTAATTGTTTATCGTTTGCACTTTTGCACTTTGCGACCACTATGCCATTATCGGATTGACTATTTCTTTCCTTTTTTCTCCGCTGAATCTATGCATACATTGAGCTTAATACCTTCCTTGATCAGCTTGTTGACTTTCGCACAAGTGTTTTCATTGCTTGTTTCAGGCAGGTTGCGGATAAAAATGTTAAGAGACGTTTCACGGTCACATTGGGTTTTCAAGTTTTGTGAATTTATCTCCCTTGTATTACAATCTTTCACGGACTTATCACTGATTTGTTTCACTTCAGTTCTAACTTTCTTCAATTCGCCAGTGAATTCATTTCTGATCTTGTTGATTTCCGGGGCTATAAATTTCTGAACTTGGGATTGCACTGTTTTTTCCATACTAGACTCTAACACTCCAATTCTTCTAGATAGATCACCAAAACTTATTTCCATTTGCTCCGCAAGCCTGTTTAAAGCCCGCGCTACAACACTATCCTCAGATACCACACTATTGTCGCGTTCCTGGTTGGATGTGTCATCACTTTCAGATAATCGACGTTTCTTGCCTCCCTTTGGCTTAGGCTTTGTTTGCTTATTTTTTGGCGAATTTACAGTCTTCAGTTTTTTCACGCCTCCTGCTTTTGTCTTGCGACGCTTTTTGGAGTTTTGTTGTTCAGGGCTAGAACTAGTGCCTACCGGTAGACCAGTAAGCAGAGACTGAGATTGTTGCTCCTCGTTACTATCCGTTTCCATGGTAGCGTCAATAGTAACGTCAACGGCCGGATCTTGAGTCTCTTTCTGTGAATTCTGCGCAGTGTCTTGCGCAGTGGTCTCACTTATCAACGTGCTGTCATTACTTTCATCCGATAGAATAGACATGAACTTGTCCCCCGCAGCGCTCTCCGCCATAGCTTACAACTGCGTTCCACTCAAGCGTGACGGATTTTTGGCCAGCCGTTTGCTTCACGAAGTCCCTTTTGTTGCAATAATTTATCTAAGTACAGGCCGCCGGGCGTCGTCAGTAGGGACTCTATAGCTAAAGTGTTAGTTATATCAGTCAATGTAACAAAATGATATAATACCGTCTAAAGCTGTTAATAATTGTCCAGTTCACTATAATAATCCAATATTATAATCCCACTGATATCACTGTATGTCCACTATTACATAATTGTCACTGTGCCCGAGGCTATAAGATCTTTTGTCTTAATGTCACGTCACTGCATTTCAGTTTTCTAATTTTCATTAAATTATTACTAAATTAAGAGTGCGTAAAATATTGGTTTAATGATACTTACCTTTGAGACAAATGTAGTCAGTTTGTCCACTGATCCGATATCGATATACACTCACAAGAGTAAAAACGCAATATCACAATTGGCAAATATTTCATTTTTCGAAATATTGGTGAGTAAATAGTTATATGATGTAAATTGATACGCATTTTAAATTGCCCTACTTTGCATTCGAAGAATAGTGAGAGCTATTCTGTCACTCTGGTGTTGGTTTCGCCTATGTTGACATCCTCACCTTTATATAATTTTTGCATGCAAGTTCATTTCTTAGCACTCAATGTATGTGTTGGATTAAAACTACGCATTAGGCTTTTGTGTCATCTAACCTATTGGAATAAAAAATCGTGGCTGAATTAAACACAGATTATGGTCCCTTTTCAACGTAGAAAATTTGGTAAAACGTTAGCGTGTACTTAACTAACGAGCTGTATTTCAGTAACTACAGGTATTTGATTAAAACTTCACATAGCACCCCCAGTCATCAAACCACAGGAAATAACCAAGATAAAAAATAATGTTTATGTTATGCATTAAAAAGGATTTTACAGCAAGGGATTTACTGTTAAAAGACACTGACGACTGATGTCAGTCTAGCTATGTCTCAGTAACGACTGAAATTACACAATATATCCTATTATTTAACCAATTTTAACTAATAGTTAAATTTATTTTCAAAAAAAAATTGCCTTTATTTGACTGAGAAAATTTGCTTGAAGTTTTGAACGCAAGTTTATGTCATTACCAGAAATATTATTTTGTATTTAATTGTAATAGTCTGAACGGTTTTGCAAATCTTGCCCA
Organism: Mercenaria mercenaria; assembly: GCF_021730395.1. Classification (NCBI taxonomy): domain Eukaryota; kingdom Metazoa; phylum Mollusca; class Bivalvia; order Venerida; family Veneridae; genus Mercenaria; species Mercenaria mercenaria. The sequence continues at coordinate 64,639,519 of NC_069376.1, read as the reverse complement.
GTCAATGTCCTTTTTAAACTTAGAAGTTGTTGAATAGTTGAGCACACCGTCTTTTGAACAGCGTTTGTTATCAAAATTGCTTTTACCCGTGGCCAGAACAGGCGTTTTTCAAAATTATTTTGCTGAAGCAGTGGTACGCCACAAGACCATTTGACATTCAGTTGTTATGAAATGGCGGAGTCACCAGATGTATTCTGTAATATTGATAACCTCATATGTCATTACACGTAAATGTTGTATCGCGCCAAAATCACATAGAAAAGTGTTTTGTAACGTAAAAAACTTCGAGCTTATCAAACTTAAGGTCTTGGTCAATTCGTTAATCATTTAACAGTATTATGACTTTTACGGATATTTGGTATTCCTTACTGATGATCGAATTTCTGTATTTCGAAATGTAATTAATATGAATTTTTAAAGCAAAACAGGCACCTTAACTCATGGTACAAAGAATATACTGTCCTTAAGAATAGATGGATGTTGCATTTTACTTTTTGAGAGTATTTTCAGAGCATGAGGTTAAACATAATTTCTCAAAGACGAGTATTTATTAAGAAAAGCAACGTTCGAAGAAAGAACCTCCCCCTCAAACAAAATTCACATATCAGTGATTGGATGTGTACATGATTAACATTACTCTTAATATACATGAACAAAGTGAATTATTTAGACAATGAGAAAGAAACGGACACACAAAGGAACAAAGTGGAGCACAAATTTTGAATAGTTAGTTGCAAAACAACACTTGGGAATTAAACCAGTAAAAAGTGTAGTAAAACCTTCCTTTTATCAGAGTTGCATAAAAGACGTGGTGGCAAAGTATGTACAATTCAAAATGTTTCTGTAAATTTAGACACAAAGTAATCCTAACAACTATAAGGACATGTATTCAGTTCTTTTAACCAGAGCAGAATAAGTTTCTAGAGCATAATAAGCCTAGAAGTGAAAAGTGATCATTAACGTTCTTTTTTAATGTTGAGCTGAAACCAAAGGAGGGTCCTCGGGTTAGAATTTGCCCTGACCATCACTAAGAGCCAGGAAAAATCGTTTCATGCAGTTCTTTTCACATAAAAATGATTATTCTCAGGAATTCTTACAAGTATAACCGTCGTTAATAACAATCTGTCAAACAGATTTCACAGTTCCAGGATATTCTTGTACCTATAGCAGGAATAGAAGTCAGCACATGGGGACAAAGATGAGCAGATATCTGCAATCTCTTGCTGCAAGACACAAAATGAAGTATTAGAATTTTCTAGTCTTCCTTGTGACTATTTTGTAAACGCCTCTTACCAAAATTATAGCTGCTTGGGAAAATAGGCGCTTTATCGTTTACATGAACGATCCTTTTCAGGTAATGAAATACTTACAATAAAATGTGGTGATTATCAGCTGTGTAGTGTCATTGTGACTTTTACTGAAGTGGACACCCCCCGGTACTGGTGTTATGTAAGATGTGGTTTTAAAATCAGTGGTGCATGAAACGCTGACCTCAAAGTTCAGCAGTGGAAACTTTAATACTTGACAATCTCTCCCCTGATACCAAAATGGTTAAAAATGACTGAATCAAGTGGTCTGATTGCCGTCTGGAGTATATTCCAATGAAATGCTGCAAGAGTTTCACTAAAAAGCAGATGAATTAAGAAACAGGTATAGGTAACATTGCTTATGAATATAGATTTGCTATATCAAGAGAGCACACATTTAAGATTAATCTGGTCTTGGAACAATATTCATACTATGGCATATTAGTTCCACTCTTACATCCTATTCAAGGGATGTGGATATCCCAATAATACGTATAAAACGTTGAATCATAAATCGTTATATAATAAACATATTGCGGCAATGATTATGTAACAGTTACTAATAACTACTTGTTAATCTTAATAATCATGTATAGATTTACTCCGGAAATCGATTAACGTCTGGTATTTCCAAGATTCATGCACGTGTTGTCGGAACAAACAAACCATTCTATAAATAGATTGTACTATGTAGCATTGAAATATGTCAAAATATTAAACTCATACACGAACACAAATTCAACCTTATTTTATAAATTCTATATATACTGATGTTTACATATCTGTCTTTAGTAAATAGTATCAGTTTGGCTTGTCAGTTCAAACAAATATTTGATGTATTAAAGGTTAAACTTTAATAGTTTATATAACAAATCGGAGATATATGTACCTACACTGAATTGTGGAAACCAAATTCCGGATTATGACTAATCTCTTTGACGTCTCAAAATTGCCCCCGCCCCCATTGTAACCTCAAAATTGCTTTTCATTGGTAAAAATAACTTCTCAAGAACAAATATTAAATTGCTGAAGAAAATATTCTGGTACTTTTTATGGTTTTCATATGAAAAAGAGGGCAATTTACCAGAATTTTTCGACAAAGTTCAAAAACTTTCTTATCTGATAATTATTCTCCAATAAACATGTCCCCATAGTGATGCCTATTTATTATTTTGTGTAGTAGAATGCCTGTTACTCACCTGAACCTTAACTACCAAACCTTACAATCGTGGAGATTTCAAAAATAGTGTAAAAACAATATACTTATAAATTATGCGTTACCTATCTAAAATTTCAAAATATTAAAAACAAAACCCTGTAGGGGCCTAAATTTTCAAAACAATTAGTATGATGAACATGCTTATTCATATTTCAATATATTTAACCTAAAACAGATAATAAAATAATAATAAAATGAAAATTTACTTTAATTTCTCTTAAAATGGAGAAAAAAACAACAACAAAAAACAACAACAACAAAAAAACCCCCCAAGTAATTGTCCCAATTTGGGGATCTCTCAAAATGCCTATGGATTTGTTAACCAGGCCTCTTTACCCAGTTAGCCAACTGTCTATAGCAGGTTTCTTGTAAAATGCCGTTGACTTTTTAAAATTATGTCAGGAAACACTATTTGTAAATTTTGCAAAAGGGTATTGCAAAACCAGTCACATAATTAACCTAGCAACATAATTGATAAACACACATAATCGTCATACTGCGTTTGATGTATGAATACTAATTTCTTACGAAAAATATCCTCTACCTTTAAAGTTTTTAGCGATATTTTTAGTAATTAGTCTGCATTCCTGGTTTGATGTTAATATACTGAGGGTATATGGGCCCAGCAGAATGATGTCTCTGCTCGAGTTCGCACCCTCATTGATACAAATATACAGTTGTACATCATGTTCTCTTGGTATAGTATATTCGTTCATTCTCCTCCAAAAGCCTCGAATTTTAAGTGTTTCGCTCATCTCATTCTCATAGGCTACCCCGATTAATAGCTTTTTGGCTTTTTTACAGAAAACACTTAACAAACGAGCGAAAATTTTATTTTTACAAATTGACTATTTGAGATGCGGATACATTTTTCATAAAGCAAGCAGGATATGTTTCATATTTATTTTTTTATATTTATCTTACTATTCTAATGGCGCGTTTTCAAACTATACCGCTTTATATCACAACTTTATCTTCGAAAGTTTCACGTCTTATTAATTTAAACTGACTTGGATACATACAAACAAACAGTCAAATCCTATTTAGCTCTTACTAATGGAATCTTAGGTTGAAAACTCAGTTGCATCTGTGCTTTCTATACAAATATTTTCAATAAGTAATTTGTTATTGCAAAATATGTTTTCAAGAAAACGTCTAAATCGAGTTCCAGTTCTTAGATGACAAGTTTAACTATACACAGAGATCATTTATAATAATATACAACTATTTGTTCAAATTAACAATTTTCTGAAAGGCTTCTAGTAGAAACAAAGGTAATACAGCTCTTATTTTTCAAGTCCAAATGTACTGATAGAATTTTTGAAAGAACGGAAATGATCCATGCCCGAGTAGAGGACAATGCATTTAACAAGCTGGCTAAATTTATGTTAAAGTATTATTTTTGAATTCTTTTACTGACCATTCTGCTATAATTGTCCGGTTACACAATATACAATTATTTTTCTGTTTTGCTCCTAAAGCTACATTCTTTTTTGTTGGGTTTAACGTCTAACCTTCACAAATATAGATTATATGGCGACTTTACAGTTTTAATGGCGGAAAAAGTCCCTGTGCTTAATTTCATAACGGACGGGCACCTGGACAGAACCATCTCCTAAAGTGGTTTGTCGCCTAAAACATGTCCAAATGAATTAGATGATTTAGGATAAGGAGTATGTTTTACCTTGAATTATAATTCTACACTTACACATTATATTCATATGATTGTTTTTGAAAAACAACGCAAGGACACCGGGGCATTTGGATTTATATTTGAAATGAATAACAAAATATGCCCTTACTTTCTGGAAGGTTTTACCTTGAATTACAATTCTACACATAAACATGTTTATATTACTGTAATCGTAAATTTATGAGCAGGTTTTCAATAAAAATATAACTTTCATCCTTTACGTTCTTCTCCACAACGAATTTGGAAATGATTGTAGCAAATATCGAGACAAATGTTTTCCAATTTTTCAAATGTTATCAAATTATAAGTCTACACATATAAATATTTATATCACTGTTTTTGAAAAACAAAGCACGGACACTAATCCAATCTCAATAGCCATTTTCAAAGAAATGATCTCATCTAAACGAAAACAAAATACGTACATACAACAACTATGTAAGGGTATAAAAAACTGAAATATGCATAAAATCCCTAGAGTATGTGTACCGGCAAAATAAGGCACACCTTAGAAAGATCAGTGGTAAAATAAAACTGGAGAGCTTTCTTGAAGCATTCAATACTGTGAGAAAGAGCATGGCATGGCAAATCCTTTGAAAACCTAAACACATAAACACCAAATACTGACAAACCTTAACGCATGAACACATTGACTTTGCACAATGCGAAACATAAAAAAAAAATAAAATAAAAAAAAAAAAAAAATAAATAAAACAACTAAAACAGTTTTGGGCCAGACAAAACGGACCTGAAGACACTTTTATCAAAAATATTTACCAATTCCAGGACACAATTGTTTATTACATTGACCAATTTGCTCGAAGTTTCCCATACACTGTTTCCCATTCGTAGACGGTGTTGGATTTGAACAGGATCGATTTCTTGATTTGATTCCTCCTCCACAACTGTCACTACACGTATTCCAATCTCCCCAGTTTGACCATCCTCCATCTAGGCAAAGACAATACATTTGGATTTATGAGCAGGTTATCAACCTATCAATCAAAGTATAATTCTCATCCTTTTAGTTCCTATGGAAAACAATATTGGAAATAAATGTAGCGAATAAGGAAAACAAAGTCAGCACGTTTTATAATGTTATTAAATTGTAATTCTATACACACATATATTTATATGATTGTTTTTGAAAACAAAGCAAGGGCACTAATCCAATCTCAATAGTCATTTTTAAAGAAAGGATTCCCTCTAAACGAAAACAAAACACATACAAACAACAAGTATGTAACATTATGTATAACTAAATTTGCATAAAAAACTGACGGCATAACAAGCACACCGAGGAGCCTTCCTGAAGCATTCAAAATTGTAAGAAAATGCATGGCATGAACATTCTTTAAAAATCGACACACACACACACACGCACACGCACACACACACACACACACACAAACAACAACAACAACAAAAAGCAACAGAAGGCTGACAAACTTATATGCATGAACACATTGACTTTGCACATTGCAAAACAATAAAAAATCACAGACCAGAAGACAAGTTTACCAAAAATATTTACCAATTCCAAGACACAATTGTTTATTACATTGACCAATTTGCTCGAAGTTGCCCATACACTGTTTCCCATTCGTAGACGGTGTTGGGTTTGAACAGGATCGATTTCTTGATTTAGTTCCTCCTCCACAACTGTCGCTACAAGTAGTCCACATTCCCCAGTTTGACCACTCTCCATCTAGGTAAAAAAAGACAACAACAGCATTTGAATTTATGTGCAGCTTTTCAGTAAAAGTAGAATTCTCATCCTGTTAGTCTTTTTTGAAAAATAGCCGAAATAACTGAAATGAATACCAATATATCCTCACGTTATGGAAGGTTATACATTATGTTACAATTCTGCACACACATAATATTTATATGATTTTTTTTAAACGGATGGTATGCAAGATTCAGCAAAGAGCACATGAACACGTGTATATAAAACGGAAAACCTGGAAAAACAACTAATGTACTAGTATGTACTCAATGATTTTACAAAGTGAAGCGCAATTGAGGACCCCACGTAACAGACCTTAACGAATTTATCAGTTACAGGGCGCGGTTGTTTATTACATAGACGGACATGTTCGGAGTTGTCCATACACTGTCTCCAATTCGTAGACGGTGTTGAATTTGAACAAAAGAGATTCATGCATTTGATCCCCCTCAACAATTCTACTCAACGCACTCCAAGTTTCTCAGTTTAACCAACTTCCATTTTGTCGACTAAACATAGTTTTGATTATAATTCTTATCATTGCTGGAAATAATTAAAGTGGAAAATAAGATATGGTTTCCCATGTTATGTACTGCGAATGTTTTTCAAGTATGCCCCTGTAATTTTTCGAAAGATATTGTACATTCGAGCCTACCTATACAACGATGTTACAAATTGATCATTACTACAAAAATGATACAATATAATAGTATTCATCATATTGTTATAATAGTATACTGAATTGTGATGCGGCCCTGAGGCTAGTCAAAGTGTTTGATTTTGTTTATCTAATATTAAAAGAATATTAAACCATATGACTGGCGGGTACCTCGGCAATGCCAACGACCTTTCGTTAACCAGCCGGTAACAATGTTCTTGATTCATTCATGTTAAGATGAATCAATGTTTTTCATAAATTAAAGAACACAAGCTTTAATTGCCGTTATAAAGTTGAATTTCATAACATGAATAATCAAATACAAGTACCTTTAACGACTTAGTGAGATAAAATATACTGAACTGCAAAAGAAACTATCCAGTTTTACAACTGGGGTATTTTTTATTTAAAAACTTTATTTGATAAATTATTTGTGTTTTTCATATCACATTACACTTGAAGAACTTCACATGTAATCTTTTTTAAAAATCAATCAACCATGAAGTCAGTAGTTCCACAATAGCCGTTTTGCACGAAATTCACGTGCGCCTGTAATTAACAATTTTCTTTTTGAAATTTTATTGTCATTGGACATATTGATAATTGGCTAACTAAAAAAAACAGCATAAAGTTTCAAAAATATTGTTGGTTGCACCGCACGACTGAATCAAATTTAGCGCGAGCGCCCAATTGGGATGTTACAATGCAACTAACGCGCAGAAGATATAGCCTTTCAAACGGTTATTGTGGGACTACTGACTTTACGGTTGGTTGATTTTTAAAAATTTATCGCGTGAAGATCTTCATGTGTAATTGTGGTACGAAGAAACAATACAAGTTTGAAAAATTAAATTTTTATTCCAAAATATACTAGTTATACATCTGGATAGTTTCTTTTGCTGTTCAGTATATTATCAAGATTTGTTAATGCAAACTTAAATGTATTCTTAAGCTAAACAAAATGAATGAAAAGTTAATGACAGGCATAAGGAGACATTGTTAACCTCGATAACAGTTCTTTATCCGTCATGCTGTTATCGTTGGATACTCGTTGCAGAGAGGTTACGATTTCATATTTATAACCGTGTAGGTTTCTTTTAACAAACGCCTACGGTAATAAATTCAGAATAAACACGAAGAAGTTCAAACTATGTCTGAAGATTTATGACTAGCGCGGAACTCGGTTAAATTTGTCTAATATATTTTAGCAGATGCATTATTATATTCATTTTTTTATTATTTTTATTATAATTATTATGATCAAGATAATCATTGTAATTATCATTATTATTATTGTAATTATTATCATCAGTGTTACGGTTACTGGTTTTCTACACATACAGGTACAGGTAAAAGTATGCATCACAATCACCCTATAGAAAGATATGTTTTCTTTGCTGTATTTAGTAATATAAGGGGCAAGAATGAGGTTGGGTGCGCTTCATAAACCGGGTTAAGCTCCCCAGTGGTGTTATGGCCACTGGCCGTTCCAAGGCGGTGCTCCACTGTGTTCCTTTGTTTGTTCGTTTTGTCCTCATGTGTGTGCGCGTGGGTGTGTGTTATACTTGAACATTTGAGAGTTAATTGAAAGTCCAGATGTACTGAATTTATAGAGACAATTTGCCTTAAGGGATAAAATCAAATTCAGAATAGTTGATTTTCCCATACATAGGATCCGCGAGGATACAAGTTGGCATTGTAAATTACTTTATAGTTAGAGAGAATTTATACGAAATAATCTCCACCACAATATACCAGACAAATTACGGAAAATCGCCTATCATATAAAGAGGAAAAACAAAAGCAATATCATAATAATGTTTACTTTTTGTGTAAAGAGATATTACAGTAAACTTCACCAGAGCGTCCCTCTCTATAAAAAAACCCTTCTATAACAACATTATCTTTCCCTAAGCTGAAATATAATTTAAAATTTACAACTCCAGAACAACAAATTCTACATAACGGTCAATATTTGTATCTCCCATAGTGTGTTGAAGATTAAATACTGTTAAAATCGGTGCTAGGGGGCATGGGCAGTGTTGCATTTTTCATTACTGCTCATGAACAGACTCAATCAAACCGAGTCTGCAATTTTCACTGTTTGCACTGTTCTCGGTGCTTCCGAGGGATCTACTTTCCAGTTTATATCTACAGCGGTTGCAAGGTACAATTATCAACTGATAAAAATTTTAATCTAAATAATTAACCACTTAATGACCATAAAAAGCTATAAAAATAGATGTTGGGTGATCATGATGTAACATACATAAAAGAGAGGTGTTTAAAATAACCGGAAGAGTTCTAATATCCTTTTTTCTGGTCCTATCTTCCTGAGATTTGAAAATATGACGTATTGGTAAAGGTAAATTACGGATTTAAGAAGAATATGACAATTATTTATTTAATGTTTCTAAGGCAACTTCACTACAACTAAAGCGGTCCAAAATCAATATTACGCTTTCAAACGAAATTAACCTTTGTTTTAGTTCCCTAAAACAGCAAGTCATATGATACTCCTATGGTATCGTTGAATTTAAACATAAAAATGCGAAGCCATCCTGGCAACCTTTCAACCTTTTTCTTGCCCTAGGATATTGTTCCTTTTAAACCTTTCCAGCACAGCAGTTGTCTCTTTCCTTGATTGTGTTCCAAGACACAAATGCAAAATGGTATTGCTTGTCTCCGTTCAAAGCTGGTTTTCAGGCGACTAACAACACACTATGCCAGTTTAACTTTTAGTCGGTGTCATATTCATTAAATTGGTGTTATACTAGAGTTCCACTTACATTTTCGGCAATATTAACCCGATTTGGAAAACGTAGCTCGAAAAGAAAGTTAGTGGCAACTAATATTCAAGCGAATTGCAAGCCATAAACAATAGATAAAAATGGGCCGGATAGTGGGATATGAATTTACTTATCACTTGTCCAAAGAAAAAATAATTTCAAATACCAACTGAGGTTTTCTTTACCTACATCAAATAAAAATTGGTGATTTGTGATGAACTGAGAATACTTTTCCGGGTATTTATTGAACACCCCTCGTAAAATGTCTTCTACATTAATTCAAACTGAAAGAATAGTTATCAAAACAATTGACCTATGGCTTGTTCTTTTGGAACAGCAACAAAGATAATCAAGGCGATGACGATCATGTATAACACAATAAACAACGCCAAAACGATATAGATGAAATATTTTATCCTTGTTGGTATTTCTTCACATCTAAAAGACTTTCTGTCGTTTACTTTTTCTCCTAGTCTAATTGGCTCATACAGTCCTTCTTCTTTTTCTGTTTGTTGAGATTTTGAACTTTCAGCATTTTCCAAAGATGCACTGGTTATTTTTGTATTCTCGTAGATGTTCGTATCACGATCATCACAAGTTTTCTTATTAATATCACTGAACTCCATCTTTAAGATATTAACAGCTATGAAAAACGATTAGATATTACGCAAATATTCTTTACATTTAAAGGTTTCACTTCCTATTTCAGTGCTCAATTGTGCGTATGAAAATTTATGTTCTATTGAGAAATAAATTTCTTTTAAACTTTACTTTAAAATCAATTCACTTCCTAGTAGAATTTTGCGATTTAGACAATTGCAAACGAAAACGAAATGGTATGTGAACACCCAGGACGATCGATTATTCAAGGGGGCATCTCAACATAATTCATTATTTATGTGCTTCAGGAAAATATGCGTCGGTGATACGGCCTTGCTTATTTTGCCACAACTTTACGGTCTGTGATTTAGATTTTGTTTCTTCTGTTAGCCCGTCCGTCCGTAACGCCAAAAGTATTAAACGACTGTCATGAAAATAGAAAAGTCATTCTATATTAGGAGTAGTAGCACATCTGAGCACAAAGTGGTCAAAGTGAGCTTTTGTGGTAGCACTGTATCAGTCCTCCGTCTTCTTCCGTCGTTCAAAATTCCGCTGTTAACACTCTAGAGGTTACAACTTAAACATTATATTGAAACTTAGTCAAATAGCTGTGTTTAGAAAAACTTAGCAGATTGTGAATCTGTCTCATCTTGGCTCAAACACTTGGTTACTAGGTCAAATCATAGAAAGAAATTTGAGAACACTCTAGATTTCATTTGATTCTACCGGATCTACAATGCATATAAGACCGGGCCAAAAAATTGTCTTTTTGAAATGTAAGTTTACTTTGAAACTGGGTCAAAAACTAGGTCTGTAAGGCAAATCATAGAAAAAGCCTTATTCACTAAAGACAAAATAATTTACCTGATCTATATGAAACATAATCATTATATTTGCCTTAATCGTGTCTAGGTTAAACTTAAAATTTTGTTATCTGACGTTAGAATGAAGGTCAGTAAGTTAAATCACAGAAAACGATTCTTAACATTCGAGAAGCCATATTTTCTACATGAAACTTGGTCAGAACATTTCTCTTTACAGAGAGTAAAAAGTGTCAAAAGATGATCTAAAATAGGGTTAACTAGAAAAATAAAACTTGGTCCCTAGCTCCGATCATAGGAAAACATTCTGAACACAAAAGAAAATAGGTAAAGGTAGATTTCTCGGAAGCACAGAACACCACAAACACATTCACAAAGCCATACATTTAAAAGTAGGTCCACAATAATAAGAAGTTGTAACGGAAAATATTATAAACATTATAGACTGGTTGCTTTACAAGATACAAGTACGTTTTAAATTAATGCAAAATATAGAAAAAGGGAAAGGATGGGGAAATCGGTAGAAAGTGGTGGTGATGGTGGTGGTGGTGGTGGTGGTGTGTGTGTGTGTGGTGGGGGTAGGGGGGGGGGGGGGGGGGGTGAGGGTTGTAGAAAGTGGTGGTGAGGGGTGAAGTGAAATGTGCAAAAAGGATGAAATTCAAAAGGGAATGCTATGTTTTTAATCACAATTACCCTATTTTTTTGCTAAATGATTCGAAGAAATCTGTAAATCTATAACAACTTTGAGACATAGCACGGGGCAACCTTTCACAGCTACCACAAGCCGCTAAATATCCGCGCTGTTGTGACTATAAAAGATAATATGAAAGGGTAGATTTCTCGGAGGTACAGATCACCATAAACACAGCCACACTTGTTTTCTACCTGATCTCCATAAACATTGGGCAGAAACGTTATCCTTTTATAAACTCTAGGCCGAGATTAACTCTCAGTTATCTTTGGTCAATAACTAGATCACTAGGTTAAATCATATCACTAGATTAAAACAAAGAAATACCTCTAAGCACTAGGAAGACAATATTTTCTGTTTGATCTATAAGAAATTTGGCCAGAATATTTGTGTTGACGAAGTCTTGATTAATCTAATCTAAATATTGCAGTATCTGAGTTTAGAAACTAGGACACTTAAGTTTCAACTCGTCCGACAATTTGTTAAGACAAACATTCTGATCAAGGCGCAGAACGATCGTGCCAGAATTGTGTTATCTTGAGTATTCAAAGCAAAACCGTTTACGCCGGACTATGACAACGATCACAATGAAATCACGTATGCTCATATTGACCACTTTGTCTCTGATGCATAACTTCTACTGTTGAAGAACATTTCAATTAAGTGTAATGACGGTATGTCAAATTCTTTTGGCGAACAGACAAAGCCAAATATATATCAAAACGTAAAGTGGTTCCATAATAAACCAGACGTTATCATCATTATGGGGCATGTTTTACCTAATTAAATTATGTCAACTTGAAATATCGATCGTCATAGGTGTCCACTTTCTTCTTCGTCTTAATTCGCAAATGTCTATTAGACATTTGCGAATTAGACATTTGTGAACTAAGACGAAGTGGAATGTGAGCATCTAGAAAAATGGATTTCTCATGGGGGCTATTTCAACATAATTTGATTATTTATGTTCGGTTTGAATAAATACAAAAAGCGGTGATACGGTCTGGCTGATTATGCCACCATTATGCGGTGGTGATAAAGAGTTGGCTTTGCCTGTTCGCCGTCCGTCTGTCCGTCAGATAAAATTTGTGTTTCACATATCGTCGAAAGTATTGAATGACCTGTGTCCGTCATGAAATTGCATAGGACCTGTTTTGAATAGTAGGAGTTGCACACCCGAGGTTTTTAGCACATCTTAGCACAAAGTATTCTATTGTGGAAGTACTATGTACAATTCCATTGTTGTTACTCAAGAGATTACTTTTTAGCCCAGTCGTAATGAAACTTGAGTCGAAATATTTTGTGTTAAGAACATTTCAGCCAATTTTGGAACTGAGTCATCTTGGCTCAAACACTAGGTAACTGAGTCAAATCATAGAAAAAAATCTTTGTTAACTCTCTAGATTATTTTTTTCTACTGGATTTTGATCATTACTGGTCAAAATGTTTGTCTTTATAAAATCTAAGGTCAAAATATTTTACGCAATTCATCTATATTAACTGGAATAATCTATTTTATGGTTTCATTGCTTTTTTATTTTCGTAGTATTGTATATGATTTCATTTTTTTTCGTCTACTGACACCAGATGCTTGAATTGTCCGTCGAATGAACGAACACCTGTCCAGTCCAGAATTTTCCTATACATATTTAGAAACGCAGGTAATGAATAACTTCTCCAAGAACTAAGATCTTTTCAAGAGTTTAGACACATTTTACCAACGATCTATTGACATGCAAATAGACAAATGTTCAAAAATAATGCATAAATGAACCATAAACATCATGATAAGTGTTTGAATTTTTTCGTCTAGTAAGTTTGCAATAAAGAAAAACAATACATGGTCAGACACAGGACTCAAATCCCCCTTGAGACTGCCAGATAAATGTTTCCGCACATCTGCACATGCAACATTACTTGAACTAGAAAATGTATATCATTTATTCGTGATATTTTTTTTCACTAGATATATCACTATCTTATTATGTTAAGAGGTTTAGAAACTGAACATTTTTCCTGATCGATAATTATGAACATAGGCATATTGTTTGCATTGATCAAGTCTAGATAAATTTTGATACTTGGTAATATGGTGTTTAAAAGGTTAGTAAGTTCAGTTATAGAAAAAAATTCTTAGCACTCTAGATGCCGTATTTTCTACATGAAACTTAGAAAATTTGCTTTATAAATTGCTGAACAAATTTGAAATAGTGAGTGAGTTGGGTTTTACGGCGAATTGACACAGAATTGTCATTTATCGCCGAAATTTGAAATAGGGTTATTTGAAATAGGGTTATTTTGGGGTACACAACTACTTTATATCATAGAAAAATATTCTAAACACTCTTAAGACCTATGTTCTACCTGTCCTTCATAAAAAATTGATCATAAGTGTGTATTTCGATAAAAACCTGGTCAAGGTTAAAACTAGGTTATCTTGAGTCAGAAACTAAATCACTTAGTTAAATCATAGAAAAGTCTTCTTAACACTATAGAGGCAACCTTTTCTTTCTATTTGATTTATAAATAAAGTTAGCACAATTTCTTCATGAAGTCTAGATCGATTTAAACATTGCGTTATCTGGGATTGAAAACAAGGTCAGTAGGACAAATCTTAGATAAACTTTACTTGTTAACCAGCTAGACCCAGTTTCAAACTCATCGGCAAACATTCGAACTTAATTGCAATACGACTGGGCCAGAAATGTGATCTCTGTAATAGCGGAATACGGGTCCGGACACAGGGCGTTCACACTAATTAACCTTGATCAAATTTTCTTAGATAAATAATTTCTAAAATAGAAGAATATTTTCGAAAAGTGTAATGACGGTAGATCAAATACCTGTGTGCGATATGCGTAACACAAATTTTCTTTCACGGAAAGACGGACGGGCAGACGACTGATCGGTCGGATGGATAAAGAAAAATCTATATCCTAAATCGCAAAGTGGTCACTTAATAAATCAGACCTCATAACAATTATGGACATTTTTTTCCTACCATGCATAATGTGATTAAATAATGTTGAGATGGTCCCCACTGTCAACTTCATCTTAATTCGTAAATGAATTTTAGTAATTATTGTTATGTGAAGTCTGATGGTGATCATCGAACGCAGACTATTTAGGGAGCGTTTGAAAACACATTTATTCTTCTTTTAGATGTTTACGTCTTTGCGATCTCTAGACTTGCAAGTGGTTTAAAAATTTCATTAATGTCAATAAATTGTAGGACGCGTGAGCGATAAGATATCAAGCTGAAATTACTGCTAAAGGAAAGTTGACTTCATTGAAAATAACTTTTCTTATCCGATGACTGTTCCGTTAAAATAATTAATGAACTTTAAAACGTTTAAACTACGACCGCAAGATCAGTTAATAAATATACATAAATAATATCTTCCTGAAAGTCCTACTTAAGATAAAGGATAACGGCCGTGTTTGCGTTCCACATTTTCGTATGATAAAAAACATTTTATTTATTTCAGAGGGTGGTAGAATATTTCAGAGAAGAGATATTTTGAAAAAGTAAGTAATTTAGTTCAGTACACATCGTATGCTAAACATACATGAAATAATTATACTTGTATTTTTCATACCTTCGGATTTGTCGGCAAAAGAGCACATGGTTTTACCATCGTCCATAATTTGTTGAAGGCAGGGGTGATTGTTGGACGATATTCCTGCGCGTAGGTTTTTCTTCGGACTGTTTATGACTATAAGCGACAACTGTCTAGTTCTTCTTTACATATACGATGATACGTATAGTATGCATGGGGGTGAGAATTTGTTATTTCGGTTCTACATATGAGTATTCTTTGCATTAAAATAAAACTCTTTTGTGTATTTCGCAAACCTAATCCGTTTTTTTACGCAAATGTCAAGCTAATCTGTTGCTCTGCCAGACGCTTCAGTTCGTTACTAGATCAAGCAATGGTTGCCAAAAGTTTTGCAACCGCTGGCTGCCTTACGGTGTGTTACATTTTTGTCCAAAATACGTCTTCTGGAAAGTATTCTATTTGTGCAAAATGTTGGTTCATTTGACCATGAATAGTAAACATTATGAACACAGGAGTTGTTCCCTGGAACATTCAACCAAACTTCGTTATCATGTCATTTTTCTAGCGCATGTGTCCTTGGACTTTTGTTGGCGTCTTGACAGGGCGAAAATGGAAGAACTTAATGCATTTATGCAATAATATGATAAATCAGCAGTTCGGCAGACCAAATAACACAAAGACACTACCTTATACATCATCATCGTCACCATAATTATTATCATCAGCGTCGTCGTCGTCGACGCCATGATCATTTTTTGTTTTGTAATTAGGTAAAGCGTGGCTTTAAATATTAGGCAGAGGGGTAAAGCTTATCATATATGTCCAAGATGGAAACTGACTTGCAGTACCTTTCCATACATGTTCTAGCTAGTAAGTAAGACAAACACTGGACTGTCACCTCTAACGGCAAGAAGTAAAAATCACGTGCTTGGGGTACCAGAGGACATGTAAATGTGCTGAAAAGAAATAGTCTTATGTATTAGTTAACTGGTCAAAGTTATTCATTTAATGCGCCTATTGATTTCCTTTTATTGCATGTTCCTTGAAAAATCGTATGCACCGTTTTTGATACGACCTAAATTCCGACACATATTGGTACCGATCACTGAGTACCAAAATGCGGAAGTACCACTTTGTGGTGTAACACTTATTTTTTATTCTGAAGTGTACCGACATCTACGCATTATCAAAATTAATAAAAAAAAATACATTGTAAAAGATATTAAATGTCAAATTGCATTAGCATTAAACGTAACGCTAATTGCCAAATACTAAATAGAGAATTCAACTGATGTCTACTGATAAATGCTTATTGCGGAATTATGTGTATTAAGAATTATAAAGATCGTACTTCATAAACTTATGAATGTAATATTCAATTATTTGAAAACATATAAAGTTTGTCCATTCTGATTAAAAGAAAACATCAGGTTCTAGCGGTAAAGCAAATAGGAGACTTAAACTGTCAACTCTAATATGATTAGAAAGATAGGTCAGAAGGATAAAAGAGATAACCTTACATTACAAAAAGGACTGAGAAATATTTGAAAATAATCATTTTACGTATTTCGTTCTGAATTTTGTAATTTACATTTAGCATTTATCATTAGACAGTATCCATTTAACAGTCGATATTTGATTTAGCATTATGCAATTAGCATTTTGCAAATTGAAACGACATTTAGCAGTTACCTATAAGTGACGGCACACCAGTCGTAAAAAATAAAAGATAAAGAATGCATTATCCCATAAATGTACAGTTTCTAACTATGCGTAACTATGCCTTTCACATTGTATAAATTGGCGATGTCACATCATCGCTACATGTAAAGCACTGACGTCTGGTAAAACTCTGATACGCATGTGAAATTATTCATGTTACTTACAAAGTATACTGTAATAAGCATCCCTGCGCATCCACCGGAAATAAAAGAGGTCATGGTACCCAAATCACATAGAAGGTTTGTTGATCATTATGTACATTATTCGTTAAGTTAAATTTGTACAAATATACATTTCTGTTGTAATGTGACCTAGATGCATGAAAACCGACTGTGTTTCAGACAGTTAACTCCATTCTAACATCCAACGATTCGCTTTTACACTGAGAAATAACATGTCTCTGGAGGAATAACAAGCGCTGGAAACCACGGCGAAGGTCGCCTTCCCCATGCCATCCCCATGCCATCCCCATACAAATACGGTCATTCTATATGGCACCATTTATCCTCTGTACTCGAATGTATTCGAAAAACTTCTGAATTTTTAAGTGACACTTACCTTTATTTTGAAATGTCGAGACATTTCGAAATAAACTTGGGATAAATTGTAGTAACAAAAGATATCTTATCAGATCACTCAAGGTATTTCTAGAGCGAACACGTATACCATAATATTCGTTCCGAAACAAACAAGAAGAAATCGACATTCTGTTGTACTGTTTATTTTGTCTGTTAGCCTAGCCAGTGGATTTCTTTTAGAAACTAGTAACCGGAACGTAACTAAACTATTGAAAGTAACAAATGCAGGACGGTACGGATATTGGTTAAATCCCCAGTTCTGCTCTCTGGGGACAATTGCATCCGGATTTAGCATGAAGGTAAACTTCAATTTATAAAAGTTTAAAATTTAATCGCGTAACAATTGACAAGAAATCATTAAATGATAGTGATTGCAAATGTAACATATGTTAATTATATAAATTCCTCTTTGAACTTGAAACAGATTGAAAGTAACAAGTTCACTAATACAGCCCTTAATGCTATTCAACGAGTAGTGATGACCTTGGACATACGCAGTTAGGTTACCAAATCACTTATTGACTTGAGAGTCCATTTGGCAGCTGGTCAAAGACCGCTACACAAGTTAACCGGCCCTGCAAGCTTTGAGTTTGAGCCTTGGGCAAAGCATATGGTTTTCGTGACGATAATATGCAGTATTTGCCATCAACCTCTGAGTCAGGTTAGTATTTTGAAAATAGGTCAGTACGAAGCAGCAGCTGAAGTACTGTTAAGACGATAAAATACCGAGACCTTTTAAATGTTTGGTGTTTTCTCGTAGAAACATGATTATCAAACTGAACAATTTTGTTTAATTGTGATTGGTAAACCATCTCAACCGAACAGTTAAAATAGTACATTACAGCACTGACTTCTTTTCATCATTTCAATTATAGATGGTGAAAACCTATCCCCATGGCAATGACACTATCAAACATCATTAATTTCCTTATTCCGTGAATTGCCAATGCAGGTATATGAAATAACTGACAAAAAAAAATGATTCCAACGCAGTGGACGATGAATATAGGTGCAACGCATTGCTTCCTTTAATGTCCATTCTGGGCTTTACACTTACCTAAACTGCACTTCTTTCGGGATTGGATTTGATAACGTCCATTACAGCACACTGACTAATAACTCCTTATTTAAATCACAGATCCATAGTTGTACTGTACGGTCGGTCTGTTTTCATCACATACTTACAGTGCTAATAAAAAAAAATACTATCATAGTTTGTGCAGAGTAACATAAGTATTCAGATTGAGTAGATATTTAAAAAAATAAACGGAAGAAAGGATGTTCAATCACTATGTGTATTCACATGGTTTTTGCATAGTTTCTGAGCAACCAAGGATACTTGGTTGTCCATTCGCTTAACAATTTAAAAGCTTTTTTTTATTAAAACGAGTGCCGGAGTGCTAAAATTTCATGTCAACATTCTCATTTACTGGATATAATATACATAGAGTAATTCGGTGTAATTTTGTTTTCACATCCTATTCCAAAACTGACGCCAACATACCACTATGAAAATAGTTAGCTTATTTTTAGTAAGTTAATCATGTATCAATACATTTTAATATATTCGGACTGCATCGTGGTCCGGCACTTCAAGCGGCAACTGTTAAATCCAGCGGGGACATGAAATGTGATACATATGCATTACGAACATTTTACTTGGTATTTTACAATTTTAATTTATGCAAATACGCAGCTTACCTGTTGTTCTTGATTACTGATGAAACTGATACTTGATGTTATGTAATAAAACACTTATTGAAAGGTTCAAAGCTATTGCCAATTGTTTTCCTGTTTCTGTTTCCTTTCCTGATATTTTATGAATCTTTATTCAATTTAATACATATTTATGAAAGTGATAGCTTTATTGCAATATTTGCGATTGCATTAAACAGAGTAATATCCTGTATTTACATGAAATAAGAGTGTTAAAAAGTATTTCGTTGAAAATGGGAAGAAATGTTGTACCATCTCAAAAAAAATCACAGTCCAAGGTTTCTTGTGTTTGATTATCACTGTGACCTTTTCAAGAGGTAATTTAAGTTCTAGCCTTTTATATCATGGTTTTCTTATTGTCCTTTATTAGTAGTTGGTAGTCTGTTCCATTGTTTATTTTACACTATTCAAACAAGAAATCTTCACTTTTTTGTCTTGTTATTTTGAAATCCTTTGGTATAATTCTGAAGAAGCATACTGTAGAAGTAAAGACAAGTCAATCCAGTTATAAAATCCTGAACTGATATAACGCAGCAGCTAAATATACCAAATTGTTATGAAATTCTATGGATATATGTCTACGTATTATATTTTGTAACCGCCTCGGTAGCCTAGTGGTAGAGCGTCCGCTTCGAGTGCGGGAGGTCGTGGGTTCGATCCCCGGCCGCGTTATACCAAAGACGTAAAAAATGGTACTAGTAGCTTCCTCGTTTGGCGCTCAGCATTAAGAGGGTAGTGCTAGGACTGGTCAGCCCGGTGTCAGTATAATGTGACTGGGTGGGGTATCATGTCACGTGTCTACGGCGTGATATTCCAGTGAGGCAGCACTATAAAGTTGGGCATTGTGCTCACTGCTACATGTAGACACCGTCGTTTATATGACGGAAAAATTGTTGAAAAAGACGTTAAACCTGAACACACACACATTATATTTTGTATATGATGTTAATATCCAATCGGGTCAGATATTAATCAAATATTCGATATAAGTTTTATTTAAATTTTGTTGGGTGGGGGATGAATCTTAAAGTATTCTTTGATGCATTCATTGTATAAACATTCAAAATACAGCACATTTATATGCAATTATTACGATAAGAACATGGTGTTAGTATTAGCAGTAGATTATGTAACATATGATTTAAAATTATAAGTCAATTTCAAAAGTCAGAAAGCGGAAGTAAATATCAATAAAACGTTATCTCTAAACATCCAGTTTTTATTCTTTGTGTTCTTAAAAAAGACTGCTCATGTCAAAATAATAAAGTCATATTTGGAAAATTATTATTTTCTACTGGTAACAGGGAGAGTTTGGTATATTGGGTTGAAAGCTATAATTCCCTCCACCCTTTGTACACAAACATCTATTTTAGCTGAATATTTACTTGCAAAATGCGCATATTTCCACTTTAATCGAAATTCTACAAAATCAAAAGTCCCTGATCAAACTGTACAGAAATGTTTACATTAATGGCGAGAAATAGCACCAGACAAGTGTTTGTGACAGGAAGAGTGCATATTTGGGCTCCTGTCTCACTTAGTGTTTTTTAGCTAAAAGTGAAAAAAAAAACGGGAAAACTCATTAGAAAACTTACAAATTAAATTTGCCTTGCCATATTTATCCACCGCTTCTGCGACGATTCCTCCACCGGCACTGCCTTTGAACCACCGCATTTACGAAAGCTATTACCGGTGTGATTATAAACATGATTGAATATTGCGTAACCCTGTTCTGACTTTTTATTTATGTTCTTTTAATTTATCGGTGACCACTTGCAGCAAATGTCACACGTGATAGAAAATTAGCACGAATATTGTTTTATTACAGCAAGGGACAGGTAATGAAACCTCTGCAAACTATGTAAATTTTTTCAAAGAGTCTAGACATTGATGGGAAATATGCTGAAACAGAATTGAAATGCCCGCATTGTCATAGTTATTGGGGAAACTGGGATAGGTGGGGCGACAGCTGTGCCAAAGGCATCGCTATTTGTAGTCTAAAAACGAAGATTGACTCACAACAAGGAGACGATGATGATACTAGATTGAATGGAGCTATTTTCTTTTGCTGCAACAATGACTCAGGATCCGGCTTTCCCGTCGGAAAATAGTACATATTTTTGTTTAAATTATAAAAATGAAATAAACAAATTTTATACGATTTAAACAATTTTTGATGACTTTCTAAAATGTATTTTATTTTTCATGTACGCATATCTATATCATAAAACTGTTATCTTTTTTTGTGGTCATCGCATTGGTTTGATATAACTTGTATTTACTTGATAGTGTCTTAACTGAATAGAAAATTCGGACAGGTCGTTTAACAGAACTAGTTTTATTAAAATAACGGTGTATATCTTACATTAGATAACAATCTGCGATGCCATATATAGTGTAAACATTATCGGGATTATATCACACCTCTGGTGAATGGGAATGTCCATCTTAGAACAATAATAAATTATGATGTAAAGGCCGTATCAGTCAACACTTTCTATCTCTATCGGTAGATTTATCAAGACAAGTTCTGAAAGCTTTATTTCTATACGATCAGGGCGTTTAAATAACGTGGTAAAATGTCACCGCCAAGTTTGTGTCAGGCGGTTTTGGCTGTTGTAACTATAATATGTATTGTGGCCTAGTTAGTTACCCCGAATTTCCGCCCGGAATTCCAATTTATTTGTCAGATACCACTTTTCCTAGGATATTAATTGATCTGTTACATAAATACCCGTTTCATCTTATTCTAATTGACCTTTCATGTGGATTCTGATTTATTTTTAACATACTGCTCTCATAAGGGTTCTAATGGATTTTTCACATACCGCTCTCATCAATATTCGTATTGATCTTCCACATTCAGCTCTCACCAGAATTTTAATTGATATTGCACAAAATGCTCTTATCAGGATATTGCCCCTTATCGATGTGGGTTCGAGCCTCAAACGGGGCGTTGAATTCTTCATGTGAGGAAGCCATCCAAATAATGCACGGAGGGGCACCTGGGGTCTTCCTCCATCATCAAAGCTGGAAAGTCGCCATATGACCTATAATGGCGTCGGTGCGACGTTAACCCCAACAAAATAAAATAAACTTATCAGGATATCCTAATTTGTTCTTTCACATAAGTACTGCTCTTTTCAGGATCCCACTTGAGCTTAGACATTTTGCTCTCATAAGGAATCAAATTGATCATCACATTACTCTCTTATCAGGATTCTAATTAATTTTTCGCATGCCGTTTACACCATGATTCGAATGCAGCAGTCACATACCGCTCACACCATGAACAGAATGGAGCGCCCACGTACCATTCTCGTCAGGATTCTGAAATGATAGGTTAAATATCACTCTTAACAGGATTTGAAAAAAAGTGGTCACATTATACCGATCTCACCAGAATGCCGAAGGATTGAATGAAGCAGTCACATGCTGCTGATGATGAAGACTCGTGCTCCAGTCTTTTGTTTTTCTAGCTAAGTTAGTCATAGAGGTATTATAGCTCATACAACCTTTAGGAACAATAACATGGCGTATGTTTTAGTTTCTATTTTTTTTTGTCCTTTACATGTTACGAACAAGTTTATAGGACTATATGAATGCGCTTTTCCATCAATCATTCCGTCTTTTCGTCCGTCTGTCCGTCCGCAATTTTTTGACCGGCCCTTAACTCTGTCATTCATCAAGGAGTTTTATAGTACTTGGCACAACTGTTTACCATTAGGAGACAACGTGTCATGCACAAAACCCGGACCCTTAGCTCAAAGCTAAACGTCACACATTGAGGTAAAAGGTTAACAGGGCTTTTTCTGTCCGGTCTGTTACTCTTACCATTGTTAATATTTATTCGGTACAAAATGAATCCGAACTTCAGTCAACATTGTAAATCTCACACGCACGCATACACACACACGCACACGCACACGCACACGCACGCACGCACGCACGCACGCACGCACACACACACACACAGAGTCATATATAATATAATATGTTAACAATACAAGTCTTATGAAACTTCGTATTCTTGATCAAGTGTGCACATCAGGTGGGTAAACAGCAATAGGTCAATTTCAGAATGTCAGTATGTATTTATTCAGTTTGGGGAGATTGCTATATTTTTGCTTAATTTGTATATCAAAATGAAACCATCGTGAAAAAGTTGGACTATAGGCCAGTATTCTTTAGGTATACAGTGGAAATGTTTTCAGCGACAAAAGACATTGTGACCTAGATACATGACCTACTGAGCACCATATCAAATTGACAATAGAAATCCTTTACTGACCTCCTGTAATCATCCTATGACTTTTGAAGGTATTGGGTAAAATGATTCTTAATTTACTAAGTGTACCACAGTTTCTTTTACCGACTTACACCAACGAAAAAAGGGTCAATGTCTTTCCATGTGCAATCACCAAAAGATATTTGACCACTGTTAAACCAGTCTCTAGTAACCAATCGGAATACCAAATGGTCTGCCGACAAATCGACATTTAGCAAACCAATTTACCACGACCTTCGAAGTGGGCATTACAATTATTAAGGTATAACATTAATATATGCAATTTCCTGTAAATAATTCTAGCTGTTCGACAATATAAGAATTAGAAAAAATAGCAACTTCCCCTCCGAACTATAATTGAACTCGAGTGTCAGGTAAACAAATGATTATTATCCCAGTGATTTGTGGATATGGATTTCAAGGAATTTATCTATTTCATTTCAATAGTGGAGAATGTGGTGACATTGAATATAGATTTCTGACCTGAGACCTATGGGCATACATTGTTTGTAACCTTGACATCGGACCAAGGGAGCCTGGTTGTGCTATTGGCACGTCATACCGTTTATGTAAATAACCATACAATTTGTATGGACATCCTTATATCTGGTCGGAAATAATAATGCAAACAAACTTAACTTTGTCTGACATTGGTCTCCATGTTTGACCTATATCTCGGACCTGAAAACCTTGAACATGGGTTGTGCATGTTGTCTTTATATTGTAAAAACTTGCTACTAGCTCTATGAAAATCTTTCAAACATGCTAGATGATTTTGATGGGATACAAACAAGATCAGATAAGATGAGATGATCTTTATTTAACGTCGGTTTTATCAAACAGTTTAATACTAGCTAATGTAGCCATTTCCGACAAAACAAAACTATCCTTTTTACATATAAACAAACAATAAGAACGCAAATAATAAACATATAATTATAGAGATAAAAGCATTACCACATTTACAAAAAGTCATAGATTGAAATTAACTGCATATTTACAAACATACTGAAAGACCGATGGTCTAACATAAGATTTAAAGAAAAAGACACAAGTGTGTTCTGGTTAAAAATCTCTTGATACAAATCAGACTATGAACTGATTAGCACTCTTCTCTCATACAAGCATATAAAGAAATTATAAGCTAAAGTAAAAAAACTTAAAGTTATCTGTATTAACAGATCAGTCATAAAATATGAATGAGAAAAAATGAAGAAAGAATGAGCAATGTATCAGTAGAAGCTATTCTGATGCATACTTAGTCAGCATTACAAAACTACAGTTTAAAAGGTGGGAACAACAGGAGTTAGCAGGATATAAAGGACGAAATTGTTTGACCTTAGCGTACGTATCTTACACTGTCAAAATGCGTAATTCAAGATATTGATTTGGAGAAAACCTACAGTATCATTTCTTTTCTACCATTGATGTGAATGTCGATATTTCTTGTTTAAGACATATCGCACAGTTTTCTACATGTATATAGGCAACAATTTTCATACGAACAAAATGTCTTTAAACTTTCTGTATTGATTGAGAATCAAGTTAAAAAAACAAATATGTATTAAAAATCATAGGAAACGTGGCTTGATCTTGAATTATCAGTCCTTTAAAATAAATTTATTTTGTAGTTTCTGATTTTAAAGGGGAGAAAATTCATGACCAATGCTGGGTACCTATGATTTGTTTTATTTC
Organism: Mercenaria mercenaria; assembly: GCF_021730395.1. NCBI lineage: Eukaryota > Metazoa > Mollusca > Bivalvia > Venerida > Veneridae > Mercenaria > Mercenaria mercenaria. The sequence goes on along the minus strand of NC_069376.1, from coordinate 64,614,453 downwards.
ATATTTATGTTTTTATTCGATTCTCTGTCAGTTAACTCAGTTTCAAGAAGAAATTCCGTATGTAAAAAAGTTTGCCCCATGTCAATATAGACAATGTGTCAAATGTCCTTAACTATGAAATAACAAAATGATACAGCAAAGCCCTGGGGTGCGTTTCATAAAGAATCTTAAGTCTGTTTTTACTCCTAAGTGCAAAACTAGGTGAAAAGTGCGTTTCAAGAAAAATCTTAATGCGCACTATGTGTGAAATTAAGACTAAAATTAGGACTATTCCTAGGGGTGCCTCAGGGCACCCCTAACTTTTATCTTTTGTCTTAAGACAAACACTACGTGCAAAAATAAAATGGCGGCGCCCATGTATTTTGCGCTTCTAAGTGATTTTTCCATTATAAATCCTGAAAAACTTAACCCAACTGATACTTGATTTTGTAATACATCTTCCAATACTGTGAAATTATTGGTGACGCAATAAAAGGTACATCGACCAATCAGAAACTTGTTTGCAATTGGGTCGGAGACAGTGTTGTTTTTATCACAGAGCTCACACAAAATGTACATGTAGATTTATTCAGTTTCAACGCTGGACATTTAACATTCGTGAGGTATGTTTCGTCTACAGTTACTTGTTTTATTGGATTATTGCATCATTTATTGCTTGCGTTATCGGGGCTCAAAACTAATCACTCTCCACCCACCCGGTTTCCCCCCAGAAACACAGTGGTTCGGCTCATGCCTAGGTCCAGGCCCTACCCTATAAGAAAAACACTGTGTTTTTCTTACAGGGTAGGGCCTGGACCTAGGCATGAGCCGTGCCCAGAAAGGCACCCAGTGACCAGCAGGGAAGGATCCAGTATGTGGGTTAAGTGTCGTGCGGAGTTTTTAGAGTTTACCACCAAAGTAGCCTAGTGGTAGAGCGTCCGCTTCGAGTGCGGAGGTCTTGGGTTCGAGCCCTGGCCGCGTCATACCAAGATGTAAAAAAAAATGGTACTAGCAGCTTCCTCGCTTGGCGCTCGGCATTAAGGGGATAGCGCTAGGACTGGTCAGCCCGGTGTCAGTATAATGTGACTGGGTGGGGTATCATGTCATGTGTCTATGGCATGATATTCCGGTGAGACAGCACTATAAAGTTGGGCATTGTGCTCACTGCTACAAGTAGACAACGTCGTTTATATGACTGAAATTTTTTTTAAAAAGACGTTAAATCCGAACACACACACACACCCAACCGGCAGTTTAGTAATTTCAGTTACTAGACAAAATAAATTTAGACTTTTTACAAGGGCGTAGGAGCTGGGGTGGCAGGGGTGGCGCTCGCCGTCCCAATATTTCGAGCAGTCGGGCAAAATGCCGAACTCGTAAGTTTTTGAAATTAAAGCTAGAAAATACAATTGAAAATGAATACAGCGGTGTTCCATTTATCATGAAGTGCATAGGCAGCTGATACATTCACAGAATCTTGTCTCATTGCTGACACCTTGCTACATCACCTTGGTAACAGGGTAACCATATTGTACAAAATCAATACATCAAAGTGACCAACATGACCAAGGCTGCTGCATTTTCATGCCCTGCAGACTCAGAATATATGCGATACATTAATTAATGAAAGTTAATAGTATTGAATTGCTTACTACCGAACAGATTATAGGCACTTGCAATTAATGTTGTGTCTCAAATTCTGCCTAAAAGGTACTGCTTCTGTATGGAAATGGAAAATACCTTTATAATGCCATTTAGTGACTAAAATGCCATAAGCATCGGATTACCCCTTTTAGTCAGGGTCTTGTGCTCGATCCCCTACTTAGACAATTAACTGCCAATTTCCCGCATGAATTATCAGAGGTGGAACTTCCCCACATGAAATGTCAGAGGTGGAGGACGAATGATTTCAGACACAATGTATTTTATCAAATCGTCACGGAAAACACACGCCCCGCCCGGGGATCGAACTCGCGACCCCGCGATCCGTAAACCAACGCTCTCCCTACTGAGCTACGCAGGCGGGCTTTTTTGATCTTGTAATACTTAAAACTGGTACTTCTACTTCTTAATATGTGATTCAGATATGAATAGCACACTCCAAATTTTATTTGCTAATAGTTAAGTATATCGAGGATCCTAATATTTCGCAGGTATCCGATGTATACAGTAGTATAGACGCTGGTGGGGGTCCGGGGCCTCCACAGCGAACTTTTTGAGACTTAGATAAAAATGGTGCATTCTGGCGCATTTTGTTGCATACATGTATAATCCTAGGGGACTTCGGACATTAAAAGGTCACTATTTCGAAAATTTGAACCGCTGAAAGTACCATTTTGAGTAAGATTGTGAGAAATATTAACATTGACATAAACTGTTTCGAGCTCTCCAGGCGGTGACTCATAGCTTTCCCAGCGACAGTTTATATATATTTTTTTTCTTGTTTTTTTTTTTATTCTTTTTTAAATAACATTTTCTGCTAACGAAAGGTGCCTTACATTACTTGCACTTGTAAGTACTATGTTTAAGCATATATGTGATGCGTAATGAACCCCTAATTCAGTGAAATTAGTCACTGTCGTGGGTGTGGGAACGCTAAATGGGGTATCATACTCGCCTGCTTGCATTAAAGGTGCTATAATTTAATAAATCTTGTTTTGGCAACAAACATACCTGGAATTTTTTACATTACGCACGTGCGTACTGTGCGTAATATGACTGATCAACAAATAAACATCTACAGTACATCTACATTTTAGGCCTACTGCCCAACAATCAATACTGATTATAACTGGGAGGCGCTTTGTCTATAAATATTAATATATGCAGTATCTTTTTCTTACAAGAGAGGTAGGGGTGGCATTTATAACTGCTAAGGGTTGTCTAAACCACACATCTGGCGCTGAAATCTTCTATGTCTAAAATTACATATAAGTAGATAGATATCTTTATTCCCCCAATTGTGGAGAGCACAGAAAAACTCAGAATAATTTATCAATTTTAGCATAAATTATACTTTTGAATACATCACGAACTTCATCGAATGTGCGGATAAAGTTCGATCGATTAAACATGTAGACGAAAACTATGACACTTTTAAGCCATATTTATAGTCGGTATTTAGAAATTAAGCGTGTTTTTCACGACTATTTTTGTAAAAACAATTAAACTAGGATCAATTCTGTACAATCAAGAATAAGATTTGTTGCAAGTCAGAAACAAGAAGGCTAGATAATCGCAAAGTTTCAGGATTATGCGGTGGTTAAATTTTGTTGTTATTTACGTTTCCAAGCAGGTGCGCGTCACGTCACTGTGTTGAAACTGTCCTAAGTCAAAAGTTAAGATTATTCCTAATTACGAGAGATACGAGTGTTTCTTGAAACGCACATAAGTGCAATCTTATTCCAGTCCTAACTTTACACTTAGGAATAAGACTTAGGATTCTTTATGAAACGCACCCCAGGTCTTTACCATGGACCAACTTTCGTTAAATTGTGTATACTGACTGCAAATGAAGTGTGAAACAGAAATATGAATTAAAATGCATAGTTTCTTTGCCTTGATATTGAATTATCCACCTTTGAAAGTTGGATTTTGTTTAGTATTTTTGAGTATTTTCTTATTTTCTAGGGTTGATAATTTAAGATCAAGTCCCAATACCTATGATATTTAAGACATATTTCGTTTTAAACTTAACTCTTCGTCAGTACACAAAGTTTAAAGAAATTCTGTCCGTAGGAATATTGTGCGATATGTCTTTAAGGTCACAAGCAACGAAAGTTTTAATATGGCCGTCGCATCAAATGCTCCAAAGAGTGCACTCTGTGGAGGATCAAAAGTCTAAACTTCAGGGTTGCTGGTGTTACTGTACTACTTTGTGTTTTATGCTCATGATGTTTATCAAAAAATTGTTTCATTACTTTCTAACTCTTCACATTACTAACTACTTTCAACAAATACAAATATTCTTTCTTTATGAAAAATATGATTCACTTAGATTTATATAAAAGAAGTTAAAAATCACACAATTTCACTTTGAAAACTAGTTCATTGCAAGCAGAAAGATTTGCTCTGTTTAGTCAAACCAAGTTATTAAAATATGATAAAGTCAGACTTCATTCTATATTAATTATAGCACAAGAAGTTAATATTTTGAACTTGTCATTGTCAAAGACCTGTGGAACCTTAACAAAACACATTTATCGTTATGCATCATAATATTAATACAAGTGAATTTCACATAATTTTCCAGATTCACAAGAAACTGAGCCTACCTTCTTGAGCCTATCTACTGGTAGATAATCTGTGAAGAGAAGGCAGTTCGTGGACATAGAAAGTTCCATCAGAAAAGAAAAACCTAAGAAATTCAATAAAGAAATAGGAAATAAAACAACTACGCTCAGGTCAATTTCATGGAATCAGAGAAGGCAAAACTTATGAAACTGAGATAGATCTCGCACCAGGCAAGTGGCTTAACCCTTATTATTCTGCTGGAAAAGGTTTATTCTCCATTTGCGACCAGTGTATGTCATGATCTGACTGCACGGATGTTCACCATTCAGTCAGAATGTTTGGTAAGCTCCCCATTAAACAGTTAATGGTACTGTCCAAACAGAAAGTAAGGGTTAAGGTGTTCCGAGTAAGATATTTATCATGTAATGGATTTTTTTGGATACATTAGAATATTTACCATTTACACTAATTTATAAATTTACAGATCAAGTGTTTGCAAACTGCTAAAATTATATTTAGACTTAAAATCACAGCTTGAAATTAATTGATTTACTTATGGGGGACACTTGTATCTTTCAGTCATTTCTTTTGACTTTGAATTTTCTGAGAATGCCAAAAACTCAGTCAACAAAAATGGCTGAAACTCACATATGATCTTAATATATGCATACTGTAAATATAGTATTTAATTTCACGCTGCAGTTTTGAGAATAAATGTAATTTCATCAGTTTTTATACACACAACCTGCAAATTTATAAACTGAAAACTTTGTAAATTTATAGAATCTCTAAATATACCAATTTCCTAGACCTGATGAAAAAGTCCTGGGGAGAACCCTGCATGCACTTTAATTTTGAGACATTTAGACAACATTTCTAGAGGTCCAGTTACTGAACACTTAGCAAATTCAAATATCCGATAATTACTGAATTAAAAAATGATGTCATAATATAGTAGTCAGACTTACTTGCTCTAATAAATTTGAAATCAGACATTAAAAATCATGTAGAAACTTCAAATTGGTTGAATACAAATAATCTTAAATAAGAGACTTAAATATTCGAAAAAACTTATGTGACAGGTGCGAGGAAATAACTACTCTGACACCGGTTTCAAAACACAGCAGACTGCCGATGACACTAAATTGCAGAAACAAAACACAAAATATAGATTCAAAAAATATCAGCAAGGCAAGTTTATGCTTTAATATCAACATAAATTCATTATCAGAGATGTAATCATTACAAATATATACTTTGTACATGTACCAGAAAGTGTTCCCAACGGCTTTCATTGGAGATTTTCGAACAGAAATATGCATGCAGAAAAAACTTGGACGTGACACGACTGTGTACTTTGTTTTATCCTTCATTACTTTATTCATTCGAAGTTTGACAGTTAGATTGCCCGTCACAAATATAAAACAATCTGACCATCGAATTATTTATACTACATTTATACCGTACATGAAACGGTTTCCTATTGCTCATTTTCTATCCTTCAGTGCGTTATTAATATATTCTTGTTTTGAATATCACCTCTTCTCACACAACCAGCTCAGTTTCGGCACAATATGATTGCTATTCATTTTGTTTTTATTGGAAGCCGCAAAAGTCGGCTTCCAGTAGGTGTGCTTAAAATTTCCTCACATGAAGATGACGTCATTGATATAGGATCGGCAGTTGCATTCAAATATTGTGTTTCGATCACAAAAATTGTATATAAGACGAACTTATAAAATTTCATAGTTAAAAATAAATTGATTTTTTTTTAATTATTAACTTTCTTTTTAATGCAGGTATATAATTATAATTGTAACAATGAATTTGAAGCAACACTCGAACAAAAACTTTTCGCCATTTTTGTAGACTGGTCAAGGGTCCCCTACTTAAACACTTTATTCGATATATTTGAGAGTTATTTCTGTGAATTTCTCATATTTTTATATCATAAACTGACTTCAGTGAAAAAAATGTAAATATATTCATAAGGAAATAGAGTATTTGAAATCATCTTTGCTCAAAATTAGCGATTGATTTTTTTTTCAAGAATACCGGGTGTGTAAGACCAAGTGTTTGGTTTTGGTGATATGAAGATCACTAACCTGATCGCAACATCATAGGGTGTATATCTTAAATTTAGTTAGAATGTATGGTGGCCGGTTGCGGCCATTTAAAACCCGCGAGAAATTTTATTGTTTTTGCATAAAATGTCGCGGGCAACTTACAAATCCGCGAGATTTTCTGTCGAGATAGTATAAAATGTCGCGAGGAAAGTATAAACCGCGATATTTTAAAATAGTTGTTGGAAACAACAAGGAACAGTTTTTACTCCGGTGGCCGGTAGCGTCCATGGTTTGACTTTACATTTTATCCCTCGTTTGTATATAAAAGGTCGAGGAAAAGAAAAAAATCCGCGACATTTTGTGCAACTGATGTAGAAATTCTACAAAAAGTCGAAGGTAAAAATTTAAATTTAGTCGCGACTTTTTGTTCCTCAACAACAATCTCATAAAATGTCGCGGCAAATTATAGCGAGTTTTATAGCCGTGAGATTTTATGCAGACGGAGTGATTTGAATAACCTGTCTTTTTTACATTAAAAAACCTATATTAAGTTGGCTGTAGCAGTAGCAGCATTAAGAAAAACGTAAAATAGGCAATAGCAGCAGTAGCAGTAACAGCAACAGTAGCAATAGTAGCAGTAGTAGCAGCAGCAGCAGAAGCAGATGCAGTAGCAGCAGTAGTAGTAACAGCAGTAGCAGTATCAGCAGAAGCAGCAATAACAGGAGCAGTAGCAGTAGCAGCAGTAGAAGCAGAGGCAGCAGTAGCAGCGGTAGCAGCAGTACCATAGCACTAGTACCAATAGCATCAGTAGCAATAGTATCAGAAGCAGAAGTATGATTAGCAGAAGTAGCAACAGTAGCTGTAGCAGTAACAACAGTAGCAGTAATAGCAGTAGTAGTAAATGCAGTAGTAGAAGTAACTGTTTTATCTGTAGCAGCAGTAGCAATAGCAGCAAAGGAAACAGAGGTAGTAGTAGTAGCAGTAGTAGCAGTAGTAGCTGTAGCAGTAGCAGTAGTAGAAGAAACAGCAGTAGGATTAGCAGAAGTAGCAACAGTAGCAACAGCTGCAGCAGTAGCAGTAACAACAATAGCAGTAATAGCAGTAGTAGTAAATACAGTAGTAGAAGTAGCTGTTTTATCAGTAGCAGCAGTAGCAATAGCAGCAAGCAAGCAGTAGCAGGGTAGCAATAGCAGCAGTAGCAGTAGCAGGAACAGTAGCAGCAGTAGTAGCAGTAACAGGAGTAGCAGCAGCAGTAGCCGTAGTAGTAGTATAACAAAAGCAGTACCGGCAGAAGCAGTAGTAGCAGTGTAGCAGTAGTAGTATCAGCAGTATCAGAAGTAGCAGTAGCAGTAGTAGCAGTGTAGCAGTAGTAGTACCAGCTGTTTCAGAAGTAGTGGTAGCAGCAGTGTAGCATTAGTAGTACCAGAAGTTTCAGAAGCACCATTAGCAGTAGCAGTTGACGTAGCAGCAGTAGCAAATACATGAAATCGACAGTAGCAATAGCGGCAGTAGCAGTAGTAATAATACGTGTGCAATTGCTTCTGCTGCTACTGCTATTACAATTACAGCTACCGCTTCTGCTGCTGCTGCTGATGATGATACTGCTGCTACTTGACTGTTGCTTCTGCTACTGATACAACTGTTTCTTCTGCTATGCGAATGCTGTTACTGCCGATTAAACTTTTTGTTACTGCTACTGCTACTACTGCCATTTTCACTTTTTTGCTTTTCTACTGCTACTGCTACCGCCAGTTTTACGTTTTAGCTACTGCTATTGCTGCTACTGCCGCTCGATTTTTTTTATAAGGTACGCATTAAAGAAATATCGCGGATTAAAATGGCCGCAATCGGCTACCTAAATTAAGGATATGTTTGCGTGGCATATTCTACTACTTAGATAGAAAACTTCGCGGCTTCGTCTTTAAATCGCGACATTTTACGACAGAAGTGTGACAGAAAAACTTGAGAATTTGTCTTGGCCGCGATATTTTATACAATTGCGACATTCGAAAGGTGCCCTCGACATTTTATATTTCCCGCGGCTTTAAGATGGACGCTACCGGCCGCCATAAGAATGCCATTTTGTTCGTAGTTTAAGGAGCATCGGCAACTTTGTTTCGCCTGATGTCACGACGAGTCATTCATCTTGATAACCTAGAACATGTGTCCGGCATACGCATGCCAAAATAGATGGCAATTCTTGTGCTAATTGACCACTAGCAACTATACTATTTTTCTAAGATTGTATTTTATCGGTTGATGTATGCATCCACACGACCTACACAGATTTTATTTAACCATACGAGGGGCGTTCACTATTTATAGGTTATTAGCTTTGTATCGGGAAATATGCACGAGTTCTTCAGCGGAAATATTGCGCGACTTTTGGAGCACAATATTCTTCCTCTGAACAACGGGTATAAATATAATGTAAATATCATAATTTTGTTCAATAGCCTGAATAGGATTGACAATACTGAACTAAATAGAAAAAATAGTACAACAACACGCACTAAATTACGTCATGCACCCGATATGAAATTCAAGAAAAATATTGACGTTTCCGGTACCAGTGTAACTTAACGGGGAATAGAAACGAGTATGTAATAAGTAATGTTACTCCGTATGTAGTTCCGTAACCGCTGGTTATTTTTAGATGCTGTTTTCGGCACATTATAGAGCAATTTATTGGGAACACAATTTTTTATAAATTATAAAATATAATCATTTTAGTGAGGTGTACTCAAGTATACTTGACCATAATTATAATTTAGGTATACTGGACCATAATTATATTTTAGGTTTGTCCTGGTCATCCAGAGTCTCAGAAAAATAGAATAACATGTAAAATCACAAAATACTATCATTTTTCTACAAGGTACAGCAAATTGTGATGAGTTTGCGTTTGTTGTAAACTATTTATTGCATTTTTAATTTTACAACACATTTAAATCTAAACTCGATGTTGATTCCATCTGGAATGGGTGTTGAGAGCGATTAATCAAAGTTGTAAGAACTAGTTTCACAATCGAGAATTAAGATACTAGTATCAACTTAAAATACAAGATTTTTTTAACGATGATTATCGCGCCTGACAAAATTGCAGAGGCTTATTGTACTCACCTTATTTTTTTCGAGTAAAAATATACACACTCAATTTAAAACTGTTTTATTTTAGTTTTCATACGTTTTTGTGAAGCTCATGATTTGTTTTATCTGTTTAAACTGAAAATTGAACTATAGTTCTAGTTGTTGAATAGTAGAATCAAGGAATTGCGTATTACAATCTCAATATTTTGGATATATTATTTTCCAGTATATCCGAGTACACCTCACTGAAATGTATTTTTACTTTGAATCTACCGATTTTTATAATTTATATAGCATTGTATTGCTAATACATTGCTCTATAATGTGCCGAAAACCGCATCTAAAAATAATAAGCAGTTACGGAACTACATACGGAGTAACATTACATATTGAACGTCCCTCGTATGACTGAAAAAGGTGAATGTGCAACTGAGTAAAGTTTCATGAACATCTAAATTGCAGGGTTTTACTCGACGAGAAAATGCCACAACAAAATCCCCATAGACTCTCACTTTGAACGTTTTCCTTAGGTAAACACTCAAGGAATGAAATAAATGAATTAATAAAATATGTATTGCTGACTTTTCTTGTTGATTTTTTAAATGTCCTCCTTCCTGTTACCATGGAAATAGAATAACCGTCAATCATTATGATTTTCCGTTTTTCTGTGTTCCAACACCTGAATTAATGTGTCACCATAAAATGTGACATACTTCTCATTCTCATCTTAAGCTTTTACCTAAATGTTTTATTGATTTTTTTACGACACTACATTAATACAGGTCTGATTATGTCAAGATTTAGTTTATTCAATAATTGATAAACTGACTTTATTGGTCTGGGGTTATCAAGAAACCGGTGATGTAAGAATTACAGTTATAAAATAAAAGAATTGAAAAATAATATATAGAATTACAAAAATATTTAGGAATTCCATAAACATCTACGACATCATTCCGGTTCAAATGGAAGGTACCAGCACCAGTCAACATGTATACTCCAACTTCGTTGCTGTTATCGTCTTTAGGGTCAAAGGTCAGATAAAGCATATTGGTACCATTAATTCTTAAATATGCAGTTACCTGGCCTAAATCCTCATATACCTTTGTTAAAGTCACAACAAAATAGTACACACCAGGAACATTACATGTAAATTCTCCTGTAGTGGTGTTATATGCGTTTCCATTGTTGATGTAGGTGTTCTGGAACTGGAGGGTAGTGTAGCTTGAAGATGTTCTGTTTATACTGTAAGCTGTGAATGCCACACTGTGTTCTAAAAATTGCATATAAGTACATAATTCATAAATGGCTATAGAGAATACTTCCGGATCAAAGTTTCAGTAAGATTTGTTAATTTCATTTGCATAACATTAGTAATATCTGTTTTATTGTCTTTGCCAAGGGTTATATTCAAAACAGACACATAATTAGCGTAAAATTGTATGAAATGATAAAACAGTCTAATCTGTCTATAAAGGCCACCCTTGGAAGAGCCAAAATCTGGTCTTTATTGGGAGATGGCCTTCCTTCACAGGTTAAAATACATTGTAAATGTTAAAATGGGAAACAAAACATGTGGTCTTTAGAGCAAGGTGGCTTCTGTTCAGAGGTGGTCTTTAACACAGGTTAGACAGTAAAAAAATCAATAATATTCATTTTTATAAAAAAAAATTTATAACTAGATATGTTTTTACAAACTATGCGTAAATATAGTGAAAACTCGATAACACGTTAAGTTTCTTTTATTGACAAACATATCTTCCATAATTATGAAAAAGGTCATACCAGTGAAAGTGATATTATCTTTATTTTTACATGCTGACAAATTAATGATAATTTAATGATCTTATACGAACGTGCACTCGCTATTGGAATATCAAATAGCGAGATAAAATCAAAATATTGCGATCATCTATACAAATGTTATAATGTATGTATACAAAACGATTCATTTATAAAAGATTTGCTATTACAAAAAAGCATTAAATCATTTCAATCAAGATTATACCAATTTGCATTCAATCATTAAATCTTTTGCATTATGCAAACGGCCTTATAAACACATGTATGTATTAGAAAGGAAAGTATGAACATGTTGTTTCACTTTATTTAAACATACTACTCTGCCATGTTAACTCTTATTCTCATATCCCCCGCCGATGAAATCGGGAGGGGGTATTGAAATGGCGTTGTCCGTCTGTGTGTCCATGCGTCCGTCCGTCCACAGCCATTTCTCAGTAACAAGCAGGTAGAATTTCATAAAAATTGAAATAAACATGAACCAACATACTGCGATGATAACCGTCAAGACTTTTTTGATTGGTCAATTTCCCTTTGAGTTATTGCCCTCGATTTAATGAAACATCCACGTCTGCAGTCATTTCTCAGTAACAAGCTGGTAGAATTCCATGAAACTTGAAATAAATATGAACCAACATACTTCGATGATACCCTTCATTTTTTTTAATTGGTCAATTTTCCTTAAAGTTATTGCCCTTGATTTAATGAAAATTCCACGTCCGCAGCCATTTCTATTTAACTAGTTGAAAGAATTTTATGAAACTTGAAACAAATATGAACCAACATACATGATGCAAGTTCATTTCTTCTTTGCCTTGGTCACACCACTCCCCCTCCCTCACCCCAACCCCCACCAAAAAATGCATTCCTTATTTGACCTTTTTTTATCAAAAATGATTATTTAACAACACGCAAAGTTTTTTGTTACCCCATCTCGCTACTCCACCTAGTCATGCTCACCAACCCGTAACGCATCCCCAACATCTTTTTTCCCCATCAATATTTATAAACCATATGTGAAGTTTTGTACCCTTACCCGGTCACCCCCGCCGAACCCACCACCAGCCCCCCCCCCCCCCCCCCCCCAATTATTTTTCCTTTCCTTCTTTTAAAAAATGTTCAAACCTTCAACATAACACAACTACCCCGCATCTTGTCATGTTCAAGATATCTTACTTGATTGTACTCTCTTAAGGACATATGTCGTTTTAAGTTCAAATGTTCCTGTTAAATAGCAACACTTGGTGCCAAACTACTTGAGGACAATATTTCATTCTAGTTACTTCAAGCTCACCTTTCAAATAACTCCATTTGATTCTAAAAGCTAAGCGTATTACAGTAAACATATTCCATTCAAAATAATTTCATTAGTCAGGATCAACATAACATACATTTATTATGCACACTTAAAACATTCATTTTCTGTTAAATTGATTTTGACTAAATTAAATGAAATTATTAGCTTCTTAGTAACATCCATAACTTTTCTGCCATTCCTCACCATAAACCCTTTCGGCGGGGGGATACCAATTCATCGAATGTTTGTTGATAAATGGTTATTCATTAAAAAAATTCATTCATCCGTTATTCAAGTGAGCTATTTGTTTAAAATAGAACGCAGATCATTTCATTGAAAGTGTTTAAGTTTCCCAATTGAAAACGGTTTCGAATTTCAATATTTTCGAAATCGACTTCAAACTCATATTCAAATAAATATTTAAGCATATAACATGTATTTTGAGTGTGTTTATCAGAAATGTGAACAAGAGACATGTAACGTCAGTTAAGGATTCGCCATTGGTTAACGATTTCAGACATCAAACTCAGTTGTTTGCGATATCTATTTTATCATTATTATATCGAATGCATACAGAAGAGAAAAAGATTCTAAATGTATACTGAGCAAATTAATTATTGAAAAATTCAAATATCATGTGCTATTTTATGGGTTTGAAATAATGATGCTACCTGTCTAAAATTAACACTTTGTAATGAGAAAAAATAAAGTCTATGTTTAGTTTTAGGGATATGTCGTCATGGTGTTGAATTGGCGACAGTTTGATTTTTAACAGCTGCAGTATATAGAGAATTGCATAATATCATGAGATATGACAATCTAATTTAATTCAAAGTACACTTCTTATTTTCAGTCTTATAGTTTGCTTAATATGCACGTATCCAAAAATATCCATTTTTTTATTTGTTCAAATAACTTGAATGGTCTACAGCGTCGTCGTGCTAATACATGTATCTCATTTGCTGTCACGAGACTAAATGAGGCTTTGTTATATGATATTTTTAAAGATACTTCTCTCGGTATTTATTAATTATTCTTTGAATTCACGGGCAAATATATGTGACATGTCCAACAAAGAAGACCATCCTTTACTGGCATATGTATTTATTTATTTATTTATTCATTCATTTATTATACCATATTTATATATTGTCCGTAAGTATTGACCTGGCACTCATTAATCTTCGCTGATATTTTCGGGCATTTTCGTTCTTTTACGCAAGATTTGTATCCTGAAAATATCTATATTACTAAGGTAAAATAACCAGTTATTCAATGACACTGTGGCGTAATGGTAAGATGTTTGACTTCCTCGCATGTTACCACGGGTTCGAAATCAATTAGGATTTTTTAAGTGTAATGTTATCGATACCTAATTTATTTTTACATTATTTTATGTATCATATTCATGAATTTTTAATATAAAAATTAATTGTTTCTTGTAGTATATATTTTCTGGAACGTTGGTAACAGATCCTTAGTGTCTTTATCTAAGATACTTTTAAACAGTTTTATTACACTTTTTACAACGGGTAAATATGAAAACTTTTAATAAATGAACGATGAATGTTATGATACGTTTGATCAGATAAGTGGTTGTTGCGTGATCTGTCACGGACGTTCTCTGTTTGGAATGTAGGTGACCTTTATTTACACAAGTCGATCAAGGTCACGGTAAATGTCACGGTCACTGACTTTAGCACAAGCACATGAAACGGTGCAGTTACGAACTCACTGTATACTTCTATGAGTTAAATATATATAGATTTCCGTTCAAATTTAAATGATATGTGATAACAGTCATTTGTTACAACATTTGTAGAAAGGTCCTTTGCAAACAAAGAATTCAACTAAGCAAAGTAATGGTAGACCCGGTTTAACTGAATGTGTTGATGACAGGTAATTAAAAGTGTAGCAATCCTCACAGCCCCTGGCTTAAGCGTTGTTCTTTTACATGAAAATATAATACTGCATCCAAGAACCGGTAAACGTTTTACAACCGATACCCATCACTTTAAGACTTGATAGCAGAGCTACCGACAGCGTCGCGTAACGGTAAGACGTGTGAAAAAGAAAACAGATATAGTGTATACTATCGAGTTGAAGATTTATGGTATTAATTGGATTCGGGGCTGTTCGGTTTTCTTCCAGAAGACTATGCGCAAAGTAGTTAGGTAGCAGGGTACATTTCGAATTTTGGCCCCGGTCAACATTTGTAATAATTAGAACTTTGTGATTTTGAATGTCTGTAAATTAAGGTGAGAGATAATGACTGTTAATTTTTTAGAAAATTTATACAGCCGATGCATGTAAAATTCTGATGTCAGTTGTAAATCCAACTGCTGCTAGCTTTGTATGAATCAATGAGACACCTTTTCGCGGAAAAAAAAATAAAATCACGGAAGGCTTCTGTGCTTGTTGATTGATACTCGGGAACATTTTCGTTATTTTGTGAAAAAACGAGCCGAATGGGCCCCCATTCCGTTCATATCCTGAAGTTCAGTAAGGACTATTAAATTGAGAAATGCAATAAAGTTGGGCATTGTTCTTGCAGCGGGATCATTGCAGCCTTTCAAAAAGTGCAAAATTGATGATTTTGGCATGCTTTTTAATGGATGGTATAAAACTTTCGTTTTGATAACTTTCTTTATTCTTGTATGAGAATCCTGATCTTGCCATTGATTAAAAGCACAAAACATGTACGCAGTTTATAAAATGACCACCCTGATTCTGCTCATAAGGGAAGTGTAATATTGCGACTCGTTACATGTAAGACTGTCCGTGCCCAAAATTTTCGAATCTAAATGTACCCAGCTAGTAAACGCTTGCTGTTTACGGATTATAAAAGCGTCCCCCTTACTGCAGAATTGAATAACAATGTAAACGGACGTTTGATGATAAGAAATAGGCGCCGAATAAATTTATGACATAGTAAAAAGCTGTGATACATAATTTCAATGTGAAACAATTTTCATTCCGCTGCCGTAACCACACTGGCCAAAGCTTTCACAGAAGCGGTTATCTCAACGCCGCGGCAGAGGAGGATTCGTCGCAAAAGCGGTTGATAGATATGGCCGGCTGATTACATTACGATAAGTTTTCTTATGAATTTTCACATATTTATTCATATTTGAATGAAAACAACCAACGAGTGTTTGTGACTGGAAGAGTACACATTTTGGCTCCTGTCTCACTGGTTGTTTTCTTTCAAGGCAGACATAATATGACCTACATTTTCTTAAATCTCTTAATCAATATACCCATATCCAGATGACCCATATTCGAATTTGACCTAGATTTTATCAAGGCAATCATTCTGACCAAAATTCATAAAGATCATTTGAAATTCGATCTCTATTGCATACACAAGGGTTTTCTTTGATTTGACATAATGACCTAGTTTTTGACCCTAGATGACCCATTTTCGAATTTAGCCTAGATTTATCAAGGTTATCATTCTTACCAAATTTCATGAAGATCAGTTGAAAAATACAGCCTCTATCGCATATACAGCCTCTATCGCATACACAAGGTTTTCTTCAATTTGACCTTGTGACTTCTTTTTGACCCTAGATGACCCACGAGTTTAACAGTCATTCAACTTTTTAAAGAAGGGCACCAGGGGCAGATGATAGCGCTTAAAAATAATTTTTTTTCCAGATTTTGTTCAACTAATGGATTTGTTCAAATCTTTACCAACTGATTATTTACACTTATGTTTACCGATTCCTTTTTTTTTTAACACAAATAAGCTTTTAAATGGAAATATTTCTAAAAATTTGATTTTTCTATCCCAGTCGCATTAAAGTTGTTTGCATTGACAAGTATATACTTTGCTAAAATTGATTAGAAATGCAAGTTTATTAGATTATCATTATCTCCCTTTGTCTATCTTGGTTGCGCAACTGGTCAATGTTCATGGATGAAAGAGTTCCGCTTAAGCCGGTGCTAGGGGGCGTAAGGGGTGTTGCTCTTTCCACTACCTCTCATAAACAGACTCAATTAAACCGAGTCTGCTATTATTTTGCTTGATTCTATACTTTCAAAGGTTCTTCTTTCTGATTTTATTGCCTTCTTTTTCAGATTATTATTATGTTCAAATATTTATCAAATGCAAATTTAAAACTAAACATTATATTGAAATCAAAAGAAATAATCAACAATTAAAATGTTTTTATAGTAAAGGGAGGTAGTTACAAACTTTCATAACTACACATTTTCATTAGGAACCTAACTCTATGTAATCGTTATTTTTGTTCCTTAAATAAATCTCAAAAGATAAGAAAACTTAAAATCCCACTGTTGATGATAACGATAGTTTATTTGGTAACATATTCATAACGTGCATTGAAACTTCAAGACAGTTACTCGATCTTACAAATCTTATTTATCAAAAATTCTCAATTTTAAGATATGGATATATGCAAATCCAAAAGCGATGTCATGGTATTCGAATTGACAGTTTTATTCAATCGATCTTCCCAGGCATAAAACGTATCGACTACTCGAACAAAAAGGAATTATTCATACTAAAAATATCATCCAGATTGTGCATATTATTTTTGAAATATTGATAACATATTAAAGCCTCTCTTGTATAAATAAATAAGTTAGAAATTGCACAAAGCTTGAATTTGCTACGAAACGAGCTTAATGTGAATGATAATGTTATTCAGGAATCCAATTCATATTAGGAAGTTAAATCCTGCAGATTATCTATGAGCACAAACTTGAGTGATAACATAGGTGACAAAATCCTGTACACTTGATTGACACAATGTGTAGCTTTTAGTACTATATATTTTTTAACGTAAAAATGTATATAGTGTAGGTGTAAAATAATTGAATCATTGGCACTCTAGTTTGCTGGAAATGAAACATTCATAGAGAACAGTTTAATGTTTCTTCTCTGAGCTATTTTAAAGTAAAGTCGGGTTTGTGAGGAAGTACGTATTCATTGAATTTATTAAGTTTAGTTTCACACTGGATAACCGGCTATCCTGACGCCCGCTGGAAATGTAACCTAGCTGGAAATGTAACCAAGCTGTAAATCGGTAGGTAAAGTTTTTCATTTATTTCTATTAAAACGAAGTCAGTTCTTGCAAATCAACTTGACAGTTTTGTCAAGGAATGACCATGGCTTACATTTACAATTTCTGGGCCAAATACGATCTTTATGTTTTGAGATATTCGCTAACAATTTCTTCAGTTTGAAAACATCGAGCAAAAATCCAAAGTTTTGCGCAAATTGTTTTGTTTATGAACAAACAATCTTTTATCATCTGGTTTAACAGATGCGTCCTTTCGGAACACCTGTGTAAAGTTTCCGGGTTCTACGTTATTCCTGAAAAAGTATATTAGCCGTTAAATAGGCATGGTCGAGAAAAAAAGACGGCCGCTAGTGCTGCCGTTGAACTCGGATGTTAACATTTATAGACTATCCATTAACTCCGATGATTTTGAATACTTTTGTATGTAAAAAGTATTACTGGCAGTGATTTGACGGAAACGTAATTATTTTTTAAAATGGCACTTTCATTTCAAAAGGCTTTAGGACTATATTCCTTCACTCCCGGGCTGATGCCTCCGGGCTACTTCAGAATGTAATTTCACCTCGGGTTTTGCAAGTGCAAATGATTGCTTCTGGTCGTCAGTCCTTTGAATTTCGTTTGAAGAATTCAGTATCTCAAATGCCCGTTCTTGTTTAGTAAAGTGTTCTCAGTGCGGTGCTTGATAGGTGTATAAATTTATTTGCCCATACATAATTATTTAATTGCTCCTAATGTAAATGTGCAATTTTGTTTGATTCATAAATACCTTTTCAACAAATACCAGTTTATTCATGGTCTAAAACTGCAAGTTGTTGGTGTATAGAGGCAAACGATTGAAAACGATTGTTTCAAATCAAAATAAGCAGAACTTTTTCAAAATGTCACATGACTGTTAATAAGTTATTTCTTGACATGGCAGCCACATGTAGCTTTAATTAACATATAACAAGGTAGATCGGTACTCTTCTTTACTTGTTTACGATCTTACACAGTCAGCTATCAAATAAAACCGCATGAAGTTCTACTATACGACACAATATATTTGAAATTTTGTCTATGCATGTAGGAATTGCCAGCCTGACACAAGATACTTATTTATAGCTCTGTGTTAAAGACGTTTTTTGTTATACTGACATTGGAGGTGGTCATTAATGAATGGGCCTCACTAATACTTGTATCATCGGTGACACATGTTTGAAGTTTAAAAATAAATACATGTACTTAAAAATCAGTCATTGCATGTAGAATCAGAGTCCGGACAAGACACTGCGGGCGGACGGACGGACCGACGAAAGGAGCAAAGCAACTTCTAGACTCTAAACCAAAAGGACAATGATAATAAAATCAACCAGAATTACTTGACATGGCAATAAGGGCCATACATAAGTATATACAAACTGTTTATTGACTGCAAATATACACATGTGTATTACACGAACGGAAGATGAAAGAAATCGCAAAAACACAGACAGTCTAAACAGATACAAAATATACATAAAGAAGAGACACAACGGGGCATATAACATGTCTACAAGACAGTTTTTCACTTATATACAGCTGTATTTTCGATAGCCGACAGCTGACTTCAACGACTGCCTATTTCAAATACAGCGGCCGTTTTCTTTTTTTCTCGACCATGCCTATTTAACGGCTAATATACTTTTTCAAGAATAACGTAGAACCCGGAAACTTCACACAGGTGTTCCGAAAAGACACATCTGTTTAACCAGATGATAAAAGTTTTCAGATGTTGTTCCTAAACAAAACAATTCGCGCAAAACTTTGGATTTTTCTCGATTTTTCAAACTGAAGACATTGTTAGCGAATATCTCAAAACATAACGATCGTTTTTGACCCAGAAATTGTAAATGTAAATAGAAAAAGTGGAAACTCCACAGGTCGCTCAACACAACAAAAACGAAAATGTTGCAGGCTCG